>NC_138776.1:143138376-143853376 GCF_965119305.1 Pelophylax lessonae
GGGGGTCCACACAGGGAGGGGGATTAGTGAGGGACAACTGTCTCTTTCTCAGCAGATAAAAGCTGATAGCAGGGAGAGGGACAGATCAGATTTAGGTGCTGGAGGAAGATTTCTGTATTTGTTGTCCACCACTAATCCCCTTCCCTGTGTGGGCCCCCCTGTGTGCTCGGGCCCCCTACAAGAGGGCTGGTGGTCCCCCCCTATCAGCGGCCCTGGAGCTTACAATCTAGAAGGGAGGGTCAAGTGAAACAAAAGGCAATAACCGTGGGGGATGGGTTGATGGAGAAGAAGGAGGTACATTTGTTAGGGGTTAGTAGGATAGGCTTCTCTGAAAAGGAGGGTTTTCAGAGATTGCCTAAAAGCTAATAGAGTGGGAGATAATTGGACAGATAAGGGTAAGGAGTTCCATAGGATTGGAGAGGCTCTGGAAAAGTCCTGGAGGCGAGCATGGGAGGCAGGTAAAAAAAAAAAAACCTACTGGTTTCAGTTTCTGATTGGAGCTTTCTGGCAGAAAAAATGCAAAACTCTCCTAAACTCACCTGTGTACAAAAAAAAGCCCTATATGAGCATTTTTTTCTGTCAATGGAACTGGCATTTTTTAAAGCCCTTTGTGGATGAAGCCTTACAATAAAATGGTGCTCTTACCAATTCCTGCCCGCCGTATAGTAAAATGACGGCGGGCAGGATGCACTCTCATTCAGGGACAACATATGATGGCACCCCAAAACCGCGGCTCTTGGTTGCCCGCAGGGGCGCAGTGTGTGACCCCGATCTCAATAAAGCAAAGAATCTCTATTGTTCCAGGAAATCTAGTGTCCTGTTGCCAGCATCCCAATATGGAAAAGGAAAAAAAATCATTATCCCCCATTTGAGAGCAGGACTTTAGAAGTGTTACCGGATCACCAACATTCATTAGTTAAAAAACATCTTTTATTAGTACATATAGAAATTACACATCAAAATAAAATTAAATTGGATGTCTATACATAGACATATAAAATTATACACCATTCATTGTACAGCCAGGTTGTTGATGATTACATAATACATATGTGTTGTGTTGTCTGCAACAGACTGACGCGTTTCTGATTAGAACACCTTTCTTCAGGGGCTTTAGAACGGAGATCAATATTCATTCAACACTTCTAGTAATAGAAAACAAGATATTATAAAGAATCCTTTAAGTACAGAAATACAGGACCATCATTTAGAATATTACTCACATAGCAATTTAAGTGTTATATACCTATATATATGGTGAGAAGAAAGAATGGAATTGATCTGCCCCTGCCTGGGTGGAGCGTGTGGAGAGGGGTCCCTCCAATGCTGCGCCTCTCAAATCCCTACAGAGGACCCCAGAGGATATTAAAAGAATGATAACAATTTCATATGGGTACAGTGTAGCATGACCGCGCAATTGTTATTCAAAGTGTGAGAGCACTGAAAGCGGAAAATTGGCCTGGGCAGGAAGGGGGTAATAGTGCCCAGTAAGCAAGTGGTTAATATACATCCAGGATGTAGAAAGAGCAATAAAGAGCAGCAGCCAATAATAAAACAAGCAATCAGATTGTAAGGCCCATACACATGAGCATAAAGGGACATAAAATATTGCATACTGTTTGTATGTGTTTTGGCGTCTGGTAGCCACAGGTGTTGCGTTAAGCCCCCTATACAAATGAAGTACAGAATACGGCTGTATGCGGGTATACACAGTTCCAATTATAAAGGTATGTACGCGTACAAACGCATGGCACATGTTTATGCTGTAAGCTGCTTATATCCGCATACAGCCGTATCCTGTAATTTATTTGCAGAGACAGCCGTGTGCAGCACCTGTGTCCCCTGGACTCTGAAATATGGCCTTATTTTATATTATATGCTCCAATACATGCACTTGCTTATAAGTTATGTTGCGTGTTGTTAGTGTTGTTAAAATAACATTTGATTGCTGATTGGCTGTTATAGGTTTCTATGATTTGCATATTACTATTTGCCCCATCGCAAATCAGAAAGTGTTAACACAAGGCTATATATCTTTATTTTAGCCACATGACTTTAATTTTTAAACCTCATTGGATTTAGCTGAAACTATCACTTTTTTTTTAAATAAATATCTTTATCTTGGTCTTTGAGCTTTGGGAATTAAGGCTTTTAGTGTCATATGACAGCCACACGGTTCAGCAGCAGAGATTTAAAGTGTAAGTTTACTTTGGGACTACCTCCCCCATTATAGAAAAACAGACCTCAGATGCAGAGTCATTGCCTGGCCAGACATTGTTTACAAGGCTGAAGAGTGCTAACAATCACTGGCTCCGGCTTGCTCTGTAGCCATACACTATTCGATTTTCGAACAAACGTTTGTACAAACATTCATACGAAAGTTCTCAGTACATCTGGTGACTTCACGAAAGTACCTCAAAATTTAATTTGCTTTTAAAGTGATTGTAAAGTCTTGTTTTTAAAAATAATAAATAACAAACAGGTTATACTTACCTCCTCTGTGCAGTTAGACTGCACAGAGCAGTCTAGATCCTCCTCTTCTCCTCGTTCCAGCTTCTGGCCCCTCCCTCCTGTCGAATGCCCCCACAGTAAGCAGGTTGCTATGGGGGCACCCGAGCCGAGCTGCAGCGCGTGTGTCCATTCAGACACGGAGCTTCCGTTCGGCCCTGCCCCCTCTCTGTCCTGATTGTCTCACTGACTTTGACAGCTGCGGGAGCATATGGCGCCACAGCTTTATCTCAGCCAATCAGGAGGGAGAGTCCTAGGACGGCCGAGGGACTCGTGGACAATCGCTGGACAGAGAGGGGGCACAGAAAAGTATTAGGGGTGCTGGGGGGCTGCTACACACAGAAGGCTTTTTATCTTAATGCATAGAATGCATTAAGATAAAAAACCCTCCTGACTTTACAACTCCTTTAACATGTGTTAGGCTGGCTATACACAGTTCAAGCCAAGCCTGCTGGATTCGCTTGTGATTATTGCAAGTAGCCACTAGCGATAATCTCTGGCTTCCCCTGCCGGGAGAAAACAATTCCTGACTCCCCTGAATCGTGCAAATTTCTGTTCTGCTACCTGTGGTTACCTAGTTAGTCAGGTTGAAAAAAGACACAAGTCCATCTAGTTCAACCAATAAAAAACAAAACACAACCATACAATCCCATATACACAATCCTATACCCGCAGTTGATCAAGAGGAAGGCAAAAAAAAACCCCCAGCAAAGTATGATCCAATTTGCTCCAGCAGGGGAAAAAATTCCATCCTGATCCCCCGAGAGGCAAACGGATATTCCCTGGATTAATTTACCTAAAAATGGGGGGGCGTGGCTGACCGGGCTTGTGATCCGGTAATCTCATCCTTGCCCCAGCCGGCTACCTTTACTTGAGTACCGGATTCTGCTCCCTGGAGATCCCCTGATCACAGCGATACCCTGCATGCTACGATCGGGTGCCGCCATGACCCGCAGGAGCAAGTTAAAAGAAGGCAGTGTGACTGTCCCTGCCAGCCAAGATGGCGCTGGTCCAGGGACACCGCAGCACACCTCCCGCGGCCCGGAGAAGGCGAGGGACACTGGCACAAAACCTAAAACAACTCGCCCTGCATGCAAAGACAGTGCTGGGGACATTCTTCTTTATGCCAAAAAAATGTCTTGACATCCAGGGAGCCAGGGCTGCAGACTCTGCACATCCAGAAGTCATGCAGGTACCTGGGGACACAACTTTACCTAAAAAAGTTAGTACCCACTTATATTATGTACACCTAGGAAAGAGTCCAGGCCTTTTTTTAAAGCAATCTACTGAACTGGCCAGAATCACCTCTGGAGGGAGTCAATTCCACATTTTCACAGCTCTTACTATGAAGAAACCTTTCCGTATTTGGAGATGAAATCTCTTTTCCTCCAGATGCGAAGAGTGCCCCCTTGTCCTCTGTGATGACCTTATAGCGAATAACTCAAAACCAAGTTCACTCTATGGACCCGTTATGTATTTGTACATGTTGATCATGTTTATATTTGTACATGTTGACCCCCTTAATTTCCTCTTCTCAAGAGAAAATAAATTCAGTTCCTCTAATCTCTCCTCATAGCTGAACTCCTCCATGCCTCTTATCAGTTTGGTTGCCCTTCTCTGCACTTTCTCCAGTTCCCTGATATCCTTTTTGAGAACTGGTGCCCAAAACTGAACTGCATATTCCAGATGAGGTCCTACTAATGATTTGTACAGAAGTAAAATGATGTCTCTCTCTCTGGAGTCCATACCTCTCCTAATACAAGAAAGAATTTTGCTTGCTTTGGAAACTGCAGCTTGGCATTGCATCCTATTATTAAGCTTAGGATCTACCAGAACATCCAGATCCTTCTCCACCATTGATTCCCTCAGTTTTTCTCCCCCTAGTATGTATGCTGCATGCATTCTCTTAGCCTCCAAGTGCATAACTTTACATTTATCAACATTAAACCTCATTTGCCACATAGTTGCCTAATTAAACAGTGCATTGAGGTCGGCTTGTAAGTTGGAGACATCCTGTAAGGAAGTTATTCTATTCCATAGCTTGGTGTCATCTGCAAAAGCTGAAATGGTACTTTTAATCGCAGACCCTATATCATTTATAAAGATTTCCTGGTTACAGGAAAGAATTTTACACCATGTATGGCCAGCCTTAGTACGGCACTTTCATTCAGCTGGCTGGATCTGACCGTGTGTGCTCAGCATTACACTTTGAAATATAGACTAAATAGCTGTAACAGCTAAAAGTACAATAACATAATGCTTCCCAGAGACATTGAATCAACATTTCCCATTCTCTTCAATAATAGCAAATGATTGCATTCCTATGGATACTCTGCAGACACCCCCTGGCTGTGGACAAAATTCAATAATGTAAAATAGATTTTAACAGATGATTGCTATTGTTCCCTTAAGATTAAGGCCTTTGTGTCGTCTGAGTAGATAAACATGCATGCTCAGTTAAAGTAATCATGTATGTTTCTGCTCCCATCATTCTATGGCACAACTGGGTAACGTCTGGCTCTTCTGACAGTCATCTTCTCGTATTTATGACTCTAGAGCTCAGGTCTCATAGATCCTAAGTACTCTTCCTGAGATTTTTTTTCTGTAACCCCATGACCCTGAAATGCAATAGCCACAAAAACAAGAGAAACATTTTCTCTTGGTGATCTGAATTCATGTTGTTACAAGCTGTCAGTCAGGCAGACGATAGCTGAACAATGGGTGATGTCCTTCAGTCTCCCTATACACTGATTGCATATGTATAATCTGTGTAAGCAGAGCCACCTTCAAGTCTGCAGGGGGGGCTAATGGCTAGGAGCTAGTCCTATCTGGCAAACATGTTTTACAATGTCTGATACTCTATAGACCTTGCCTTGTGTACAGGTCCAAATCATTTGGTGGAGGGGGATTATGGTGTGGGGTTGTCTTTCAGGGGTTGGGCTTGGCCCCTTAGTTCCAGTGAAGTGAACTCTAAGGCTCGGTTCACACTGATGCGATGCGGGAAGGCTGCGAATTCGCAGCCTGTTCCCGCATCGCACACACACCCCCGGCAGTTCACACTGCCATATGCGATCCGCTGGGGGTGTCAATGTAATCTTAACGACACCCCCAGTTTGATCGCATATCGCAGTGCGATCGTGCAGTTCGCACAGGATCGGATCGCACATGTGTGAACCGCTGTGCGATCCGATCCTGATGCGGCAGCAAAAATGCCTCCTGTGCGTGTTTGCTGCGGGTGCGATGCGAATTTAGCCATACAAACTGTATGGCTAAACTCGCACCGCACAGCTGATCGCATGTCATGTCGGAGCAGTGCGCTCCGACATGACATGCGAACCCCGCACACGCAGTAGTGTGAACCGGGGCTTAAGGCATCAGCATACCAAGACATTTTGGACAATTTCATGCTTCCAACTTTGTGGGAACAGTTTGGGGATGGCCCCCTCCTGTTCCAACATGACTGTGCACCAGTGCACAAAGCAATGTCCATAAAGACATGGATGAGCGAGTTTGGGGAGGAGGAACTTGACTGGCCTGCACACAGTCCTGACCTCAACCCCATAGAACACCTTTGGGATGAATTAGAGTGGAAACTGTGAGCCAGGTCTTCTCTCCAACATCAGTGCCTGGCATCACAAATGCACCTCTGGAAGAATGGTCAAACATTTCCATAGACACACTCATAAAGCTTGTAGACAGCTTTCCCAGAAGGGATGAAGCTATTATAGCGGCAAAGGGTGGGCCAACTCAATAGTGAACCCTACGGACTAAGACTGGGATGCCATTAAAGTTCATGTGTGTGTAAAGGCAGCGTCCCAATGCTTTTGGTAATATAGTGTAGGCTTTTATGGAGTTGAGTTTAGGCGCTTTGGCAAAAAAATGCCAAAAGCGCCTAAACTCAAGTTTAGGAGTTACTAGTGTGCATGAAGCCTTAAGAGGATTGAAACAAACCATTTACCACTGACAGGGGTGCTTACTATGATTAGCTTTATGTATTTATATAAAACTTTTATCCCAAAAGAAAAAAACAGTTTGCTGTAACTGCTTATAAAGTGTGGGTTCAGCTTTAATTTGTTAGTGTATTCAAATCTGCTGGTACATCTAACAATCCTTATTCCCCCCCCCCCCCCCCCATTAACAATGCTGTTGTCCAAAGGTGTCCCTTGGGCTCCTTCATCCAGAGTGGGGGCACTCTAATACAGGAGGTGTGACATTGGCCAGATTTCCAGGTGGAAACAGAGAGAAAAACAGGGGTTATAACCCTCCCCTATTCTATTCAAAAATGAAAAAAAAAAAAAATGTTTGCCTTTAGTTATACTTTAAGCATATTGCATTGTTAGAAGTATATATACCTCCTATGGGGGCACTCATGAGGGCTCGCTCCTTAGCCGAGCTGTTTGCATCTATTCAGACACACAGCCCGGCTCGGCCCCCCCCCCCCCCCCGCTCATAGGTTTTGACTGACAGCAACAGAAGCCAATGGCTCCCAGCCAAGCCTATGAGATAGGGGAGAGGGGAGAAGAGCTGCTGCAGACAGGCACAATGCTGGATCGAGATTGGGCTCAGGTGACTATTTGGGAGAGAGGAGGTTGTGGGGGGAGCTGCACGTAAAGTGTTTTTCACCTTAATGATGTCATTCAGCCGGTCCAGGCTCTGGAAAGATCCTGACTTTACAGTTGGCATTTACTCATATGCCTTGACCGGCAACTGGCTCAGCCACTGAGCGATCCACTGGGAGACTGAGACAGACGCTCCCGCCCCCTCCCCAAGCCCAGCTCTCCAGTGAGCACTGGAGGGGCAGAGCAGTGAGCTGGTGACTAACAGTCACTGCTCTGTGCTCAGAGCGGAGGGGAGAACTGAGTGATCAGTGGTGTTTGATCGCTCTGTTCTCAAAGCAGAGACGGTGGAGGACAGCGACTTTTAGTTCGCTCAGATAAGAAATAGGAAAAGTTTTCAGTTTTTTTTTTTTTTTTTTTTTTACTGCAGTTGAAAATGATTGTTGAAGTAGAAAATCATATGAACATTTCCAAAATGAACATTTTCTAATTAGATTCTAACGACATTTGGCTAAGTTTATAAATGAGAAGGTTAATTTAATAAAGCAGTTTAATGAGCAGTGATAATTGCATTGTAAGGTTTTGTATTCCTGCATCTATCACACCTACTGTGGCCATTTGAAATATTTAGCAGATAGATTTGGAGATACTACTCCGGGTAATCGGTTCTGAAAACTGGCCTATTTTGGGGAAAAAAGTTATGGCTACACAAACACTTTTTCTGGAGTTTTATAGTTGTGATGTGCAGAGCTCCATAAAGCAGAACTTCACTCTCTCAATTACCATTGTTTTTTTTAATCTTTATGCTGCTAGCATTAGTAAGTAGACAGGAAAGTATATCATACTTACTGGTTTAAACTTTTTTTTTTTTTACATTTCTTATTTATTTATTTCAGGTACTTATATAGTGCCGTCAATTTATGCAGCACTTTACATAAACATTGTACATTAATATCAGACCCTACCCTCAAGGAGCTTACAATCTAAGGTCCCTAACTCACATTCATACTTACACATACTAGGGTTAATTTAGACAGGAGCCAATTAACTTACCAGCATGTCTTTGGAGTGTAGGAGGAAACCAGAGTACCTGGAGGAAACCGACGCAGGCACAGGGAGAACATGAAAACTCCAACCAGGTAGTGTCCTGGCTTGGATTCAAACCAGCGACCTTTTTTGCTGCTAGGCGAAAGTGCTAACCACTATGCCGCCCAGTTTCTTCAGTTACTTCCTGGCTTCCAGGCCTAGGAAAATGATGTCATATATCCCAGGAGTCTTCTGGAGGGGAGGAGGGGTTTTCTCAGCTAAGCACACCCTCCTGCCTCCATGCCTTTGCTAAGGGCAGACAGATTCCCGGAAGTAAAAGCTACATGAATCATCTGCCCTTACTCAAGATGGCCAAGGCCAGATATGCTAGGGGGTTGTTTTTCAAAGTGATTTCTCAGCAAAGGAAAGCATGGGGACATAGATGAAAGGGTGAGTTTGCCTTAAATATATAAAGGAATTAAATAAAGTTTACTAGTTTGTGGTGCCCAGATGCAGTGTAGTAATAGTAACAAGCTCTTGGACGTGTATCTTAAAGAACACAACATACAGGGATATGGGAAATGATTATTGACACTGACACACGTACACCTACACAGATTGAACTGGATGGACTATTGTCTTTATTCAACCTTACCTACTATAACTATAAAGGTATGAGTTATGAAAAAGGATTTACCCATTAATGTTCAACACACTGGAACACAGTTAGATCTGGATTACCAATGACCTGGGGGGCACATAAATAAAATCTGCCTTGCCCACTACATAGCAGAAGTTTTCACAGTGGTAATGTATTTGTTGGTGTGTCACAGCAATATTACAATGGACTCTCCTGTCCTTAACCTTGTTGACAGCAGAAGTCTTTTCCATTTTGCTGCATTTCCAGCACAAAGTAACTGGACACGAGAAGATCTATTGCTTTTTACAGTCTGTTCATATCAATAAGTTGCCTTGCATTGCATCAGAAAAATATCCTGCGTGCTACAATATGGTGGTGCTGACCTGCAGTTTGTCATTTAAGTCAATTTGAAGATTCCACACGTGTCAACACAAGGTGCATTAATAGTTTTGTTCTGATGTGAATGAACTGTTGGCTGCTGAGGCACATAGGCCTTAGGAAAACCAAATTATTAACATAATAAACAACCCCCTTGCCCCCCCCCCCCCCTCTCCCGTATAAGAAACCACACTTACAACCATTGAGTTGGAAAAAGGGCAAGGCCACAGCTTTATTTAAATTCCAACAGAACATATAAACACTATAAACCAGTGCCAGTCACAGTTGCACTGTGAGCACGCTTTAACATTAACGAGGCAAATTCCAAAGGGGGCCTGTCCTTACCATAAGTGCTGGACCGACAGCCTACTTCCAATTTCCAATCAGGGGCAACTGCTACTGCAACTGCAACTTCAAATACTGGCAAGGTCAAAAAACTGCTGCTAAAGCTGTGATAGACCATCCAAAGGGTGGCGGACTGGTAGGCAGCTCTTCCAGCCACGTGTTCTTGAAAAGGCCCAGAATTCCCTGGGGGCAGAATTTTCCTGGGCTTAGGCCCAGTCCATCCAGTGTGACTCCATCCAATCCTATATGAGCACTACCATACTGTTACCTCCCAGCTCCCCTATCAGTCAAGGCTCTTTCCCTAAAGGGGATCAAGAGGGCTACATTATTTCCACTCATTTACTGAGATCTCTGAAATACTGCTGATATGAATTATATATCAATGTAAAAATAATCAAATCAGTTTCAAACAAACATGAAAATCGTACACAGTTCAAATTTCACCTAAGGCTCCATGTACACGGGACGTTGTAAATGGACGTTTAGGAGCAGCTGGGCGTTTTTTTCAGAAGCCCCTGAACCCACCTCTATGTTATTTGCAGGCAGTTGAGTTCAGGGACATTTTTTGGAAAGCAATTATTTGCGTTCGAACGTGTGTTTCCCGGCGTTTCAAACGCAAAAACGCGACCGAACGCGACGACCCGCGTTTATCGTTCGCGTTTTTCCATTTTAAAGGGGAATAATTTTTTTGACCTCTAGGAACGGTTCTAAACGCAAACGCTCGCTAAACGCGGGTGCAAACGCGACCTAACGGACGTTTCAAACGTCCTAAAAATTCCAGCATTCAAATGGACTTTTAACAACGTCCTGTTTACATGGAGCCTAACTCTGTTCATAGTGAAAATAATTATATAACCTGCTCTGCCTTCTATAGTTTAACCCTTATTTAGTGTTATGGGGGCTGCAAACAGTGTAATGTGTCCCCACATACAAAGATAAATGAATAAATGAGTCCCTGTGTATTCTTAATGATAAATATCAATAAAAATACACAGGGAGGCACAACAGGCATCAATTAATTCAAGCTCTGTTCATAGCGTACTTGGTGTGTGCATACAGATAAAATGCAGGACCTCTCTCCAAAAGGGGAAGTTCTGCTTTAAGTCCTCCCCCCCCCCCCCTCCTCTGTCACATTTGGCAGGTCTTTTTTTTTTTGGGAGGGGGGGGGGGGGGTTACCTAGTTTTTAACTTCCACTGATAATGGTAAATGGCGCGGCCTCCAGCTTTTTTACCAGCATTTATTCCTTCTCTATTCTAGTAAGTGATTCAACTTATTTGACACTGGCTTTTCTGAATCGGCTGCTAATCACTGTTATTAATACATGCAAAGATTATAGTAATAGAAGAGAACTTCCCATCGTACTTGTCAAAAATTCTTTGTGTCCATGACCAGCAACAGAAATGTCTGATGTTAATTTGATTATTGAGTAGAGTTGGTCCAAGATAAAAATGTAGAATCTTTTTGGGCTAAAGCCACCACAGAAATGAATATTATCATATATTATAATATTATTAACCCCATTAACTATCAAGGAAGGCAGAAAACATATTAACCCATTACCTACTAAGAAAAGCAGAAATCACTGTGTAACCCAAAAATTCCCTGACCGTGAGCTACCGAAGGACCCTGAGCTTTTCCTTCTGCTGCACCACGGGTTCTTGGGTAAGGTCTACAGGCAATCCATTTTACCTCTCTTGCGTACAGTGGCAAATAGCTGTATCCTGCTTTTTTGGAAACAGACACAGTCACCGTCCATAGCTGTCTGGTTGAAAAAAGTAGCTGAAAGCAACGAGATGGAAGACCTGGTGTCCACGGAGAAAGGCCTTCGGGAGAAATTCCTCCAAAAATGGTTCTATTGGCACAAATTTGTTTACTGTGTGAGGAGTACAAGGAGCTATAGAATTAAATCCCCTTTACAGGAAATTATACTAGAGGGTCTCCAGGCCCCTGAAAGGTTGGCGGTTTGACTGTGTCCCCCTCTCCCCTTTCTTTTTTGCCCTCTTTTCCCTCCCTTCCTATACTCCTCCCCATCCCCCATTGTTTTTTTCTTCTTCCTCTTTCTCACTGTCCTTTTTTCTCTGTGCGACCCACAGGGTCATCTCTTCTCTCCTTTTTCTTATATTCACGGTGTTCACTGTGTAAAATGTCACACGGAGTACAGGGTCTCCCTAGAACGTGGTATTCCAGATAAACATTTCATACACATATCTGTCTCTTATGTATGCAATGGCTTGTACTGTGTAGAACTTTTTATGAAAATGTTCCATTTTAGTTTTGCTGGAATTGTGGTGTCTGTACTCACGGTGTGTTTGGTTTGAAATAAAGTATTGAAAAAAAAAAGCAGAAAAAGTTTTGGGATCCAAGAGGGTATAATTTACGACGTATTGTTAGAGGCTATATGTTACACTTAAACGTATTGTATAGAGGTCACTAATTACCCTGCTGAGTTTAGAATGCATTTTGTCTCCATCTGAAAGGCATTTTCACTTTTCTTTGGACAAAGAAATACCATTTGACCTATACAGATCCATAGTAATCCTACTTGTTTATCTGGGAGCAGAGTTTGTGCAGCTGCTGCAACTGACATTAAACATGAAAGGTGTCATTAAAAATAAAGAGATACCATTAATAAACATTTCAGATGTAATTTAGTAACACACATTTTGGCTATTCTGCTTTGGTTTAGCCCTGCAAGCTTTAAGAATCTGCTATTTGCCAAAATGTCTTTTTTAGTAAGAATACATTTTTATCAGTCCTAACATATGCTGAACTGATGGTAACACAGTTTGTGCCCTAAGGCCCGGTTCACACTGGTGTGACATACACTCCAAATTTGAGAGCACGTGTCACATGACGTATATAGATTACTGATTCCTTATGAGAACCATCTTAACTGGTCCGACTTTGGAAAAGGTTCCTGCACTACTTTGGTCCGACTTTGGTCTGATTTCAGCCCATTGAATATCCAAGCCAGATCAGCATCTTAAGAGTCGGTTCACATTGGGGCGACGCGACT
Organism: Pelophylax lessonae; assembly: GCF_965119305.1. NCBI lineage: Eukaryota > Metazoa > Chordata > Amphibia > Anura > Ranidae > Pelophylax > Pelophylax lessonae. The sequence goes on from NC_138776.1 coordinate 143,150,847, forward strand.
CTGTACTACTTCGGGGGCGACTTATGCATTACCATGCACCACGACTTCGGAGCGACTTGCAGGGACTTCACATAATGGAAGTCTATGCAAGTCGCTCCGAGGTCGCCCCAAAGTAGTACAGGACCCTTTTTCTAAGTCGGAGCGACTTGTGTCGCTCCTATTAGAACAGGTCCTGTAGCGGTCAAAGGACCGCGAGGGAGCACGACATGTCAGGCTGACAAGTCGCCTGACAAGTCGCGCTAGTGTGGACTGGATCTAACGGCTCCGACTTGTGACATGAGATTGTGCTCAGAGGCAATGTTAGCACTGCAAACTGTATTGAAAAAAAAAAAAACAAATTCATACCAGACTCAAGTTGCACTCATCTCAAGGCCAGGTTCACACTGCTCTGACATAAAAAGTCCCACGACCTCCTATCCAACTTTGCCCGGCAACATTGGTCAGATATCAGTCAGGCATTGGTCAGACTTTAATGAACAGGATCTGAATTGAGATGAGTGTAACTTGGGTCTAGTATCGATTTGGGGTTTTTTTCAATACGATTTGCAGTGTTAACATTGCCTCTGAGCAAGTCAGTTAAGATGCTGATCCAATTTGGATACGACTTCAATGATATTTAATTGGCTGAAATCGGGCCAAAGTCGGACCAAAGCAGTGCAGGAACCTTTTTCAATGTTGGACCGACACAAGCCGCACCAGTTAAGATGGCTCTCATAGTAAATCATTGATTTATACACGTCATGTGACATGTGCTCTCAAAGTCGGAGCGTATGTTGCACCAGTGTAAACCGGGACTAAACCAGCTATTATCAACCAGCTTGCTAGGGGTTCCTTGAGCTGTGGCTGATTGAACTCCTATTTGGTGGGAGAACACAAAGAAGGGGCTTCTAAGTGCAGTAAAACAAGACTTCAATATGCAAAAAACACTTACAAGAGGTGATAAATGTACAGCCTGATCAAATTAAGAAGGATGCCCAGCGAGAAGTACCCAAATGTGACATCTGAAGGGGGCAGGTGCTTGTGTTCCACATTGGCTCTGGCAGCACGGCGGCTCTTCATGCTTTCCTGACATGCCGCTCCACGCAACTGGTCAGCTATGAGATATGCTGCTAGGACAGCAATGGGAGAACTTCTCGCTGGGCGTCCTTCTTAATCTGATGAGCCTGTACATTTATCACCTCATGAAAGTGTTTTTAACAGTTTTTGGCATATTAAAGTCTTATTTTACTGCACTTAGAAGCACCTTCTTTGTGTTCTATATCCTTACTTTCTTATGGAGTCCACATCCTGATTTAGACTTTGAACTTTATGATCTTTGGAGGGTCTTTTTTTGCCAAGAATGCCCTATACACAACTATTTTCTGTCCTATTTGGTGGTGCTTACATACTTCTGAGGCCAACCCCACTAGGCAGAACAAATGAGGTAGCACCAATGATCGTTTTAGTTGTCTGAAAAGGTGACATTCTGATCACCAATGTAAGAGGTGCATTCTCCTTACTAACCACCAATATAAGGGGCATTCTTTACACTGACTACCAATATAAGGGGCATTCTTCCCACTGACCAACAATATAAGGGCCATTCTTCTCACTGACCACCAATGTAAGGGGCATTCTTACCACTGACCACCAGTTTAAAGAGTGCATTCTCCCTACTGATCACCAATAAAAGAGGCATTCTTCCAACTGACCATCAATTTAAGGGGCAATCTTCTCATTGACCACCAATGTAAGGGGCATTCTTCCAACTTACCACTAATATAAGAGGGCATTCTTCCCACTGATCACAAATGTAGGGTGAATTTTTCTCACTGACCACCAATATAAGGGGCATTCTTCTCACTGACCTCCAATGTAAAGGACATTCTTCCCACTGAGCACCAGTGTATGGGGCAATCTTCCCACTGACCACCAATATAAGGGGCATTGTTCCAACTAACCACCAATATAAGGGGGCATTCTTCCCACTGACCACCAATAGAAGGGGCATCCTTCTCACTGACCACCAATGTAAGGGGCATTCTTACCACTGACCACCAATATAAGGGGGATTCTTCTCTCCGACCACCAATATAAGAGGGCATTCTTCCCACTGATCACAAATCTAGGGGGAATTTTTCCCAATGACTTCCAGTGGCGGCACTGTTCCAATGGTAGCTGTCAAAGAGGGGTGTCATGTGTTTACGGGACAGAAAATCAAAGGATATCTCCCTTGAAAGAGAAAAAACAACAGTATAGCATAAATTATCTCCCCTGTTGCGTTTGGCAGAAAGTACCACCAACTCAGTACGACCCATTCAAGTGAATGGGGTTGCGCAGCAGTCGTCTCACAGCTGTAGGACTTTACAGGACATGGCTTACGTATCCTACCACAAAGACAGGATGTGGGATTGCTAGCTGGGGGGTTTTCAGCAGGCTTCCAAGGGTTTCAAATGGCCTAGTATGACAATACAATTTTGCAAAGCTGCAGAATGTTTTAATACCTACGGGGCCCCTTGACTGCATAGATTATTTTCTGCAAAAGGTGAACTTAGCCTTTAAGATTCTACCTCATTCAGTTACCCGTTTTCTTGCTTATTATGGGAGAACACAAATTACCTCTTTGAATGACCTCCACTTAAATGACATTGAATTTCCTGCATCTAATATAGAACAACTCCTGCTAAGTTTAACTGCTAGAACTATGTACCATTCACTATCATCTTCACATCTCTACATCTGTTCTAGGACTATCATTTCTATAATCAGTTTCTATCTTTAGGACATTCCTTGCTGGGAATGTTTCATCACCCTGTGGATTGTTTGTCTCATATTGATTGTGCGCTGCTTTCCAGGCTTGTCTGTAAATTGTGCAGCTCCCAAACTCCATCTGTACTAAACTAATAATAAGCAGGCCACATGGAGTGGCTTGTGCAGCCTCATTATATCTCTATTGAAATAAGTTGGCTAACTGTTATGACAGTTGCTGCAGAATGTGAACTGAACATGAGCCATTTACAGTAATATTAGAAGAGAAAGAACAGGCCATGGACAAAGCCATCATACCCAAACACATATGCATTACCCACACTAAAACTATTGGCTGGATGCTTTAAAAACCATCTTGTCCCCTTCCAAAAGGAAGTAACTATATTATATTCATTAGGTCCCCAAAAAAACAGTAAAAAATAAAAATGACATTAAAAAAAAAACAGTTAAAGAAGCCTATAATTAGAGTATAAAACTTTCACATTTTAACAGACCAGTAGACAATAGGTCATCCCTTCTTGACATAAGTCGATCCTTGGATTATTTTCTGTCGAAGGGATATGCTGGATAACTTTTCTTGATTGGCTGCAGCCACAAATCAGTGTACTCTAACAGTCAGTGCTGTATCTTGGCCTAGGCCGACAAGGCCCAGGCCTAGGGCGGCACTTTGCAGGGGGGCAGGAAAAAATCTGCACACCGCATGAAAAAAAACAGCTTCCTCCCATCTTCTGCCTTAAAAGGGTCCCCGCCGGTTTGCGCTGCACTTTTAGTTTAGTGCCAGTATTATGGGGCGAATTGGGCCAGAGGGCAGGGTCCAAGAGACAAATCAGTCTGGCATCCCCATAAAGCAGTCACACTGCTACCTGCCGGTATGATAGGCTGCACTAATGGGCACTGATAGGCTACACTGGTGGCCACTGATGGGGCTGTACTGATGGCCACTGATGAGGCCACACTGATATGTTGCACTGATAAGGCTGCACTGATGGGCAGTAATGAGGCGGCATTGATGGACACTGATGAGGCTGAACTTATGGGAACTGATAAAGCTATGCTGATGGGCACAGATAGACTGTGGTTGTGGTCTGTGGTGTACAGATGACAAGGCGAGTCATAAACAGGAAGGGGTGTGGTCCTTACAGGAAAGGGTGGGTCATATTTAAATTAGGGGGTGGGCAAACTTAGTCAGGCCTAGGGCAGCACAAAACCTAAATACACCACTGCTAACAGTGACGGGGGCAACAGCCAAAATACAATGTCTCGGGGGAAGGCTATTCCTCCATCCACCTTGTTTGTGTAGGTGGAGGAATCTGTTAGTTTTTTCTCATTTATTATGCTGGCTGAAAGAAAAAAAAAAAAGCTGCATGGCCAGCTTTAGACACAAGTACAAACTCAGGGATTCACAAAGAATTTATGGTCCCCTTCTCCTATATTTTTTCAGAACTAATCCTCATTCCTAGTGGTCTGGATTTGCTCTTTGGAGGAGGAATATTCAGATAACACTCCCCAGCAGCACACTACTCTCTATATCTAAAGCTGGGTACACAAGGATAGAAATGCAGCCAGTTTAGCAGGAACGGGACGAATTTCAATCTGTGTGTAGTCGTCCCTATTTGACAGAAATCGGTCGTTAGATCATTGTCTATTTAATGGACCTAGTCTTTGTGGATGGGGTAATGAATTTTTTTTTTTTTTGTCCTTCCGCCTTTTGACTGATCAATACATCAAAAAAAAAAAAAAAAATGGGCCTAGGCAGTTTAAACTTCACACTGGACCTCATGAAACTTGGATTCTGTGCCTCTCCACTCTTCCTCCAGACTCTGGGACTTTGATTACCAAATGAAATGCAACATTTTCCAGAGTCCGTGATGATTTGGGGAGCCATGTCATCTGCTGGTGTTGGTCCACTGTGTTTTATCAAATCCAAAGTCAGTGCAGCCTTCTACCAGGAAATTCTAGAGCTCTTCATGCTTCCCTCTGCTGACCAGCTTTATGGAGATGCTGATTTCATTTTCCAGCAGGACTTGGCACCTGCCCACACTATCAAAAGTACCAATACCTGGTTTAATGATCATGGTATCACTGTGCTTGATTGGCCAGCAAACTCGCCTAACCTAGACCCCCTAGAGAATCTGTGGGGTATTGTCAAGATGAAGATAATAGACATCAGACCCAACAATGTAGATGAGCTGAAGGCCACTATCAGAGTAACCTGGGCTTCCATAACACCTCAGCAGTGCCACAGCCTGATCGCCTCCATGCCACGCCGCATTGATGCAGTAATTAATGCAAAAGGAGCCCCGCCCAAGGTATATACTATACTGTATATGGACATACTTTTCAGTAAGCCAACATTTCTATATTGAAATCCCTTTTTTTTTCCTTTTTTATTGGTCTTACGTAATATTCTAATTTTCTGAAATAATGAATTTTGGGTTTTCACTAGCTGTAAGCCATGATCATCAACATTAAAAGAAAGAAATGCTTGAAATTTATCACTCTGTATGTAACACATCGATATATAATATATGAGTTTCACTTTTTGAATTTATTACTGTAAAACTTTTTGGTAATATTCTAATTTTATGAGATGCACCTGTAAATGTTCTGTTTTCAAACAGGGAGTGTCCTGGTTTATGAAGATCTGTCCCTGGTTTTGTAAAACTGACCAACTGTAGTCTGTAGCCTGCCCATATTTAACCAATTTTTAGCATATAAGGTTTGTTTTTTAAAATATGAAAATAAAATCTGGGCTGACCTTTCACAAATGTTATAAGCCTGTGTAAATAAATTCCTGATATGTCACAGTGTCATTTCTACAAACAAATAGAACATTTTATTATAATAATAAAAAAAGAATATTATTGCTATAGTGGCTATACCATCTATGGCCGACTTTACACTTACACATCACTTAGCATGTATACACCGAACATGAAAAATATATATCTGAGGGTCTTAGTGAGCTCTACTGGGGCATCTTGTGTTTACTTAGGTTCTTCATGAGCCATGTTGACCTTCATGGTGTTTATTATTCTTAAAATGAGCCTATAAAATCCTCAAAACAAGCAAAGTAACAGCGACACTGTAGTAGAGCGGATTCAGATTCAGCTATATAGGCCAGGCATGTGTATTCAGCATCTTGGTCCATTTTTCTTATTCAAAAACAAATGTTCAACACTTGCTAACACTGATATGTCCCAACATGTCTAACAGTCACTTATTGTCCAAGGGAACAATTGATTGATTGTTACAACAAATCTGTTGCATCTCTTACAAAAATCAGGCTGTGTATGGATGCTTAGCCATCAATAGTAGTGTTTACGCAATAATTAGCATCCTTTGATGTGGCTTTGCTAGGATGTAGAGATCCCATCTCCCAGCTGCATGGAGTTAATAGTAATAATACTTGAATGTGAAAATTCAATGCTTCTTTATGCCATTGGACGACTGTTATTACCAAGCATTGCAGTCGCCTTACTATTTAAATCCATTTGGTTACTACAGACCACAGAAACAGGGTTTCCTTTGCACCCTACTCTAAGCAGTGCCCCTATTCTTATTGTACTGCTGTTGGGCTGCCTAGCCCTGTTTGGCAGTAGTTATTTGATTATAATGATCCAACAGCCTGAGTTATGAATATTTATATCTCCCTGGCCGACCACTAGGAGTTCTATTGCCAGTAATGCATACTGGGGGATGGTAAAAATCAGAGGTGGGGGACTCGAGTCACATGACTTGACTTAAGTCAGGCTTAAGTCACCAGTTTGAGGACTTGAGACTTGCTTGACTAAAATTAATAAAAGACTCGACTTGACTTTGACTTGGTATTCATGACTTGAGACTTGACTTTGACTTGAGACATATGACTCGAAATTACTTTACTTTTTTAAGTTATTAAATATTTGCATTTTCTCAAAATGTGTTAAAGCAAAATGAATGTGCCTGTTATGTTTCTGACACCACAGTCACTTAAAACACCTCAGTGTGTTCTGATTTTTAGGACACTGGCTGTTTAACAATGGAAATACTTAAAGCGGAGTTCCGGCCACAAAATCGACATAGTCAATTTTGGGCCATCCGCTTGCTCTAGCTCACCTGAAAAAGAAATGGGTAGTTAGTATTTTTTTTTTTTTACTTACCTTGTAATTGCAGAAAGAAAATACTCACCTTTCTTCCACTTCCTCCCTCGGCCGCGTGGCCCGCGCCGTCACTTCCGCTTTGCAATGATTCCTGGGAGCTGAACGTCATCGCTCCCAGGAATCAATGCGCCTGCACCCGGAAGTGACGGCGGGGCCGACGCAGTGCATCGTGGGACCGAAGAGGACGGAAGAAGACGCATAAGAGGATCGCGCTGGCTTCAAGCTGCCCACACCTGAGATGGCAGCGCTGGAGAAGAAATTTTAAAAGTAAGTATTTCTTCTAAAAGGTAAGTGCGAACTGGGACAGATCAGAGGCTAGCCATTGTGGAATGCACTAGCCCTGACTGTCCCGGGGTATGTTCATTGAAATTTTTTTTTTGTGGCCGGAACTCCGCTTTAACATGTTTTTAGTGACTGTGGTGTTGAAATATGACCGGACGAAGGATTTTGAGCTGTTTGGGCATTCAAAGTGTTTCTTTAATATGGCAAGAAAAAAGCACTAAGTAGTTTTGTTAATGTTGAAAATAAAACAAAACCTTTCCTGATCACTGACTTTTAACTGATTTAAAGGTAAAACTTGGGGTAGATCAGTATTTTGACTTGATTTGTGACTTGACCAAAATAAATGACTTGACTTGCTTGACTTCTAGCAGGGACTCGACTTTACTTGCTTGCTTTTCACCACAGTAACTTGGGACTTGCTTGAGACTTGAAGGTTAAGACTTGAGACTTGCTTGTGACTTGCACATGTGTGACTTACTCCCATGACTGGTAAAAATATTCAGGGGACAGTTCTGGAGGCTCTCTTGCCTCCCAGACATTGCTGGGCAAGATGTATTCAGATAATCCGTGAACCCCCAGACCTGCTGCCTTGCACGTGCCCAAGTTCAGTCCTGTAAGCTTATGTATATACAAAAAATCCTGGCGCTGTGGTGCCGGTAATCAGAAGGCGGGGATGGAACAGTGAGGTCGGACAATGCCCAAAGAGGTCCACCATAAATTACATGTCCATGTCCGGGCTGCAGCCTACCCTAACCCAGATCCCAACTGAGAAGAGAAAGTAGCGACAAAAACGGGTATATTGGCGCTCCCGGACAAAATGGCACAAGGATAAAATGGATGCTGCTCAGAATCTTGAAACATTAAACTTGTTTATTAAAATCAGTTAAAATAAGCTCCTTGACAGAAAAAAAAAACAGTGGTGTGCCCAGGGTGCAGCACGCAGCAGGCAGGTGTAAACCCGGAAAAGATACCTCAAAAGCAAGGAGGACCCAGGAGCGGGGAAGCAACGTCTTACCACCTGTGAAGCCTGGATGGTGTGGCGCTTGTGGGTGGAGTGACAGCCTCGATCAAGCCGGGAAGCTTCTCTGCTGATGTGCCTCCGGACTGGATGATGCCTGGGATGTAGAGAGGAGGCGGGGGGGGGGAGTGAAGTGCTTAACCCCCACAGACAGCTCCGGTGATGGGTGGTGCACACCCGAGGCAGCGGCGGCCGCTAGTCCTCAGACCCAACTGCCGTGGCGCCGGATGATGACGTCACCAGGCGCCTGGCGGAGACATGCGCACCGAGGGCTGTTGCACGGATGTAGCTCTATGGCCGCCGGAGGGGTGCAGAAACAGTTCACCGACGGCTGTGCTGTGCAACTGGATATTCAACTGGCGGAGCTAATATGGATAGCCACGGATGGAGGGGATGACATGTTTCGGGGCAAGCCCTTCTTCAGGTCTCCTGTGGCTGACAGGCAGGGGGCAAATTTAATGGGTGTAAAGAGGAAGAGGCGTTGCCCCCCACTCTCTGACTCCACCCACAAGCGCCACACCATCCAGGCTTCACAGGTGGTAAGACGTTGCTTCCCCGCTCCTGGGTCCTCCTTGCTTTTGAGGTATCTTTTCCGGGTTTACACCTGCCTGCTGCGTGCTGCACCCTGGGCACACCACTGTTTTGTTTGTTTTTTTCTGTCAAGGAGCTTATTTTAACTGATTTTAATAAACAAGTTTAATGTTTCAAGATTCCGAGCAGCATCCATTTTATCCTTGTGCCATTTTGTCCGGGAGCGCCAATATACCCGTTTTTGTCGCTAAGTCCTGTAAGCTTACATTGCCCAGGATTTCCCTGGGATGGATGAAGCTGGAATCTGGATTGGAGCACAAGGGAAGGACTTTGCCTGCTGGAAGAGTGTCAATGGAAGCTAGTTATGAGCTTGAACATGGCAGGAAGTCTGGTGGCTCATCTTCCATAGTGTACTGCAACTGTTTTAAAGTCAGAAGAATAAAGCATCAGTCTGACTTAAAGTGTTACTAAAGTCAGGTTTTGCCCAACTCTTCTCACCCCACAAAGAGTCGAGAATCCAAGCGAATGGGATGTGGGTTTCTCCGCATCCTATTCGCGTGACAGGAGATGGTGACTGGCTCTCAAAGGAGTCGGGTCACATAGCTCTGGGGCAGCCGCGGTCCGCACTGGAAAAGGGTCCTGTGCACCTTTGGTTCCATTTCAGGTGCAAATTCAGGCAGAAATTCGGACCTAAATCGCACCTGAATCAGTGAACAGGGATGCACCGGACTCCATGCTGTGAGCCGCAGCCACAGCAAGTGTAAAATATCAGCCTCGGCCTTTTAGCTAAGATCAAGTGTAGTATCTGTTCTTATCAGTAAATAGGACAACAAGAAGAGGCACCTCTAAGTGTAGGATTTTAATGCAATTTATTAAGAACAATGTAAATAGCAACTCACAAAATGTAGGATAAAAACAGGCACATCAGTAATGAAGATATCCCAGTAGCCTGTCATTAGTAAGATGTATCTCTGTCCGCCAGCTCCCGCTGTGTGGTAGCGTCCCAGCTATAGGAACAGGGCCGATCCTATGGTCACAGGCGCCTGGGTGCAGACATTTTTCTGGCGCCCCCACATGGGGGGGGGTTAAGAGCACTGAGGGGGTTAAGAGCAATGGGGGGGGGGGGGTAGGAGCACTGAAGGGGGGGTTAAGGACACTGAGGGGGGTTAAGAGTGCTGAGGGGGGTAGGAGCACTGAAGGGGGGGTTAAGGGCACTGGGGGGGGGGCTCCCTATTCTTCCTGCAGCCACTGAGAGGAGGAGAATCAGACATTCTGCGGCTGCAGGAAGAATAGGGAAAGATGAATTCTTCCATATGCAGCTGCCCCATCCCCCGACATGCCTCATGTACCCTACTATCAGGCTATATGGGGCACGTCCCCTCACACATTGAGGAGCATGGCACAGAGGGCTCAGGGCCCCCCTCATTCCAGGGTGGGGTGGGAGCAGGGTACATAGGACATGTCCCCTCATACACATGCCTCATGTAGCCTACTATCAGGCTATATGGGACATGTCCCTTCACACATTGAGGAGCAGGGCACAGAGGGCTCAGGCAGGGCCCCCCTCATTCCAGGGTGGGTGGGAGCAGGGTACATAGGACATGTCTCCTCATACACATGCCTCATGTACTCTGCTATGAGGCTATACAAGACTCGTCCCCTCATACAATGACTCACGGTACACGGGACTCATCCCCTCACACAGAATGGGAGCAGGTGCAGCGCAGTGTGCACATCCTCGGCCCTCCCCTTGCAGACATTGTAGAGCAGGGATTCATGGCAGCTGTTAGGGGGCCTGTGGCGGTGTGCCTGCTGTATATGAGAGGAGGTGGAGGGCCAGGTGTGGGAGCCCGTACGAGGGAAGTAATCTATTCCGGAGTGTGTAGAGCGCACAGGAGGGAGGAGAGCAGCATCCTGCCAGGTACAGTGATATGATGGAAGGAGGGAGAGTGCGCTGTGCATGTTCTTCTATGGGCTTAGTGCCGTCTATGGATGTGCAGCAGCAGAGAGGTGTACATAGGCACACACACCACACACACAGTGCACCTCAGTGAGGAGCTGAGCCGTGTACAGTGTGTGCTGTGTTATCCTACAGCACACACACTTGAGTTGGGCACTCACCTTCTTCCTGCTGCGGCTCCGCCCCCGCCCCACGAGCAGCGTGGACTGAAGGAGCTGCCTTCTCCTTCACACTGGCCATACACACCGCCCACCCACCACTGCCGCTGGAGGAGGAAAGGACTCTGTCACTGGAGCTTCGGCGCCCCTCCTCCGCCGCAGCTCGCGGCGCCTGGGTGCGGTGCACCCCGTGCACCAGCCCAGGATCGGCCCTGTATAGGAAGATAGCTTGACAAAGGAGTGCGACTGCCGGGACTTTTGCAGTACGCATGCTCGGAAACACGTTGCATTCCAGTGACGTCCTCATTGCACGCTGCCACCTATCTGCGCTTCAAGGCTCACTTTGGAATCTATTCCATCCTACGACCATCTTCCTATAGCGGGGACACTACCATGCAGCGGGAGCTGGTGGACGGAGATATGTCTTACTGATGAAAGCGCACCAGAATATCTTCATTATTGATGTGCCTGTTTTTATCCTACATCTTGTGAGTTCCCATTTACATTTTTCTTATTAAAGCGGAGTTCCGGGCAGAAAACTATTTTTCAGTGAACATACCCCCGGGACAGTCAGGGCTAGTACATTCCACAATGGATAGCCTCTGATCTGTAAGAAGAAATACTCACTTTTAAAATTTCTTCTCCAGCGTTGCCATCTTCTTCTCCCAGAATGCGCCTGTACCGGCCCCTCTCGTCACTTCCGGTGTGGCGCCGCATTCCTCCACAGCTTCTGGGCATGCCCAGAAGCTGTTTAACAGGGAATGCGGCATCGCCCCGGAAGTGGCGAGCGGGGCCGGTGCCATCGCATTGATTCCTGGGAGCGATGACGTTCAGCTCTCAGGAATCACCGCAAGACAGGAAGTGACGGCACAGAGGGAGGAAGTACAGAATAGGTGAGTATATTCAATCTACAATTACAAGGTGAGTGAAAAAAAAAAAGCCTAACTATCCAATTCCTTTTCAGATGAAGGAGACCAAGCGGATGGGCACAAAAAAAAAAAGGTCGATTTTGTGCCCGGTGTAACGTGAGAATTACCTACCCCGTGAGAAAAACCTACCCTCGTCACTTCCGGCCAGGAACAGCTGAGCAGCGCAGCAGTGCGCATGCTCAGAGCTCCGGATACCTGATGGAAGAACTGAGGAGCTGACTAGTGCGCATGCATATGTCGGTGTACCGTGAACAAAACCTACCCGCGCGGCGGTTACATAGAACAGCTGTGCAGCACTATGAGTCATCTCCGCTCCTGTCCCGGTCACTTCCCTGCTCTCGGCAAGTAAATATAAAAGCGGCTCTCGGCTCCGTGATGTATGTTTTCATACACCCGCCGCCGCTTTTATATTTACTTGCCGATAGCAGGGAAGTGACCGGGACAGGAGCGGAGATGAGTCATATTGCAGCACAGTTATTTTAATGTAACCGCCGCATTACATACAGTGCCGTGCACCGGAAGTGACGAGGGGTAGGTTTTTCTCACGGGTAGGTAATTCTCACGGAACACCGGAACTCTGCTTTAAATTGCATTATACTCTTACACTTAGAGGCGCCTCTCCTTCTTGTCCTATTTTCAGCTGCTGCTGGAATCTGCATCTGTTCCTACATTGGTGGCTGCGCTCAGTGAATGGACTTTTCTAATCCATAGACTTTTTTTTTGCAGTATATAAAGGACTTGATATATGGACTTTTAACTAGAGATTGGTTCAATCTCCCAGTACAGATTTATTTTCTTTGGGTATATTTTGAAATAGATACTTTTGCACCTTTTCCTTGTGTTTGTTCTGTTCTTATCAGTGTCTAGTAGGGGTGCTGTGCTGTCATTCTGGCTTGACCTGAACTGGAGTGGCTATGTACCCCTGCTGGAGTGATGGGGGCTCAGAAGGATAGTACCGGCTGGAACAGTAATCGGGGTGCCCACAGGCTGTCGGGCACAAGAGTAATTCTCCCAGAAAAACTAGAAGAGCCCAGTTCCTCCTGATTTGAGTGGATCTACCTTGTCTGGCCACGGGCTGGTAAGGCTTCTGGCTAGACAGACCATTGGCACCCTATGTCCTTGTCAGGAGTCTTGTGCCCAGGGGGATCAATGAGAGGTCCTACCCCTTCAAGGGGTGGATTAAAACACATCCTTAAGTACACTTTTTAGTGTGTGCTTCACATGCACTTTTTTGTTCACTTAACGTTTTTTCATTTAAGGATTTTGAACCACTGGGGAAAAAAAAATCCCAAAAAAACATCCAGACAATTGGGGGTCCTTAGCAGCGTCTAGAGAGTAAGCGGTGCAACACCCTCATACATAGATGAGAAAAGCTCATTAGGAACCTTTGTCTTGTGTACTGTAGACTTCAGTAAGTGCAGCCTGGAACATTTTAAGAAGGTGACGTCCGAGTGATAATATGTCCACCAAAACTACAAAATAATAAATATATGAACACATGTTGTCCTAGAGCAGTCAACTTCTAATGATAAATAACAAGTGTACCGAAACCGAGGCAGTGTTCTACAACAGTCTGTTGACTAATGCCAAAGTTCTGTTCCTTTCCACACTGTCAATGTAAGAAAGAGTTTGGTTTACCAAAAGAAAAACTCACTGGCAGAACAACATGTTCTGTAAATACATAAAAACTAGAGCAGCCTTCTTTGAAAAAGGAACATGATATTGCAGAAGTAGGAGAGCTGTCATTGCTGACATAGATTTGAAGGTGCAGGCTTGGGGGGGGGGGTTGTTATAATTTTCATCTTTTCTTCAAACCCAAATAAAGCTGAGCTCTATGATCTGACTGCCACCAAATACTGGCACACTGGGGTACTGGGGTACTCACTAACTTCTTAAGGCCACAGACTCGAGCTGGTCTTATAGCGCTCATTCATGTAAGATACAGTATGTACAGACTTAAAGCGGAGACCCACCTAAAAGGGAAAAAAGGGAAAGCTCTGTTGTTTGCACCCTCCCCCCTACACTGCCACATTTGGCACTTTTTTTTGCGGGGGGGGGGGGGGGGGGAGAGCGGATGCCTGTCAAAACCAGGTACCTGCTCCCACTTCCGGGTAAGATCGCCACACAACGATCGCGGCGATCTACGAAATTTCCAGGCCCCTCCTCCTTCCCCCTCGCTGCCTTCTGGGAGACACACAGGTCCCAGAAGACGGCGGGATCTTTCAGAAAGTGCAGCGCGACTCCCACATGCACACTAGGATAGGAAACCGGCTGTGAAACCACAAGGCTTCACTTCCTGTTTCCCTTAGTGAAGATGCCGATGTCTGCACCCGGAGCAGATGGACGAATCCGCTAGGGGTGCCGACATTGCGGGATACTTGGACAGGAAAGTGTCCGTATATTAAAAGTCAGCAGCTACAAATAGTATTTGTAGCTGCTGACTTTTACGTTGTTGTTTTTTTTTGACAGGCTGGAACTCCACTTTGACTGGCTTCTGGGCCTCATGTAACATGTGGACCTACCTTCACTGTTCCATCAGGTAGACCCTTGCACTGCATAGTTGTTGGTAGAGCTAAAGGACATTGCATAGACAGATTGTACAGACTGGTAAACTTTAGGCCTCATACACATTACTTTTTTTCCCATTTAAACCAGCAGGCCAAACTAAAAAAAAACTGCAGCTCCGGTCAGAGCCGCTGTACTAACAATCCATTGTTAGTACAGTGATCTCCCCTGCTGTTCTATTGTGTTCTGACAGGGCAATGCCCCCCCCCCCCGCCAGAACACCATTGGCTGAGAGCGCTGATTGGCAGCCGTCTAGCAGACATTTTTCTGTCATGCTCTTTCAACAGAAGTCCGCCAAACGGCCAGCTTCAGACCAGCTGCAAAACACACGGGACGAATGTCGGCTCGTTTCTATTGAACCCGGCTGATGCCGCCCGACATTCAGCCTGTGTGTACACTGCTTTAAGCCTCGTACACACGATTAGATTATCAAACGATCTTTCCTCTGATTCTTCTTGCATGCTAATCTCATATTGAAAGTGAAGAGGTTACTTTCATACGAAAATTCCCGTACGACAGAATTAAACTTCAGAAGTGATGTCATGTGTTGAATTGTTTTGTATGTGTTCTTTCGTTTCTGAGCATGCCTAGTCTTGCTCTTACGATTTTTTTTTCGGACGAAAACTGTACTAATTAAACGAAAATCGGACGTTGTGTCGACGTACGATAAAAATTTTATAGCCTGCACATCCAGATTTTGTCGTCCGAAAATTCGTAATCGGCTGTCGAAAGCACCATACTAACAATCCGACAATCAGCAGATCGTTCTTCAGACGAAATTTTACTTCCGTTTTTCGTATCGTGTGCCTTTAGACTAATTTCACACAGGCTGATTATGCAATGTAATATTATCTTGTATCACTTGCCATGATAACAGGCAAAAACCATGTTTCCTAAAAATTGGATGTGCTCATTATTACACACACACAAAAAGAAATTCAGACTCCTGGATAATCTCTGTGTAATCAGGCTTCAGTTGTCTCTTTTAGGCCGGGTTCACACTTGTGAATTGGATGTGGATTTTCCCCGCATCCAATTCGCATGACAGAAGACTGTGAGCGGCTCTCAATGGAACCAGTTCACACATCTCCGGAGCAGCTGTGGGGCGAATTGCACAGGGGTCCTGTGCGTCATTGGCTCAGTTTCAGGTCTGAGTTCAGGCAAAAATTTGGGCTTGATTCGTCCCTGAAACGAAGAACAGGGACGCAACAGACCTCGTGAGCCTCGTCCGCACACAGTGTGAACCCAGCCTCAAATGGAGAAAATTAAACAGGTATTATTATTTATATTTTTGTAACATGCTTATCAAATTGGCGTTGGGGCAGATAAGGGATGAGGCAGTCATCTTGGGCGCTCTCAGTAGAATATAATACCAGGGTCAATTTTATACAGTAGCCAATTGACCTACCAGCTTATCTTTGGGGTGTGGAAGGAAACTCACACAAGCACAGGGAGAACATGCAAACTCCATGCACAGGGCCGCTGATAGGGAGGAACCACCAGTCCTTCTGTAGGGGACATGGGCACACAGGGCCCCTCTAGCATGGGGAATTGGTGTGGTCGGGCAGAGTGGCAGTTACAGAAGGAAGCCCTGTGCGGCTCTCTGCAGCAGGTGAAAGACGTGAAAGACAGTTTTTTCCCCCTTCTGCCAGCTTTCAGCTGATGCAAGCAGAGACACGGACACAGGACATCATTTCTGTAATTGCTTCTCTGACACCAATCACTCTCCTTGTTCTGCCTGCTTCTTATCCACCTCCCCCCCTTTCACTATGCCATCCCCCCTCCCTCCCTCCAGCAGCGCTGCAGGCTTCCCTGTCCTGTAAAAAAAAAAAAAAGAATTGTAAAAAAAAAATAAAAAATTAAGCATTGCAATAAACAATTTAAATAAAATTGTAAAATAAAAGAATTGTAAACATTTAAAAAAAAATGATAATGTTTTAAAAAAAAAAAAATGTAAAAAAAAATTAAAAAGGACTAAGGCCCCGTTCACATAGGGGCGATCCGACTTCGGGTGGCGACCTCCGAGGTCGCGGTGCGAGCAGCGCGCCGCGACCTCGGAGCGGCCGCCACGGACTTCATAACATTGAAGTCTATGGCGGTCGCCTCCGGGTCGCCCCAAAGAAGCTCCGGACCCTTTTTCTAAGTCGGAGCGACTTGTGTCGCTCCTATTAGAACGGGTCCGCAGCTTCCCTATGGAAGGCGACCTGTGAGGCGACCAGGTCGCCTCACAGGTCGCCTTAGTGTGAACGGGGGCTTATTCACACAGCTTCTGTGTTATGTTTGTGTCCGTGTGTATTTTTAGTGAAAATATTGTCTTGACATATTCCGAGGGGCAGCAGATAGTGTCCAGCTGGGATATAAACTCAGGACCACAGTGCTGAAAGGCAGAAGTGCCAACCAGTAAAGCCCCATACACACGATCAGATTATCGAACGATCTGTCTTCTGTTTTTTGTGGCATGCTAGTCTGATGTGGAAAGTGAAGAGGTTTTTTTCATACAAATTTTCCTGTACTACAGAATTCTACTTCAGAAGTGATGTCATGTGTTGGATTGCTTTGTATGTGTTCTTTCGTCTCTGAGCATGCCCAGTCTTACTTTTAAGATTTTTTTCCGTCGAAATCTGTACTAATGAGACGAAAATCAGGCGTTGTATTACGGACAACAAAAATTATATAGCCTGCACATCAGGATTTTGTCAGCCGAAAAGTCGGAGTCGGCTGTCGAAAGCACCATACTAACAATCCGAAAATCGGCAGATCAGTCGTCGGACGAATTTTCCCTACAGATTTTCTTATCGTGTGTACGGGCCTTAAGTCTACATAGAAGTGCCAGCATATTTTTGGCTGGGTCAGGCAATGTCCCAATGTCTATGGGTCACCGCCAGCTACAGCTCTGATGGAATAGCAATTAGACATGTTAGGACACCTCGCCTCATTGCTATTGTTTTTCTCTTTCTAATTAGACGGTGCTGAAGGTATATATATGGGTGCCTCCCTTCTTTCCCTCAATTTGCATATTAGAACCAATTGTCCTACATTCATTTTGCACTATATGCTAATATAATTAAAATATTTAATTAGGTTGAAAAAGTGACCATGGCCATTGTTAAAAAATCCAACTAATTCCCAGTTAATTGTTCATTCTGATTATACTGTTTAGCCACTTTTTGGAAGAAAATTCTACAGTAAAGCAATATAGGTATCTTTTTTATATAAAGTTGATTTTCACACAAGATTAGAAGCTGAAGCTAGCCATAAGGTTGGCAATTTTCAGTCATGTTGTTTAACCACTTTTGGTGCACTAGGAAACAAACAAAAGTAATCATCAGAAACAAAGCAATCTATCTCCCATGTGTTTGATCAACCATTAGAATTCAGTTGGTTGTACTCTCGATACACAATTGTGGTCAAATGGAATTCAAGTGATACAGCAATCTCGTGAAAAGTGACTGGATATTTTTACTACATTTAGTCATGGTCATGTCACTTTTATTTTTTGTGGTTCGTCAAAATCACAATTATCTATCTTTGATTTCTTCTCATTACAACAGCTTTAGCTGCCAGGTCCTGCATGAATGCAGCCCAAGTAAGTGTATTGGGGTGCAGCGGCTGCACGCACATAGCAGCTTGTCCCAATTAGACAGGTGGGTGTGGAGGATCAGCCCTAAACACACACTGTGTTCAATGCCACTCCCCTGCACCCCTGTCATATTGGGATAACCATTTGTCTCTGCTGAATTTATCTTCCCCTCACCCAGCATGTGCTTGGGCAGTGCAAAGAGAAGCAGAATAATGATTAGCTCATCTCCCTGTCATGCTGCTTTCTCCTCCTATCAACATGCTCTTTTCACAGCAGCACAACTGACTGGCTGTTTGTGCTGTTTATCTCTCCCCCAGTCTGAGCTCTGCTGCAAGAGGGTGAACCAGGTTCAGGTTTTCACCCTACTTGATTAAAAAATGAATTAAATGATTTATTATTTCAGAGCTGCATTCATTTTTATCTTATTTATCTGCAAATAGTTCAGTTTTACAGCAACCCTGACACTGAAAGAAATGTAAAACAAATGGCTCCTGTAAAGAAAGATAGGTTGTATTGACCTTGTCTGGTGTCCATTAATAGAATCTTTACTCTTCTGGACCAAAAAAGTCACTGGAAGAATTTTCATATCTGACATGCTTCCAGGTACATGGGATGTTTGCATAGCAAATTAAAACAGTTTTGGTATTGTCATTAACTATGGATCTGTCATGGTGTTTTCTTGAGTAAATGAAAAAGGTCACATTATTTAAAGCGGTAGTATACCGCTTTTTGCTACTTTTAACTACAGGTAAGCCTATAATAAGGCTTACCTGTAGGTACAATTAATATCTCCTAAACCGCCACGGGTTTTTTTTCTAAGTATACAACCGCTTTAAGACCTGCATTTAGAAAAGCACATGAGCCATTCACTTGTTACAACAGACAGCAGTGGTCTAATAATACAAATAAATCTTGGTCCTCTCCTTTTCTCAATCTACATTTCCTCCCTAGGTCAGTTGATTGCCTCCCATGGCTTTCAATGTCATCTCTACTAGACACAGGCTCGGGCGTGTTCTCGTGTGCACGTGCCCAATCCCGCCATGAAGCAAACACTGCAGTCCGCTAATCACGGGCACTGAGACATTTTCCGTTCCGCAGCTGCACAGATTGGAAAATGTCTCAGTGCCTGTGATTAGGGGATTGCAGTGTCTGCTTCCTGGCAGGATCAGGCACGTGCAAATTTGAACATGCCCGAGCCCATCCCTACGCTGATCATACCCAAATCTATTTCTCCACCCCTCAGCTTACTCCATCAGTCTTCTCATGCATCACCAACTTTCTAACAGACATAGCCTGCGTGTCTCACCTCTTCCTCAAACTCAACCTATCCAAAACCAAACTCATGATGTTTCCTCCCCTATGTGCCTCTTCCCCTAATTTCTCTGTCAAAATCAACGGCTCAACTATCAACCAGTCCCCCCTTGCCAAGGTCCTAGGTATATTCCTAGACTAACTATCCTTTTGGCCCCACATCCCGTTGCTCTCCAAAGCTTGCTGCCTCATCCTCTGCAACATTTCTAAAATATGCCACTTTCAAACCAATAACACCACAAAGCTTCTAATTCACTCCCTGGTCATCTCTCGCCTCGACTACTGCAACTCCCTCCTCATAAGCTTACCTTTAAATAGGCTATTCACCCTTCAGTCAATCATAAACGCTGCTGCCAGGCTCATCCACCCTACAAACCCCTCTCTGCCAATCCCTCCATTGGCTGCCACTCAAACAAGGAATTAAACTAAAGATACAAACTTACAAAGCCATCCTCAACCTGGTCCCCAGCTACATCAGGAACCTGGTCTTAAAATAGCAACCAAATCATTCTCTTTGCTCCTCCAAAGACCTCCTTCTCTCTATATGCTCTCTATCTCTCTTATTACCTCATCCCATGGTCGCCTCTAGGACTTCTCTCCCATCCTCTGGAATGCTTTACCCAAATCTGTCTAACTATCTCCTACTTTGTCCACTTTCAGACGATCCTTGAAAACTCATCTCTTCAGAGAAGCCTATTTGACCCCCTCCCCCCTAACAACTGTACATTTATTTTCTCCATCTGCACATCCCCCACAGTTACTACCTCTTGTAACTCTTGACCCTCCCTCTTAGATTGTAAACTCTAACAAGCAGGGCCCTCTGATTTCTATTGTATTAAAGTGATTTGTAGTTCTACTGTCTACCCTCAAGTTTTAAAGCACTGCGTAAAATGTTGGCGCTATATAAATCCTGTATAATAATAAAAATAAATGAAATACAGAGAGTTCCAGAATGGATCGGTCATTTAGAAGACGAGAGTGTACTTTCCTGGGGATGATCCCAACTTAGACAAATATTCTCCAGAAAGAATAAAACACTAATAATTTGAGTGCTTTTATTCTATCTCACCCTTTGTTTCCCAGAGAACACCATTGGTTAACATCTACCAAGTGCTCCCCTTTTGTCTTGATGCTCAGCATTAGCAGTGATTGATTGAATTTGTTCAAATAAGCCTTCAATGTGTATTCCTAGAATGGACGGTATCCAGTTTTTGGAGAAATGTTAAGTTGAACATATTAAAGATGACATGTTATTGGTCACTGTCAGTCTGCCATGCCTTACATGGCGATAACAGACAATATTCAGATTAAACAAGCATGATTAGCTTAAAATCTAGTACACATGGGCCAAATGTCAGGTGGTGTCAGCCGGTTCATTAAAAACCAGCTGACATTTCTGTTCTGCAACCCGTGGAAATTCGCTCGATATCCCCATCAACACAGACAGTGTTGATGTGGGAATCCCTCCTGCCAGGCCATTGTCTTCTCCCAGTCGGGGTGGGGGTGTGGGTTGGGACAGGAGGACAGTGATTGTTGCTAGCAGCTAAAGCAGCCGCTAGCAATAATCACAAGATCAATCAACTTGGTACATTCAGCCTGCCAATTAACAGTTCGAATCTGCTGAACTCACCAAGATTCAAACCGTGTATGGCCTGCCTTAGTGAATGTGGTAAAAATTCACAAAATTCAAAAGTGATGTAAAGTGTTGTATTGTAATTTTGAACGACAACTGTACTGATTAAATGAAAATTGTGTCATCTGGTATCGTACGAGAAAACTTTTCGTCTTTGTCCCATCCGATAATATCGGATAAACTCGTGATCGGCTTTGGAAAGCTATGTACTAACGATCGACTTATTGTACGATCACTTTCAAAGCGGTATTTTTCGTACGATTTTCGGATTGTGTGTACGGGCCATTAGTAACAAGAATGTAAAAATTCTAGAAAACGCTAGAGGGAATTAGCAAATAAATGTAACCAGTGGCCATAATGCAGTATTTTGCTGCTGCCCATAATAAAACAACATTCTTTCAGAAGAGAATATAGCTTAAAGAACACATGTTTTTGCACGATTTGCACAGGACAAATGTACATACAGATTCGCTGAATGGACAGCTATGCAAATTGTTTATAAATAGACCCCATAGTGTTAGGACCATGTAGCATTTGCCAATATTTGTGCAACTGCATTTAATATTTGTTCTTGTAGTTTGCTCTGTATATCAAAAAAATAAATGCATGAAAGGAATAAAACTGTTACAGGGAAATATTTCATTTACGTAAAGCACTTAGCCAACTGAAAGAAACAATCTTTATAATATATTTTATTTTCTGAACTTAATGCCAAAAGAATTAGCAAGATTTGCTGAGTAAAAAAGAGGTTACAATAACCTCCAACTACCCAGGAGAGAACAATGCAAATTATAGGGCAGAGGTGGAGATTAGAGAATAGTGAAAGGCCTTGACGTTGAAGAGAATTGCCATGTAGGTAATTGGACTACACAATATAGTGCTAAAGGAAGGATTTGCGGAAAAAAATGTAGTCAAAGGCGTATAATCTTTTGCGGTGGAAAATAATTTAATAATCTCTTTTGTCAGTGTGACCCTGCTCCGTCCATAGGGCTAATGAAGCTCATTTAGCAGACAGTTACAAACTGAGCCGGTGTAAAGATAACAAAGCTGGCAGCACAAAGAACTTTGTGATCTGCTATAATACTATACTGACTTTATACCAGCTGAGAGTAACCAGAGGTTGTGTCAATGCTGATTTCATTTCACACTCCATTACGCAGATCCCTAGACTTGCTGAAATGAACACGCTAGATTAGGTTGTTTAAGACGTAATGTTCCTTAACCAGTCATAAACGGATCAAAATTTGGCCACATCAGCAGGGGCATCTATAGGCAAGCTGGTTGCACTGAAATTGATATACTGTATTGATCAACTTGTGTACAACCAGCTTGTTGGGTTTTTCCCGAACGATTAGTGCCGCCGACTATAGCCGGCAACACTGATCATTGTATTCTGCTGGCAGGAAAGCCCCCTGCAGGTGGAACACAATAGTACTGTGGGAGGAGTGTATTGATGAGGCAATTGCCACATTTCGGGGGGAAAAAATGTATCATGTATAGATCTTGTGAAAGCCAAAATATCAAGAATCGTCCATAAATCCCACGTTCACATTAGTCCAATTTGACATGCCAAATTGGAGCCAATTGCACCATCCGAATAGGTGCGACGCCGACTTTGCGGCACCGCACCGATTCCCGAAAGTAGTTTCTGTACTATTTTTGGCGACTTCTGGGGGAGATTTCCATAGATATCTGTGCAGGAACCCGCACAGATGTCTGTGAAATCTCCCCTGAAGTCGGACTAAAATGCCGGCTTGAAATCGTGTGAGTTCAGCTGAACGATTTCAAAACAGCCTCAGTGTAAACCTGGGCTCTAAAGATCCCATATTCTTATCAGTAAGAGAAGCAGGAGTTCCTAGGTGCAGTACTTCACTGAATGTTTGGAGATTTTGCTCATGTAAAGAGATGGAGGCGGGGGGGGGGGGGGGGGTTCTATGTTTTTTTTGTTCTCCGTTTCTTTTTATTCTGATTTTATTCCTATTATTTTTTTTTTTTAAATATACTATCTATATATTTTTTTGTTCACTTCACGGGATTGTTTCTATACTTGGTCAACATTGAAATGCCACGTGTTTCACATTTTTTTATGCTATATGTCTATAGCTACGGTATGTCCTCCATAAGTATGGCAACTAAGGCTATTGACAGTTATAACATGCCGTTATTGTGTCACCTGTTTTTTTATTTTTGTGAATTTTGTAAAATTAGACACCACACTAAATGTTCTTCTCATTTATGTACGCCTTTATTTAAAACTTTCAAACTTGAAAATTTAAACCTTGAGATACATACAGGGAGCATATCCACCTGCAAATTAGTTCAACTTTCAGTCCAGGCATTTTAATCCAGGCAATCCAGTCCACCCCACTTCCTTATGTGTGTACTCTAGTGATCCTGGAACACATCAGCTGGTGATCCTTGAACACATACTGTATGAGTATTAGGCCGGCCATACACAGCGCACATTTTTTTTTCCTGCAAACACGGGTTTTCCTGCATCCACCATTCCTCTATTAACACAGGCAATGCTGACAGGGGAATCCGCAATTGTCTCCTCCCGACGGGGGAAGCAAGAGAATCAGGCAGGCTGGTTGTACCCAAGTTGATCGATTGATCAACTTGGGTACATTTGGCCTGCCCATTAACAGTTCAAAATTTGAACCGTTAATGGGCGACTTACAGCTGTAATCGCAGCAAAAGGTGGCGCTACAAAGTATTAACTTAAGGGGGCTAAATAATTTTGCACGCCCAATTTTTCAGTTTTTTATTTGCTAAAAAAGTTTGAAATATCCAATAAATTTCGTTCCACTTCATGATTGTGTCCCACTTGTTGTTGATTCTTCACAAAAAATTACAGTTTTATATCTTTATGTTTGAAGCCTGAAATGTGGCAAAAGGTTGAAAAGTTCAAGGGGGCCGAATACTTTCGCAAGGCACTGTATTTGTCTTGCAGTCCTGATGAAGGAGAAGCATGGTTTGCCCCCGAGGCATTGGCTGTCTTGTTATTCAAAAAAAGCTGTTTTTTACTCATTTTATGAAGTTGGCCTGGCTCATCTTCTTTTGGTTTAGGCTCCGAGTGAGGTTCATGGATGCCCATTGGAGGGTAATCCTGGTTGGCATGTAAGCCGCAGAACCAGAGCCAGGGGGCTTTTGGAATAATTGTCATCCCTCCCTTTACTACTCTCTATCAATACATATTGAAAGTCTTATTTTTCTGCTCTTGATACAGAAAAATAGCAATATTAAGAAATTTGTGACAGTCAATACTTTGATTTTAAAACTGCCTGGGAAGTATAAATACGATCAGCAATGCAAAAGAGGAAAAAAGGAAATTACATAGCAGAGGCTATAAGAAGTAAACTCCCTATTTGTTCACTTGTTGCCTGGAATTATTCTTTAGTAATAAAGGCCATCCACAACATCACCCCCAGTTACATCACAACCTCATCTGCAGATACCGCCCAAATCATCCTCTCTGCTCCTCCCACAATCTCCTGCTCTCTTGTTACCTCCTCCCATGCTCTCCTCCAGGACTTCTCCAGACCCTCTCCCATCCTCTGGCACTCCCTGCCCCAATATGTCTGGTAAGCCCCTACCCTGTCTGCCTTTAGGTGATCCCTGAAAACTCAACTTATTCAGGGAAACCTACCTCACCTCAACCCAAGAACTGCACCCGAGTCACCTTCATCATATCACACCCCACAACTATTACCTTTTGTACCATCTCTTTAGACTGTAAGCTTAATGAGCAGGGCCCTCCTATTCCTACTGTATTGAACTGTATTGTAATTGTACTGTCCCCCTCTACATTGTAAAGCGCTGCGCAAACGGTTGGCGCAATAGGAATCCTGTATAATAATAATATTATGAGAAAATAATGGAGGCTGCCAGTGTTCACCTCTGTTTTCAGAATGTTAGTTACTTGGTTGGCAGTCATGTTCATACTTTAGCTTTAGTGCTTTCTGAGTCTCACCTGGAACTAGCATAGGGGTAAGGAATTCCGACACGCATCACCAGCACGCTTATTCTGGATCTGTGATGCAAAAATATTGAAGCCAGGCAATTAGCACTTTCAAAAGGGGTGGCAACGGCAGCCTCCATACTTTTTTCGTGACACTTAAAATACAATTTATTGGACGTGAACAATATTTGACATTACGTGTCAGGCCTTTTCCCGTTCCTTTTTGTGCAGGACTGCGCAAAGACCCAACTCCAGGTAAGGTAACGTGCTGCCATACTGTCAGTGTGCGGAATGCGGTCATAGCTATAGAGTAAAGCGGATGATCCCAGTCATCAGGTCATTTTTTTATACTGTATTCATCATGGCAAGATGGAACTCAGCATTTTTTTTAAGCCCTGAAATATATAATAGCACTAACACAAAGCTAATGAATATTTAGAAGCCTATAGGCTGTGAATTAAAATCTGTGTATGTAATAGTATATTTGCTTATTTGTATTTGGTAGATAAATATAATTTCCATTATTTCACTGCTAGTATTTTCGTGCTTCCTTCTATTTTCTGTCTTGTGTATGCAGTAGTTTCTCACCATTGTTTCCAGGGAGGGCGAAAGGCGACTACACGGGAAGAGTGTAAAGGAAACTCATCAGAACAAATAGTGAAATCTATTTGTAACTAAATTCATCTGTCTGCAGCTATGGAAATGTAATGCCGTGTGTGGGTTTACAATATACCATTTGTCACGTCCATCATTCACAATGTCCTACAGTATACCTGCAGTTGTTGAGTGATAACCTTTTTTTATTCTGAGATTATGTAATACTATCCCCTCAGTCCACATCACCTAAAATTACATTTTATGCATTTATAAATTATTATTATTATTCACAATAATAATAATAATAATAATACACTATATTGTCAAAAGTATTGGGATGCCTGCCTTTACACGCACATGAACTTTAATGACATCCCAGTCTTAAAGTGGAGTTCCACCCTATTTTTATACTTACCTCCATCTTCTCGCTCCAGGTCACCTGAAAAAGAAATGGATAATCGCATATTTTTTTTTTTTTTACTTACCTCGTAGCGAAGAAAAAATACTTACCTTACTTCCTTCTTCCTCCTTCCTCGGCCGCGGCCCGTCGTCACTTCCTGGCTCTGCAATGATTCCTGGGAGCTGAACGTCATAGCTCCCAGGAATCATTGCGCCTGCACCGGCCCCGACGTCAGTTCCGGGTCGCGCGCGTCATCCCCTTCTAAACAGCTTCTGGGCATGCCCAGAAGCTGTAGAGGGATGACGCGCGCGACCCGGAAGTGACGTCGGGGCCGGCGCAGAGCATCGTGGGACCAAAGAAGGCGGAAGAAGACGCCGAAGGGGATCTCGCTGGCTTCAAGCTGCCCACATCTGAGATGGCAGCGCTGGACAAGACGTTTGCAAGGTAAGTATTTGTCCTAACAGGTAAGTGCAACCCGGGACAGATCAGAGGCTAGCCATTGTGGAATGCACTAGCCCTGACTGTCCCGGGGGTATTAAAAAAAAAAAAAAAAATCCAGGGTGGAACTCCGCTTTAAGCCCCGTACACACGCATCGATTATTGGCCAGGAATTTTCGGCCAACGTCCGATCGGCCGATTTTCGGCTTGTTAGTATGAGAAAATTCGTGTGCAGTCTAGGCACATTCCAACCAACAAAACACCACTCTGGACAAAAGTCGGACGATCGGTCGGCCGATAATCGTTGCGTGTGTACGAGGCATAAGTCCATAGGGTTCAATATTGAGTTGGCCCACCCTTTGCAGCTATAACAGCTTCAACTCTTCTGGGAAGGCTGTCCACAAGATTTAGGAGTGGGTCTATGGGAATGTTTGACCATTCTTCCTGAAGCGCATTTGTGAGGTCAGGCACTGATATGGACAGGAAGGCCTGGCTCGCAGTCTCCGCTCTAATTCATCCCAAAGGTGTAAGGTGGACCCAAAATCACCCATCCATGTCTTTATGGGCCTTGTTTTGTGCACTGGGGCGCAGTCATGTTGAAACAGGAAGGGGGCCATCCCCAAACTGTTCCCACAAAGTTGATGACATGAAATTGTCCAAAATGTCTTGGTAGCCATAATCCCCCCTCCACCAAATGATTTGGACCAGTATACAAAGCAAGGTCCATAAAGACATGGATGAGTGAGTTTGGAGTGGAGGAACTTGACTGACCTCAATCCGATAGAACACCTTTGGGATGAATTAGAGTGAAGACTGCGAGCCAGGTCTTCCTGTCCAAAATCAGTGCCTGACCTCACAAATGTGCTTTTGGAAGAATGGTCAAACATTCCCAAAGACACACTCCTAAACCTTGTGGACAGCCTTCCCAGAAGAGTTTAAGCTTTTATAGCTGCAAAGGGTGGGCCAACTCAAAAATGGACCCTACAGACTAAGACTGGGATGCCATTAAAGTTCATGTGCATGTAAAGACAGGCGTACTAATACTTTTAACAATATAGTGTATATTTAAAATATACCATATATAAATATTGGTATTATCATTTTAATGTATAATTTTAATGTATTGGCTAATTAAAACTAAACTTTAAAAAAACAAACTACCCTTGCAGGGAAACAAACTAACCATACAGTGCAAGGGTTAAATAATTTTTTCTCTAAAGTATCTTAAATAAAAGCACATTTATTTACCATATCCCTAGCTCCCTGGGCAGCTAGGGCTCTTCTCCTCCCTCTGATGCGCCGTGTTGAGGGTGGACACTTGGCGTCCTTACGTATAATGCAGGTTTGCTGGTATTGCATTGAAATTGATGATATCAGGGTCCTACTGAAGGATGGAGTGCTAAAGAGAAGTTATTTCAAGTGTTTGCATGGTGATTTTTGAAGGAATACAAAACTGCATTGGATTTCCTTTTAGATCTATTTGAAGTTCAGCATTAGAAAATACTTGTTCCTACCATTCCTTTCCTCTGGTTTTCTTCTATAAATTCAAGCACCACAAAGCATATTTTCATAAATCACGTTCCAAGCCATCTGGAAGAAAAAACATTAAGCATAGTTTCTACTAATCTCTGAAATCTACACCAAAATGTCTACTACAAAAAGCGATCTTCATCCTTGGATGGATCATCTATGGATAACATGCAAGTCAGTGGTTTGTGGCACATGCAGTAATAGTAAAAGTACATGTTAATGGCTGCAATAGATGGCTCAAATTTCAACCAATTCCTGCCAAATTCAATCCAATGCCTCGTACACACGATTAGATAATCGGACGACTTATCGTTCGCATTTTGTTGCATGATACTAGTATTGAATTCAACAATGTTTACTAAACGTATGATTTTTTTTCGTACAATTCTGGAAAAGCTTCCTGGTTCAGTAACTACGTGTCGGATAGTGAACAACAAAAACAATGGCAGCCAGGCTTTTTCCGAGTTATTTTTGTGTTTCTGATCATGCGCGGTCTTTATCGATTTTTAGCGGACGCATACGGTACTGATTAAAGCGGAGTTCAGGCCATGAAAAAAAATTTTTCAATAAAAATACCCCCGGGACAGTCAGGGCTAGTACATTCCACAATGGATAGCCTCTGATCTGTACCGGTTCGCACTTACCTGCAAGAATAAATACTCACCTTTAAAATTTCTTCTCCAGCATTGCCATCTTGGATGTGGGCAGCTGAAGCCAGCGCGATCCTCGTCTGCGTCCTCTTCCGTGTCCTCTTCTCCCAGAATGCGCCGGCACTGTCCCCTCTCGTCACTTCCGGTGCAGCGCCGCATTCCTCCACAGCTTCTGGGCATGCCCAGAAGCTGTTTAGCAGGCAATGCGGCGCCGCACCAGAAGTGACGAGTGGGGCCGGTGCCAGCGCATTGATTCCTGGGAGCGATGACGTTCAGCTCCCCAGAATCATTGCAAACCGGAAGTGACGGCGCGGGCCGCGGCCGCCGAGGGAGAAAGTGGAAGAAAAGGTGAGTATATTTTTCTACAATAACAATGGAAGTAAAAAAAAAAAAAAAAATCATAACTATCCATTTCCCTTTCAGGTGCCGAAAAGCAAGCGGATGGCCACAAAATCGATTATGTCGATTTTGTGGCCGGAACTCCGCTTTAAACGATTGTCGTTCGCTAGGCTATCATACGACAAAAGTTGTCCCTTTAGATTTTGTTGGATGAAATGTCGTGATCGGCTGTAGAAAGCTGTGTACTATTGATCAGATTATCGTGTGATCAATTCGAAAGCGATTTTTTCCGTACGATTATCTGATCGTGTGTACGTAGCATTAAAGAGAGAAATCGTTGTGTGTATGGCTATCCTAAAAGCTGTAAAGCTTCCATACTTACCAAGCAGTATGTCATGGCCATTGGCCAGAGAAAAAATTTGCTAAATTCTTCATATTTGGACTGGTTTAGATACCTCGAGCTATATCTTATGTTTTGGCCATAAACACATATCCAAGCCAAATCTGTGTGCTGTGGACAATGGAAGCAATCATCTGATGATCGACAACAGATGCAATAGTTGTATAAGCTCATCTGTGACTGATATCTCATCATGTGTAGGATACAAAGAGAGACCATAGATGAGATGGATAGTAGAACATACTGTGTATTCATTCAATAATTACTCAAATGTTGCAAGTTGTAGCACCCTAAATAAATTGTATAAGTTATTTCGGTATCTTTCTTCATTGTTTAAAAAATGATTTGTTTCATATTTAATTTTTTTTTTTAATATAACAATGTATAAATGTAACAATGCAAATGTTAAAGCCCATTGATACATATAATAAAAGTAAACTTGAGTAGAATGTTAAATGAAAGAAAAAATATTTTAATTGCTTACATGGTTATAATTTCTATTTGCATTTAGCATTTTTTTAAAGGATGTTCATAATAATAAAAAACTTTTAATAAATGAAAGATCAATTTGCCTATAAAATTTCAAAAGAAGTAAGCCTACATATGTTGTATACATATTTAGGAAGTTAAAACATAAATGTACTTTCATAACAATATTTTGCAAACACATACCTAAAGCTAGGATATGATGCATACATGAGATTTACCATGCAATACAAAATGAAATAAAAGATACCCGTTTTGCCTGTATAAGCACAGATGAGCCATTGTGTTGAGGACACAATTAGGTGTGACTGACAGGCCGAGGTTGTTTACTTGGCTAGTGGAATGGCAGGACTGGCTGTTCCCTGCTGGATCTGGTTTTTACTGCCTCTCTAGTCAAATCGACAAAAGATTAGATAGAGAACAATAAGCCTCCCATGTTATGCTATAGCTCAACTATCCTGGTAAAAGTTTCATAGATTTAAGGGATTAC
This sequence comes from Pelophylax lessonae, assembly GCF_965119305.1. Lineage (NCBI taxonomy): Eukaryota > Metazoa > Chordata > Amphibia > Anura > Ranidae > Pelophylax > Pelophylax lessonae. The sequence continues at coordinate 143,180,995 of NC_138776.1, forward strand.
AACTGTGGACAAGTCTATTATGCTGATTGGGCAATTTACCAATATTTATCAGTGAGTTGTAAAATGGTTTTGCACACTGAGTATTTTTGTAAATTATAGTAATATTACATAACTATGTTGGTTTGCAAAGAAGGGTGTATGAAATGTCTTCACTATCTCTTATGAAATAAAAAGTTTTGTTTAAGTATTAACTAACCTATGTTCTGAAAAACTTTTTTGGACACAGTAATGCATTTCTTTATTGTAAGTTACTTTATGTCACTATTTCCCGTGCATTGCTTATGAAGACCAACAGACCCGAAATCTTACACTAGAGTGTTGTAAAGCTATTTGTTTAGCATGGGGGTGAATGAACAAAGTGTTGCCTATACTATTTATTAACTACATCCTTCCCAAACCTATTCTGACACTTCGCTCCTACATGTAAAAATCAACTTTTTTTTGCTAGAAAAATACTTTATATATATATATATATATATATATATATATATATATATATTTTTTTTTAGTAGAGACGCTATAGAATAAAATGGTGGGTGTTGCATTTTTTTATGTCACACGGTATCTGCGCAGTGGTTTTTCAAACACAATTTAAAAATCAAAAAACACTTTAATGAACTAAATAAAAAACAAAACAGGATTTTGCTGTCTTACCTCCAGGCCACTTTTTGCGATTCGGCACTGTGCGACTTTAACTGACAATTGCGCGGTCATGCAACGCCGTACCCAAACGAAATTTACGTCCTTTTTTTCCCACAAACAGAGCTTTCTTTTGGTGGTATTTCACCTGTGCGATTTTTATTTTTTGCGATATTAATAAAAAAAAAAGCGACAATTTTGAAAAAATAACAATATTTTTCTACTTTGACAGTTAAAAAATATCCAATATTTTCAATTTTTGTCATATATTTAGGCCAAAATGTATTTAGCTACATGTCTTTGACAAAAAAATTCTCAATGAGCGAATTTTTAACCGCTTTAAGACCGGAAGATTTTACCCCATTCCTGACCAGGCTATATTTTGCGATTCGGCACTGCGTTATTTTAACGGACAATTGCGCGGTCGTGCGACACTGTACCCAAATTACATTTATGTCCTTTTTTTCCTCACAAATAGAGCTTTTTTTTGGTGGTATTTGATCACCTGTGCGATTTTTACTTTTTGCGCTATAAACAAAAAAAGAGCGACAATTTTGAAAAAATAACAATATTTTTCAAATTTTTTTATATGAAATTCCCCCCAAAAAAATGTAAAAATCAAAATTTTTTTAACATTTTAGGCCAATTTGTTTTCTGCTACATATTTTTGGTAAAAAAAAAAAAAAATCGCAATAAGCGTATTTTGATTGGTTTGCGCAAAAGTTATCGCAGCTACCAACTATGGGAAATTTATGTAATTTTTATTGTTTTTTAACAAGTAATGGCAGCGATCTGCGATTTTTTTTGCGGGACTGCGACATTGCGGCGGACAGATCGGACCCTTGACTGACATTTTTGACACTTTTGGGGGTACCAGTGACATTACTACAGTAATCAGTGCTATAAATATGCACTGTTACTGTAAATATGACACTGGCAGGGAAGGGGTTAACTTTTATTGGTGATCAAGGGGTTAATGTATGCCTGGTGCTTAATGACGTGTGTGGGGGGAGGGGACTAAGTGACACAGGCACAGATCGCAGGTTCAGCTATGCTGAATCCTGCAATCTGACCCTGCCTGTCACTTAGGAGATCCGCCCGCTTTGTTTACACAAGCGGGCGGATCTCCACACTCGATCCGCGCCGATCGGAGAAGAGCGGCGGTGATCACCGCCGTTCCTCCCCTGGCCCGACTCCTGCTGTGACTGAAAACAGCGGGAGCGAGCCTCCGGTGGCACGCGTGCGCCACCCACAAGGGGAGGAGTCCCCTGGACGATATCGAGCCACTTTGCCGCAGTACGGTCAACGTGACCGGTCGGCAAGTGGTTAAAAAAACATAAAAAAAAAATTATAATTAAAATATTTAAAAAAATAATACAATTAGATGAAAACAAAAAAAAAAAAAAGGAAAAGTGCTGTGCAGATTTTTGGTGCTATCTAACTGCCTGTAATAAATTAAAAAAAAAAGAATTCTATATTCATACATTCTAAATTTTAACACAACTGATTAACAATTCTGCTGTAATATTTTTACGTATAAAATATATTTTTAAAAGCTGTTCCATCCCACTGAAACCAAGGCTCCCATGTGGAATTCATGCAGAACTGCTAATATCAGCAGGGTTAATCAGATGTACAGTGTGTGGGGGAAGGGAACAGGATCTCAGGCTAGACAGGCTGAGAAGTAATGAACTCCATGCCAAAATACAATATGCCCCTGGGGCTCCCATGGTCAATTGTCCATGGGATTATCCAAACTCCTGCTAAAAGAGCCTGTCAAGCTGCCCAGTATATTCCTGTGTTTGTGTTTATGAGAGTCCAACCAGCTCAGGCGTGATAGAATTAGATTACATATCCCCGAGGTTTACAATAAAATCCTGGAGAGTCAATAGTGAATAGTTGAGCAATCCTTTAAGTGGCGCTTATTTAGTTTAACTCAATGGAGTACAGAAAACATTTTATTCATGGAAACAAGATTTTCTTGCAGCTTCTCTATTATTAGTAAAAAAAAAAGATAAAATTTATCAAAACAATTGTGATATTATTTAGTATATGATAAACTGTGAAATGAAAAGCTTTTTTTTTATTAATTTATTATAGGAACAATATTAACACTGCTGTAGGCTGCCTTGTTTTAACTTTGTCTTACCAAATTAGTCTAAAGGGGACATGCATTAAACAATTAAAATAATCGCAAGGGGTTCTTATCTAACTCGCTTCAATATAAATGACACCCACAGCAGGTAAAAATGAATATGTAATTAAAAAATAAAATGCCAAAACCAACTTTGTTGCAATATTCACCATTAATCTGGTGATTTTCCCATGCAGTACTTTTCTCTGCCACTAGATGTCCTTAGTCGAATAGCTAGCATTATTTAACCCACTTCCTCTGAGCCCAAACAGCCTGTGACTGGACAGTGAAAGGAGAAGCAGCACAGTGGTGACTTCATCTGTCACTCTGCTATGTCTTCTAAGGAGTATGCTTCTTGCCAGTACATGAAGTGATTGGCTCCTTGTGCTTCTTCTTCCTCTCACACTCCAGATCTGCTATATAGGGACGGCAAAATGTCAGGTCAAATTCAGGTACTTACACGACAGGCAATAGGTAATTGAAAAATAAAACAACAAAACCAACTTTGTTGCAATATTCACCTTTAATCTGGTGATTTTCCCATGCAGTACTTTTCTCTGCCATTAGATGTCCTTAGTCTAATAGCTAGCATCATTTTACGCACTTCCTCTGAGCGCAGACAGTCTGTGACTGGACAGTGAAAGGAGAAGCAGCACAGTGGTGAGCTCATCTACCACTCTTCTATGTCTTTCTAGGAGTAGGATTCTTACCAGCTCATGAACTGATTGGTTCTTTGTGCTTCTTCTTCCTCTCACACTCCAGATCTGCTATATAAGGACTGCAATATGCCAGGTTAAAGTCAGGTACTTACACTGCAGGCAATAGGTAAGTAAAAAATAATAAGTTTGTTGCAAAATACACCTTTAATCTGGTGATTTTCCCAAGCACTACTTTTTCCTGCCCCTAGATGTCATCAGTCTACAAGCTAGCATCATTTTACCCACTTCCTCTGAGCCCAGACAGTCTGTGACTGGACAGTGAAAGGAAAAGCAGCACAGTGGTGAGTTCATCTGTCACTCTGCTATGTCTTCCAATGAGTATGCTTCTTACCAGCACATTAACTGATTGGCTCCTTGTGCTTCTTCTTCCTCTCACACTCCAGATCTGCTATATAGGGACTGCAATATGCCAGGTTAAAGTCAGGTACTTACACTGCAGGCAATAGGTAAGTAAAAAATAAAACAACTAAGCCAAGTTTGTTGCAAAATACACCATTAATCTGGTGATTTTCCCAAGCAGTACTTTTTTCCTGCCCCTAGATGTCATCAGTCTACAAGCTAGCATCATTTTACCCACTTCCTCTGAGCCCAGACAATCTGTGACTGGACAGTGAAAGGAGAAGCAGCACAGTGGTGAGTTCATCTGTCACTCTATGTCTTCCTATGAGTATGCTTCTTACCAGCACATTAACTGATTGGCTCCGTGTACTTCTTCTTCCTCTCACACTCCAGATCTGCTATATAGGGACTGCAAGATGTCAGGTCAAATTCAGGTACTTACAATGCAGGCAATAGGTAATTGAAAAATAAAATAACAAAGCCAAATTTTGTTGCAATATTCACCTTTAATCTGGTGATTTTCCCCATGCAGTACTTGTTTCTGCCACTAGATGTTCTCAGTCTAAAAGCTACCATCATTTTACCCACTTCCTCTGAGCCCAGACAGTCTGTGACTGGACAGTGAAAGGAGAAGCAGCACAGTGGTGAGCTTATCTGTGTCACTCTCCTATGTCTTCTTATGAGTATGCTTCTTACCAGCACATGAACTGATTGGCTACATGTGCTTCTTCTTCCTCTCACACTCCAGATCTGCTATATAGGGACTACGAGATGTCAGGTCAAATTCAGGTACTTACACTGCAGGCAATAGGTAAATAAAAAATAAAATAACAAAGCCAAGTTTGTTGCGATATTCACCTTTAATCCAGTGATTTCCCATGCAGTGACCCACCAGCAGCCAGCATGTGCTCCAGACTTCTAATGAAGCCTCCAGTGAGCATTAGTACCTAAATTGTTACTAAGACCACAACAATAAAATCAGTCTGTATATGCAGTAAAGCATGCTTGTTATACTCACTGTGGAACCTAAGGAGTTAATCCTCTGCATTGTGTAAAAAGGCTATTTGATTCTGTCTTCTCTGATCCTCCCCTTCTTTTACTGTCCCACAATACATCTCCTGATAGTACAGAGCCTTTGGGACACTCAGCACATGCTCAGACTGGTGTTTATTGGTAAATATTTTTTTTAATGGGGGGGGGGGGGGTGCATATGATCGTCAGAGGGCCAATCAGCACTGTCCAGACAAAGGGTCAGGGGTCATGCAGCCTCAAAGGACAGTCAGAGATGAATGAAAACTACTCCTCCAAGCTTTAACCAGTGCCCGGCTGATGGCTCCCGCTGCTGCCTCAGCCAATGAGGGAGTGAGGATTCCCAGGGAGCCGAGGCTCTCCTGCAGATCACTGGATCACAATGGGGCTCAGGTAAGTATTGGGGAGGGGGGTTAAGGGCTGGGGGGCTGCAGCACAGAGAAGGAATTTTTTACCTTCATGCATAGAATGCATGAAGGTAAAAAACCTTGAGCCTTTGGAACCATTTTAATGCCTCTGCCTACTCCCATTGGTCAGCAGCTGCTGTACAATGGATGGGTATGTCTGGCGGTAGAGCAATGGTAAGATACAATATTCCTCTTATAAACAATCAGGTCATAGCTTACATTGCCAACTTTACTTAAATGCCAAATATTTCTGTGCAAGTAGAGGAACTTATAAATATGTAAAAGCCTTTTCCGTCAAGTTTTTACTTTATATTTAGGTTTATAGGTTCTTTAAATAATATTCTATTTCTGCCAATTTAAATGTTTTTTGGCTCTAGTCTTTCCAGATAAGTCTTTAGATCTTTTCTAAAGTTAAATGACCGCAAATCAAAATGATCATTTGAGTCTGCCGCTAAGACATGGTACATCCCTGTGAACGGTACTGGAGCCTTTTGTGTTATCTTCATGCCAGTAATGATTTATGATTAATCCAGACTGCAGCTAGGCAGTGCTGTATATTGGCCTAGGCCAACAAGGCCCAGGCCTAGGGCGGCACTATGAAGGGGCAGCAAAAAAGCTGCACCCCGCACGAAAAAAAAAAAAAAACAGCCTTCTCCCAGCTTCCGCATGAAAAGGGTCCCCGCCGGCATGCGCTACACTTTTAGTATAGAGCCAGTCTTATGGGGCGAATTGGGCCACAGGGCAGGGTCCAGGAGGCAAATCAGTCTGGCACCCTCATAAAGTGGTCACATTGCTACCTGCCGGTATGATAATACAGGCCGGTGAGGACATTCGGACAGACCGCAGGCCGCCGACTACACTTAATACAACTGGCCCGATGGCCGCCAATACTAATAGTTGTGGCACTGCAGCCTAATGCTCCGCCTACCCTCCTCCACCCCCAGGTATGGCAGGCATCATGTCAATAATATAATTTCATTTCTTTAAACATCCATGTCCTTGAGCGAGCATATTGATATGCCTCATATACAATTAACACTTTTAATTGTATAGGATGGCAATAATATTTTGGACCCACTCATATGTACTATTGCAATATGTCACTGGGTTAGTAAGATTACTCCAATCTTATAAGATATTTGACTTGTGTTTGCTGGCACTGATTATTTCACTTATTAGTATTATGACTCTGGACTTCCTAATCATTAGACAAATAAGTGAAATAATCCTATGATTATAATCAGTGTCAGCAAACACAAGTCCAAATATCCTAAAAGAAAGGAGTAATCTTACTAATCCAGTGACATAAGTCTGTACTAATGGGCACTGATGTCCATTGATGAGGTGGCACTGACAAGCTTCACTGATGGGGCTACACTGATGATGTAGCACTGGTATCCTGCACTGATATGCTGCACTGATGGGCACTGTTGAGGCGGCAATGGTGGGTACTGATCAACTGCACTGATGGGCACTAATGAGGCTGCACTGATAGGCAGGAGGCAGCACTGATAAGCTTCACTGATGGGGCTGCACTGATATGCTGCCCTGATGGGCACTGATATGTTGCATGATATGATGGGCACTAAAAGGGCTGCACTGATGAGGCTGCGCTGATGGCCACTGATGAGGCGGCGCTGATGAGCTGCACTAATAAAGCAGCACTGATGGGCACTGATATGATGCACTGGTGGCCACTGATGGGGCTGTACTAATGGCCACTGATGGGGCCGCACTGATGAGGCTGCACTGATGGGCACTGATGAGGCTAAACTTATGGGAACTGATGAGGCTGCTCTGATGGGCACTGATATGATGCACTGGTTGCCACTGATGGGGCTGTACTAATGGCCACTGATGTGGCCGCACTGATGAGGCTGCACTGATGGGCACTGATGAGGCTAAACTTATGGGAACTGATGAGGCTACACTGATGGGCACTGATGGACTGTAGTTGTGGTCTGTGGTTTACAGAGAACAGGGCAGGTCATAAACAGGAAGGGGTGTACGAGTTTAGTCAGGCCTACAGCAGCACAAAACCTAAATACACTACTGCAGCTAGGGATAACCATACTGGGTTATGGGGTGTTCAAATTGGTTAATATGGACTCCCCTGGATGCAGAGCCTAAGAAGCATCTGGCCATCACTGGTCTCCACTGCCAGGAAAATCGTGTCCAAACTAGAGATGAGCATGTTCGGACACGAGTCTGAACCCACCGGAGCTGTCCTGCTGATAAGCTGTCAACCATGGACCATGGAGGCACATACACTATTAGCATTTCTAAGATGTTGTAACTGCTTCAGTACAAAATACAATTTCATAAGAAGGAGCGATCATGTTCCAGCTTTTGATTTCTACACATACACTATATTGCCAAAAGTATTGGGACACCTGCCTTTACACGCACATGAACTTTACTGGCATCCCAGTCTTACTCCGTAGGGCTCAATATTGATTTGGCCCACCCTTTGCAGCTATAAGAGCTTCAACTCTTCTGGGAAGGCTGTCCACAAGGTTTAGGAGTGTGTCTATGGGAATGTTTGACCATTCTTCCAGAAGAGCATTTGTGAGGTCAGGTTCCTCCTCCCCAAACTCACTCATCCATGTCTTTATGGACCTTGCTTTGTGCACTGGTCCATATAATTTGGTGGAGGGGGGATTATGGTGTGGGGTTGTTTTTCAGGGGTTGGGTTTGGCCCCTTAGTTCCAGTGAAGGGAACTTTTAAGGCATCAGCATACCAAGACATTTTGGACAATTTCATGCTCCCTACTTTGTGGTTACAGTTTGGGGATGGCCCTTTCCTGTTCCAACATGACTGCGCACCAGTACACAAAGCAAGGTCCATAAAGACTTGGATGAGTTTGGGGTGGAAGAACTTGACTGGCCTGACCTCAACCCGATAGAACATCTTTGGGATGAATTGGAGCGGAGACTGCGAGCCAGGCCATCAGTTCCTGACCTCACAAATGTGCTTCTGGAAGAATGGACAAACACACAGTCCTAAACCTTGTGGACAGCCTTCCCAGAAGAGTTGAAGCTTTTATAGCTGAAAAGAGTGAACCAACTCAATAGTGAACCCTACAGACTAAGACTGGGATGCCATTAAAGTTCATGTGTGTGTAAAGGTAGGTGTCCCAATACTTTTGGTAATATAGTGTATATGCAAAGGGGGTGTATATGAGGTTGGGGGACAGAAAATGCTTCAGTGCCGTGGTTGCAGGAAAGAAATTTGCTCTGTCTATGGCCGGCCTTACAGCAACCCTAACACTCCAACAGGCAGGTTCAGTGCAATTTGTCACTTCCAGTGATTTAATAAAAGTAACAGTGTGACACGATGTGGAGGCATCTTCTGTTACTATGTAACACGTTATTCAAACACAAGCCTGTGATAGAGGTAGGGTATGAGGTCGCTATTTTTGCATTGTTTCAGTCTTCTCTTCAAGGAATCCTGTCAGATAATTAACCACTTCTGGACCGGAAGGATTTGCCCCCTTAATGACCAGGCCATTTTTTGCGATTCGGGACTGTGTTAATTTAACTAAACATTGCGCAGTCGTGCGACACTGTACAGAAATAACATTGATGTCTGTTTTTCCCCATAAACAGAGCTTTCTTTTGATGGTATTTGATCACCTCTGCGATTTTTATTTTTTGTACTATAAACAAAAAAAGAGCAAGAATACTGAACCCCCCCCCCCAAAAAAAAAAAAACAATAATTTTTACTTTCTGTTATATAACATTTCCAAAAAAAAATTAAAAATCAAAAATTTTCATCGTTTTAGGCCAATTTGTATTCTGCTACATATTTTTGGTAAAAAAAGAAATCACAATAAGCATATTTTAAATGCTTTGTGCAAAATTTATCGCGTCTACAAACTAGGGGCAGATTTATGTCATTTTTATTTATTTATTTTTTTACTAGTAATGGCAGCGATCAGCGATTTTTAGCGGGACTGCGACATTGCAGCGAACAGATCAGACACCTGACAATTATGATGCTTTTGGGGGGGACCAGTGACATTACTACTGTAATCAGTGCTAAAAATACGCACTGTTACTGTAATAATGACACTGACAGGAAAGGGGTTAACCTAGGGGTGGTCAAAGGGTTATTTGTGAGCCTAGGGGAGTGTTTTCTAACTGTATGGGGGAGGGACTTGTGAAATGACCATAGAGACCTGTAATCCTATATAGAAGGATCACAGTCGCTCTGTGATCATTTCAGAGAGAACTGTTAGATGCGTTTACAACAGCTGACCGTCCTTCTCTCTTAGCGGGGAACGATCACGGGTGCCCGGTGGCAATCGCAGCCACTGGTCCCATGAATTGGCATCCCTGCTGTCTAGTGGGGGCGGGAGCACGCCACCGGTGGTGCACGCTCGCCCCCCAGCACCACTTCTGTGAACCGATGTACCCCTACGTCAATTCGCACAGCCGAACCAGCCTGCCGCAGTAAACTGGGCAGGCGGGCGGTCGGCAAGTGGTTAAAGTAGTATTAAACCCAACACAAAAAATGTATTATATTGCAGCTTATCAATCATTAGATGTGGTGGATGGATCAGTTTTCTTTTTTTTAGGGTTTTCCCCTTCTGTTATCACCTGGTGATCTGGCCAGTATCACACCTTCTCTATTAGAGTGCTTCCATCCTGCATGAAGGCACAACTAAACTGTTGGGGAGCAGTCAGGGCCGCTGATAAGGCAGTACAGTCAGCTCTCCTGTACTGGGCCCAGGACCCTTTATTTCAAAAGGGGGCCGGGGGACCTGCTGAGCAGGAGGGCAACTGTGCTGTCTTATTGCAGACACCAATCCTCTTGCGCCTACCCCTTTCAGCTTCTCCTCCTCGTTTTCCCCTCAGGCTTCACTGCAAGTGGATTGGTTCCATCACATGCTGTCTGCCCCCCCCCCCCTATGTGCCCTTGTCCCCCACTGTCCATCTGGCTTTCCTCTATTTTACTGCCGGAAGCTGCTGCGGGCACACAGGGGGATGTTTCAGGATGGAGAGCGGGGGAAGGGGACGGTAAATATAAAAAATGTATTGGTCCCTTCACTAACTGTGTTTACTATGCTTCAGTTTGTGAATGAAAAGGAGCCTCAGAGTGCTTCTAACTTATTGATCTGAGGCTACAGAGAAGAACAACGGATAAATCTATGTCCTCAGTCACGTCCGACCAGGGTGGGGCCCTGTCAGGTAGCCTGTATGGGGCCCCGTGATTTCTAACAGTCTGGGGGGAGGGGAGTGTTAGATGTACTAGCAGACTTAAATACACTAACAAATTGAAGCTGAACTCCAGCGAACACTTTATAGGCAGTTATACCAAACAGATTTTTTATCTTTTGGGATAAAAGGTTTTACATAAATAAAAGCTGTTCATTAAGGCCCCTTTTACACTTGTGCGACTTCAAAGTCGCACGATTTTTACTGTGATTTTGACGCAACTTTTTTTCCGCGATTTTGATGCGAGTTTGACTGGGCTTATAATGTCTTTTCCCCAAAACGCATCAAAATCATGACAAAAGTAGTGCAGGGACTACTTTGAAGTCGGTGCGACCACAAATCACAAAGATATGAATGGGGCTCATTGGAAATAATGGAGAACGACTTGTCATGCGATTTGCAGTCCCAAATCGCATGACAAGTCGCACAAGTGTGAAAGGGGCCTAAAAGCACACTTGCCAGTGGTAAATGGTTTGGCTCATCCCTTTAACTGCTACATCTACAGCCGACTTACTGGTAGGATTGGTAAGCTGCAATATAATAAAGGTTTGCTTTTGGGGTCAACACTGCTATAAACGTTTAAAAATAAAAGTCCTTTCTAAAGGTCCCTATACACTATACAGTGTGATTGTACAATCTACCATCAACATGCACTGCAAGGGCCTGCTTGATTTGATACAAAACTGAATAGATTGATTAGGCGTGTCCTTTAATTACATTATTTTGGTAAATGGAAAGAAGCTTGTACAGAGAGCGTGCAATCAGATTGTACAGTGTATGGCCATTTTAAGAGTGGATACCTCTATATGTCTGCTATTTTTTTTTTCACTTCTCTGATCACCTTTAGGCCCCTTTCACACTTGTGTGACTTGTCCTGCGACTTGGGACTGCAAAGACGCATTTCAAGTCGTACTCCATGATTTCCAATGATTACCGTTCATATCTGTGCGACTTCAAGTCACAGCGACTTCAAAGTCATCCCTGCACTACTTTGGTACTGGCTTTGATGCGACTTGAGGTCCACAGACCTCAAGATTACACAGGCATTGCTTCAAGTCCAGCCAAAATTGTGTCAAAGCCGTGGCAAAATCTTGCGACTTATCGGTCGCACAAGTGTGAAAGGGGCCTTGAGCACTTTTAGCAGTTGGTTTAATCACTAAGTATGGAGCTTCTTTGTCCTTTAATCCTCGTCTATGTTCCTATTAAAGCTGATGCCATCACCGCTGTCCCAGGTTTCCTGTTTCTAGGTGGCTCCTTTCTCTTGCGTCATCTTCTGGAGCTACCCTTGAGTTCAAGGACTAGAGTTGTGTCTCCCTACGCTGTGTGCTTTAATAGAAACACACAGCCCCATAGCCTAGAAGGACAAAGTACTCCCAATCTCCTCCTTCCCCCTCCTCCCTCCCTTTTCTAAGCTGAAAATACGGCTGTTAACTCTTTCCTATGAAGACTGGACGTTCAGGGAAGCAGCACTGAGAGAGCAGGGACCAGCAGCATTGAATGTTGTAATCTTCAAGCGCGGGGGTAAGAATTGTATCAAATATATTACTGGGGAATGTTGATTGTATTGTGCTCAATGTGTTAGGCTACAAAATGCTGATGTTTAATACTCACCACCCCTCATCCAATGGCATTTTTTTGTTACTTTGTTTGCACATTAACCTTGAACTTGTTCACAGAACTAGAGAAGACGTGCTGAGTGCAGTATAACCAACATTCAGGATTTCATGCTGTGTTATACTTATCTGCAGATCACAGCTTTCCTGTATACATAACATTGAAACACAGATGATGGACAGCGGAAAAAGACATTAAATGAGGCCTTTTTTCCATTTTTTTTAAACCTTTTTATCTGAGTATAGATCTATATTTGTCCCAAACATGCGGGTAGCACAGTGGCTGAGTGGTTAGCACTTCCACCTGGCAGCACTAGGGGCGTCGGCTCAAATCCCAACCACGCCACTATGTGCCAGGGCCGGGACAAGGGGTGGTCAGGAGGGACAGCTGCCCTGGGCACTGTGGTATCATATTAAGAAGGGGGGGGCACCACAAAGAGATCGGGGGGGGGAGTAGGGGGGGGTTGTGTTGAAAGGGGGCATTTGAGGGGCAGCAGGGGGTAAGTATTGTTTTTGGAGGGGAAATGTGGGGGGGGGGTGTTAATAGTGGTGATTTAGGGGAATTTGTGTTGGGAGGGGGAAAGGTGATTTGTGCTAGGAAGGAGGATTTGGAGGTAATTTGTACTGGCAGGGGGGATTTGAAATGGGGGGGGAGATGTGTAGTAATAGGGGAAGTTTTAGGGGTATAGAATTTGTGCTAGGAAGGGGGAAATTTTTTTTGGGGAGGGGCATTTGAGCTGGGGGGGGGGGGGGTTTGGGGGATGGGGGACAAGAGAAGGGGGATTTCAGCAGGGGGGCGGATTTGTACAGGGAGGGGAGGGAATGTATGCTTAGGGGGTAAGAAAGCAGATTAGTGCTCATTGTTTTTCTGGGGGAATTTTTGCTGACACATAATGCTCATATATCCGGGGGAGGGGCACAGTTTGGCATGTTCGCCCTGGGCTCTAGATGACCTTGTCCTGGCACTGCTACCTGCACAGAGTTTGCATGTTCCCCCTGCGCCTGCGTGGGTTTCCTCCGGGTACCCCAGCTTCTTCCCACACTCCAATGCTGGCACTTTCCCCTCCATGAGCATGCAATTTTTTGCAAAACGACACTGCTTTACTTTAACTGACAATTGTGCGGTAGCGTGGCGCTGTACCCAAATCACATTTATGCCATTTTTTCCCTACAAATAGAGCATTTTTTTGGTGGTATTTGATCAGTTCTGTGTTTTTTTATTTTTTGTGCTAATAATGAAAAAGTAGAATTATAGAAGTACCTGTAATAAATAAATAAACAATAAGTAGAATTATAGAAGTACCTGTAATAAATAAATAAACAATACAGGAATTGTTTTCTTGTTAACCACTTGCCGACATGATCACATGCACCCTCCCAAGAAAAAAAAAAAAACAGTAATACACACCAAACTGAGCATGTGCAGCCCGTCCCCTGGCTCTGTAAATATCAGGTTATTTTTTTGGAGACAATGAAAGAAGGGGAGGATCAGAGAGACAGGATCAGACAGCCTTTATACACAATACAGAGAATTATCCCCTTAGGTTCCACAGTGAGTATAACAAGCATGCTTTCCTGCATATACAGACAGATTTTACTGTTGTGGGTTTAGTAACACTTTAAGTTTTCTCTCTGTAAAGGAAGTTATTTTCTCAATGAGCAAAGAGACTGTAATCTAAACATAGACCAGACATGACTGCCTACTAATAATGGTCAGATTGGGAATTATTTTCAGTACATGGCTACCAACTACCTGCACAGGCACTCATAGGCCGACCAATTGCAGAGAAGGAATTGGATGGCTTTAACAGCCCTCAAAAATTCCACTCGCCTGCTCGCATTTTGCGAGTGGAATGATGAGGATGGCGAGTAAGGGCTGTGCTGTAAGAAAAGGGTGGACCCGGGGCGCAGAGCAGTGCGCCCTGAGCCCACCCATTGTGTGACAATAGCGAATTAATATTCGCTATTGTCACACGGATCCTCCTCCTGATCCTCCTCCTGGCCAATCAGGAAGTGGGACCGAGACCTGTTTCCTGATTGGCCGAAAGGCGAACAATTGCCATTTGCCAAGGAGGAGGACTCGGTAGACGCGAAGGATTGAGGAGAAGCCACCGCTGCATCAGGTAAGTGCCCGCTGGTCTCTCTGCACGCTGTGGTCACTCTGCATTTAAGGGGGCACGCTGTGGTCACTCTGCCTTTAAGGGGGCACGCTGTGGCACTCTGCATTAAAAGGGGGCACGCTGGGGTCACTCTGCATTTAAGGGGGCATGCTGTGGGCACTCTGCATTGAAAGGGGGCACGCTGTGGGCACTCTGCATTGAAAGGGGGCACGCTGTGGGCACTCTGCTTTGAAAGGGGACACGCTGTGGGCACTCTGCATTGAAAGGGGGCATGCTGTGGGCAATCTGCATTGAAAGGGGGCATGCTGTGGTCACTCTGCATTTAAGGAGGCACGCTGTGGTCACTCTGCATTGAAAGGGGGCAAGCTGTGAGCACTCTGCATTGAAAGAGGGTACGTTGTGAGCACTCTGCATTGAAAGGGGGCAAGCTATGGTCACTCTGCATTGAAAGGGGGCACGCTGTGGTCACTCTGCATTTAAGGGGGCACGCTGTGGGCACTCTGCATTGAAAGGGGGCATGCTGTGGGCACTCTGCATTGAAAGGGGGCACGCTGTGGGCACTCTGCATTGAAAGGGGGCATGCTGTGGTCACTCTGCATTTAAGGGGGCCCGCTGTGGTCACTCTGCATTTAAGGGGCACGCTGTGGTCACTCTGCATTTAAGGGGGCACGCTGTGGTCACTCTGCATTGAAAGGGGGCACGCTGTGGGCACTCTGCATTGAAGGGGGCACGGCGCGCTGTGGGCACTCTAAAGTTGTTGTTGTCGTTGTTAATATTTTTTGTAACTTAATTCTGAATAAAACATTTAACAGTGTAATTTTATGAGATATTTTACAAGGGCGTGTTTAGGGGCGGAGCAGGGTAGGGTTTGGGTGGGGCAACAAGTGGCGAGTAAATCTTAAGGCCTGGCTAGTAATGACTTGAAATTTTGAGCCCTGGCTTTAATACATTTTTCTATCCAGTTGTTAATGTTCCTTTAGATAAAGCTTACGCTCTAAAACGCAGATGTGGTTCTCCATAATAAAGATAGTGTCAAGGTTTCTGTACAGCTTGCCTATAAAGCCTCAAATATTTTATCATGTACAAATCTGCTTTTGGGAATAAAAACAAAAAACACAAAATTAATAACTCCTGTATATATACAACAAGCACAGAACATGAGAACGCCACACAAATAGCCCAATCCTGGCAAGCGACATGCATTGCGTACAACAAATGGGTGAGGGCCAAACCTTTTTTTTTTTTCCTATGGATAAAGTAGGGAAGGTTTAAAAACTTTTCAGGTTTTTTTTGCGGTCTGTTTTCCCACGAGGCAGATTCACTCTTTCTGTGCATCGTGGTGACCATTATCACGGGAACAGGGTATATGGGTATATTTTCCAGTGGGGATAACTGTTACAGTAATAACTACCTTGTAAAGTTTTCCTCTTACTTCCTGTTGTGTCTCTAGGACAGGAAGTATAGTGAAATCTCCCTAATGGAATTCATACAGCAAAAACTAAACTGACGGGCAGGGCCGCTTATAGGGGGGACCACCAGTCCTCCTGTAGGGGACCCGGGCACACAGGGGGGCCCCAACATTTCGGAGAATCGATGCATTCGAGCGAAGGGGCAATTACAGAAGGAAGCCCTGTGTGGCTCTCTGCAACAGCTGAAAGCCAGTTTCTCCCCCTCCTGCTAGCTTTTAGCTACTGCAGGGAGAGACACAGACACAGGGCATCGTTCCTGTAATTACTTCTCGGACACCGATCCTCCTCCATGTTCTGCCTGCTTCTGATTCCCCCCTCCATGTGCCACCTTATCCCTTTAATCCAGGACACATATTAATTACACAGGTTCTGAGGCTGATATAATGCACATAAGGCACCAAGTGAGTTTAATTACCACCTAATCAGCCTCAGAACCTGTGTAACGAATATGTGTCCTGGATTAAAGGGGTGAGGTGGCAATCCTACACCCGCACCCTCAGCGCAGCAGGCTGCCCTGGCCTATAAAAAATGTATTCATTTTAAAAAATTGTAAAATAAAATAATTGTGAACATTTTTTTAAAAAATGATAATTTTATTTATTTATTTTTTTATGTAAAAGACAAATAAAACGGGTTAATTCACACAAGTTCTCTGTTATGTTTGTGGCCACTAATAATGATTTTAGTGTATTTTTTGTGAAAATAATGTCTTAATATATTCGGGGGGGAGCCTGCCAGATAGGCTGTACGGGGCCCCGTGATTTCTAACAGGAGCCCTGCTGACAGGAGGAAGTTTGGGCTATATATTCAATTTAACTTTGAACTCTCTGCACCTTAAAAAATTATTTTTTTTGCTGCTGTTAACTACACACCATTACTCTTTGCACCATGTCATTATGGAATTGTAACAGTGTTTTTGTTATCTGCACACTTTTATTGTTCCCTTAAGCAAAGCCGGTCATTAATTTTTTTTTTATCTTTTCAGATTTGGTATCTGCAAAGCAATATTTTTATGATAAAAACTTCTCATAGATGTCCTTATTACTAAACCTAATGATGATAATGTTTGTTTAGGTTATGAAGTGGGGAGGCACGTGCATAATCCTCCCAGGGTTGTATTGTCAGGGGAAAATATTATAAAGTTGGCAATAAATGAGTAAAATTTTATTAACATTTTTTTTGTTTTCAGAATGGTCATTTTATGGAGGGGATGGGGGGTGGGGAGCTTCCCTGGCCAGTAGAACACAATGATTACTGCTAGCGGCTATAGCTGCCGGCAGTAATCACATCTAAAAAATCTGACAGGCTGGTTGTGGCCAAGTTGATCAATGATGATCAAATAGCCTGCCCAAACATGGATAGAAAATCAATTTGAATTTCGATCCATGTATGACCAGGTTTACCTTATTTTTTACATCATAAAGCAAATATACCAGTACTGAGGCATATCTATTAAAAAAGAGTTAACACATCACAGCCTCATAATACCAGTAAGTTATAGTATCTTAGTCTTTAATAGCAACCTTTAGATCAAGAAGGGGCAGAGCATTTTTTCAGGGGGAACGTGGGGGAACGCAGTTCCGGCACCTCCAGCACTGAATGTATGTAATGGCAAGAGGTGCTGGAGGGTCTATGATGCTAAAAGCTGGGGGATCTATTTTTGAACAGGGGTCTATTGTTGCTAGGGGGCGTCTTATGTTGCTGAGGAGTCAATTGTTGCTGGCAAGGATCTACTGTTGAGGGAGATGTCTATTGTACTTACTGCTGATAAATCTGTTGTTGCTGCTGGGGGTATATTGTTGCTGGGGTGGATCTATTGTAGCAGAGGTGGTATTTTTTAACAGGGGGACCATTGTTGCTGGGGGGGGGGGGTATAATGTTATGTGAGGAACAGAGATGTATAGTAACTAAGTAGAACTACTTCACTACTGTACTTAAGTACCGAAAGGCGGTATCTGTACTTTCCTAGGGTAGTATTTTTTTCTCCTACTTCCACTTTTACTTCACTACATTTTGTCGATGATTTCAATACTTCTACTCCGATATTTTTTTTTTTGTGCTGCATAGTTACTCGTTACAATTATAAAAATTACCACTGCCAGAACAGTAGATGGCAGGTTTCATGAAGCTCAAAACATGTGTATTATCAGCGCATACGAAAATAAAAGCTACTGTATGTATAAATAAAAGCTGCATTTGAAATAATAAAATACAATATGATGTTCAAACTTTTGACTTCTTTCTTTAATAACTACATAACACAGTACTTGTACTTTTACTTTCAGTACTTGAGTAGCAATTTTTTTTTCAAAACTACTGGTACTTTTACTTTCAGTACTTGAGTAGCAAAATTTTTTTAAAAACTACTTGCAATACTTAAGTACAAAAAATGTTGAATACTTTAGTACTTCTATTCAAGTCACTTTTTGATCGAGCACTTGTACTTTTTTTTTTTGCTCAAGTATGGGTTTCGAGTACTTTATACAACTCTGGTGAGGAATCTATTGTTGCTGGGGGGGAATCTAAATTTGCTGGGGGGATATATTGTTGCTGGGATTGTTTTTGTTTTTTGTTGCTATGGGATAAATTGTTGCAGGGGTGCGGTCTATTGTTGCTGGGGGGAAATGCTCTGTTGCTGGGTGGATCTGATATTTCTGGGGGCATTTAGGGTGCCTGGGATGGGGGTCTATTGTTGCTGGGGTGGGGTCTATTGTCGCTGGCTTCAGGGGATCTATTTTACTGCTTTTTTTCTTATCATTACCAAATTCCATACAAATTACTTATCACCACAAAATAATTCTTGATTCTGTATTCTCTAAATAGGGTGGTAGTGGGAGGTGGGTAGTGGGTGGAACCAAGAGACATGGAGGTGGGTAGGGGGCGGAGACAAGGGGTGGCTTAAAAGGGGAGGGTTCCTACACCTAATCTCTGAGAAATGAAAAACCCTGAGAAGGGGTGTAAGTGATTCAACATAAAAATAGGGAAAGAGAGAAAGAAAGAGAAGAAAAAAGGGAAAAAAGGAAGAAGAGAAAAAATAAGTGATGTAACAAAAAGCAGGGGTGGACATACAGACTCTGTTTCACACTACACAACCTTGGGCAAAATTCAGGTCCTACAGTTGTCCTATGAGTAAATTTCACATTTCTGATGACTCCCTGAACCACTTCCAAAAGAGCTTTATTTGTTGACATTGTTCATATGTTTCCAGTTCATGTGACATAAGGGACTCCATCCTCTCAATATAATCCATCTCTCAAACCCACTCAATTAGAGGGTGAGCATGTGCGGCTCGCCAAGGGCGCGGTAAAACCGATCTCACTGCTGTCAGCCAGTGTCTAAAAAGACCTTTTTAATGCATTTAAAAAATCACAGGTAGAATAGATAACAAGGTGATTTGTGGCGTATTGTGGCGTACTGTGGCTGCACTGTGACAGCATCATGTACAACACAGGAACAGAAGTCTTGCTTCGTAAATGAGGGTGCTAAGGACTCGCCCACAACCCAGATTGTTGGAAGGAAGAGGAGAGAGCTGGCTGCTGGCAGGGCCGGTGCTTCCACTAGGCAAACTAGGGCGCATTGCCACCTAGGGGCGCAGCCACGAGTCAGCACTCACTCTCTGTCATGAATGATCCTTGTGAGCTGAGGAAAGGGGCGGCAGTGGGGGAGGAAGAGGGGACAGAGGAAGATGCCAGGTGTCTGGGGCAGTGGCAGAACTACCAGGCCCTGGCTTTCCACCATTGTTGGGGGAGCCCCAAGGGGCAAGAAAGGAGCCCACCGGAGTGCTAGCTGCATAATGATCCTCTTCGTCTGGAGCTGAGCGGCCTAATCCTTGGGCGGGAAGTGACTCTCTAATCTGAGCTGGTGGGCAGCCGTTCATTTCCCTGGGTCGGTATTAAGCAGGGAGTGGAGGAGAGCTGAACCTGAAATGGAGCTCGGCACTGGAGGGTGGCACCTTTACTGTAGCAGAAGCGACGAGGCAATGGAATGGTCTGAGGATGTTGGTGATGAAGGAGGTGCGGAGCTCTCTGACTGCTGCTTCTCCCTCCACCAGGAGCCGGTTGGAGCTGTGGTGAGCACTGTGGTCCAGGAGAGGAGCGTCCTGGGAGAAGGAATAAGCAGGATCATGGTGAAGGAGGGCAGAGTGCAGGCCACTCTCTTCATACTGCCCAGTAAATGTCCCCAGAACAGGGAATCGGGGTCCCTGGGTGTGACATGGAGTATCCCTGATGTGAAAGAGAATTGCGGTCACCAGGTATTCCATGGGAAATCAGAGTCACCAGATGTGACATGGGTTTGGGGGTCACCAGGTGTGCCATGAGGAATTTGGATCCCTGGGTGTGCCATTGGGGATTGAGGTCCCCAGGTGTGACATGGAGGAACATCAGGGTCCCCAGGTGTGACATGGAGGAACATCAGGGTCCCCAGGTGTGACATAGAGGAACATCAGGGTCCCCAGGTGTGACATAGAGGAACATCAGGGTCCCCAGGTGTGACATGGAAAAACATCAGGGTCTCCGGGTATGACATGGAGGAACATCAGGGACCCCTGATGTGACATAGAGGAACATTGGGATCACTGGGTATGACAACATTACATGGAGGAACCATCAGATCAAGGTCACTGGATACGATATAGAGCAGTGTTTAACCCCTTCCCTTTTTTTTTTTTTTTTTTTTGGGGGGGGGCGCAAGTAGCTGATCTTGCCTAGGGCCTAAAACAGTCTAGCACGGGCCCTGTAGGTTACCAAAGACAAACATGGTCAGATTGTGCATCTATGTATATGTTGTAAATTATGAAGATCTGATCTGTTTTTAACCATTATTAAGGCTCTATTCACACAAATGCATTTTTTTCATGCCTTTTGCACAAACACAGGACATTTTTTTAACATCGGTTCCTAAGGAACGCGTTCACATCAATTCTTTTTTGTGCCTCTGCATTTTTGGAAAGGGTCAGGGATTTTTTTTAAATGCTAAATGGTGTTTTTTTTTTTTTTTCCATTTTTGGTTCAATAGACTTCAATGGAGAAGCTGCAGAAAAGCATGTCGTTTTTACTTCAAATTTAAGTGCAATTTTGCCGCAATTTGTGCTGTGCATTTTTAAATCTGCCCAACAACAAATTTTCTAAAAAAATCTCTGTAATTCCGCTCGCGATCCGGAAC
Source organism: Pelophylax lessonae (assembly GCF_965119305.1). Classification (NCBI taxonomy): domain Eukaryota; kingdom Metazoa; phylum Chordata; class Amphibia; order Anura; family Ranidae; genus Pelophylax; species Pelophylax lessonae. The sequence continues at coordinate 143,201,848 of NC_138776.1, forward strand.
GCCACAGGGTGAACGGAGCCAAAAGAAGTTCTGGAACTTCTTTTGGGCGACAAGCGTCCGGCGATTCTGTTTACGCCGTTTTACTGTGATTAGTTGGGGTGACAATCATGGTGAAATCATGCTGCGATTTGAGGGCCATTGAAAACTATATTGACTGCAAGGGCGTCCAGGCATTTGCTACAATTCAAAAGCGAGGGCAGAACCGTGGCGATTCCATCTCCGGAATACCGTAGTGTGAACAGGGCCTTAAGGAGCATAATAAAGGATTCCCTGTAATGTTGGCCATAGACACTAGAGAAAGGTCAGATGTGCAGGCATGACCTGATGTCCATCAGGCTTCAACACATTCCTAAGCACACATGGTCACATTAGGCCTGTGGAGCAGGGTAGACTAGGAATATTGAAAGCACCTCTGGCACTGACTTATCAGGAAATAAACAGCAATCTGCAGACAAGGTGTTTTAACCCTAATTACCATTCCCCAATAGTTATAGGTGCCTCACAGACCTTTGATGGTCATCTGATTTGTCCATGAATAACCAGTTTGGGAAGCTATCAATCTGGCTAATCCCCTTTTTTTCTATCAGCTTTGAGTGTCTGGTAGAGTCATAAAATAACCCATAATCTTTCTGATTTTCACTGGAAATCAACAAAAATGGGTTAGGATCTTATGTCTATGGCTACCTTAGTTTTGATTAGACACTATTCATTTTACTGACTACCTGGTGGATTTTCGTCAGCTTACATCCACAACTGTTTCCTAGTTTCCTGCATGGGCAAAAATGCAGTGAAAATGGAATGATCCAAAGGGTATTTTTGACTGCTTTCAGCTTTTATTTCATTGTTGCTTGGTGGAAGTGGAAACCAGAGAATGTTTGTGGTTGAAACCTGAATGAGATAACCAAATTGCCCAGTTTATGTCCTGCATATGGTTGGTAGAGAAAAGAATCACCCACTTTAACCACTTTACCACCGGAGGATTTTGCTGTCTTACTTCCAGGCCACTTTTTGCGATTCGGTACTGTGCGAATTTAACTGACAATTACGCGGTCGTGCAACGACATATCCAAACGAAATTTACGTCCTTTTTTCCCCACAAACAGAGCTCTCTTTTGGTGGTATTTGATCACCTGTGCGATTTTTACTTTTTGCTCTATAAACAATAAAAAGTGTAAATTTTGAAAAAATAATATTTTTCACATTTTTTATATGAAATTCCCCACCAAAAAAATTTAAAAATCAAAATTTTTTAAAATTTTTGGCCAATTTGTTTTCTGCTACCTATGTTTGGTAAAAAGAAAAATCACAATAAGTGTATTTTGATTGGTTTGCGCAAAAGTTATTGCGTTTACTAAGGGAAAGATTTCTGTCATTTTTGGTGGGTTTTTTTTAACGAGTAATGGCGGCGATCTGCGATTTTTTTTGCAGGACTGCGACATTGCGGCGGACAGATTGGACCCTTGACTGACATTTTTGAAACTTTTGGGGGTACCAGTGACATTACTACAGTAATCAGTGCTATAAATATGCACTGTTACTATAAAAATGACACTGGCAGGGAAGGGGTTAATTTTATTGGAGAGGGAGGGGTTAATGTATGCCTGGTGCTTACTGACATGTGTGAGGGGAGGTGACTGAGTGACACAGGGACAGATCGCAGGTTCAGCTATGCTGAACCCTGCAATCTGTCACTGTTTGTCACTTAGGAGATCCGCCCGCTTTGTTTACACAAGCAGGCGGATCTCCAAACTCGATTCCCCGACGATTGGGGAAGAGCGGCGGCTCCTCCCATGGCCCGACTCCCGCTGTGAATGAATACAGCGGGAGCGAGCCTCCGGCAGCGCGCGTGAGCCGCCCGCAGGAGGAGGAGTCCAGCGACGTAGGTCTACGTCGCTGGACGATAACTAACCACTTTGCCGCAGTAGAGCTCGAGTGGTTAAAATAATCACATTTTGTTGCTTTGCAGCCTGAAACAAAGACAGACACAGTTTTTATTTGATCAAGCTGTATTTACTCAGTGCAATGTAGAACATCCAAGTGAAAGATATAACACCAACATGTCATGAAAAAACGAAAAACAGAATCTCTGACTTAGAAAAAGTATCCCCCCCTTATATCAGTATTTTGTTGAACCACATTTTTCTTTATTTACAGCCTTTAGTCTTTACTAACTTTGCACATCTAGATTTTGCAATATTTGGTCACTCTTCTTTGCTCAAGTTCAGTTAAATTTGATGGTGATCTATTGGGGACTGTAGTCTCCAAGTCATTCCACAGATTTTTTAATGGGGTTCAAGTCTGGGCTCTGACTAGGCCATGCAAGGACATTCACCTTTTTCTCCTTCAACCACTGTGTGGTCATTTTTGCTGTGTGCTTTGGGTCATTGTCATGTTTGATTTCCGCCAGACATATCATTTGGTGTTGGGGCCAAAAAATTCAATTTTAGTCTCATCTGGCCACCTTAAAAAACACCTTGAAGATTCTGAGGGCACATAGAAGAATTTGACCTGGGTTCCAAACGATATGTCTGGCGGAAATGCAATACAGTTCACCATCCAAATACTGTAACTCCATTCCTACAGTAATGCATGGAGGTGGTAATACCCTGTTATGGGGGTGTTTCTCTAAAGTATGGACTGGAGTACTTGTCAGGATAGAAGGAAAAATAGATGGGGCAAAATACCATCATATTCTTGAGGAAAATCTGCTGACCTCTGCCAGAAAGTTGTCAACGGGAAGAAGGTTTACCTTTCAACATGACAATGACCCCACAGCACACAGCAAAAATGAACACACAGTGGTTGAAGGAGGAAAAGGTGAATGTGCTTCCTTGACCTAGCCAGAACCCAGACTGACAACCCCATTGAAAATCTGTGGAATGACTTGAAGACTGCAGTCCACAAACGGTCACCATCAAATGTAGTGGGCAAATTTCGCAAAGTCTAGATGCGCAAAGTTACTAAAGACTCTCTCTTTTTTTCACTGATTCTGGTTTTAATAGTTTTAAAAAAGAATTGTGACATGTTGATGTTATATCTTTTACTTGGATGTTATAAGTTGCACTAGTAAATACAGTTGGATATGTCTTTATTTCAGGCTGCAAAGCAACTAAATGTTATTATTTGAAAGTGTGTAATAAATAAATAAATAAATAACTAAATAGAGGGGCAGCACAGTGGGTTAGCACACCCGCCTGGCAGCATCAGGGTCGTCGGTTTGAAATCCAACCTCGGCACTACCTGCCTGGAGTTTGCATGTTCTCCCTGTGCCTGTGTGGGTTTCCTCCAGGTACTCCAGTTTCCTCCGACACTTCAAAGACATGCTGGTAGATTATTGGCTCCTGACTTAATTGGCCCTAGTGTATGCATGAATGTGAGTTAGGGACCTTTGAATGTACGCTCCTTCAGGGCAGGGACTGATGTGAATGCACAATATATATATGTAAAGTACTAATTAAATTGACGGCGCTATATAAGTGACTGTAAAATACCATAATTAAATAAAACATGTACAAGAAGCCTTAGGCCCCTTTCACACAGGCGCCTCTGTGAAGTGGGATCTGCCTACTTAGCAGGGGATCTCTCCACTGAGCAGGCGGATGACAGGTCCGCGTCCGCTCCACTGTGTATTGCAGACACAGACACGGCCCAGTTTCGTCTATGGGGCTGACTGCCTGCCGTTTCCATCCAATGCCATCCAATCTGATTCGGGAGACAGATGGGGAAGAGGTCCCCCATTCATCTGCTTTGGCAGACAGAATCGGATGGCGGCAGGTGTCAGCGGACATGTGACTGCTGACATCTGCTGCTCTATAGAAGACACTGAAAGGTCCAATCAGGCCTGCCTAAAAAACTCTTAGGCAGACCTGATCGGAATGCCCATGGTAAGCAGGCCCTACACTATTAAAACCCCATTGTGCAATCTGTGCACAATCTTGTTAAGATTTCCCAAAACTGCTGTATGTAATATGAGGAAAAACATGTGAACACCTTTTCAATTATGTATCTAATCAGGCAACTTACACTACATAGTTATTGATGGATCTAAAGGCAATTATACAATCAGATTACATAATGTATGGTTACACTAACCACTCTAGAACATACTAAGGGCTCATGGACACTACATCTCAGAGAAGCTTTAAAAAACCTGCTCCTACAGGCTTTTGAGCTTTTTTAACTAGCATTTTTTATTTTGCATGGAAACTCCCCTCCATGTTAGCCAATGTGGTTTATTTACTAAAGGCAAGACCACTGTGCACTACTAGTGCACTGCAAGTGGAGTACTGTAGATCTAAGAAAAGCTCTGAAATGAGTGGAAGCTCTGCTGATTTCTATCATCCAACCATGTGCAAGCTAAAATGCTGTTTATTATTTTACTTGCATGTCCCCCTCGGATCTACAGTGACTGCACTTCCAAGTGAACTTGCAGTGCACATGTAGTGCAAAGTGGATTTCCCTTTACTAAATAAACCCCAATGTGTCCATGCTCACTATGGTGTTTTTAGGAGTTTACAGGCCAAAAAAAACCCTACCAAACTTTTTTTAAGAGGATTTGTTCGAGCAGAAAAGACGCCCAAATGCCCAATAACAAGCAAAAAAGCTAAAACAAAAAATGCATAAATGCACAAAAAAACAAAAAACAAAAGGAAAAATTAGCTGAGGGGTGGATTTGTGAAAAAAAAAATGCTTATGCTCAAAAAAGCTCTATAAAAATGCTCAAAACAGCACAAAAAAGCACAGGCTTCTTCCAGCTTTTAGGAAAAGAAATAAAAGCTCAAATGCTAAAAACAGCTTTTTTTTTGAGCTGCAGTGTGCATGAGCCCTAAATGTCTTCTGATGGATAAACATTTTTACTTTGAATTTGCAGATGAAAACTTGGAACACCTTACCAGATAAGTTGCCAAAAAAACATCTAGACTGCAACCTGAACTACCAGCCCTGAAAATCACATAAAAACGCACAGACTGTGATAGAATTTTAGTTGTATCTTATATTACTGCTAGTATATGGCTGTACACAGAATGCTTTTTATGCCTATACCCAAAATATTAGTAATATTTATTAAGCCTAATCTAAACTTCAGCAGCTTCTGCCAGTATAAGAGCTCTAGGGAAAAAACAGCCTTTCTAGGAAAGTATGTTTCTGAAGATTTCCAAAGTACTGCATATTGATGTTCCCTGAAGGTCGGCTCATATTATACAAATAACATCTGTTTCTCACTTCAGGCAATGTTTTCGCACAAAGTAAAGTGAGCTCTGCGATCCACCTCTACCTCCTGCCCGCAGGACTAAACTGAGTGGGAAATGCAGCAAAAACACATAGAAATTACACTTTATGAAGAAGGTAAATAATGATCAGTAAAATATGCAGACAGAAAATCATTCTGGTAGAGTTTGCAGTCATTTGAATATTTCGTAGAAATCATCTCTCACTCGTATGACCATTAGTGATTATTTTATTGTTTTTGTCACCCACACTGAGAACAATTCACATCCTGTATCACACTGATTACCAGTTTTTACACTACTGCATGGTAATGGAGATCCTTTCTGATAGAATATGGAGGCTCCTACCACTGACTTCTTCTGAATAGCTGGATGCCTGGTGGTCATACAAATTTAGAGGGTTCAATAAATTCAGAGAAACCAAAACAGGGCCAAGCATGCAGATCAGGAGTTCTAACTTTCTAATGCATGTCTGTTCCAAACGAAATATTGAATTAGGGATAGCCAGACAATTAGTATTCATAAAAAGGGGTAAGCGATGCTAGCCCCTATAAGTTTCCCAGTATAGGTTCCCTTTAAGGGCACATAAGAATTAGACTCAAGTTTTATGGTGCTATGATTTTGATTGGATTTGGAGACCTGTTGCATGTCTTTAGGTTGCTTCAGATTACTTACTTTTTTGCTATTCAAATAAAGATACCCACAGACAAGTGATAACTTAGCATTGTCTGACCAATTGAGCAGTGGCGACTCCTGGTCCTCCCGGCTCCCAGCTCCCGCCTTCGTCCTCCAGAGTCCCCCAGCCAATCAAATCACGCGGCGGCTCTCGCTCTCCTGTCCTGTGTGTGTCCTCTTCTCTCTGTGCCAGGCGGGAATGAAGTCACGTCACCAGGTCCATTTCCTCATGTGTTTGGTCCAGGCTGGAGTCTGGACCAATCACAGACCGGACATCAGTAAAGTGGGGAGTGTCGGGGCGCATTGCTCTGCGCCCCGATGACCCCCAGAAGAGTGCCAATCGGCGCCTCTGTTAGCAGCACGTGTGGTCAAAAACCCCATCCCCCCCATACCCAGCTCTAAGTCCGGCGCCCCTAGTGGGCAAAAATTGACAATTTTTTTTTTTAATTTTATCTTTTTTTTTCTTCTTCTTTTTTTTGGGGGGGGGGGGGGGGGGCGGCCGGCCTATCGGCCGGCCGCCACTGCAATTGAGTATACTCTTATTTGTAGATCATTTTTAAAGAAACTATTGACCAACCACATGGATATTTTTTCATCCGGTGCCATTAATGCTTAGCCACTCTGCCACTAACCTACTTCACTGACAGGCAGGCTTGGAAAACTAGAGAGGACATATTGACAAAACTTTTTCTTTTGTTTTGTTACAAAAGATTAGAGCAGTGGCCAATTCATGCCCACATGTCTTCTAGCTCATGGTTAGTTTAAAACAACTCTAGGCAGATAAAAAATTCCCAATTCAGTGTTTAAGGGACAGGCAGTGTTCACCAGGGACCCCTTATGGGGGCAGCAGAAAGAGAAGATAGGACCATGAAATGGCCAAGCAGTTATAAGGAAAATCAAAAAGCCAGCAAGAGCAACATGGAGAGATGCTCGAATTTACCTAGCTGTAAGGACTCAGAGGGGTAATTTGGTAAATGGAGCACACCTAGAGTAGCTGTACCCAGCAGTGAGGGCCGAAAGTAGCAGAGTTGGCAGCAGAGCATACCTGGGGTGGCAATTTTTGGCCGTAAGAGTCAGGGGAGCCCTTACAGCCAGGAATGGTACCAGCAACCAGGAGAGACAGACGGAGTGTACCAGAGGTAGTGGCAGTGGCCAGGTTCAACAAACAAAGTACAGCAAGAGTAGTGCTATTGGCCAGGAGTGACAGGTGTGTTGTATTTGGAGTAGAGTCAGTGGTCAGGAGTGACAGGTGGAGCAAACGTGCAGCACACCAGCAGCATAGGACAGAAAAGGGAAAACCATTAGAAAGCAGGTAAGCAAGTGAGAAGATCACATCACATAGACAAACGTAGATGGGTCCTTTAAGACCGGGGTCATGTGACACGAACACACCTGATTGGATGCAGCTGCGACACCAAACATAAAATCATGAGGGAGCATGGTTATGAGCTCTAGGAGATGCATCAATAGAACTGCTACAGCCAGGTTAACTCAGTTATGTATTTATTGAAACATTTTTAAATGTCTTTTTTAATGCAACTAGAGTAACTACCTGAATTTGACTTGGTATCAGCCTCACCACTTGGATGCATGCAATCTGCTTACAAGGAATATGTATACAGGAGGAGAGAGATGATCTCTTCAGTCTGCTGCTACCCTTTTACTGCCCAATCCAGACTGGGGCAGATAGGTGACCATGCTGTGTTGTGTAACTGCAATGGAGAAAACTCAGGAACACCCATATTAAATGGTCACCTGATCCTGTTAATTCTGTCAAGAACAAATGATTATATTGTATATGGGGAGAGAAGAAAATCTTAGTAAACAAATCTTCTTTCACACGGCTCCCTTCCCTTGATGGAGCTGTTCTGCTCAGCGGGGGATCGATCCGCCGATCTCCGCTGAGCAGGCGGATGACAGCTCCGTCTCTGCTCTGTGTGCAGAGACAGAGGTGTCAGATCCCCGCTGTCCTCTATGGGGGAATCGGATGAGAACGGACCGCCTGTCTATTTTCATCCGATCCGCCAGACAAATGGAAAATAGGGTTTACATCTCTCTGGATTTGAAGGACAGGATTGGATCGGATGTCAGCGGACATGTCTCCGCTGACATCCGCTGCCCCATAGAGATGCATGGGGCATCCGTTCAGATCCGCCTGAAAAACTGACAGGCGGATCTGAACGCTCCGCATTTGTGAATGGAGCCTAAGAGTCCATAAACTAAGGTGTTTGAAAAAAAAAAAAAAATTAAAACAGGGTGTCCATAACTATGTGCTGAGCACGTAGACATGCATGCTCATAATGCACAGGCACAACCCATAACTGGCCTTAACCGCTTGCCGACCGCCGCACGACTATCTACTGCGGCGGTCAGCCCCTCACATGCAGAGCGACGTAGGTCTACCTCGCTAGCCTGTGAGGGTCTCAGGAGCGAGCGGGCGCCGCCGGAGGCACGCTCCCGCATGGTCACGGACCCCCCGCACGTGTGACCGGCAGACCCGATCGTCCGCCGGTCACTCGCGATCGTCGGATGGAGAGGGAGAAAGGCAGGCGGCTAATGTAAACAAGCCGCCTGTCATTCTCCCCTGTGTAGAAATGGTGATCATACGGTTCTACTATGTAGAACCGTTGATCACTGTTCCTACACCTAAAGCCACAGCCAATCACAGTTAGAATCACGCCCCTAGGGACACACATAACCCCTCCCTCTCAAAAAAAGTTAATCCCTTCACTGCCAGTATAATTTTACAGTAACAGTGCATATTTATAGCACTGATTACTGTAGTAATGTCACTGGTAACCCAAAAAGTGTCAAAAATGTCAGTCAAGGGTCCGATCTGTCCGCCGCAATGTCGCAGTACCGCAAAAAAAATCACAGATCGCCGCCATTACGCGTTAAAAAAAAAACAAACAACAAAAATGACAAAAATCTTTCCCTTTGTTAGTAAACGCGATACCTTTTGCGCAAACCAATCAAAATACGCTTTTTGAAATTTTTTTTACCAAACATATGTAGCATAAAACAAATTGGCCGAAAATGTTAAAAAATTTAGATTTTTACATTTTTTTGGGGGAATTTCATATAAAAAATGTGAAAAATATTGTTATTTTTGCTATTTTTTTGCTTATAGCGCATGATCAAAAAAACGCACAGGTGATCAAATACCACCAAAAGAAAGCTCTGTTTGTGGGAAAAAAAGGACGCCAAATTTGTTTAGGTACAGCGTCACACGACCGTGCAATTGTCCGTTAAAATCACGCAGTGCCGAATCGCAAAATAGGCCCTGGTCAGGAAGGGGGTAAAATCTTCCGGGGCTTAAGTGGTTAACAGCAAGGAGCACATAGAACAGTGACACATGTCAACCAAAAATAAAGAGAAATTTCCAGCTCAACCTACCAACCAGCCTGCAGCAAACTGAATCTTCCTGTCTAACAGTTAAAGAGGAAGTAAACCCTCCTCTACAACTTGTGATAAGGCTTATGATAAGGCTTACCTATAGGTACTGTAAATATCTCCTAAACATGTACCGTTTAGGAGATATTTACCTTACATGCAGCCAGTGACGTCACTGGCGCATGCGCTCTGAAGGAACGGCCGCTCGTGCCGTTCCTTTAGAGTCCCGTGCCGTGACTGTCGGCTCCCGCGCGCGTGCGTGGGAGTGACGTCACCGCGGCTCCGGCCAATCAGATGGCCGGATGCCGCGATCCCGGAAGACGGGCGACTGGACATGTCGCCCGTCATAGAGGTGAGTGAGCGGCACGGCGGGGGCTAGTTCTAAGGTAAGTATTGCATAATGAGCTAGTATGCGATGCATACTAGCTCATTATGTCTTTCTCTTGCAGGGTGGGAAAAGAAAAAAAAACGAGTTTACAACCTCTTTAACATTAAAAACAGGGGTTTAGTTTGCACACATTTGCAAATACATGCGTAAGTTGCAGAGTACATGACAAGGCACCCTAGTGTTATCTACTGTCCTGACTCCATCATTTTGCTGAGCCTCCATAGTAGAAGCACATACATAATGGATGGATGGAGGCAGGTTTGCCTGGGGGAGCCCACTCCTCCTTAAAGTGGTTGTAAAGGCAGAAGGTTTTTTTTTATCTTAATGCATTCTATGCATTAAAATAAAAAGCCTTCTGTGTGCAGCATCCCCCTTAATACTTACCTCTAGAATCAGTAATGTTGAACGAGAGACTCAACTGTCCGGGATCCCCCTCCTAATTGGCTGAGACAGCAGCGCGGCTCCATTGGCTCCTGCTGCTGTCAATCAAAGTCAGTGAGCCAATGAAGAGAGAAAGGGGGATGGACCGGGTCACGTCTTCGTGCCTAAATAAACACAGTGAGCTACAGCTCAGTTCGTGTACCCCCAAGGAAAGTTGCTTGTTGCGGAGGCCCTCAACAGGAGGGAGGGGCCAGGAGAGCCAAAAATTGACCCAAATAGAGGACAATCTGGGCTGCTCTGTGCAAAGCCGCTACACAGAGCAGGTAAGTATAACATGTTTATTCTTTTCAACTAAAAAAAAACAAGACTTTAGTATCACTTTAAGGCTGGGTTCACATACGTGCAGTCGCGGGTTCCTGCCTGGGGTCCGATGCATGTCTGTTCACCAGTTCAGGTGCAATTCAGGTCCGTATTTTTGCCTGAATTTGCACCTGAACCGGACCCAAACATGCACAGGACCCTTTTGCGATCCGCTCTGCAGTCGCCCCGGACCTGTGTGACCTGACTCCATTGAGAGCTCTGTCATGTGAATTGGATGCGGGGAAACCTGCATACAAATTCACACATATGTGAATCCAGCCTAAAGGCACAGGGACACCCAGCGAATAGCACAATGGCAGCAAAGGTGTTCATTGCCCACCCCCCCCCCCCCCCACCGGGACACCGTTGATGCCATTGTGCTATTTGCTGGGTGTCCAGTGCGCCTCTGCGCCTTTAGGGAGGAGTGGGCTCTTCCCAGGCAAATCTGCCCTCTGCTTTTACTATGGAGGCTCTCAAAATTGATAGCATCCGGATTGCAGACAGATAACACTGGGGTGCCTTGTTGTTGCCTCTGCAGCTTGCCCTGTATTTGCAAATGTGTGCAAACTAAACGCCTGTTTTTAATGTGACCTGTTAGACAGGACAAATGAGTTTGTTGCAGGCTGGCTGGTAAGCCGAGCTGGGAATTTTTCTATATTTTTGTTTGTCATGCTCCACAGGGTCTGTTAGGCAATCGGAAAAACAAAGATATTTCTACATTCAGTCACCAAGGCTAATGCAGAACAAAACTGCATTAACTGTGTCACTGGGCAATGATTACTTATGTAAAAGCACTTTAAATTCCACCTACTTGTGCTGGATTAATTAACAGCTTTGTTAAGAATATAGGCCATTTCCACACTAGGCTGATGCACTGGCCTGCTGCTGTTTACAGCAGAATGTATGGTAAACGTCAGGAGAGGGCAGGTCTGTGGGAGTGCAGGGTGGGTGTTGATTGACATGCTGACGCATGAGCTGATCTGTGTCATACCAGAACAGAGTGTTCTAAGCTGCAGAAAAACACAAACACTTTATTCCAGGGACGCAGTCCTTCTATAAGGAACATAGAAGATGGACATGTTATGGCAAGGTTTCCTTTCCTACTCACGCCACAGGACATAGCTGCTAATGGGGAGAAACAAAAAGAGTGCAGCAGATAGTTCCTCTATACCAGGGGTCCGCTTAGTAAAATCTTCTTCCAGCGGAGCTCCGAATCACATGTATGTGATTTGACTCTGATCCTTTACATTACAGCACCCTCTCCTAGGCGTTCCCATCTCTGCAGCTGGGGAACGCAGGTGAAATTGCACATGTTCCCGGCCCGCAGAGGAACACGCCACACTTCAGCACACGCGTGCTCCAAACCGCATGGTCCTGCAGCACCATGAAGCGTGGTGCTGCGCAATAAAAAAAAAAAGCCCTGGGACTTGTTTACCGCATTTCTCATGGGTAGTGCAGCCCATTAACATGAATGGGCTGACCTACCTGTGACATGCACAAGGAAATGTGCATGCACAAATCTGAACTGAGCCCCATATCACAATCCCATCCTTACATCTGTTCCACAGTGTCCACTGCACATCACAGTTCCCTTCCCTTCACATCAAGACCCCCCCAAAACAGTTGTGTTCTCATACCCCCTTAAAATTAACGTCCTTCTCAGCCCCCCCCCAATTACAGTACTCATGTTTCCCACAATGTCCACAGCCCCTATTACAGCCCCCAGCCCCCCCCCCCACATTTTTGTCTTCACCCCCTCAATATAGTATTTAGCTTCGCCATATTACAGTCCTCAACCCCCACATTACAGCCCTCAGCCCCTACATTTCAGTCCTCGACCCCCCCATTACAGTACCCAGCTTCCCTACATTACTAGCCTTAGGCCCCCCCCATCACAGTACTCAGCCCCCCCCATTACTGTCCTCAGCCCCACATTACTGTCCTCATCCTACTCCATTACAATACTCAGCCCTCTATAACTGTCCTCGACCCCCCCCCCCCCATTACAGTACCCAGCTTACCTACATTACTAGCCTTAGCCCCCCCCCCCCCATCACAGTCCTCAGCCCCCACATTACTGTCCTCAGCCCCCAATAACAGTCCTCAGCCCTCACATTACTGTCCTCATCCTCCTCCATTACAGTACTCAGCCCTCTATTACTGTCCTCGACCCCCCCCCCCATTACAGTACCCAGCTTCCCTACATTACTAGCTTTAGCCCCCCCCATCACAGTCCTCAGCCCCCACATTACTGTCCTCAGCCCCCAATAACAGTCCTCAGCCCCCACATTACAGTCCTCATCCTCCTCCATTACAGTACTCAGCCCTCTATTACTGTCCTCGACCCCCCCCCCCATTATAGAACCCAGCTTCCCTACATTACTAGCCTTAGCCCCCCCCCATCACAATACTCAGCCCCCCAATTACAGGACACAGCTCCCCCACATCATTGTCCTCAGCCCCCCAATACAGTATTCAGTTCCCCCACATTACTGTCCTCAGCCCCCCCCCCACATTACTGTCCTCAGCCCCCTCCCCACATTACTGTCCTCAGCCCCCACATTACAGTCCTCAACCCCCCTTACAGTCCTCAAGCCCCCATGACAGTCCTCAAGCCCCCATGACAGTACTCAGTTCCCCTCATTACTGTCTTTAGCTTCTCCTCTCTTCAGTACTCAGCCCCCCCCCCGACATTACAGTACTCAACCTTAACCGCCCCTCACACATTACAGTATTTAGCCCCCACACACATTACAGTACTCCTCATTGCAGTACTCAGCGCCTCTCCCCCTTCCCACATTACATCTCCCCTACCTTACACAGATGGGAGGATGTGAGGCACAGCAAGTCTGGATGGAGGACAGAAGCTGCAAGCTGGTGATTGGTTCCTTAGACTGCCCTTCATCTTAGCAACCAATCACTGCCTTGTCTACCTCGGTCAGCCCCTGGCCTCCCTCCAAAACTGTCCTGCCTCCTGCTGTCGGCTCTGCGAATGCGAAGATGAAAGCGTGACAGCTGAAAGAAGAACAACTTCCTAAATGGCGCGACCGCTGTGGGAGAGTAATTGGGGCCAGATCCGGACCGCGGGCCGCCATTTAATGATGCCTGCTCTATATAATATGTGGATTATTGTATGCCAGAGATATAACTAAAGCCACCCATAGATGGAGTGAATCTTGGCTGCTTTAGCAGGGATAGGTTGAGATTCAATCCATCTATGGGCAGGCTGATTGTACCCAAGTCGATTTACTGATCAACTTGGGTACAACCTTTTTTAGCATGCGATTATTCCAGTGGCTATAGCCGCTAGCAGTAATTATTGTGCTCTCCCGGCAGGGGCGACCCCCTGTGCCCCCCTGCCAGGAGATCACAGTAGATCAGCAGGAGGCATTCCCCCATCAACACTGACTGTGCTGATGGGGGAATCTAGCGACTTTCTTTCCTGCATAATTTTTGGCCAGCTTAAAGGGGAACTCCACTTTTTTGGGGGGGGGGGGGGTAGGAAATAAAAAAGAAAAAATAATACCGAATATACAATTGCGACACAAGTCATATTGTAATTGAATGACCTTTCCTTTTCAATCTGCAGCCGCTGTCATTTTCTGTAATTGCAATGGGCACCTGGAGCTGTTCTGTACACAGAATATATACTGACCACACCCCAGAAACATCATTTCCTGCTTGTGTGATTGGCTCGCCAATTTTTTCAGAAGTCTGCACTAAGATACAAGTCAGATTTCAGGCATTCCCTGCAACAAAAATGTCATTTTTGGTGAGATACTCCCAATAGGAACACATCTAAAGGGATGCAGGCCCAGCAGATTTCCAAATTAGTGCTCTGCAGGTGCACAGCTGATTGATAATGATGAAACCGCTCCCATTAGATTCATTTTCCCACAGGGGCACAAAGAAACACAGAGGGATTTCTTCAGAATAACAAAAGGTAGGACTTAATGTGGATTTACCTTGTTTACATGGGCTCATCCTTTTTTTTTCTTCCTCTTTACCCTGCTGTGGCAAGGTAAGCTATTTCCGCAATTAGATCAGCCCCTTCTCCACCCCGCCCCCCCCCCCCCCCCCCCCCCACTGCCTTCTGTGACCTGTGCGTGTCCCAGAAGATGACGCGGCCATTCAGAAAGTGCACGCGACTCGTGCATGCGCAGTAGGAAACTGGCTGTGAAGCCTGTTTCCCTTAGTTGCAATGGCGGCGCCTGCACCCCACCCGAGCCGATGGCTTGGGGTGCCGACATCGCAGGATCCCTGAACAGGTAATTGTCTCTATTACTTAGTAAGGAGCTACACTATTTGTAGCTGCTGACTTTTACATTTTTTTTTTTTTAGAGGCTGGAATTCCGCTTTAAAGTAGAACTATAGGCAAACCATTTTTTTTTCTTTTTCATTTTGGATAGAATATGCGAGGGTTTAACCCCTGCTAGATTTTGTCCCCTGTGTCCCATTGCAGAGATTTACCTTCACTTCTTGTCCCATAGCCAAACAGGAAGTGAGAGGAAATCCCTGCCAATTAAGGGAATTCTTTGGGGACTCCAAGATCACCAGAATTAGTGTCCCCAATGTAAGATTTCTCCTCCATTACTTTTCTGGGCAGTGGTGTATTTTGGTTTTGCGCTGCCCTAGGCAAGACTAAAATTGGGCGCCCCCCCCCATGTAAATTCTCCCCACTCCTTTTTTAATGGATGTGACTCCATCCAAAACTGAAGGACTACAAGTCCCAGGATGAACCCCTGAGATCTCATGGGGGGGAGGTGAGAGGGGGCGAGAGAGAGAGAGAGGGGTGGGTGAGGGAGGGAGAGAGAGGGGTGGGTGAGGGAGAGAGAGGGGGGATGAAAGAGAGGGGGGGGTGAAAGATTGAGGGGGGGTGAAAGAGAGAGAGAGAGGGGGGATGAGAGAGAGAGGGATGAGAGAGAGAAAGAGAGAGGGGGGGTGAGAGAGAGAAAGAGAGAGGGGGGGATGAGAGAGAGAGAGAGGGGGGGGGGTGAGAGAAAGGGGGATGAGAGAGAGAGAGAGAGAGAGAGGGGGGATGAGAGAGAGAGAGAGGGGGGGGGTGAGAGAGAGAAAGAGAGAGGAGGGATGAGAGAGAGAGAGGGGGGATGAGAGAGAGAGAGAGAGGGGGGGGTGAGAGAGAGAAAGAGAGAGGAGGGATGAGAGAGAGAGAGAGAGGGGGGTGAGAGAGAGAGAGGGGGGGATGAGAGAGAGGGGGGTGAGAGAGAGAGGGGGGGATGAGAGAGAGAGAGGAGGTTGATAGAGAAAGAGAGAGGGGGTGAGAGAGAGGGAGGGAGAGAGAGAAGAGGGGTGAGAGAGGGGGAAGAGAGAGGGGGTGAGTGAGAGAGAGGGGTGAGAGAGAGGGGGGTGAGAGAGTCGGTTCTAGAAACCAGTGGCCAATAGAGTCTCAGGTGGAGGGGGGTGGCTTTTTTGCTGCCCCCCCTGCAAAGTGCTGCCCTAGGCCTGGGCCTTGTTGGCCTAGGCCAAAATACAGCAGTGTTTCTGGGGACAACCCAAAATTTGGCATTTTCTTTCACTCTCAATGATATTGGAAAACAGGACAAAAAGAGAGGATGAATCTCCCTAACGGGGACACAGATAGCAATAAAACTGACAAGTGTTCTAATCCATCTCCACTCTATCCAAAACTAAAAGAAAAGTTTTGCCTTTAGTTATACTTTGGGGGTACATTCAGCGCTCGGTTAAAGCTATGCACATGCGTTTTAGCGTTTGACAGATGCATTGTTATGTGATGGTGTGCGTTGACATGCATTCTGACATGTTTTCAATACGTTTTTGTATTTAGAATATGAAGCTGTTAAGGCTCTGTTCACACCTGAGCATTTTTCAGCTCATAAGAAACTCATCTCTGAAGTTCTAAAACGCCCAACAAGCAAAATCCCATTCATTTCAAAGGCCTCTGTTCACATATGAGCGTTTTGTTGCCTGAAGCTCAAAAAAGTACATGAGCTTCTTTGTTGGCAGATTAAAAGCGTTTTTGGTCAGAGGTCAATGCCTGCCTCCAAACACCTGCAAAAAAAAAAAAACCTGAAAACACCAATAAAAATGCCTGAAAACGATACGCTCAGGTGTGGATGGAGCCTTACAACCAAGACATGTTCTATGCGTTTTGATGCACTGCCTTTGACTTTTATGGGCCTCCAAATACAATAAAAGGCAGGAAAAAAAAAAGGACATGTATTTTTCAAAACACAGCACACTGCAGTGCTGAGATAAGAAAAGATACAATCTTTGTTATGGGGAATTATGATACACACACTTTAGTGCACCAGAATGAGCATGCTAAAATGGGTTCTTAGATTATTTATTCTCAAGAGAAATTATTCTAGAAGTACAAACTAACTTTATGTCTCCCAGATCCAGTTCTACATATAAATGCACTTGCATGTACATGTGTTTGGAGGCATTCAGAGTGTTTATTCTGCTCCTGGATGCACAGAATTCTATTTTCTTTAAATGCACCTAAACGCACATTCTGAATGTCGCCATATAGGCCCTTTTGTACACAGGGAGGTCTATCTGCAGAGTATCCCTCCCAGCGCATAAAGAGGAAGATATGGATAAGCGAGTGTGCGGTGGAGGAACTTGACTGGCCTGACCTCAACCCGATAGAACACCTTTGGGATGAATCAGAGTGGAGACTGCAAGCCAGGTCTTCTCATCCACATCAGTGCCTGACCTCACAAATGCGCTTCAGGAAGAATGGTCACACATTCCCATAGACACACTCCTTAACCTTGTGGACAGTTGAAGCTGTCATAGCTGCAAAGGGTGGGCCAAATCAATATTGAACCCTACAGACTAAGACTGGGGTGCCATTAAAGTTCATGTGCGTGTAAAGGCAGGCGTCCCAATACTTTTGGTAATATAGTGTATGTATATGACCTATACATTAACCTCTTCACCTCCTCCTCTTTATGTTTATGATCTATATGTTAACCACTTCTGGATCAAAAGATTATCCCACTTAATGACCAGGCCATTTTTTGCGATTCGGGACTGCATTATTTTAACAGACAATTGCGTGATTGTGCGACGCTGTACCCAAATAAAATTGAATTCCTTTTTTTCCCACAAATAGAGCTTTTTTTTGGTGGTATTTGATTACCTGTGCGATTTTTATTTTTTGCGCTTTAAACAAAAAAAGAGCGACAATTCTAAAAAAAAAAACTAAAAAAAAAAAGCAAAATGTTTTACTTTCTGTTATATAAAATTTCCCCCCCCCCACAAAAAAATTTAAAAATCTGTTTTTTTCATCCTTTTAGGCCAATTTGTATTCTGCTACATATTTTTGGTAAAAGCTTATTTTAATTGGTTCACACAAAAGTTATCGCATCTACAAACTAGGGGAAAGCTTTATGTCATTTTTATTAATTTATTTTTTACTAGTAATGGCGGCGATCTGCGATTTTTAGCAGGACTGCAACATTGCAGCGGGCAGATAGGACCCTTAACTGACATTTGTGATACTTTTTGGGAGGGACCAATGACATTACTACAGTAATCAGTGCTAAAAATATGCACTGTTACAGTAATAATGACACTGGCAGGGAAGGGGTTAACCTAGGGGCGAGCAAAGGGTTAAGTGTGAGCCTAGGGCAGTGTTTTCTAACTGTGGGGGGAGGGACTTGTGAAATGATCATAGAGACCTGTGATCCTATATAGAAGGATCACAGGCGCTCTGTGATCATTTCAGAGAGAAGAATGGTCGGCTGTGTTTACAACAGCTGCCCGTCGTTCTCTCTCAGCGGGGAACGATTGGTGCCACCGGTCCTGTGGATCGGCATCCCCGCTGCCTAGTGGGGGCGGGAGCGCACAGTCGTTGGGGTGCGCTCGCCCCCAGGAGCGCTCCCGTGGATCGCTGTACAGCCGAGCCAGCCTGCCGCAGTATATATGTAGCAGGCGGTTGGCAAGTGGGAAAAGTTCATGTATGAGTAAAGAAAGGACGTCCCAATACTTTTGGTAATATAGTGTAATGTATATGACCTATACATTAACCCCTTCACCTCCTCCTCTTTCTGTTTATGATCTATATGTTAAAGTAACATTAAAGGTTTAAAATAACAAACATGTTATACTTACCTGTTCTGTGCCGAGGTTTTCCACAGAGCAGCCTAGGATCCTCCTCCTCTGGGGTCCCCAGCTGGCGCTCCTGGCTCCTCCTCTTCAGCGAATGCCCCAATTGGAAGACGCTTCCTATGGGGGCACTCGTTCCGGCACGCACCTTAGACGCCTTGTCTGCATCCATTGACACAGACAAGGTGGCCCCTCGCCACAGAATTTGATTGACAGCCGCAGGAGCCTATGGACATCGCTGGATTGGGCTCAGGTAAGTTTAAGCGGGCATGAGGGGGAAGACATGCAGCACAGAAGGTTTCTTACCTTAAGGCTCCGTTCACAACTAGGCGTCCCAGATCACGGCGATCCCGAATTGATGCAAATTGTGGTATGCACTTGAAATCCCCATTACTTCCAATAGCACCACGATCGCGGTGCAATTTTGCCACGATTATCACCCAACGAATCACAGTAAAATCATGCAAACAGAATCACGGGGGCGCCTGTTGCTTAAAAGGGCGAGAGACATCCCGCGATTCTGTGCGCAAAAAAGTTGATTTAGGATGGCGGGTGATTCTGCCCACAATCCCAGACGCCTAGATGTGAATGGAGCCTAAGCATAAAATGCATTAAGGTAAAAACCCCTAAGGCTTTACAAACCGTTTTCATGTATCTAATGCGCCATTACCAAGGTTCAGGGTTTAATCCCCTCATAAAATCGATTTTGGGCCTTCTGCTTGCTAAGGGGAACCTGAAAGAGAGATGGATAGTGCCGATTTTTTTTTTTTTTTTGGTCACTTACCTTATTATAGAAGAAAATATACTCACCTTCCTTCCACTTCCTACCTCTGCGGCCGCGGCCCGCACCTTCACTTCTGGTTTGCGATGATTCCTGGGAGCTGAACGTCATCGCTCCCAGGAATCAATTCAATTCGCCTGCACCGGCCCCGCTCGTTACTTCCGGTGCAGGCACGGCATTCACTGCTAAACAGCTTCTGGGCATGCTGGTGCAGTGCATTGTGGGACTTCCGACGTCACGGAAGAGGACACGAAGAGGGACATTGCGGCTTCATCTGCCCACACCTAAGATGGCAGCGCTGGAGAAGAACTTTTCAAGTAAGTATTTCTTCTTACAGGTAAATGCGACCCGGGACAGTTCAGAGGCTATCCATTATAGAATGTACTAGCCCTGACTGTCCCGGGGGGTATTTTTAGCTCAAATTGACCCCGAGGCCGGAACTCCGCTTTAACAGCATGTTTCTTCTTTTAAAAAAAGTTGTGGCAAAAACTGAGATCACCTTGGGGTGTCTACTTTCCATAAAGGGCTCATGTTCTGTGTATTCATACTATCCTGCCATTTTTATTTGATTTGATTTATAACAGGTTTCCTTTTCAAAATGTTAGGACTTTTGGCCCTTTTCTAGTAAGAAAAAAACCCAGTGGTTATGAAATAGAACCAAAATAAAGATCCATCTGTCTAAAAAAAAAAGGGGTATTACATGTTGGTACTCAATACACATACTAGTATCATACACAATTGTCATTTTTTTATTTTATTTATTTATTAAATGTTGTTTTTCCTTTTTTTTTTTTTGCATTTTAGTGCTGCTGACCTCCTGCATCCTCTTTGCAGCCACTTGCTGTCTACATTCATTGGATTCTAGGACAATATCCCCCCGGACAATATCCCCCCTGGACAACATCCCCCCTGGACAACATCCCCCTAGACAATATCCCCCTCTAACCCTAACCCCCTAACCCTATGTCCCGGGGGATGTTGTCTCGGGGGGATATTATCCGGGGGGATTATGTCCTGGGGGATGTTTTCTGGGGGGATATTGTCGGGGGGGGGGGGGGGGATATTGTCCTGATACCAGTGATGGCTACATGGCATTTCCCAGGGTGGGTTTCTTAATGGTGACAACAATCATGTCTGCATAATGCGTTTTGAAGTAGTCATTTGTAAATTCCATTACAATTCCGTGTAGCAGGATGACAATGCAGGAGTACAACTGGGAGACAGGGACAGAGTGGTGGCACCCTAAAACGAGAATTCCTTAACAAGGACCTTCATTGAAAACGGCAGATTTTAAAATATTTAAAATTACTTTTTTTTAGCTTGTTAATTTAATTTTAATCTGAAATTTTAAATCAAAAATCCCTGGCAATCCAGGTTATATGAGATTTCAGTGATTGGATTCATATATACGATGTTGATAGTTGGAATACACAGAGAGCTCCAAAGAAAACCATTTGATTGCAGTGGTGACAAAGTCACCAAAGACTAATTATAAAATTAAATTGGGCCAGCATGGTTACCTCTATTGACTGCTATATAACATCTGGAGGGGCTGCTGAGGGTGCTCATATTAAAACAAGAGAAGGGCGCACCGACCTAGTGCAATATCATAAGACATTTATTGGAAAATTAAAAGGATTGCCATACATTATACTCACAAACGTATGCTGAAAATATGCATATAAAAACTAATTTTGCAATTTAGGAGACCTCCAGGACAGGGATGCCTTACAGTAAAGCAGGAGGACTGGCTCTGATGAAGAGGGTTCTCCCTTGAAACGCGTCAACCCCATCAGCACAGACGCCTTCCAGTCCTCCTGCTGAGAGTATAATGTATGGCAATCCATTTAATTTTCCAATAAACGTCTTATGATATTGCACTAGGTCGGTGCGCCCTTCTCTTGTTTTTCTATGTTTTCAGTTCATACGGATACCCATCGTCCTGAGAGGGCAGCAAGAGCCTAGATGCCAGCAATATAGCTGTCCCCTTGAGCGCAGGAGATTTTACTTGTTTTTGAGGGTGCTCATATTGCCAGTAGTAGCCCGTGCCACTTTTCAACGAACACAAGACAATCTGTGATTGGACAAGGATAGTGTGTGACATTCTTTTGCCCCTCCTCTACACATTGTCCAATCAAAGAGCATCTCGTATTCATTGAAAACAATACAAGATGTTTATTGAATGTATAAGGTGCCGAGCACGTGACCCACTATAGTTATTGTAAAGGCTTGTTCACCCGAAGGGTCGGGGGGCAGTAAAAGCGGGTGGTTGAGCTGAAGATTTAATGTCTCCTCCGACCACCCACCTAAGAAAGGGCATGAAGTCGCCCAAGGCTGCATACCTGCAATGTTTTCCTTCACTGCCATGACAAAATATAGACTGCATGTCACATTTGGCGGGTGGTGATGCCACCAAACGCGACCCATTTAAGTGTATATGGCCGTGACGCAGTGGTCCAGTCAGGAGCATATCGCCTCCTCACCCCCTGTCAAACGCCCTCTAAAAAGCGATCCACAGTTGCATGGGGACAAGTGCTAATGGAGGTAAAAATGATCCCGAAGAGGTGGTAAGTCACTACTGCACTGTCCAGCATGCCATAACTTTTCCATTTGGCTCCTTCCATTTTTTAGTTGAAGGATGTTTGGTGAAAGGGGAATAACAGGGACACCCATTGAGTGAATTTCAGACGGGAAATCAGGATTTGGCTGAAATGTGAATAGTGTACGCTCAGCTTTACTTTAAAATCTATTTTTCCTGGGATTCAGCTTTAATCTAGAGGATTACTGGAGCCTGACTGCTTTGATCAGTCTTTCCTGATCATACAATCATGATGTCTGTCAATCAATATATCCGTTTCTGTCATACAGACAACTAAACGATTAGCTGTACCCTGTACACAGAGAATACTAGGAAAGCTCATAATACCAGGCTGCAAGCCAGATCCCATTCAGTTCCCAGTTCTTCGAAAACAACACTCCCCTCTCCCGATCTTCCCTGGTTACTTGGAGCTGCCAGTGTTCAGTTATTGAGCAAGAGACTAAATAAGGACGAAACAATAAAAACTGCTGGAAAGAGAAGAACTCAAGGGACTTCCCCTGCAACTTTACTATATACAACATGCAGTACCAGCTAAAGTTAAAGTGTTACTAAACCCAGGAGCTTGCATTCGCTATATCTGGTCTCCCACAGTACACAAAACATGGACATGCAATTATTTTACTAACAATAAACTGCTAAATCCCTTTTCTCATCAGCAGTATATAGCAGTCTTGTGATTTCTATCCGTGTCCTGTTAAAGCATGGAGGAGTTTTCATTCTCCCCTGATTGCCCTATGACTTCTGACCATAGGGCAACCCTGATTGCTGCAGGACCCCTGACCTTCTGTCTGCATAGTGCTGATTGGCCCTGTGCTGATCACATGCACTCTTCCAAGAAAACAAAACATTTTCTAGCAACACACACCAAACTGAGCATGTGCAGCTTGCCCCCAGGGCTCTGTTCTATCAGGAGATGGTTTGGGGGACTGTGGAAGAAGGGGAGGATCAGAGAAGACAGGATCAAACAGCCTTTTTACACAATACGGAAGATTAACCCCTTAGGTTCCAAAGTGAGTATAACAAGCATGCTTTACTGCATATACACACTGATTTTACTGTTGTGGGTTTAGTAACACTTTAATATTCACAGCAGAAATGCCTGCACTAGCTTGTGAGAGGAGAGGAGGCAGAGAGCAAGAGGGAATGACAGCTGATTTAGTCCTCATTCACATTTGCAAATGGGGCAGCTTGTGATTATCCTCAGGAGATTCAGTGGGAATCCATGTAAATAGGTGCAGACAGAAACCCCTCCTCTCCTCCTACAGCAACGGGAGCCTTGACAGCACCTGCAGTCATTTGCATGTAATCGCTCATACAGCGTTTACCTGCAGACTGTCTGCATCCAGGGCCAATCATTCGCAAGTAATCGCTGCATGAGTGATTACATGCTAATGGGGGTGAATAGCTGCGGATGCTGTCAGGC
Organism: Pelophylax lessonae; assembly: GCF_965119305.1. Lineage (NCBI taxonomy): Eukaryota > Metazoa > Chordata > Amphibia > Anura > Ranidae > Pelophylax > Pelophylax lessonae. The sequence continues at coordinate 143,225,173 of NC_138776.1, forward strand.
TGTAATTGCTTTTAATGGAGCTTACGCTTGCCTTTAACTTGCTAGACAGGAGGCTGTACTAGTGAGTTCACTCTTAATATTTATTACAAGTTCACAAAAGCAAACTGCAAGTGAATAAAAACAATTATTTCTAGAAATCAAAAACACCACATCTCTTGTCTGCAGTTTATTAAGTTGGTAGCAGGGTCTCTTCAACATCTATTACAGTATCTCACGAAAGTAAGTACACCCCTCCCAGGGCCAGGAGAACACACAGTGATTATTGCTGGCAGCTATAGCAAATGGCAATAATCAAATAAAAAATCCAACAGGCTGGTTTTACCCAAGATGATCGAACAGCTTGGATACAACCAGCCTGCCCATACATGGTCCGAATCCCGGCCAGTCCCTGCCGAACCAGCTATGATTCAAACAGTCTATGGCTGGCTTTAGGGACCTCCAACTCCATAGGACCTGACATTAGCTCATTAAAGTTGAGATCCAACAGTAAGGCCCCTTTCACACATGGAAGTCTGTCGGCGGACTCCGTTTTTCTCAGTGGGGGATCGATCCGCCGATCCCCCGCTGGGCAGGCGGATGGCAGCTCTGTCTCCGCTCTGTGTGCGGAGACAGAGCTGTCAGATCCCCGCTGTTCTCTAGGGGGGAATCGGATGAGAATGGACCACCTGTCCGTTCTCATCCGATCCGCTGGACAGATGGAAAATAGGGTTTCCATCCGTCAAGATTTGACGGACCGGATCGGATGTCAGCCGACATATCTCCGCTGACATCCGATGCCCCATAGAGATGCATGGGGCATCCGTTCAGATCCGCCTGAAAAATTGACAGTCGGATCTGAACGGTCCACTAGTGTTAAAGGGGCCTAAGGCAGGCCATAGACAGTGTGAATTTGCGTGATTCCCCCATCAACACAGATAGTGCTGAGCGATTGTCTTCTCCCGGCGGGGAGCAGGGGTGGGCAGAGGAAGCCGAGAAGACAGTGATTATCGGTAGCAAATCAGGTAGGGTGGTTCTACCCACATTGATCGATCAATTTGTTACATTCAGCCTGCCCATAAATGGTTCGATCCTCGGCCGGTTCCTGAAGAACCCGCCAAGATAGAACTGTCTATGGCCAACCTAAGAGCTCCTTCCATCTCTGGAATATTTGTAAATGCATTATGTGAATCGGATATATTTTTTTATGTCCATTTGGTTTTGCCAACATAATAAAAACAAATCTGAAGGAAAATATATTTATAATGAGGCGCAGATAACAATGAGTTACATGCAGGTTTTAGTTTATTGATACAGAATGACTATATAAAAACCCCTCCGTAGGGCACAAGCAGTTAACTCATTTATTATCCCAGTCCCAGTACATTTCTGGCATTCGCAGTCAGTATGTGTTTACATCTCATCAGTAATATACACAGCGGTTTCTATAGGCTCATGAAATAGAGGAAGTACAGAATGTACTAGTATAATAATAGAATCCTTAGACAGTAAAGAAGTAAACGGCTTGCAGAGTTTACAAACCAAACATTCCTAGCAAAATGTATCTAAGAGTTCGCGAAAACACGCTCAGTGCTGCTACATGAACTATGGTATACAGTATATGCGCTTTTTTATGCTGCTCAGAGCAACGACTCATACCAATACACAGCAGTTTGTAAAATAATGTTTCTTTATATGCACAAAAATGGGACTTTTAAAAACTAAAAATATAATCTCTATTATTATGACAGAGGTCGTTTTCTCCTCCTGCCCAAGAAGGATTCCGGCCAAATCTTTTTATTTCCAGCATCAGACGTTACCCCTCCCGTACCACTGAAACACAACACGCGTCACTGTATGGAGCTAATATTACTACAATATGTTACAGTGCACACAGCATGCGAATCGTTATGTAATAAAAATAGTTAGTTTGGGCCAGCTTGGCCTAAACATACTATTTAAAGTGACACAAAGCCTGGAATTATACTTTTAGCCCCGGTTCACATTTGTGCGAGTGCCGGGTTCGCATGTAATGTCGGAGCGCACTGCTCCGACATTACATGCGATCAGCTGTGCGGTGCGAGTTTAGCCATACAGTTTGTATGGCTAAATTCGCATCGCACCCGGAGCAAACACGCACAGGAGGCATTTTTGCAGCCGCATCAGGATCGGATCGCACAGCGGTTCACACTTGTGCGATCCCATCCTGTGCGAACTGCACGATCGCACTGCGATATGCGATCAAACTGGGGGTGTCATTAAGATTACATTGACACCCCCAGCGTATCGCATATGGCAGTGTGAACTGCCGGGGGTGCGTGTGCGATGCGGGAACAGGCTGCGAATTCGCAGCCTTCCCGCATCGCATAAATGTGAACCGAGCCTAAAGTCCACCTTTAGAAAACCAACTAAATAAATAAATAAATGAACAAATATTTGCAGAACAAATCATGCATTATTATTATTATTGTTTAATTTTTTACAAATGAGCCAGCATAGCATTGCAACCATGATCAGAGGACCGAGGGGTACAATGCACAGGCTCCTGCAGACTCTTCTTCCAGCTCTCTCTCTCAGTTAGGGAGCTGGAGGAAGTGTCAATGGACTACAAGTTCGGTGATCACCGCACTTGTGTTCCATTAGGAACTACAAATACACTAATTGACAAAAGTTAGTACACCCTCACATTTTTGTAAATATTTTATTATATCTTTTCATGTGACAACACTGAAGAAATGACACTTTGCTACCATGTAAAGTAGTGAGTGTACAGCTTGTATAACAGTGTAAATTTGTTGTCCCCTCAAAATAACTCAACACACAGCCATTAATGTCTAAACTGCTGGCAACAAAAGTGAGTACACCCCTAAGTGACAATGTCCAAATTGGGCCCAATTAGCTGTTTTCCCTCCCAGGTGTCATGTGACTCATTAGTGTAACAAGGTCTCAGGTGTGAATGGGGAGCAGGGGTGTTAAATTTGGTGTTATTGCTCTCACTCCCTCATATTGGTCACTGGAAGTTCAACATGGGAACCTCATGGCAAAGAACTCTCTGAGAATCTGAAAAAAATAATTACTGCTCTACACAAAGATGGCCTAGGCTATAAGAAGATTGCCAAGACCCTGAAGCTGCAGCACGGTGGCGAAGACCATACAGTGGTTTAACAGGACAGGATCCACTCAGAACAGGCCTCGTCATGGTAGACCAAAGGAGTTGAGTGCACATGCTTAGTGTCATATCCAGAGGTTGTCTTTAGGAAATAGACATATGAGTGCTGCCAGCATTGCTGCAGAGGTTGAAGGGGTGGGGGGGTCAGTCTGTCAGTGCTCATACCATACACTGCCCAGCATCAAATTGGTCTGCATGGCTGTCATCCCAGAAGGAAGCCTCTTCTAAAGATGATGCACAAGAAAGCCCGCAAACAGTTTACTGAAGACAAGCAGACTAAGGACATGGATTACTGGACCATGTCCTGTGGTCTAATGAGACCAAGATAAACTTATTTGGTTCAGGCCACACCACATTAAAAGATATAATAAAATATTTACAAAAATGTGAGGGGTGTACTCACTTTTGTGAGATACTGTGTGTCTGCCGCAAATCCCCCCACAGCTGCACCGATTTTAAATCGGACGGCTGTTGCAGGGGAGAAAAACCCCAAATATGGCTGTAACATGTAACAGTCTTATAGGTGGAGTTAGCCTTTAAAGCAAATGGAGATGGTTGGGGAAGATTTAGAAAAGATCTAAACCACCAGAGTCAGTTGATCCAGGTATTATCCAATTGCCTCTTGAGGGATTAGGAAGGATTTTTTTCCCCCACTGCAGCAAACTGGATCTGGTTTTTAAGATATTTTAATTTTTAATTGATTGGTTTTTGGGATCCATTTATTGATAAACTTAGTTCCGGTTTTGGTGGTATGGGTTCCATTGTGAGATTCCTGCTGGTAACACTAGTGCTCCAGCCACATCTGGCTTTTGGAAGGCAGGCTCACTTCCAGTTCCCCTAGTATAGAATAGTGTGCTGATGTCCTACAGCCACACCTCTGATGACGTCAACTGTGATGAAACGCGTAAGTTGAGACCTACAACATATGACATCAGCATGCTGGATGCGGTGGCCATTTTTTTGGTTGTAAACAAGCGCTTGTACTTTCTATTACATGCGAGTGTATTATGTATCTTCTTTATTCTTATGAGGTTATGTCTACTTTATCTGTGCTGGTGATTCTTTATATCCCTGGTATCTTGGATAAATTGTATCATTCTCCAAAAGGTCCATATACAGCATGTCAGAATAAATTTCAAATATGTGAATCCATATGCCAGATAGAAAAGAAACAAACACCAGATTCAGTGGTGTTTGGAGAATGATACAATTTATCCAAGATACCAGGGATATAAAGAATCACCAGCACAGATAAAGTAGACATAACCTCATAAGAATAAAGAAGATACATAATACACTCGCATGTAATAGAAAGTACAAGCGCTTGTTTACAACCAAAAAAATGGCCACCGCATCCAGCATGCTGATGTCATATGTTGTAGGTCCCAACTTACGCGTTTCATCACAGTTGACGTCATCAGAGGTGTGGCTGTAGGACATCAGCACACTATTCTATACTAGGGGAACTGGAAGTGAGCCTGCCTTCCAAAAGCCAGATGTGGCTGGAGCACTAGTGTTACCAGCAGGAATCTCACAATAGAATGTGAGAATAGAATCTCACAATTCATGTTGTGTTTGACCACTCTATAATCTGAGGGTCCTAGCTTTCGGGTGAGCAGTTTGGCTTATTACACCAGGGTGTCAAGTACTGATACATCACCACTGAATCTGGTGTTTGTTTCTTTTCTATCTGGCATATGGATTCACATATTTGAAATTTATTCTGACATGCTGTATATGTACCTTTTTTTTCCCCCCGTTTTTAGCGCTGTATAAACTACTTTTACCAGCAAGGAGTGTTGTCTCCAAGGGTTAGAGAGGCTGGATTCATCCTTTTTTATGGATAGTGTAGGACCCACTGACAATGGGGTACTTTGACGTAGTGGTAGGCTTGAGCACGATATGGCCATATGGTGGGACCAAATCCCCACTTTAATTTATGGATTGTCTTCATATTTGATAGTCATTTCTTTTGCATGTGTGCGCTATTCTTTTTTAATATGCATGTTGCTTGGTTCATAGCTGCACCGGCTTTAGAAATACATGTTCAGGGTTTGCTCCCCCAACTTTTTGCTTGTTTATTATGTATTCGGTCTGACCAGACTTCTGAGGTTGAGCACCCCACCCCACCCCCCCACACACACCTGTACTCTATCAGTATCCACTATCAAGTAGATACAGGAGGAGTCCCTTGTAGTGCAGTAGCACATCTCTCCTAGCAAGGAGTGTTGTCTCCAAGGGTTAGAGAGGCTGGATTCACCCCTTTTTTATGGATAGTGTAGGACCCACTGACAATGGGGTACTTTGACGTAGTGGTGGGCTTGAGCACGATGTGGCCATATGGTGGGACCAAATCCCCATTTTTATTTATGGATTGTCTTCATATTTGATAGTCATTTCTTTTGCATGTGTGCGCTATTCTTTTTTTAATATGCATATGGATTCACATATTTGAAATTTATTCTGAAATGCTGTATATGGACCTTTTTTTTTCCCCCCTGTTTTTAGCGCTGTATAAACTACTTTTACCTATATCTTTAGTTCAAGATCAAATAAACTGGAAAAGGCAATATTTTCCTGGCATCATAAAATGTACATGCATAAATCTTTAGGGTTTGGCTTAAGCCGGCCATACATGGATCAAAATTCAGCCAGTCCCTGCTGAACCAGCTGAAATTTGATCTATGTAATGGTAGTAAGGTTGTTCAGAAGCTGGTCTACCGATCAACTTCTGTACAAGTTTTACAGAAGGCGATCCACCGATTGACTTCTGTAAAACTTCTGATTGACTCCCTGTTGGATTTTTCCCATTCGATCTGTGCTTCAGGCTGAAGCCAGCAACACTGATCAGTGTATTCTGGGGAGTCTTACCTCTGACAGAACAGTGCCATCTTAAGAGGATTAAAGGGCCCCGGGCAATGCAGTGCACTGGGGCCCTGCCTACACAATCACCCACGAGAATAAAATGGAAATTATCAATAAGGTGATATTGGTACAGCAGTGCCAGGCTAATGACAGCTTCCAAGTTTGGCGGCTGGGTCCGGTGAACACACACACGGACAGGAGTCAGACTCTACTGTCCTCTGTGTGCCTGTTCCCGTAGAGGCGAACAGGCATTCCTGCAGTTATGGGCTTCCCCTCCATGGCCCAAATGGCCTTACAGCAGCGCAGGGCCGACAGGCGCTTGCCACTTGCTAAGTTCGACAATGGGATGCACACAGGAATCAAGACTAATGCTTGGCTGGGGCTGGGTCTCTGGGCAGTTGGGGCCCCCTGGGAAAGTGGGGCCCCTGGGCAACGGCCCAACGTGCCCATTTGGTGAGATGGCCCTGTGTCAGAAAACATTGAGTGTGTGGAAGGGGTAATCAAGTTCGTTTTTCACATTCAACTCACTGGCTGAATGAAAAAAACTGACTTTTCTTTGGGCTGCCTTAATATACGCTGGCAGTTGGGGGTGGTAAAAACATAGCTCAAACACCCCCCTCAGTCTGCAAAGGCAGTCATACAAGGGTATACACATTCTGCAACATTTGGTGGGCAGTACTGCCTGCTGAAGGCGATCCACTGATTGACTTCTGTACAACCACCCTGTTGGATTTTTCACATTAGATCAGCACTGCAGGCTACAGCCAGCAACACTGATCTGTGTATTCTGGGGAGTCTTTTCTCTGTCAGAATACAATAGCACAGTATGGAGGATTCCCCCATCCCCATTGAATGTGTGGAGGTGGGAATCAAGTCAGTTTTTCAAGTTCAACTCACTGGCTGAATGAAAAAACTGACTCATCTATGGGCTGCCTTAGTAAACGCTGGCAGTAGGGGGGTGGTAAAAACATAGCTCAAACATCCCCCCTCAAGCTGCAAAAGGCAGCCATACAAGGGTATACACATGCTGCAGCATTTGTTGGGCAGTACTGCCTGCTAAAGGTGACCTATTCGAGTGAATGGGGTTGCACTATAACCATGTGTAATACACAGTTGAAGCGGGGTGGTGCCAGGCGTTAGCAGTTAAAGCATGTGGTGAGGGGGTGCAAAATATCACCCTCTGAAAGCAGTCCTCAGCAAATTATCCTTTAGAGCAGGGATCTCCAAACTGCGGCCCTCAAGCTGTTGTGGAACTACATGTCCCATGAGGCATTGTAAAATTCTGACATTCTTAGACATAACTAGGCATGATGGGAATTGTAGTTCCTGAACAACTGGAGGGCCATAGTTTGGAGACCCTTGCTTTAGAGGCCAATGCTTGTAAAAACAAACCTTTAGAGTTAAAAAATGCTGTGTGCACAGTGATCTCCTCTTCGCTAGAATATTATATGATAGGGATTATGAAAAACATAGCTAGCCATCAAATGTAGGAGATATTAAAAAACACAGAAATATAAGAGAGGGAATCTCAGCAGTTTCCTGCTAGCCGTACTCTATGTGTATTTACAGAGGAGTGCAGTGAGGAGGAGGCCTGACCTGTGGGAGGACTGAGCGCTGCTCAATGAACTTCTTTAATACTGAACAAAAGGGAACAGAATGTTCCAGAGGAATGAAGAACAAAACAGGCAGAGAAAGAAACAGCCAGGACTTTCTAGTCATTTAAAGAGGCCTGGTATCTGCATGTACACAGATGGCTTGTAGACGGCGGAGCAGCACCCCTCCCTGGGTCATGGGCCAGTTACCTATTGTTTCAAATACTTGTTTACGCTAGCTACATGTGAACAGGTTTTATGTCATTGCTCGGGTTAATGTTTTATCACGCACATAAATTCTCGTTATAGTAAAGAAGGAAAATTTAGATCACTGTGACTTTAAATCCAAAACCAACTATAAGCCCCTATCCACACCAGAGCTGGGTGTTTTTCAGATTTTTCTTCTACATAGTTTTCAGTGGTGGCTGGTGCTCAAAATTTTGGTGGGGGGGGGGGGGGGGGGGTGCAAACAGAAAAATGTAATAGGCATTGCTTTGCGGCAAAAATGCTGTAAAGATTGCCTGACTTTAAGGTCACAAAAGTGTTAAAGGGGCATTCAGTAATTAAGGTATAGCGTGCCCCCTTTCAATGCACAGAGACCAGCATGCCCCCTTTCAATGCACAGTGACCAGCGTGCCCCCTTTCAATGCACAGAGACCAGCGTGCCTCCTTTCAATGCACAGAGACCAGCGTGCCCCCTTTCAATGCAGTGAGACCAGCGTGCCCCCTTTCAATGCAGACATGCCAGCTTACCCCCTTTCAAGGCAGAGATACCAGCGTGCCCCTTTCAATGCAGAGATACCAGCGTTCCCCCTTCAATGCCGAGATCATCGTGCCCCCTTTCAATGCAGAGATGCCAGCGTGCCCCCTTTCAATGCACAGAGACCAGCGTGCCCCCTTTCAATGCACAGATATCAGCATGCCCCCTTTCAATGCACAGAGATCAGTGTGCCCCCTTTCAATGCAGTGACCAGCGTGCCCCCTTTCAATGCAGAGAGACCAGTGTGCCCCCTTCAATGCAGAGATCATTGTGCCCCCTTTCAATGCAGAGATGCCAGCGTGCCCCCTTTCAATGCAGATACCAGTGTGCCCCCTTCAATGCAGAGATCATCGTGCCCCCTTTCAATGCGGAGATGCCAGCGTGCCCCCTTTCAATGCAGAGATACCAGCGTGCCCCCTTCAATGCAGAGATCATCATGCCCCCTTTCAATGCAGAGATGCCAGCGTGCCCCCTTTCAATGCAGAGATGCCAGCGTGCCCCCTTTCAATGCAGAGATACCAGTAAGCCCCCTTTCAATGCAGAGATACCAGCGTGCCCCCTTTCAATGCAGAGTGAGCAGCGTAAGCGTGCCCCCCCCCCCCGCGGGACCAGTGCACTTCCCTCAGGCAGCGGTGGCTTCTCCTCAGTCCCCCGGCGTCTCTTTGAGTCCTCAGTCCTCCCGCCTCCTCCTCGGGCCAATGGCATGGGGTTTGCCTCTCGGCCAATCAGGAAGCGGGAGGACTCGCTTCCTGATTGGCCAGGAGGAGGATCCGTGTGACAATAGCGAATTTTCATTCACTATTGTCACACAATGGGCGGGGTCGGGGTGCACTGCTCTGCCCCCCGGGTCCACCCTTTGCTGAAGCCTATTAAAGCCTCTGGCTCTAATCAGGTGATTAAAAAAAAAAAAAAAGCCCCTTGAACTCCATGCGTCCGGCGCCCTGCATGTAGATTAGGGGCTCCTCCCATCCGCGCTACAGTGGAAGTACGGCTGCAGCGCGGACTCACATTTTCGGGAGGCGAGCGTGCATCGGGGAAAATCTGTGTCGGCCGTGTCCCTTGGACACAGCCGATCACAGATCGTGGTGAATGGCCAATCACAGCGGCCATTCACCACGTGATCGGACCGTCCAATGAGAGATGATCTCATATGTAAACATATGAGATCATCTCTCATTGCCAGCGCTCCTTCCTCACACGGAGACTGCAGTGTGAGGAAGGAGGGAGAGCTGCCCAGCGCCGGGGACACAGAAAAAGAAAAGTAGTGATCACCAGTGCCCCGATTACACAAGGTACACCAAACACACCATCAAAGCCCACAGGGCCCGCCATCAGTGCCCCCCATCAGTGCACACAATCAGTGCCCATAGTGCTGCCAGTCAGTGCCCATCAGTGCCTGCTCATCTAGGCACTGATGAGCACTGACTGGCAGCACTATGGGCACTGATGGTGCTGCCCATCAGTGCTCATCAGTGCCGCCCGTCAGTGCCACCCGTCAGTGCCCATCAGTGCCGCCCACCAGTGCCCATCAGTGCCGCCCACCAGTGCCCATCAGTGCCGCCCGTCAGTGCCGCCCATCAGTGCCACCTCTCAGTGCCCAGCAGTGCCACCTCTCAGTGCCCAGCAGTGCCTCCTATCAGTGCTCATCAGTGTGGCATATTAGTACCTCCTCATCAGTGCCACCTCATCAGTGCCCATCAGTGCAGCCTATCAGTGCCCATCAGTGCCGCCTCATCAGCGCACATCAGTGAAGGAGAAAAATTTATTTATGTTCAAAATGTACTCGCAGAAAATAAGAAAAACTTTTTTTTTTTTAAATTTTCTCTTTTTTCTTTTTTTTTGTAAAAAATAAAAAACCCAGAGATGATTAAATACCACCAAAAGAAAGCTCTATTTGTGTGAAAAAAATGATAAAAATTTCATATGGGTACAGTGTAGCATGACCGCGCAATTGTCATTCAAAGTGTGAGAGCACTGAAAGCTAAACATTGGTCTGGATGGGAAGGGGGTTTAAGTGCACAGAAGGCAAGTAGTTAAAAAGGATCTTCAGTCTTACCAAAAAAAAAAAAAATCTAGAAATTCAGCACTGTCTTCATTCGGGCTGGTTCTTTGCCAGTTTTCGGGTCCCCAATACTGGCATGTTTACCAAGGGAAGCGGCTTCCCACTGTGCATGGGCTTTGTGAATGGCCCCGCAGGTCTCTGAAAAATGTACCAAAACATGCAACAAAATATGCAAAAGGTGTAAATGGGAGCTTAATAATTTTGTGTACTTTGTGTGGATTTTTTTTTTGTAATAGCCGAAAACAAAGACAAAGATACTTTCTTTTAATGTGAAACTCCACCCAAAAGGGGAAGCTCTGCTCATCTGCCTCCTCCCCCCCCTCAGATGCCACATTTGACACCTTTGGGGGGGGGTGCCTGGCTTTGATAGGTACCCGCTCCCACTTCCAGATGAGTCCACTGCGGCAAACTCAGCTGGAAGATCCGACCCCCCCCTCCTCCTTCCCCTGCAGCCGGCCCAATTAGAGAGCGCAGCTGGCTTCGCGCATGCGCTGTAGCGAACCCACTGCCAGTTTTACTGCCGGTTTCCCTTAGTGGAGATTGTGGTGGCAGCAACCGATAGCTGATTGAAAAATCGGCTCAGGTGAAGACACCGCTGGATCCCCGGACAGGTAACTGTCCTATGATTAAAAGCCAGCAGCTACAGTATTTGTAGCTGCTGACTTTTATTTTTTTTTTTTTTGCAGGAGCCTGGAGGGGAAAGGAAAGAAAATTGCATAATCTATGGGCTGCCTGGGCATAAGAATGAATAAAACATATCCAGTATATATCTGCATATTGTTTGATCTCTTTAAAGGTGCAAGTGCTTAAAAATACTTGTTGATCTGCCAGAAATCCAGTGTGCTTCTAACATTTGACAGCCCCACTATTAGATGCAAGCAGCTACTGGCTTTTAAATAATTGCTGGCTGCTGGGAATGCACAATGCGTTGTAACCTATGTCATAAATCTATATCTCAATAAAGAAAAGTAAAAAAAATGGATTTTTGTAAAATCTTACCGTAAAATCCTTTTCTCTTAAGCTCATTGACAGACGCAGTCCTCTTGATTAATATCAAATTGGGTTATACTGCCCTCTACAGGAGTAGGACACTAGGCAGAAGGAAAACGTTCTGGCCACACCTTAGGGGCAGTCCCAGAGGGTATATCCTCTCTCTCCCTGCTACAGGATATCAGTTATGTCACAAAGCAGTGTCAGAGAATTTAACCCAATCCAACTCAAAAGTAGAGGGGCGGGTACTGCGTCTGTCAATGAGCTTAAGAGAAAAGGATTTTAGGGTAAGATTTTACAAAAATCAATTTTTCTCTGTCGCTCATTGACAGACGCAGTCCTCTTGATTAATATCAAATTGGGACGTCCCAAAGCAGTGCCACAAATGAGGGGTGGGATAACAGAAATCAAAATCCAATCTAGAAGGCCCAACCGGTGCCAACTAGAAGTTTTAAAGGCTCATCAGACAAAAGGATGAGACTCAACTGAAAATCCAACAGAAAAAAACCCTCGAGGTAGACCAACGGTCTCCTCAAATTGCGGCCTGCAGAACCTTGCGGCCAAAAGAGGCATCCGCCGATGCCATCACATCATCCAGGTACAGGCATCGGCCTGTATTGCAACCTTATGTATAAGGTAGGATGCCATCACCTACTTACATGGCCATCCTAACAGTAATGCCAGCCACTGACTTCAGTCATGGTCCCTTTACAGTGCCCCTCATACAGTGACTTCCGATAGTCAGCTCCCAAACCAAGCCTTCTGGTTCTTATTCACTAAATCACCCTCAAGAGGGGGATCTGTGACACCTGTTATAGGATAGAGGGGGGATCCAGGATCATGAGGGTCCGATCATCCCAGGGAGGGGCCCACGTCCACCCACAAACCCGTCACGGGGAGAGGGGGAACATTTTACTTACCATACCGGAACAGGCGGGCGCCAACTCCTGACAGAACCCCTCTCCACCGAGGTGGGGGGGCTGTCGACCAATACGGACGCCGTGACTCAGTTTCCAACTGGTCGTCGGAGTCCCAGCGAGGCGCTTAACTCGCAGGGTCAGTCCCCGTCCAGTGGGACTAAGTCACGGCCGACCCAGCGCGGAGCTAGGGCCTGCACGCGCTCGTAGGCTGACTGGGGTGACCACTGGATCTCAACATCCAGCCCGTCGCCCAGTTTCAGCATACTTGCTTGAAGATCTCACAGGAACAACTGGAGAAAAAAAGCTGCCTAAAAAAAAAATTTTCTAAAAAAAATCTTGCCAGGACCAAAGATCCCAGCAAGGAACTTAGGTCCTTACTCCTGACTAGACAGAAAAAAACTGACATCCTGTAGCAGGGAGAGAGAGGATATACCCTCTGGGACTGCCCCTAAGGTGTGGCCAGAACCAATCAAGAGGACTGCGTCTGTCAATGAGCGACAGAGAAATTTAAATTGCTGGCTGTCACATTTTTTTTCATGGTACATTAAAAAATGTTGAGACTTCATATTTATCTTAAAAAAAAAAAAAAAAAGTCAAATAATTAAAAAAAATGAAAGAATTAGGGAATATATTTGCAAGACTGTTCATACTCAAAGCACACTATATATTAGTGGCCAAGCACTTCACAGCAAATGATACGTGACAGTGTAAGAATTTCTTTATGAGTTGCAGATGTTTTGTATTATGTGTATGGTAAAAGTAAGATTGATTACATAGAATATTTATAGCGCTGTATGTATAACTTGGTCCATCTGCGTCTTAGAACAGCAGAAAGCAAACTGACCTTGTCACTGCAATTATAATTGCTACACTGTTTACAATACACAAGCCGTTTCAGATGTATAAAATCTGTTTTCTTGACATCCTAATAATTGTAATAGGTAGCATGTGCAAAAAAATGGTCAAATATGCATTCTGCCATTTTTGAGCTCAAAATAACAATGAAACATATGAGAAGCATGCTGAACAAAAAAGCCTAAAGCTTTGTTTACACCTGCAGCCGGGAGGGGGGGGGGGGGGCAGGGGTGGGCAGTATAACCAAAACTGTGGCCTAATTTTGCTGCCCCCTGGCAACCTGTGGTAATGAGTCCTAAGACAGGGGATGTATTACTGGCTAGATCACCAGGAGAAAATATAGGGAAAGAAAAGCAAAATAAATAAATCTAATGCAGCTACCACATGTAAGGATTGGTAAATTGCAATATATACATTTTTGCTTTTGGGTTTAGATCACTTTAATAAAAGGGCGATAGTCAGCAGTCGCATAATAACCAACCAGAAATCAAATCAAAGTTCCACAATGCTGAAAAGGACACATAAAGGGGTATCTGTCCCAAACGGGTAGAAGGAAATCCACAGTGGGATCGCATGGGAAAAAACGGGATTATGATAGCCGATGTATAAAGAGTAAAACAAGAAAATAAAAAAGAAGGAATACCAGTAAAATAAAAATGATATAGACTTTATTCGTACAAGAAAGAATAAAGTTTATGTAATTTGTATTTTACTGTTATTTCTTCTTTTTTTCTTTTCTTGTTTTACGCTTTATACATTGGGTATCGTATAGTCCTGTTTTTCCCCATGTGATCCCACTGTGGATTTCCTACAACCAGAAATCAAAATGTAAAATATACTCTCTAAGCAACCAAAACCTCAATGCTGCCTGTTTGCCATAGGTTAGTTTACATTTTTAACCTACAAAAACCAAACCCAAACCTTGAGGTCCTGTTAGATGGTCCTCAGTACTTAAAAGTGGTTGTACACCCTTACAAATACTCAGAGAAGTGACTGGCCTCAGTTGATACCCAGAGTTGAAACAAATCTTCCTACGTAAGTTGTAGCTGTGTATCTGCAGACTTTTCTACATCCATTTAAAGTCCAGAATTTATAAAGCTTGTTTGAGCTGTCAGAAAATGGGGTGGAAAGCTGAAATTACTCTTTGCAGAGCTCAATGAGGAGAGCTGATTGGAAGGAAGAGACGCGACTCCCCCCCCCCCCCCCCCCCGCTACACAGTACACAGTAACAGAGTTGAGGCTGTCAATCAGCTGGAGATCCCTCCCCTGTCATCTTTTTTTTTTCTTGGTGTCAGGAAAACTTGCCAGAAGTGATTCATGCTTATAGCAGAGGAACAAAACAGCAGACAGAAATGACACTTAAGGCCCGTACACACGTAGCGATTGTCGGCCGTAAATATTCGGCCACCGACCGATTGGCCGATTGTCGGCTTGCTAGTATGATGCTTCCGACAACCGACTGCGACTTTTCGGCCGAACAGAATCTGGTGTGCAGGCTTTAAAATTTTTGTTGGCCAACACCAGAATGGCTGATTGTTCCTCAGTCAGTACAGAATTCGGCCGACAAACAGCCGATTAGCAAGACTGGGCATGCTCAGAGAAGAAAAAACACACGGAAAGTTAACCATCACATGATATCACTTCTGCAGTCGGCTGTTGTTGGTCGACAAAATTCGTGTGCAGTCTTTAGCACTTTTCAACCGACAGGACAGCACCGGACAAAAGACGGCCGATCGTTCGGCCGACATTCGGTACGTGTGTACGGGCCTTTAGTCCTCTTAATTGACACAAGTACACACTATAAATCAGTGTTTCTCAACCTTTTTTCAGTCAAGGCACCCTTTAAAAATTATGGATGGTCTTCAGGTACCCCATTCTAAAATGTAAAAACGATTCTAAT
This sequence comes from Pelophylax lessonae, assembly GCF_965119305.1. Classification (NCBI taxonomy): domain Eukaryota; kingdom Metazoa; phylum Chordata; class Amphibia; order Anura; family Ranidae; genus Pelophylax; species Pelophylax lessonae. Next base: position 143,240,262 of record NC_138776.1, read on the forward strand.
AGTTTTACATAATGCAGCAATATTCACACAGATAGGACACCCAACAATTTATTCTTCCAAAGCGAATACACTTTTGCAAACTGGTATTGACTATTATTCCAATGTTTGTCTTCTTCCGCAGTTTTTCTCCATCACTTAGCTAATGTGACCCCAATGCTGATGGAAAGGAGTAGGGGAGGGTCAAATAAGGATGCTATGCAGGCAACCAACATACTCCTTATCAACTAATGATGCCATTGGATGTTAGGACACCGGTAGCTGGAAGGTTGTAATTCTGCACAATGAAAACCTGTGGCTTTGTGTAACTAAAAAGCAGGTTTCGTCCATACGCTGGCTTGTATACAATTTGTAGGCAATTTGCCAATACACCCCTGAAGAAACCTAAAGGCAGCCTGGTTGAAAGAGGAGGCTATAGAGCAGTGATGGCAAACCCTTTTGAGCCCGAGTGCCCAAACTGCAACACAAAACCAACTTATTTGTTTAAAAGTGCCAACACTGAATTAAACCTGCCAGCGACTCAGTACAGAGAATGGGACTGATCACCCCTCTGAATGAGCCCTAAGAGACCAAAAATGTATGTTTCTGCCCAAAAATAACAAAAACCTTTTGTGCTTTTTCAAAGGAGTGTGTTACACTCAGAATGCAGGAATCAGGAGTGCGTTGTGCTCGGAATGCAGGGATCAGGAGTGCATTGCGCTCAGAATGCAGGGATCAGGAGTGCGTTACACTCAGAATGCAGGGATCAGGAGTGCGTTACACTCAGAATGCAGGGATCAGGAGTGCGTTGCGCTCAGAATGCAGGGATCAGGAGTGCATTGCGCTCAGAATGCAGGGATCAGGAGTGCGTTACACTCAGAATGCAGGGATCAGGAGTGCGTTACACTCAGAATGCAGGGATCAGGAGTGTGTTGCGCTCAGAATGCAGGGATCAGGAGTGCGTTGCGCTCAGAATGCAGGGATCAGGAGTGCGTTGCGCTAAGAATGCAGGGATCAGGAGTGCATTGTGCTCAGAATGCAGGGATCAGGAGTGCATTGTGCTCAGAATGCAGGGATCAGGAGTGCATTGTGCTCAGAATGCATGGATCAGGAGTGCCTTGTGCTCAGAATGCAGGGATCAGGAGTGCATTACACTCAGAATGCAGGGATCAGGAGTGCATTGCGCTCAGAATGCAGGCATCAGGAGTGCGTCACACTCAGAATGCAGGGATCAGGAGTGTGTTGTGCTCAGAAAGCAGGGTTTAGGAGTGCGTTACGCTCAGAATTCAGGGATCAGGGGTGCTTTACGCTCAGAATTCTGGGATTAGCAGTGCTTTACGCTCAGAATTCTGGGATCAGGAGTGCTTTACGCTCGGAATTCTGGGATTAGCAGTGCTTTACGCTCAGAATTCAGGGATCAGGAGGGCTTTACGCCTCGAATGCAGGGATCAGGAGTGCGTTACACTCAGAATGCAGGGTTCGGGGGGGGGGGGGAATAGTAGGGCAGTAGAGGACATTCCTATGGGGTGGCCGTGCCCATAGCAGTGTCCTTTGCCCCTTCACATCACCTCCCTTACACACACAGTAGTTGTCCTCGCTCCCCCCTTTCCCCTAAAGCAGTGACCTCTGGCTTCCTTCTTATAGCAGTGTCCTATCTGTGTACACATTCCACAGTCCTCCAAATGGTCATGCTTCAGCGCCCGAACTCCTGCATAGGCAGCCGTTTTCAAAGTCCAGATCGCACTGATGTGAGTCGGCTCCTCCATTTCAGCACCGCAAGTGCCTGCCTGGCTGGGGGATTTCTTGGCTCCTTACCCTGGTGGCGCTGGTGCTGTAAGCTCGTATGCCCACAAAGAGGGCTCTACGTGCCAGCTGTGGCACACGTGCCATAGGTTCGCCATCGCTGCTATAGAGGGATGTGCTTTGTTCATATTTCATGTCTGAGGATTACAATCACTCTAAATCATGAAAAAAACAAATATTTAAAACCTGATTGGGACTTAACTAACCAATAAATTATTAATTGATAATTATTTGGCCAAGTTTTTATGTATATACTGTTTGCATGTGCAATGAATTGAAACAAAAAAAGACAACAAGCAGATTTCCTGTTCATTGTTGGTGTATTTCTGACAATTGATATCATATAGTGGTTAGTTGGGTTCTAATCGGATTTTTTATCTTTTCTTTTTTTACTTCACATTTTTACATGTTCATTTTAATAAAAGTTGAATTAAAATAAAAATAATTTTAGCTGATAAATGGAAAAAAACAAAACAAAAACAGGAAGTAGTCTTGGTGTCCCCACTTCAGATGTAACTGTATCTAATTGTTTTCTTATAGGTTTTCCATTTTTAAGAGGGTTTATATTGGTCTGAACAGGAAGAGAAAGAAAACAAGCATTAGGTTTTGAAAAGAATAAAGTCTGTAACAAGAGGATGTGTTTTCAGTTGTAAATTGAACAAAAGCCTTCATGTCTTTAACAGGAAACGCGGCTCCTGGTCCCATTCAGCAGGTGGAACTGATACTGCAATGGCTGCACCCTCCACCTCTGTCCAGTGTTAGCAGTGCTTGGTAAACAAGGGCAACATTTTTGCATGAACGTTATTGACTTATCTGCCAAATGGCTTGGATTTCTATGAACAGTTACACTTTAGAATGGGTTGCTCTTGGGATTTTTTTTAAATATAATAATTTCAAAAGAGTGGAGATCAATTGTTTGGATGCCCTTTGGTGCATACAATATCTACAACCTTTATTTGTAGGTAGGCATTTCAAATACGTGTTGATCATTATATACATTTTTGCAGCTAAAGTAAATTCTCATTGGATCATCACATTTATGGGTAAGTTGAAAAAATTTAAATATGACATGTCAATGTGTATGCTCATGGTATGCTATGCCTGAGATAGACACTTGTCCTGAATAAAATAAAAAAAGCTGTTTTAAAATAAACTTTTAAATAAATATAAAATAAATATACCAACTCTCCAGCTCCGCTTGCTGAGCATCTTTTTAGGATTCCCTTTGGCTAAGCGTTGTATATATGGAAGATTGATCGACTAATTGGTGGAGACTTCTTTTGATCATTCCAATTAAAAGGAGTCTCTAGCAATGAGTCGATCAATCTTCCATACATACAACGCTCAGCCATGCTGTTTATCAATAGCGTTCTGGTGAGTGCATATTGGTGAAGGAAGAGAACTGGAGTCACATTATGTTTTCTCACTGCTGCACTGGGAAATGTCACTACTAGAGGACTTTTCATCAATTATTATAATACGTTTACGTTCTTTGGACTTTCTGATTTACATACCGTGTTTCCCCAAAAATAGGACTGGGTCCTTATATTCATTTTTGGCTACAAAAAACACACTAGGGTTTATTTTCAGGGGATGTCTTATTTATTTATGTGGTATCGCTCTTACTCTCTTATACTGGTCACTAGATGTTCAACATGGCAAAGAATTGTTGCTCTACATAAAGATGGCCTAGGCTATAAGAAGAGATTGCCACGACCCTGAAACTGAGCTGCAGCACGGTGGCCAAGACCATACAGCGGTTTACCAGGACAGGTTCCACTCAGAACAGGCCTCGCCATGGACGACCAAAGAAGTTGAGTGCACATGCTCAATGTCATATCCAGAGGTTGTCTTTGGGAAATAGACGTATGAGTGCTGCCAGCATTGCTGCAGAGGTTTAAGGGGTGGGGGGTCAGCCTGTCAGATGCTCAGACCATACACCACACACACTGCATCAAATTGGTCTGCATGGCTGTCATCCCAAAAAGAAGCCTCTTCTAAAGATGATGCACAAGAAAGCCTGCAAACAGTTGTGTGTGGTGGCAAACAGATGAGGAGTACAACGACAAGTGTGTCTTGCCTACAGTCAAGCAAGTGGTGGGACTGTCATGGTCTGGGGCTGCATGAGTGCTGCTGGAACTGGGGAGCTACAGTTCATTGAGGGAACCAAAAATGCCAACATGTACTGTGGCATACTGAAGCAGAGCATGATCCCCTCCCTTCGGAGATTGGGCTGCAGGGCAGTATTCCAACATGATAACGATCCCAAACACACCTCCAAGACGACCACTGCCTTGCTATAGAAGCTGAGGGTAAAGGTGATGGACCGGCCAAGCATGTCTCCAGACCTAAACCCTATTGAGCATCTTTGAGGCATCCTCAAACAGAAGGTGGAGGAGGGTAAGGCCTCCTAGCATCCACCAGCTTTGTGATGTTGTCATGGAGGAGTGCAAGAGGACTCCAGTGGCAACCTGTGAAGCTCTGGTGAACTCCATGCCCAAGAGGTTTAAGGCAGTGCTGGAAATAATGGTGGCCACACAAAATATTGACACTTTAGGCTCAATTTGGACATTGTCACTTAGGGTGTACTCACTTTTGTTGCCAGCGGTTTAGACATTAATGGCTGTGTGTTGAGTTATTTTGAGGGGACAGCAAATTTACACTGTTATTCAAGCTGTACACTCACTACTTTACATTGTAGCAAAGTGTCATTTCTTCAGTGTTGTCACATGAAAAGATAGAATAAAACATTTACAAAAATGTGAGGGGTGTACTCACTTTTGTGAGATACTGTATTTACAGGCAATTAGACTCCATTCACATAATAAGCCCTAAGTCGGATCCTCATCTTAATTGATGTGATTTGGATCCAACATTACAGGTAGATTACCCAGGCATTTCCTGAAGATGCCTCAAAGTTGCCTTGAAGTCACATTGCTATGATCTTTTTACATGGACTATAAACGGAAGGACTTATGAATAAATGGTTGTGGAACGAATCATCTGTGTTTCCATTATTTCTTATGGGGAAATTTGTTTTATTATACAAGTGCTTTGGATTACAAGCACGTTTCTAGAACAAATCATGCTCACAATTCAAGATTTTACTGTTTAGACAAGAGGGTAGAGGATGCCATTAGTGAGGGAGGTCATACCATTGAAGAAGAGGTATTATGGAGTTTACCTCCGCTTTAAAAACCCATTTCTTATAAACAACGCATTTCAGTGGTGTTTATTTAGATTAAAGAAATCCTGTAGTAAAAAAAGAAAAAGAAATGTAACTAGGTGTCTACATATTGCCATAGTCTCCCAAAAAATTCTAATTGCCTGGCTGTCATGCTGACCCAATAAATGGCTTCAATATTTTCTGAGTTACTGACCTAGTACACTTGCAGGGATCTCCAAACTACGGCCCTCCAGCTGTTGCGGTACTACACATCCTATGAGGCATTGTAAAACTCTGACATTCACAGACATTACTAGACATGATGGGAATTGTAGTTCCTAAACAACTGGAGGGCCATAGTTTGGAGACCTCTGTAGTACGGGTATATCAGTACGGACTTTGCTATGACTTTACTTACCGCATGCTTATACTGAGTCAGACTGAGAACGTATTGAAGCCAAAGACAACCAAGTAACCAGCATTTTCAGGACATAATCTAGAACAGCTTATATATTTGCATGAGATGTGGAAGTGCCACTGGGTACATCCTATTGGAAGATGAATTTCTAGGAGTTTTTAAAGAATGGGACCAAGGTTCTTTACTGCATTTGAGTGTCATATAATTCTTATTAAGCAGCTTGGGAATCTGGGATAACGCAGTACGTCACTTGCTCCTGATCCAGAGCTGTAGTTCAATCCGTAACATCTGTTCTCACACAAATAGGGACACATAATTACACTGGCAGAGAATGAAATCATCCGCTAAATATCTAGAGCACCCATGCCAATATCAACACATCTATTAACATATATCTGTTAGAGCGCAGCACATGACCCTCAGCAGCTCGCAGGCCAAGCATATCAGAAACAGCAGCGACCCGCTGATTGCATTGTCTAAGATTTAGAAGATGTGAGCCTTAAGTAATGGAGATCTTGTGATCAGTTGTATAAAATGTTCTCGATATTTTAATGATAACAAAAAGTTGTTCTGTGGAGGTCAGCTGAGATACCACAGGACCACAGGAAGAGATAATCAGGTCACTCAGTCATATCTGCAAAACTTAATGCTGTGCAAGAAATTGGAGTTAAAGCTGAACGCCAAATTGCGGAGTAAGAAAACATTAGGGCCTCATTTACACTTGAGGTTGGGGGGAGCAGGAAAAACACTGAGCTGTGTTTCTCTTCCCACCTCCAACCTCTTCCCCTTAAGCTGTAAAGGCAGTGGAGGAGGGATTACACATGCCACAGCCATGTTTGGTGGCGCGGCAAAAGTTATCCCACCTGTTACAATTAATGGCCAGTATTAGTGAATGGAGCTACACTGCAAGTGCCAATGCACGCAGTTGTGGTGCAGTGGTGTGGCTTTTTAGGGGTTAATACACCTCCTTCTCACCTGTCATGTGCACTCTGAAAAGCAGTTATTATTCTCTCTGTAAGGGGGGGGGGGTGACACCATTGTAAACAAGCCTTTACTTAAAGGGTAACTCCACTTTCGTGGGGAAAAAACAGCAAATAAAGAAAAAACAAAGCGTATACAATTGCGGCACAAATCATATTGTAATTGAATGTTATTAAAAATGACCTTTCCTTTTCAATCTGCAGCTGTTGTCATTTTCTGAAAAAGCAATGCAATATGGCTACCTGGAGCTGTTCTGTACACAGAATGTGTACTGACCACACCCCAGAAACATCATTTCCTGCTTGTGTGATTGGCTCACCAATTTTCCCAGAAGTCTGCCTAAGATTCAAGTCAGATTTCTGGCATCCGCTGCAACAAAAATGCAATTTTTGGTGAGATACTCCCAATAGGAACACGTCTAAAGGGATGCAGGCCCAGCAGATTTCCTCATTAGTGCTCTACAGCTGCAAAGCTGACAGATAATTATGAAACCACTCCTATTAGACTCACTCAGCACAGAGGAACAAAAAATAGTAGGAATCTGCAACAAAGTTTGTTAGTATCCTTGTAATGTACAGAGATCACCCCGAGGGGAATGTTTTTTTCTCAACAAAAGTGGAGTTACGCATTAACCAGTAGGTGACCGCCTACCACAGATATACTGCCGCAGAGCGTCCCCACTGTGCCAGATCACGTACATGTATGTGATCTGGCTCTCCCTGGTAGGGGGCATACGCCCGCCGCCCCGGCTGTGATGCAATTCGCTCCAGCACATGCCAATCAGCAGGTACCGGCCATTGATTTATGGCCAAGACCCACTGATCGGCAGACAAATGACAGAAGAGAGTACCAACACGTGGCTCTCTACAAACAACGGTGATGTGCCTTTTTTTGTCTCCAAGCAAAGCAGGAAGTAAAAACTGAAACATCGCTTAGTGAAAACACCACACAGTAAACATTGTTGGGCCCACAATTAACCCTTTGTTTGCCCCTAAATGTTAACCTCTTCCCAACCAGTATCATTACTACAGTGAAAGTGTATATTATTAGCACTGATCACTATATTAGTGTCACTGGAGATGTCAATGTCAGTTAGGAAGTTCCCAACCAGCATCAGTTAGTGTCAGATTGCCTGCAGCACTATCGCAATCCCATTATAAGTTGCTAATCGCCGCCAATAGTAGTATAAAAAAGATACAAATTCCAATATACTGTATATACCATAGTTTGTAGACACTCAAACTTTTAAACAAACCAATATACACTTATTGGGATTTTTTTTTTACCAAAGATATATAGCAGCCCAGATAGCAAGGATAACGTGCTACAAATTTGTGGCAGTGTTGAATTGGAAGTCTGTTAACTTGCTGCACATTTTCAATAGCAAGTTGTACACTTGCTGAGCACTTGAAGCACAAGTTCTAGTTGACACTCGCAGTGGTGAGTCTACAGCAAGAGCTCTGCAAGTCTACAGCATGAAAATTCAGCCACAGTGACCCCTGTGGTGGGAGGACTATTACACAATATAACTGAACCAGAGCTTGCAGGAGACTTGCAGAATTTTTGCAAAAAAGTTGATCTGGAGTCATTCATGCAATGCAGACGTGCTGCAATTGCACAACAAACTTGTGAAGCCTGGCAAGTCTATCAAAAGCTTAGCAAGTCATTTTCAAACTTGCAGCACAATTGCTTGCTATCTGGGAGAATACAGTTTGGCCTAAATTTATGAAGAAATTAGATTTTTTTTATTGGATATGTTTATAGCAGAAAGTATAAAATATTTTTTTTTTTTCATTTATAATGACAAAAAACCCAGTGGTGATCAAATACCACCAAAAGAAAGATCTAATGGTGTAACAAAAAATCATGTACATTTCCTTTGGGTACAGCATTGCATGCTTACGCAATTACCAGATAAAGTAGCGCAGTGCCCAATAGGAAAAAAAAAAATCGCCTGGTCATGAAGGGGGTAAAATCTTCCAGAGCTGAAGTGATTAAAGTTCTCCAGTAGCCAACTAAGCTTGTCGATAAATTTCCACTGCTCATCCCCCTTGCAAATGATTGTGACCAAATTAGAGAAAATAGACATCTGCAGTATTTCTTGTTATGGAGACTGGTCACATCTGCCTGCTGCCTATGATAACCAGTGTGCATTGCCAATTTGTACACACATACTAGGGCCAGTTTAGACAAGAGCCAATTAATTTACCAGCATGTGGGTGGAAATCCATTCAAACACAAGGAGGAAATGCAAATTCCATGCATAGTGTGCCGGCCAAGATTCGAAGGACCCCGTTGCTGCAAAGCACATAAGAGCTAACCTCTAAGCCACTGTGCTGCCCTGTCAATGCTCAAAGAAAAGCCTATGAGCCCCCCCAGCTGCTCTGCAGGCGTCTCCCACCAGCTGCCATTAATGCTGTCAACCGAGAACAGGGAAGCGGATTAAAAATTTCCATGAGGAAGATTTACTAAATTTGAAAGTACAAATCTCCTGTGCTTGAAAGTGGGCCCAAAGTATAGTAGTTGGCTACATTGTGACACTGGCTGGATAGGTCTCGTCTTGTTGCCCTCAAAAAGACTGGGGAAGTCTGAACACACTGAAATCACAAAAACAAAAAAAGGGCGCACAGGCCTGGTGCATTATCCTCAATGTAAGCCTTTAATTGATAAAAAAAGAAAAGTATTATACTCCCAAATAGACACAGTATCACAGCTTTTCATAGGTAGACAGCAGCTTTTAGATCCACGATATGTGTCACATAGCAGATAAAATTCAGCAGTACAGCAGGCTGACGCGTTTCGAGGCCTTGACTCTTCCTCAGAATTAGGTGCAGTTGTGCATAGGAACCAATCAGCTTCTATCTTCAGCTTGTTCAATTAAGCTTCGGCAATAAAACTGGGAGCTGATTGGTTTCTATGCAGAGCTGCACCGATTTTGCATGCTCCAGTTTTGGTAAATAACCCCCTATATCTCTTCATAGCCAAACAAATCTATGTGAAGTTCACACTAGGTAGAATGTTTCTTTGCAATCTATCTTTTCATCTGGAGAAAATCAATTTTAAAAATGTAAATTTCAACAAAATAACTATGCCCCTCTGGCGAGATATTTACGTAAGCATTTACAGTTTGTATTCCTGTGAATGAACAATCTTTCTTCAAAGAAATGTTCTGTTACCGTGCATATTTACTCATTGCCTTTGACATGATGATTCAGGACACTATCTTAGGTATTCACAAAACAGTAGTGAATGGCCAAGAAAATCCAAACCAGGCAACTGTTTTACCTATAAAGAATGCTTGGCCTAGAGCTTACAGAAACATTTATGTATGGATTGCAGGAAAGAAATTCACTTGAGAATCCTTCATGTCGGCCATTGTCTTCTCCCATCTGGGGGGCAGGCCGAGGGCAGGGGAAGACGCCCGACCTGGGAGAAGACAGTGATTATTGCTAACGACTATAGCAGCCCCTAGCGATAAACGTAAGGCAAAAACTGGCATGCTAGTTGTACCCATGTTGATCAATAGATTAATCATCTTGGTTCATTCAATCTGTCCATAAACGGTTCGAATCTCAGCCGGTTCCTGCTGAACTGGACGAGATTCGCACTGTGTAAGGCCTGCCTAACTTACCTAAAATAGTAGGCTTCGGTAGGTGCCTGTATGTCAGAAATGGTCCTCTGAAGAGAGTCTGGAATTCCCAAAACCTGAGATGCCCTGTAATGCACACTTTCACAGTCACAGTGAAAGGGAACAATTAGTAACATATAGCCATTATTTTTTTCTGATCTATCAACATCCAACAGCGGAATAATACAGAATTCTGGAAGATGTGAGATGATATCCCTATGAAGAACTCAGATGAAGCAGGGTGGGGGAACCCTTACATGGCTTTTATGTTAGGAGAGACCGGCCAAATTTACATCAGTGTGTGACTGTCCCTGCTTGACAGAAGTCAATCGTTTGACTTTTGTTGGAGGGACAAGCTTAAATACTTTTCTTGATCAGTGACTGTAGTCGCTGATTAGTGTATTCTGACAGCTGCAGGCCCTGCTGTCAGAATACAATGCTCCCATTTATTATATTAATTTTATTCACCAATATTTTTTACATTTGATATTGATTGTTATTTGCACACCAGACTTTTATTTGAGGAAGGACATCATTGGTTGTACCAGCTTATGCGATTATTTATTAAGAGCATTTATTATATAGATTTTTATTCTGCGCAACACAATTTTATAGATTTTAGAGGAACGATTCTCTGCTGCTTGGAGGTCCTGGGACATGTTTCGGTGTTCGGATGCCTTCAAGTCCTGGCTCGAAACACCTGTGCTGCCGGGTACTGGGGGGCAGTAATGGGACGCGGGCGGCCCCTCCTGATTTCCTCTACCTTCTTTGCCCCCTTGGCTTACCTCTGTCTACATTCTCCTGCTTTATCCCACCCCCTTCTCTCTATCCCCCTCTCTGGCTATACCACTGGCACCATAAGATGTTCCTTTTAGTGCTTATTTGTTGTTTTTAGGCTCTTTAGGAAGCCTGGATATTTATCAATGCCTTCCACACTTCACACCATCTTCTAATGCGACGCCAGCTATGGCGGTGTCTCTACCAGTGTTGTCCTTTGCTTGTCTTTTGCTTATGTTGACTTGTGTTACCCCAAGTTGCTGTTTTTCTTAAAGTTGCGATGCAACCAAGATCTAATGGACCTGGCGGTTTATGTTCCTTATCTGCACTTATTGATATTGATTGTTGTATGCACTTACTCAAAGTTTACTATCTGTCATGCCTGGAAAAAATGTTTTTCTGTATGTTTCACACTCCCATGCTTCTCCCCCTACTCTGTAAAACCCTTTTTTCTCAATAAACTAAGATTGAACTAAAACCAATGATGGGACACAGTTTGCTCTCACCAACACCATGGCATTTTCTAATCCCACTGGACACAGTCTGGCCCCTCTAAAGCCTCAAGGACAGTAAAGTCTAGTACACACAGGCTGAATGTAAGGGGACATTGGCTGGTTCAATAAAAACAGGTCAACATTCAACCCGTGTGTATGGCAGCTGGTCCGAAAAAATGGCTTAGCTTTGTCAGCCAGAAACAATAAGTGCTGTTACTAACAGGTTATCCAAGTTAAGTTGTTGGGAGACATCGGCCGGTTCAATAAAAACTGGCTAACATTTGGCCAGTGTGTATGCCGACCAGCTTCTGCCAGATAAGCATGCTGGAAAACCATCAGCTGACCAGCTCCCAATCAGCACTCTCAGCCAATGGCTGAAGGCGCTGATCGGAGTGTTCTGGCGGGGTTGCTGTCCCGGTCAAAACAACACCTCAGAGGGGGAGCTTGCTGTACTAAGGTCGGATCATTAGTACAGCGGCTTCAACCGGAGTGGTCAGTTTGAATGAAACCCCCCCCCCCCCAAAAAAAAAAAACTGATAGTGTGTACTAGGCTTTAACTGGCTTTTTTTTCCAGAAAGTTTGGAGACCCATGCACTGGCTGAACAAAAAAAAAAAAAAAATAACCATCTATGGTGAACCTTTAGAAATCACAGGTAAAAAAGAAATAGAACAGTAACAATATACAGAAAAATGTTACTCTGTAAATTCATGCTTTTAGGAACTGGGATTGAGCCGGATTTCAGCACGATTTGACATACGATTTAACAGGTCAAACCACATGTCAAATCGCAGCCTATTGCAGGCAATGGGAGAGTCCATGCATGAAGCTGTACAGATGTCTTTGAGGTCGCCCCCAATTTTAAAGCCGTATTTAGTGTGAAAGAGGGCTGAGTGTGAGATTTCATTCTTACAAGTAGAGACAATTGTGTCTTTATAACCAGCTTATAAATGTAAGATGCACATTGAAGCGCTTTACACTAAGAAAACCAACAAATTACACTGTTTAGCAGCATGCAACTAAAACCTGCACAAGGTTTTCAAATATAACATACGTGTAATCCACACTGGCTTGTCAGGCCTAACTACAAACTATCAAAGGCTTAAAAAAAAAAAAGGCTTGTTTTGCAATGTTAGTTCTTGTATGCATCTTTCCTGCAAAAATCATATAGAAATTTCCTGCATGTTGTGCCTAAACCTACTGATTTTTTAAGGCTTATTGCCTAACTCAGGCAGTGAAAAAAATTACTATAAAATTAAGTTTGAGTCTAATCTTTTGTTATAACTTCATGGCATATGGTTGGATGAAACTCTACATACAGTTTACGGTTACAGATAGAGATGGCTGTCCGCAGCACAATAGGAACAGGTAACAATGTAAGGAGATGAATGAGCATTTTCCAAAATCACAAATGGCATAAAAAAACTCATATATGGCTTTTCCAACATTTCGTGACTTCAACTGCATGGAAGGAGGGTGGGATAACAATGTAAAAATAGAGGAAGTTCCTCACTTTCATCACATTGAATGCACGCAGTTATTCAAACATCATTAGCGCAGTTCATTCTGTACCGAGGCATTAATTCCTGCCACGTCCTATGCCTAGAGAAGATTTGAATGGTATTGTTACAGTGTATTGTACTTGCTATCTACATGCCACATGCTTAATTCTCTGACAGAACTCATTACAGGAAAACTGATAACAGCTGTAGTAAATGTAGGCGAGCAAATCCAGAAAATAAAATACTGATTAATAATCTGACACTCTTGCTTATTATATGTTAGTGCGAATGTCAGAGATGTTTAGGAACCCACAGTAACAAATTCAAAAAGCTTCTATTTGTTTTACTATTCAAGACTGATGGTATTTGCTGCAGCCTAAGTCAAGGGGTCCCATTTTCTGAAGGATTTAATTAACCACTTGCCGACCGCTCACATGGGTGCTACTGCGGCAATGTGGCTCGATTCTGTCCAGCGACGTAGACCTACGTCGCTGGACTTATCCCCTTGTGGGCGGCGCGCGCGTGCCGCCGGAGGCTCGCTCCCGCTGCATTCAGTTACAGCGGGAGTCGGGCCAGGGGAGGAGTAGCGGTGATCACTGCTGCTCTTCCCCGATCGTCGAGGATCGAGTGTGGATCTCCTAAGTGACAGGCAGGGTCAGATCGCAGGATTCAGCATAGCTGAACCTGCGATCTGTCCCTGTGTCACACAGTCCCCTCCCCCCACACATGTCAGTAAGCACCAGGCATACATTAACCCCTTGATCACCAATAAAAATTAACCCCTTCTCTGCCAGTGTCATTTTTACAGTAACAGTGCATATGTATAGCACTGATTACTGTAGTAATGTCACTGGTACCCCCAAAAGTGTCAAAAATGTCAGTCAAGGGTCCGATTTGTCCGCCGCAATGTCGCAGTCCCGCAAAAAAAAAAAATCGCAGCTTGCCGCCATTACTAGTTAAAAAAAAACAATAAAAATGACATAAATTTCCCGTAGTTAGTAGCTGCAATAACTTTTGCGCAAACCAATCAAAATACGCTTATTGCGATTTTTTTTACCAAAAATATGTAGCAGAAAACAAATTGGCAAAAAAAGTTAAACAATTTTGATTTTTACATTTTTTTGGGGGGAATTTCATATAAAAAATGTGAAAAATATTGTTATTTTTTCAAAATTGTCGCTCTTTTTTTGTATATAGTGCAAAAAGTAAAAATCGCACAGGTGATCAAATACCACCAAAAGAAAGCTCTATTTGTGGGGAAAAAAAGGACATACATTTAATTTGGGTACATCGCACGACCGCGCAATTGTCCGTTAAATTAACACAGCGCCGAATCGCAAAATAGGGCCTGGTCAGGAAGGGGGTAAAATCATCCGGTCTTAAAGCGGTTAAAAATACGCTCATTGACAATTTTTTTGTCAAAGACATGTAGCTAAATAGATTTTGGCCTAAATATATGACAAAAATTGAATATATTGGATATTTTTTAACTGTCAAAGTAGAAAAATATTGTTATTTTTTCAAAATTTTCGCATTTTTTTATTAATATCGCAAAAAATAAAAAGTGCAGAAGTGATAAAATACCACCAAAAGAAAGCTGTTTTTGGGAAAAAAACAACGTAAATTTCGTTTGGGTACAGCGTTGCATGACTGCGCAATTGTCTGTTAAAGTCGCACAGTGCCGAATCGCAAAAAGTGGCCTTGACGTAAGACAGCAAAATCCTCTGGTGGTAAAGTTTTTAATATCCACTTATAGACCAAGCCTTTTCTGGCACTTTTTTTTACAAGTTTAAATCAGTAATTCGTGCTAGAAAAATACTTAGAACCCTCAAACATTTTATATATATATACATTGCTCAAAAAAATTAAAGGAACACTTTTTAATCAGAGTATAGCATCAAGCCAATTAAACTCCTGGGATATTGATCTGGTCAGTTAAAGCTGAGTTCCACCCAAAAGTGGAACTTCCGCTCTTTTGTTTCCTCCCTCCCCCACTCCGGTGCCACATTTGGCACCTTTCAGGGGGGAGGGGGGGAACGGGTACCTGTTTTTTGACAGGTACCCTTTCCCACTTCCGGAATACGGCGCCATCCCTCGGAAGTTCAGCCCCCTCCTCCCTCGCCGAGCCAATAGGAATGCGCAGCATGCTTTGCGCAAGCACAGTAGGGACCCGCCCGTGAAGACGCCAGGCTTTACTGCCGGGTTCCCTTACTAGCAATGGCGGCGGTAGCACCTGACGGAAACATCGGCTGCGGTGCCGACATCGCTGGACTCCAGAACAGGTAGGTGTCCTAATATTAAAATTCAACAGCTACAGTATGTGTAGCTGCTGACTTTTAATTTTTGGAGGGGGTGGAGGGGGAGGCAGAACTTCGCTTTAAGTAGCAAAGGGGGTTGCTAATCAGTTTCAGGTGCTTTGGGGATAATGATATTAACAATAGGTGCACTAGATGGGCAACAATGAGACAACCCCCAAAACAGGAATAGTTTTACAGGTAAAGGCCACTGACATTTTTTGTCACTACTGGTAGCATGAGGCAATACCTGCACCCTATAGAGTTTGCACAGGCAGTCCAACTCCTCCAGGATGGCACATCAATACGTGCCACTGCCAGAAGTTTTGCTGTGTCTCCCAGCACAGAGGAGATTCCAGGAGACAGGCAGTGATTCTAGGAAAGCTGGACAAGGCCGTAGAAGGTCCTTAACCCATCAGCAGGACTGGTATCTGCACCTTTGTGCAAGGAGGAACAGGATGAGCACTGCCAGAGGCCTACAAAATGACCTCCAGCAGGCCACTGGTGTGAATGTCTCTGACCAAACAATCGTAAAGACTTCATGAGGGTGGCCTGAGGGCCCAATGTTCTCTAGTGGACACTGTGCTCAGTTCCTGGCACTGTGGAGCTTGATTGGCATTTGCCATTGAACACCAGAGTTGGCAGGGCCGCCACTGGCGCCCTGTGCTTTTCACAGATGAGAGCAGGTTCAAAATGAGCATGTGACAGATATGAAAGGGTCTGGAGAAGCTGTGGAGAACGTTATGCTGCCTGTAACATATTTCAGCATGACCGATTTGGTGGTGGGTCAGTGATGGTCAAGGAAGGCATATCTATGGAGGGATGCACAGACAGGCTAGAAAATAGCACCCTGACTGCAATTAGGTATTGGGATGAAATCCTTGGACCCATTGTCAGACCCTACCCTAGGCAGTGGGTCCCGGATTCCTCCTGGTGCACAACAATGCCCAGCCTCATGTGACGAGAGTATGCAACCAGTTTCTGGAAGATGAAGGAATTGATACCACTGAACGGCCTCCACACTTGCCTGACCTAAATCCAATAGAACGCCTCTGAGACATGATGTTTCGGTTCAACCGGTCCAGATCTGAGAAGAAATGCCCCAGGACACCATCCGTCGTCTCATTAAGAGCATGCCTGGACGTTGTCAGGCATGCATACAAGTACGTGGGGGCCATACAAAACTAATTGAGATCGGATGTGTTTCCAAAGTGTTCCTTTAATTTCTTTTGAGCAGTGTATATGTATGTATGTATATATGTGTATATATATATATATATATATATATATATATATATATATATATATTTATTTATTAACAGAGACCTCTAGGGCATAAAGTGTCGATCATTGCAATTTTTTTTAATAAAATACACTTTAATTATTTTTTTAAAACTAAAAACAATATATACCACAATTTTTTTGGAAAATATGAAAGATGATGTTACAATGAGTAAAGATAACTTGCATGTCGCACTTTAAAACTGCGCCCGCTCATAGAATGGTGACAAACTACAAAACCTAAAAATCTCCATAGGCAACGCTTTAAATGTTTTACAGGTTAGGTGTTTAGAGTTACAGAGGGGGATCTAGTGCTAGAATTATTTATCTCGTTATAACGTAAAATTGCTTTTCCTTATTTATTTCTAAAAAATGTTTTGATCACTTTTATTCCTATATGACATGTCCTCTTTATGGAGAGATCTGGGGTCAAAAAGACCCTAAATCTCTCCTTTGCCTTTAAAAGCAAAAGATAAAAAAAGAAAAAAACATTTTTTTTGATCTTTTGTTTAAAAACCAAAAACGTTTACTTTTGCATTCGACTGGAAGTGACATCGCTCTGGTCCTCAAAGAACAGAGGAGATCAGAGAGAATCTGGTCAGTTTGCCTCTGTGACCAGCTGGCTGCACAGTTGGATCCTTGCTCGGGTGCGCCAGTAAAAACGGTAAGCACGAGAAACACCAGGGGCTTGTCCCACCCGCTGCTTCTGAAAGCGACCCAATGGCTAATGAGCTGCTCGGACTGCTTTTATGAAAAAATACAGCCGCCGGCTGAAAAAAAAAAAATACCGGGGTTATAGCCGATAGATTTAGCCATAAGCCAGGTAAATCAACTGCAAGCCACAACATATACAGTATATATATATATATATATATATATATATATAGATAGATAGATATATTGTAAGGGGTTGGCTCGGTAGCGGGTGTGGGTGACCCCTTGGGTGGGTTCGCTACATAGAGAGACAGCCGGGGAGTGGTTGAAAACAACGGTCTATGGTTTATTCTTCCACTTTGCTGGAAACAAGTGCAAGCATCCAAACAGCATAAATCAAACAAACATAAAATAAACCCTGGCCACTTGGGGTGTCTACCTTCACAACACAGGAACCTACCTATGGAGTCTGTCCCAACCTACTGCTGGGCAGACACTGCTGCTAATACAGCAGAAAACCAATAGTCTTTGTTTTCTTTTCACACAGAAAAAGTCAACACCACCTCACCTTCAGAAGTCTCTCAGCTCACTGCTCTCCTTAACGCACAAAGCCTCAGGATGCAGCAATCAGTAGTCATCCTCTGGATAACTTATAGAGGCCTTAATTTCCTCATTCTGAATAGCTGAAGCTTTCCAGCAGAAATGTATATCCCGTCTTTGACAACACCCACAGATTTATCTGACTTCCTGTCACAATATATATATATATATATATATATATATATATATATATATATATATATACATATATATATATATACATATACACACACATATTGCCATCAAAAAATGGTTATATACTGTACATGTTGTTAGAAGTGACAATCTTTCATGTTGTATGTAAGCATGCCAGAGGATGGAACCCCATAGAAGTTCAAGAAACCAGTGGGTGGTTCAGTTCAGCAGAAATTAACACTTATGCTAACTAACCCGTGTAAGAATGATGAATATACTTGCCTATTTTCAGCCTGCTCCAGTTTGGCTTAATTCTATGTGAAGCAGCCTCCCCAGCACCCCATCTCTGTCCAGCGATGTTCACGAGTCCCTCGGCCGTCCAGGACTCTCTTGGCTGAGACACAGCCGCGGCGCCATTGGCTCTCGCGGCTGTCAAAGTAAGTTAGCCAATCAGGAAAGGGAGTGGCAGGGCCACAGCTCTGTGTCTGAATGGACACATGGAGCTGCAGCTCGGCTCGGGTGGCCCCATAGCAAGCTGCTTTCTGTGCGGCACTTAACAGGAGGGAGGAGCCAGGAGCAGAGGAAAGGGACCCAAGAAGAGGAGGAGGATCCAGGCTGCTCTGTGCAAAACCAACTGCACAGAGGAGGTTAGTATAACATGTTTATTAAAAAAAAACAAAAAACAAGACTTTATAATCACTTCAAGGCCGGCCATCGATGGAGTCATTTTCTTTCCTGCAACCACAAGTTTGCAGGAAAGAAAATAAGAAAATAGTCAGGGCCAGCTTCTGTCGGACATGCATGCTGGAAAACCAATAGCTGACCGACTACTGATCAGTGCTCCTAGCCAATGGCGCTGACCAGAGTGTTCTGGCAGGGGGGCTGTCCCCCTGTCAGAACACAACAGCTCAGCGGGAGAGATCACTGTTCTAACATCAGATCGTTAGTACGGCAGGTCCAACCAGAGCAGTCAGGTAGAACCCGGCATGCTGGTTGTACCCAAGTTGATCAATCGATCTATAAACTTGGTACATCCAGTCTGCCCATACTCGGTTTGAATCTCGGCAACAAACATAAAATAGGTATCCCAATTTGGCTGTAAAAGTAGAAATACACTTTTAACTACTTGCCACCTGTAGGACATCATTTGACATCCTAGAGTTTCAGTGGGTATCAAAATTTTCAGCTGGTGTTCACTAAAAGTCATTAAAGTGTGTTTTCCCCCCAAAATTGCATTTGAAAAACTGCTGCGCAAACAGCATGTGACAAAAAAGTTGCAACACCCACCATTTTTTTCTACAGGGCCTCTGCTAGAAATATATATGTTTGGGGGTTCTAATATTTTTTTCTAACTAAAAAAAAAATGATTTTTACATATATGAGAGAAATGTCAGAATTGGCAGGGGGTAAAGTGGTTAAATTGGTCATCCAAATTACAGGTCAACAGAATACAGCAGGATCCAGAGACCGCAGTGGATAGGATTGTCCCATACACCCACGAAGTATTGAGCAACTTCTATCTGCACAGGGCCAGGTATTTTCCCTGCAGGCTTTCACCCCAGGTTGTCTGATCCCCCATGTGAGAACTCAGCAATCTCACAGATGTGAGTACTGTAAATCGTATTTTACCTTCTCTTCATACATTGTATAGAATTATTTGTAAATTATTGCACTATAAGGCCCGCTTCACACTGCCGCGACTTGGGTTCTGACTTGTGAGATCCCAATTTGCATGACATTTGAAATCCCATGTTAGAAAATAGGAGCTGTCTTGATTAGCACTACTGAAGTCACTCCGACTTTAAAAAAAGGTTCCTGTACTACTTCAAGGAGACTTCTTTTTACAAATTCCTTATTAAACATAGAAAAGATAGAAGAGTTCTCACGCATCTCCAGCTGCCACCACCGGCTGGTGCGTCAAGGGTTTTGGTGTCGTTTGACATAGAAAATGCCTTTGACACGGTCCGCTGGCGCTATCTTATGCAGGTCCTGGAGTCCTTTGATTTTGGCCCGGTTTTCTGTCGTTGGATTAGCCTACTATATAGTGCACCCACGGCTCATATTAAGCTGAGTGGGAAGCTCTCGCCTCCCTTTGCTATTCGGCGGGTAACGAGACAGGGTTGCCCGCAGTCTCCGGCCCTTTTTGCCCTCGCAATGGAGCCGCTAGCTGAGGCCTTGCGGAGGGCACGGGGGATGCGGGGGATTCACGCTGGCCCCATAGTGGAAAAATTGGCACTGTATGCGGACAACCTCATTCTTTTCCTAGAGGATCCTGGACCTTCCCTCGCTGAGGCTCTTCGTATTATGGCCTCCTTCGCTGACGTTTCTGGTCTGCGCACTAATTGGGATAAGTCTCTTGTCTGGCCCATTGATGCGGGGGCCAGGGCATTGTGGGACTCTGCGTCCTTCGCTGTGATTGACCCGCACTGTTAAATATTTGGGTATTCATATTTCCTCAGACACTGGGGACTTTCTCAAACTTAACGTGCAGCCCAAGATACTTTGGTGCAAGCAGCGATTGCGGGCTTGGTCCCAGCTCCCCTTGTCCCTGATTGGCAGGATTAATTTGTTAAAAATGAAAGTTCTTCCAGTCCTTCTTTATACTCTTCGGCATTCCCCTATCTGGATCCCGAAGTCCTATTTTGCCCAACTAGACTCCTTGGTTTCCACTTTCTTATGGTCTTCTCGACCTCCTAGATTTAATAAACGGATCCTCCGTAGGCCCAAGACACAGGGGGGGCTTGCCTTCCCGGACTTTTACTCGTACTACCTGGCTGCCATGCTAAACCATGCTCATAACTGGCTTTTGTGGGACGACACCAACTTCTCGGTTATCCTTGAGGCGGCGCACGCGAGTTCCTACGAGACCCTTCGTAATGCCCTCTACCGGGGCCTGAAAGTTTCGTATCCCCCTCTGACCCTGGCTATGCGGGTGGTGGTACGGGTATGGACCCAACTGTTGGCTGCGCCGGAACAGAAGTTGGCCCGATGGTCTCCAGACACACCGCTCTGGTTCAACCTTCACTTGGCGGAATTCCTGTCCATTCCGGACCCAGCCCTGTGGGCCGCTAAGGGTGTTAAGACTCTGGCGGACATCAGCGTTGGCGGTGCTCTGGCTACATTTGATGACCTCAAGGCCAAATTTCAACTTCCTAATTCCTTCTTTTTCAGGTGCCTCCAACTCCGCCATGCCTACCGCGCGCAGTTTCCCTCACCTGTGGCTGGCCTGGAGCGCAGTGACTTTGAATCCCAGCTTTGGGATCCTGGTATGCGTCAGCCGCTCTCCACCATCTAAAGGGCCTTGTTACCCTCTGTTCATGATTGGTTGACAGGACTGCGGGTGGCGTGGAGCGTGGGGGAGGAGGGCTTGGATGATGAGTACTGGGAGTACATTTGGGACAGTTCGTTCCGGCCGCTTATCGCGACCAGGGACGTGCTGATCCAATTTAAAATCTTACATAGGATATATTATACTCCTCACAGGCTGCATCGTATTTATCCTAGTGTTTCGGCTTCCTGCTGGAGATGCTCTTGCGCTTCTGTGGATTTCTCTCACATTTTCTGGGATTGTCCGCAGATCGCTTCCTATTGTTTGAAGGTGACTCAGTTTGTATCCGGTCTGACTTCTGTCTCGATTCCATTGACGGTGGGGGTCTGTCTCCTTGGCATGGTAGACCACTTGGCGATGGCCAGGGCGACAAGGACCCTTATTGGAATCCTGCTGTTCTATGCTAGGAAGGCCATAGTTCTTAAATGGAAATCTCCTCACTTCCAACTTTGGGCTTCTGGAAGGGGTTGGTTAATGCGGTAGTTCCGCTCTACAAGGCGACTTATATCTCTAGGAATTGCCCTAAGAAATATGAAAAAGTCTGGCAGGTCTGGGTAGCTTCCAGATCCACGGTTGATGAGCGGGCCTCGGAGCCTGACACAGCCTGAACTCTGGCGGGGTGGACCATGGGGAGAGAGAACGGAGACTAATGTTTCTGACTTGGACTTTATTACTTTTTAAATGCTATTTCTTGATGGAGGGTACTGAGCAGTATGGTTGAGGGAAGTTTAGGGTGGGTGTTTTTCTGTTTTTGTGTTAGTCTGCTTGTTGGTTGGCTGGGGTGTGCCCCTTATGGCCTTGTTTTTTTCTTTGTGCTAAACTTAATAAACAGAATTTTGAAAAAAAAAAACATAGAAAAGATACAAAGTACATCGAAACACAGTCAAAAAATCATCAAACATGAACACTATAAAGTGCAAGTTCAAGGAGACTTCTATCAGACTTGTGCCCATAGACTCCAAGTTGGATCTCATCTATATTGATGAGATTTGGATTTGACATTACAGAAAAATTACCCAGGCATTCCCTGTGGTGTAGCCCCTCCCCCGCTTCAAGGTCGCATCAAAGTAGTACTCAAGTCACCAGGAAGACGCCTGGCAAATTTCAGGTCACAGTACTGTGAACCGAGTCAAAGGGTCGCTCCTGCCGCCTCGGTCTTTGTTCTTTTTCTCTTCTCTCCATATTCTGCCAAGTACCTCAGTCATTTACATGTTTAACTCTGGGGTGGTTATTGAGTAGTGCCCATTATCAAAATGCATTTCCCTGTAATGGGTTTTTGAAACTTAATGGTTAAGAGCATCAAATACAGCCAATGCGTTTCGGGTGAAAGTCCTCCACCCCTCTTCTAGGCTTCAGCAGTGGATGTGATTAGAGTCACGATGAGAAGCAATAGGAGACCTATGTTAGGGCTTGATAAAGGCTGTCATCTTTCAGTAGCACTGGGAGAGTTTATTAACTGCTGAGCACTCAAGAGACGTAGCAGCTTAGGATCAGAACAAGGTCCACATCCATTATACCTTCATCACGGATCCTTGGAAGGTAGACACACATCACTGTATAGCCATCAGAACCAAGTCTCACTTCTATTGGTCCAGCACTATCACACACACACGACAAAGAAATTGAACTGGAAAAAAAACATCTATGCAAAAAAGTGAAAGAAAATGTAATGCAGAAACTTGTACAAATGTTCCTTATAAATAAACATGACACATAAAAAAATCCTAATTCATGGAAACATGACTAGTACGTAAGCAAGCTTCTGAACACAAGATGTTTAACATATTGGTAAATATGTGTTAGCATTGGCACGCATGTATAGGTTTCATTTTTAGTAATAAACAACTAAATATGGATAATTTGTTTCACATCCCCCTCATTTGCTGATCCAGAACTACCACCACCTCCCACAGACAGATGCCTCTGTAACCTCTCTCCTCAGCTCTTCTGTCACTGTATTATTTTCCAAAATAAGCCTGTATGGGAAAGTGTCTATTTCAGACCAGCTCTTTAATAGACTAAAATATGGTTAGTTTTGTGGCCAGGAAAAAAAAAAAAAAAAAGATGTGCTATATTTAGCGAAATGTCCCACAAAATAATGATTAAGCAAGAAGCAGAAGGGATAACTTGGACAAATGTCATGTATCCAAGCTGTTGCTGGTGTCACTGTACTAAGTCCTTTCTATTCTCCAAAACAGTATTTCCAGAAAACATCCCATATCACCTAAAATATAGTTATAAAAAAAAATTCCTCACAAATGTGCATTGCCTGACTAACATGAATGAAGCCTGCATTCACAAGTAGTAAGCATTTATACAGGATTTTTAGCAATTTTTTGCACATGCTTTTTTTTTTTTTTTTTTTTTTTTTTAGTGTTTTGCCACCATTTGTGCATGTGTATGCAAACTGCTGGGTGGGAGGAAAGATAAGGATGAGAGCAGAGGAGAACAGTTGTTTGGGTGCAAAAACAATTCCATTGAAGCCTGTTGGGCCAAAAACATGAGACACAGATTCAAAATAAAGCTCATGTACCTTTTCGAGCTTTGCGTAATTGAGAGATGTGATCAGCCTATATTGAAGAGGAGGAGATTCCTATTGCTGAGCAATGTTAAAGGATACGTTCACCTTTACAAAAAAATAATAAATGCACATTTTTTTTTTTGCAGATTGTGGGTGTAATGCCATGGTCCTGCAGACTGTCTATTTATCTGTCTGGCAATACTCCCCGATACAGCAGGCAGTTAAACTGTGACATGAAGACTTAATGAACTACCACAGCGCTGTGGTAATCCATTGAGAACTACATGCTGATGGCTGCAAAGGCTGTCAGACCTTGTAGTTTTCCTATTCACATTGTGGCAGCTAGCTGAGGTGAGGGTGGCAGAAGATCCCCCGCTAGATGTCAGAACAGGGGATTGGGGATAGAAGGGGCCGTTGCATCTGTAACATGTTACACCCTAAAAATTAACATTGTACCCCTACTCATTCACCAAAAAAAAGTGTCAAGAAAGAAATGAAAATGCAAACAGTTTTTGACATATCTTTTATTAAAAAATAATGTTGATGATGTCACAAGGGGGCGGTCGCACTAGGCGACATCAACAGGTGGCCCTGTCCCTTAGCTATTTAAGAAACGAGAAGCAGGCAGATGGCGGGAGCCTTCGGCTTTAGCGGAGCTTTTGTTTTTTCTTTTTTGGGGTCGACGGGTGTTGTGATTAACACGGGATCTACACCAGGGTACGTTGTTTTTATAATAAAGAAATGGTCTGAAACTGTGTTTTTATTTATTTTTGACACTTTTTTGGTGAATGAGTAGGGGTACAATGTACCCTATACTTATTCACATGGGGGGACCAAGTATTGGGGGCCCCCTTGTTGAAGGGGACTTCCATATTTCGTTAAGCCCCCTACCCGCAGACCTCTACAACCACCGGCCAGGATTAAGGGGAAGAAGCCCTTGTCCCCATTGGGACAAGGTTCTTTGAGGACGTGTTCTTTTAAGCATGTGGTCTGGTATGGTCCAGGGGGGGGGGGGGGGGGGGCGCTCGCTCTTCTCCCAATCTTTCCTGGTCTGCCAGGTTGCATGCTCAGATAAGGGTCTGGGTTTTGGGGGGACCCCACAAAAAACTGCACCAGACGTGTGAACTTAGCCTTACTCTAACTAAAAATGATCAAAAAAAAAAAGTTTTCCCTTTAGTTATACTTTAATCTCCAACAATTGAAGCATTATATGATCATTTGTGATTACCTGCTACTACTGTATGCAGTACTTGTTTCATCTTGTGTAGCGATCAGTCACCACTCACTAGCGATGTTAGTACTGTGAATAAGCCATTTTCCTTTGCTCTAGATCATATTTTCCATTGCAGACAAACCCCAATAAACCCTAAAACAATACATTGGGTTTGGAGTATGCATACTTTTTACTGTGCTAAAATTCCTATTCAGGTCTATTTTTTTCCTTTCTGGTGCTATAAAGTTGTGCAATCTCTCACACACAGATCACACCTGTCTAAGGACCCATTCTTGCCATGCTCTTTGGGCTGCGTTGCACAATGCAATGACAAGCTGAAATCCATAGTTTTCAACAGGCACAAGGTGCTGTACTGATGTGTGCTGGGTGAAAATGAAAACGTGCACACACAAACACACAGTACTGTGCAAAGTTTTAGGCAGGTATAAAGAAATGTTGTAAAGTAAGAATGCTTTAAAAAAAAAAAAAAAAAAAGAAAAGGGATTTTTGACCTATAGTAAAATACATTTCTCTGATGTTTATTGATGGACACAGCTCCTGATATTCCTAACCATTTGGTTATACTGCCCCCTACAGGAGGATACTAGGCAGAAAAAGTCTGCTAACACCTATGGGCAGTCCCACTTTCTGCCATAGGTACTCTGTTTTCTTACAAGCAGTGTCAGAAGAATTACAACTCCACAGAGGGGTGAGTGCTGTGTCCGTCAATGAACATCAGAGAAATGGATTTTACAGTAAGTCAAAAATCCCATTATCTCTTTCATTCATTGACGGACACAGCTCCTGATATTCTTAACCATTGGGACATCCCAAAGCAGTGTTAAACATGAGGAGTGGGGACAGCAAAAAATTCCCAAGGCCAAAAACAGTAGCCAACCAGGCAACAGGGTCTCAATCAAAACAACTGGAGCCCACCTGAAAAAAACAATACACCCTCAAAGAGGACCAAGTCCTCTAAACAGCAGCCTGCAAAACCTTGCGGCCAAAAAAGGCATCCGCAGATGCCAACACATACACTTAATAGAACTGTAAAAGTGTGCATCGACGACCAGGTGGCCACCTTGCAAACCTGCATCACTGACACCTGATGACGAAAGGCCCAGGTGGCACTGTGCGTCCAAGTAGAGTGCGCCTTGATAGGGAAAGGAGGAACCTGACCCCTGGTGGATTAGGCCTGAATCACTGTCTGTCTGATCCATCTGGTAATGGTCGCAGAGGAAGCGGACAACCCTGTCTGAGACCCATCAGTAAGCACAAATAGTGACTCTGACTTCCTAAAAGACTCCGTAGCTGCCAGGTACACCCTAATTGCCCGAACCACATTTAAGGCACGCAGGGCAATTTTCTTAGGATGTTTTAGCCTGGGACACAGGGAAGGCAACACAATGTCTTCATTCAAATGGAAATCAGACAACTTTTGGAAGGAATGACAGACAGGAGTGAAGAACCACGTTATCTCTGTAAACGACAGCATAATGCTGCCATTCAACACAATGTCTTCATTCCCACATTCTAAGATAGCGTAAATAAGGGAATCTCCCGAAGAATCTCAAAGGCAAACTTCTGGAGGACCAAAAGAACCAAACTGAGGTCCCAAGGTGGCAATGGAGACCACACTGGAGGAACCAAATGACGAACACCCCGAAGAAATGTACGCACCAGGGAGTGTGTGGTCAAGGGTCATTGAAAAAAAGAGCGCCAAAGCTGAGACCTGGCCTTTGATGGTACTCAAGGCCAATTTCTGTTGAACCCCCGTGAAGGAGGGTCAAGACCGAGCCACCGAGAAGAAGCGAGGATGAACCCCAAGGGACTCACACCATGCGATGTATGTCTTCCACGTACGATGGTAGATCTTCCTAGAAGTAGATTTCCTAGCTTTTAATTGCCTTGGTATCACTGATTCAGAGCAATCCCTATCCCTCAGTACATGGCTTTCAACAGTCAAGCTGTCAAAGCCAGTGCCTAAAAAGCAGGGTGGAAGATTGGCCTTTGGGACAACAGATCCTCCCTGAGAAGAAGCTTCCAAGAATGTCGGCGACCAGCCGCACCAGATCAGTGTACCAAGCCAGACGAGACCAGTTCGGGGGCCACTAAGATGACCGGAATCCTTTCCGCCTCGATCCTGCGTAGAAGTCTTGGCAGAAGCTTGAGAGGAGGGAAGGAGTAAATCAGATAATACTGACCCCACGGGGCAACCAGCGCATGTGTGGTGTCCGCCAGAGGATCCCATGACGGTGCCACGAACCTCTGCACCTTTCTGTTGAGCCTGAGACACCAAACAGATCGATCTCGGGGGTGACCCACTGGAGACACAACTGATGAAACACCTCTGGATGAAGAGACCATTCCCCCTGTTTCAATGCCTGCTGACTGAGGTAATTTGCCTGCCAGTTTTCCACTCCGGGAATGTGTACGGCGGAAAGGGATGGAAAGAACGTTGTGCTCATCAGAGAATGCCGGCTACCTCCAGAGCTGCCAGGACACTTCTTGTGCCCCCTTTGTGATTGACATAAGCCACGGCTGTGACATTGTCTGATTGAATGCACACTGAACATACTTGGAGATGATCTGTCCAATGTTCTAGGCATAGTCTGATCGCTCGGAGCTCCTGGATATTGATCGGTAGTCTGTATTCTCCCAGGGTTCAGACCCCCTGAGCAGAGTTTCTGTCACCAACGCCTCCAACCCCGACAGGCTGGCAGCCGTGGTGACCACCGTCAAACAAGGGGAGGGAGGATTTGCCCTGCCGATGCACAAGACCACCGGATCAAGGACCCTTTTGCACCCTAGCTCAGCTGTATTTGGTTGTCCAGAGACTGCGGAGTCTTGTCTTATTTGATCAGAATCTCCCTTGCAGAGACCTCGTATGGAACCATGCAAACGGAACCGCCTCGATTGCAGACACCATCACGCCCAGCACTCGCATGCAAGTTCGGAGGAATGACCATCTGCTGGACAGCAGGAGGAGATTTGCAGCCTGCAGTTTCTAGAGTTTGTCCAGAGGAAGGAGTACTCTGATTAAGGCCGAGTCCAGAGTCAGACCCAGATAGTCTAGTTTCGTGAAAGGAATCAAGGCAGACTTCTGAAGATTCAGAATCCAGCAGAACTTCCTCAGGGTTCGCATGGAGATCTCCAGGTTTTCCACCAGTGCAGTAGGAGACTCTGCTCACAGAAGAAGGTCATCCAAGTAGCCCAGGACCGCGATCCCCTGCAGACGTAACAATGCTAGCACCGGGGCCAACACTTTCGTGAAGACCCGAGAAGCGGAGGCGAGACCAAGGGGTAACGCCACAAACTGATAATGTTCCTCTCCCACGGCAAAGCGGAGGAAACGCTGGTGACCAACACATATTGGAATGTGAAGGTAAGCGTCCTTGATGTCGTTTGAGGCAAGAAAATCCCCCTGAGCCACCACCATATGTACTTGCACAAGCAGTTCAGCACCATGAGGTCCAGGATTGGACACACGTTACCTTCCTTTCTGGGGACTGTAACAGGTTTAAATAAAACCCCTGAAAACATTCCGAAGTCGGAACTGGGGCAATCACCCCTTGAAGTAAAAGGTTGTGCGCCTACCCAAAGAGAGCCTGTAAGCGGACCAGGGACAGCCGTACGTTGGAAGGAAAGAACCTTTCCAAAGGGTAAGAACGAAACTCGATCTTGTAGTCGGACCGTATGACATCGTAGACCCACTTGTCTTGTACCGGGGAAGTCCACGGGTCTGGGAACCAGCGAAGATGTCCCCCCACCCTAGATACGGGTGAGGGCGCACCTTCAAGCTGAAGGGGCCTTGTCCTCAGGTCTGGAGAAGCCCGCTCTTGACTTGCCAGACCAAGTTTGCTTGGATCCTCCAGAGGAAGCCCTGAAGGGCTTAGATCCCTTGTTAGTCGACCCAGAGGGATGAAAAAAAAAAAATGAACCGAGAAGGGGAGCCTATGTCTACGACGAGGGTCCTTGTCTTCAGTAGCCTGTGGAAGAAGGGTACCCTTCCCCCCCTGTGAGACCTTTAATGATGTCATCCAGGGTAGCACCAAACAGGAGATCTCCTTAAACAGGAAGATCAGTCAAGGCCTTTTCAGAAGTCTGATCCGCAGACCAGCATTTGAGCCAAAAGACACGCGGAAGGACCACTGTCAAAAAAGAGAGCTGAGCCACTAAGGGAGCCGCATCTAAAGAGGCATCACAGATAAACTGCAGCCCTTGGACCAGCTCAGCAAAGGCAGGTGGGAGCTGTTCTCCCTCCAGGTCGTAAAAGCTTAGCCCACTCGGTCAGAGTCTGAGACACCAGGGTAATGGTGAATATCGGCCTCAGTGCCGAACCAGGCAGGGTGTACATATTGCGGGCCGAAGCCACCGCCTTCCTGTCAGCCGGTTCCTTAAAAGGTCAGAGACTCTTCAACCGGAATCATGGCTGTATGGTTTAATCTGGAAATTGGAGGGTCCACCCTCGGTGGAACAGTCCACTTCTTAAGAAGGGACTCCTTATAGGGGTAACGCCTAATAAACCACTTAGGGACCTCAAGGGGACGCTTTGGTTGTCCCCCCTCTTTAGTGACAATTCTGTCAAAATAGGAGGGGAAAGGTTACACCTTTGCTGCTCTAGATGGCTTGTGAGTGCCAAAGGGGACCTGCGCCTCCGTCGCAGCTGCGTCTCCATCTTTAAGGTCTCACGCACAGGTACAAATCAGTGTGTCCCCCAGCAACTTTCCGTGCACGGTTGCAGAAGTGGAGGAATCCTCCTCACTATCTGAGGATTCAGGGTGCATGCTCGCAGACCCATGCAGGGTGCCCAACATCTGCGGCAGCCAAAACATATTCAGGATCTGAGGGGACAGATGAGTTAGGGGGTGCTTTTTTGCCAGCTCGTCAACCAAAATCCAACTCCACCCAGAACACACAGGTCTCCAGGACCACCGTCAGTGCGTCGATGGATGGTTGGACCTGGAGGGCCCCGTGGCTTCAGGGAGGGGGATCAGGTGGGGAGATGTGCTCCAAGAGACTCCATGAGTCACCAGGGGAACCCCACAAAAAAGTGTAAAACACTAAGGGGCACCCCCACCACTCTGGTAGCACAGCCAGTTGCCAGTCACAGAGCCCCAATCAATCCTCAGCAGAGAGGGAGAGGACCCCACCAGACATACCACCCCACAGAAACTAGGCACCACAGCCACAAGGGGAATCTGCACTGGACGTAGGGTGATGAGAAAAAGAAAGGATCCAGAGTAAGCCCTGGGGAATAAGGAGGGGCTTCCACCGCCGAAATCGCAGCCCATAGGGCTCCTGTCATGGCACCACTGTTTTCTATAGCAAACCACCGCAAAATAGCCGCTGGACTACACAAACATGGCCACCGTGCATTGCAGCACAAAGGCTACAAGAAAATGGCAGCACCACAAGACTCCCAGGGACCCAGGAGGGATCTCTAGGCCTCAGGACAGGCACAGGCAGGAGGGGGGTCCCTGGCAGGAGCCCCCACCAGGTACAAACCCCCCTGCACAGTCGATCGTCCATCCATTCCCCCCGCCCCATCGCAAGCATAGCACCCTGCTCCCAACAGACCAACTACACAGCCCCAACATTAGTGGAGGGGGGTAGGATGGGGGGACAGGTGGGGATGGGGTACATAACGGGAAGGAGGGGAACCTGGGGGTCCGACTGTCCCATGGAGGGGCCCGCATCCACCTCAAAACCCTCCAGGGGGAGAGGGGGGGGGGACAGCTACTCACCATACTAGGAACCAGGCAGGCACCGCTCTAGACAGAAGTCCTCGCCATAGAAATAGAGGGGCTGGCGGCCAGGAGGAATGCTGCGACTTTGTCCGAGACCCGGTCGTATGCGATCTTGCGAGGTGTTTAACTGGCAGGCCAACCCCCGTCTGGTGGGGCTATGTCGCAGCCGACCTAGTGCAGAGCTGAGGTTTGCGCGTGCTCACTGGCCAGACTGGGGTGACCACTGGATCTATATTATCCAGCCCGTCGCCCAGTCAGGCAGTTGATTGTAGATCTCACAGAAAAAAAAACAGGGGTTCTCTCCCGAGGATCGCTTGGTGCTTGTGCCTGGTAACTGGGTGGTGCTGCCAGAGCAATGGTGGTTGTCCCTTGCAGTGTTTTACACTTTTTGTGGGGTCCCCCTGGTGACTCATGTAGTCTTTGGAGCACATCCCCCTGCCTGATCCCCTCTGAGGCTGCGGGGTTCTCTGCGTCCCAACTATCCATTGATGCACTAGCAGCGGCCCTGGAGTCCTTTGTGTCCCAGGTGGAGGTAGTCTAAGGGTGAAGGGCTAGCAAAAAGCGCCCCCACCTTCCCCTGCCTCATCTATCTCATCAGATCCTGAATCTAATTTACCACCGCGGTAGAGGGTCACCCTGATGGGTCTGCAACCGCATGTCCAGAATCCTCTGATAGTGAGGGCGATTCCTCCATGTCTGCAACTGCACACGAAAAGGGGCTTGTGGAAGCACTGGTTGTATCTGTGCGTGAGACCTTGAGGATGGAGGATGCAGCTGCGATGGAGGCGCAGGTTCCCTTTGGCACGCACAAGCCATCCAGGGCGTATCCGCCTATTTTGATAGAATTGTCGCTAAAGAGTGGAGACAGCCAAAGCATCCCCCTGGGTCCCTAAGAGCTTTACTAGGCGTTAGCCCTATGAGGAGTCTCTTCTTAAGAAGAGGACTGTTCCACCGGTGGTGGACCCTCCGGTTTCCAGATTGAACAAGGCAACCATGATTCCGGTTGAAGAGTCCCCAGCGTTTAAGGATCCGGCTGACAGGAAGGCGGAGACTGTGGCCCACGCTATGTACACTTTGGCTGGTTCGGCACTGAGGCCGGTATTCACCATTGCTCTGGTGTCGCAAACTCTGATTGAGTAGGCCAAGCTTTTACACCGTGACCTGGAGGGAGAACAGCCCCCTGCCTTTGCTGAGCTGGCGGACCTTGCATGCGGACAAGGCTCCTTCAGCATGAAGGTGCACCCTCATCCATATGGGGGGGCCACATCTTGGCTGGTTTACGGTTTCCCTGGTGCAGGACAAGTGGGTCCACAAAGTCATTCGGTCTGGCTACAAGAGTTTCACTCTTGTCCGCCAGCAAGGTTCTTTCCTTCTAACTTGCGCCTGTCCCCAGACCACTTTTAGGGTCTGTTTGGGGTGGTACAAGACCTGGTACATCAAGGGGTGATTGTCATGATTCTGAATTCAAAATGTTTTCAGGGTTTTTACTCAAACCTGTTTACAGTTCCCAGGAAGGAAGGCAAACTTTGTCCAATCCTGTACCTCAAGGCGCTGAACTGCTTTGTGCGGGTGCGGAAGTTCAGAATGAAGTCCATTCGTACAGTGGTGGCATCCCTGCGTCAGGGGGATTTCCTCGCCTCTATCGACATCAAGGATGCTTACCTTCACATTCCAATATGTGCCAGCCACCAGTGCTTCCTCCGCTTTGCCATGGGAGAGCTGCATTAGCAGTTTGTGGTGTTACCCTTTGGTCTTGCCTCCTTGGGTCTGTTAGCCCTCGTGCTAGCTTTGCTATGCAAACAGGGCAATCACGGTACTGGTCTACTTGGACAATCTCCTTCTGTTCGGCTGGATTCTGAATATCTGAATTTTGCCAGGACCAAAGATCCCAGCAAGGAAATAGGTCCTTACTCCTGACTAGGCAGAAAAAAAACGTGCCTATAGCAGGGAGAGGGAGTATACCCCCTAGGACTGCCCATGGGCATCGCCAGACTTTTTCTGCCTAGTGTCCTACTTTTGTAGGGGCAGTATAACCCAATGGTTATGAAGATCTGAAGCTGTGTCCGTCAATGAACGAAAGAGAAGTAGGGTTACCATTAGTCTGGATTTTAAGGACAGGATTGGATGGCAGCGGGTGTCAGCAGACATGTCACAGCTGACATCTGCTGCTCCATAGGGGTGCATGGAGCGTCCCATCAGGTCAACCTGAAAAACTGACAGGCGGATCTGATCAGAAAGCCCTGTGTGAAAGGAGACAAACTCTGCTACTAAGGTGAGGTTGTGGAAGACAGTTTGATGTCACAGATCATACACCATGGCAAGACTGAGCACAGCAACAAGACACAAGGTAAATACACTGCATCAGCAAGTTCTCTCCCAGGCAAAGGTTTCAAATCAGACTTGGGTTTCAAGATGTGCTGTTCTAGTTCTTTTGAAAAAGCACAAAGAAATGGGCAACGTTGAGGACCGTATATGCAGTGGTCAGTCAAGGAAACTTAATGCAGCAGATGAATGCTTACTTTCCTTCAACATCGGAAGATGTCTATCTGTGCCATCAGCACAAAGCTGGCGGTAACCAGTGGGACCCAGGTACACCCATCTACTGTCCAGATACCAGGTCTTGCTTTAGGTCTGACTGTGACATCACTTCCGCCCTTGCAAAAGAAGTAGTGGAACCGCACCCAGGTAGATGAAAACAATTGGAATACTTTATTCTTCAAATCAAAATGTGAACAGACAGTGCAGGGAACAGGTAATCCAGGTTAACGCGTTTCACGGCGCACACAGCCGCTTACTCATAACCGTAGTGGTGGATCACGGAAGTCGGTTTGATATACAAATTCTAATTGATGATTAATTGCAGGTTTGTATCATCAACTTGGTGTTTCTCAATTGAACAACCGACAGAACCGTGATTCAGCACCTGGGATTATTTAAACATACATATAGAGATGCTCCATTGCGGAACAAAACAAACATAACAATGAACATAAAAGGTTTAAAGTTGAAAAAGTGTGTAACATGAATAATTCATACTATAATAATAAAATCATGTTATGCAAGGGAAAAATCCATATCGACATAATGCAGAGGAAGAAAAATATATACAACAAAATATAAATATCAAGACAGGATATATATAAATACATAATAATTGCATTGATTTCCTCTGTTATCATATGTACATCATGTATGTATATCACTTCCGCCCTTAGCATGATGTGCATGGGCCGTATTGTTTCTGCCCACCCTTCTGTGTTCTAATCGTTTCTGGGATATAAATAAGCGTGGCCAGCGTCTTGATCATGCTCCCGACAACGTCAATCTTGTGACGAAACGTACATCGAGCTGGACCAGAAGCTACGACCACGCCCCCAAGTCGGCTCAAGCAAACAAATGCTGTGGCGTTTAGCTTCCCTATTGCTATCTGGAGAGACTGTTTTTATGCCTGACATTTTCATGTTACATGTAAGTGCACTACCTTTTAAATAAATGCATTTTTTTTTTTCAAACAACATTACACTATGTGCTATTGTTATTTCCTCATGTATATGGACCCCATGTGCCCTATATGCCCTCCTGTGAGTTGGCCTGAGCAGCCGAGTCAGATGATTTTTATCCGGTGGTCTACAACTGTTTACAAGCGCTTTGCTTTTTGGCTTTTCCATTCATTTGGATAGCTAACAGCCTCTGGTAAGCGGCGATTCCCCTTTTTGTGTTATCCCAATGGTGGCTTCCTCTCATCTGTCGTGGAGGGACAGAGACTCATCTGCATGCTGGGACTTGTGGCTCTCCTTTATGCACATTTTATTTTTACATTTTTTCATATATGAACTTTTTTTTAGACTTGGTACTTATTTAGAATTATGGTTTCACTGATTTAAGTTTCACTTTGACACATTATTGTAAGCGCTACACGGTTTTTTATATATTTGTTTTGGACTTTTTTCTATAGGCCTGTGAAAGCTGCTTACACACTAATTTTTTTATATCACATTATCAAATTGTCACATTTGTAGCGCAGAAATTCCCTGTTTTTTTTTTACTGTCCAGATATGTCTGGCCAGAAGTGGACTTCATGAAAGCATTGCGCCAAAAAGCCATACCTCTTACGTGCAAACAAGGCTAAGCTAAGCGACTAAAGCAGGGGTCTTCAAACTATGGCCCTCCAGTTGTTCTGGAACTACAATTCCCATCATGCCTAATCCTGTCTGTGAATGTCAGAGTTTTACAATGCCTCATGGGATGTGTAGTTCCGCAACAGCTGGAGGGCCATAGTTTGAGGATCCCTGGACTAAAGTATGCACTAAAAAATAGGAACTGGGGTGCAGAAAAATGGCAGCAGGTGCTCTGGATTGAAGAGTCAAAATTGGAAATTTTGGCTGTAGCAGGAGTTTGTTCAAGAAGGGCTGGAGAGCGATACAATAATGAGAGTCCGCAGGCAACAGTGAAGCATGGTAGAGGTTTCTTGCAAGTTTGGGGCTGCATTTCTGCAAATGGAGTTGGATATTTGGTTAGGATCAATGATATTCTCAATGCTGAGAAATACAGGCAGATACTTATCCATCACGCCATACCATCAGATAGGCATGTAACTGGCCCCAAATGTATTTTTCAGCAGGACAACTACCCCAAACATATAGCCAATGTCATGAAGAACTATCTACAGTGTAAAGAAAAACAAGTAGTTCTGAAAATGATGGATGGCCCCCACAGATTGATCTCAACATCATTGTGTCTATCCAGGATTACATGAAGAGACAGGATTTGAGGTTGTCTACATACAGAGAAGATCTGTGGTTAGTTCCCCAAGAGGTTTGGAACAACCTACCTGCCAAGTTCCTTCAAAAAATGTGTGCAAGTATACCTGAAAAAATGTATGCTCTTTTCAAGGCAAAGGATGGTGATACCAAATATTGATTTGAAATTCTCTTCTGTTCATTTACTTTCCCTTTTATTATTAAACTGATAAAAAAAAATATATATATTAACACTTCTATTTCTGAAACCATTCCTAATTTATAGCATTTCTTTCACACCTGCCTAAAACCTTTGCACATTAGTGCATATATATATATATATACACACACACACACACACACTATATATATATATATATATATATATATATATATATATATATATATATATATATATATATATATATATATGTATATACACACATATACACAGTACAGACCAAAAGTTTGGACACACCTCATTCAAAGAGTTTTCTTTATTTTCATGACTATGAAAATTGTAGTCACACTTCAAGGAGGTAGTCACCTGAAATGGTTTTCACTTCACAGGTGTGCCCTGTCAGGTTTAATAAGTGTGATTTCTTGCCTTATAAATGGGGTTGGGACCATCAGTTGTGTTGTGCAGAAGTCAGGTGGATACACAGCTTATAGTCCTACTGAATAGACTGTTAGAATTTGTATTATGGCAAAAAAAAAGCAGCTAAGTACAGGAAAACGAGTGGCCGTCATTACTTTAAGAAATTAAGGTCAGTCAGTCCGAAAAATTGGGAAAACTTTGAAAGTGTCCCCAAGTGCAGTCACAAAAACCATCAAGCTCTACAAAGAAACTGGCTCACATGGGGACTGCCCCAGGAAAGGAAGACCAAGAGTCACCTCTGCTGTGGAGGATAAGTTCATCCGAGTCACCAGCCTCAGAAATCGCAGGTTAACAGCAGCTCAGATTAGAGACCAGGTCAATGGCACACGGAGTTCTAGCAGCAGACACATCTCTAGAACAACTGTTAAGAGGAGACTGTGTGAATCAGGCCTTCATAGTAGAATATCTGCTAGGAAACCACTGCTAAAGAAAGGCAACAAGCAGAAGAGACTTGTTTGGGCTAAAGAACACAAGAAATTGACATTAGACCAGTGGAAATCTGTGCTTTGGTCTGATGAGTCCAAATTTGAGATCTTTGGTTCCAACCACCGTGTCTTTGTGCGACGCAGAAAAGGTGAACGAATGGACTCTACATGCCTGGTTCCCACCGTGAAGCATGGAGGAGGAGGTGTAATGGTGTGGGGGTGCTTTGCTGGTGACACGGTTGGGGATTTATTCAAAATTGAAGGCATACTGAACCAGCATGGCTACCACAGCATCTTGCAGCGGCATGCTATTCCATCCGGCTTGCTTTTAGTTGGACCATTACTTATTTTTCAACAGGACAATGACCCCAAACACACCTCCAGGCTGTGTAAGGGCTATTTGACCAAGAAAAAGAGTGATGGGGTGCTGCACCAGATGACCTGGCCTCCACAGTCACCGGACCTGAAACCAATCGAGATGGTTTGGGGTGAGCTGGACCGCAGAGTGAAGGCAAAAGGGCCAACAAGTGCTAAGCATCTCTGGGAACTCCTTCAAGACTGTTGGAAGACCATTTCAGGTGACTACCTTCTGAAGTGTGACTCTACAATTTTCATAGTAATGAAAATAAAGAAAACTCTTTGAATGAGGTGTGTCCAAACTTTTGGTCTGTACTGTGTATAATATATATATATAATGTGCCTTGCGAAAGTATTCGGCCCCCTTGAACTTTGCGACCTTTTGCCACATTTCAGGCTTCAAACAAAGATATAAAACTCTAATTTTTTGTGAAGAATCAACAAGTGGGACACAATCATGAAGTGGAACGAAATTTATTGGATATTTCAAACTTTTTTAACAAATAAAAAACTGAAAAATTGGGCGTGCAAAATTATTCAGCCCCTTTACTTTCAGTGCAGCAAACTCTCTCCAGAAGTTCAGTGAGGATCTCTGAATGATCTAATGTTGACCTAAATGACTAATGATGATAAATAGAATCCACCTGTGTGTAATCAAGTCTCCGTATAAATGCACCTGCACTGTGATAGTCTCAGAGGTCAGTTTAAAGCGCAGAGAGCATCATGAAGAACAAGGAACACACCAGGCAGGTCCGAGATACTGTTGTGGAGAAGTTTAAAGCCGGATTTGGATACAAAAAGTAAAGCCGGATTTGGATACAAAAAGATTTCCCAAGCTTTAAACATCCCAAGGAGCACTGTGCAAGCAATAATATTGAAATGGAAGGAGTATCAGACCACTGCAAATCTACGAAGACCTGGCCGTCCCTCTAAACTTTCAGCTCATACAAGGAGAAGACTGATCAAACATGCAGCCAAGAGGCCCACGATCACTCTGGATGAACTGCAGAGATCTACAGCTCAGGTGGGAGACTCTGTCCATAGGACAACAATCAGTCGTATACTGCACAAATCTATTGGAAGAGTGGCAAGAAGAAAGCCATTTCTTAAAGATATCCATAAAAAGTGTTGTTTAAAGTTTGCCACAAGCCACCTGGGAAACACACCAAACATGTGGAAGAAGGTGCTCTGGTCAGATGAAACCAAAATCAAACTTTTTGGCAACAATGCAAAACGTTATGTTTGGCGTAAAAGCAACACAGCTCATCACCCTGAACACACCATCCCCACTGTCAAACATGGTGGTGGCAGCATCATGGCTTGGGCCTGCTTTTCTTCAGCAGGGACAGGGAAGATGGTTAAAATTGATGGGAAGATGGATGGAGCAAAATACAGGACCATTCTGGAAGAAAACCTGATGGAGTCTGCAAAAGACCTGAGACTGGGACAGAGATTTGTCTTCCAACAAGACAATGATCCAAAACATAAAGCAAAATCTACAATGGAATGGTTCACAAATAAACATATCCCATATCCAGGTGTTAGAATGGCCAAGTCAAAGTCCAGACCTGAATCCAATCTAGAAGCTGTGGAAAGAACTGAAAACTGCTGTTCACAAACACTCTCCATCCAACCTCACTGAGCTTGAGCTGTTTTGCAAGGAGGAATGGGCAAAAATTTCAGTCTCTCGATGTGCAAAACTGATAGAGACATACCCCAAGCGACTTACAGCTGTAATCGCAGCAAAAGGTGGCGCTACAAAGTATTAATTTAAGGGGGCTGAATAATTTTGCACGCCCAATTTTTCAGTTTTTTTATTTGTTAAAAAAGTTTGAAATATCCAATAAATTTCGTTCCACTTCATGATTGTGTCCCACTTGTTGATTCTTCACAAAAAATTACAGTTTTATATCTTTATGTTTGAAGCCTGAAATGTTGCAAAAGGCCGAATGCTTTCGCAATGCACTGTATATACATACACACACACACACACACACACGAGTATATAAAATATGTTTTCAGTTACTGTGTGAAGGTAGACCTGTGTCTATAGAAACACATAGTCCAACTTTCATAGCAATAATCTTTATTTTATAAAAACAATATGCAACAAAACAAAATGACAAAATACATAAGCTAGGAGGGATAAACAATATATCAAAGTTAAAGTACCTACATGACACTATGCCACTGTCAAAAAACTTTGCCAAATTAGATGACACCCAAAATCTAAAGTCTGGTCAAATCTCCATCATGGAAGTCAAATATGGAATAACAGAAGACATCTATTCTTAGTCCTGGATGGTCTTAGTAAAATGATGGCAAACAAGTGTGAGTTGTGCATGTGCTCATTCTATTACAAAACCGAATACTTAGTTCTACAACTGTGTTAGGTGGGACTGGCCAAATACAACCAAGGGGTTTTAAAGATTTCAAAAGGACTATTTGCATACAGGAAAATGTCATTTGCAGCTCTTTGTCAAAGCAGCACAAAATAAAAGTTTTCTCACAACCCTCTCCAAAAGAAGTCTTCATTTTAGTGGTCACCCTTTGGTGTTTCAGTAGTTCCATCACTTTCCTCCTGAAGATGGTGTGAAGCCCAGGAGCTGCTCTATAGGCGTGTATCTCCATTCATCTGCCTCCAGTTCTTCTACTAACCCAGCCAGCTTCTCCATTCGACTCACTTGCTGATCTGAAAAGATTAGACCTAAACAAATGTTACTGCAATTAGAACAGGATTTCAACTGTCTTTCAAGGTCTCTCTATGATCATAGATCCTACCCGAGGGTGTTCATGATGAGCCATGGCTTTCAGATTTCCCATAACTGATTCATGTGTGGCTGCTCCAGCTCAACAGAAATCAAACAATCTACTTGTCAAAGTGGCTTGTTGGAAATTTTTTCTCGATCAGCAGCTACTGATCAGTTTATTCTGACAGCAGAGAATGCCAGCTGTCAGAATACAATGTCTCAGCAGGGAGGATTATTCGATTATCCTGCATTGAAGGGATGGAGGAAAACGTTTTTTTGTTCAGCTAGCAAGCTTAACTTAAAAAAAAAAGAAAAAATATAATCCATCTATGGCCAGCCTAAGTCTTTATAATTTCAATGAATAACATTCCAATTTAGTCTAAAAAAATCTTAACAACTCACAAAATAGGGAGGTGGAACACAATACCCAATACTTATCACCCTAGTATCTGCTTTTTATACAGCTTGTTCTGATATTTGCTTTATTAGAGGTTCTCTAATTCTAATTCCTATACTTAGCGGATGAATGTATAATAGACAAACCTAGAAAAATACTGATCATGCATTTCAGGCGCTTAGAAAAAGGTGATGCTAATTCTTTCCTTTGATATCCTTTGCAATCTTCATAATACTGTAATACCCTTTATGCACAACAAATTGTGCATTTTCCTTCAGTGAAATTCTAAAGTCTCAAAACTTTTTTGAATCATGGATGGCTAGTAGGGTGAAGTACATACTACATACAGTAAAGCTTACATAGTGGAATGGTCTGTTTTATTATGTACAAAACAAAATGGTTTGAATTGTACAATATACAGCACAGTCTGGCATACAGAGTGTGGAAGTTCAGAAAATGTAATGTACAGTGCCTCCAATCTTGTGCATATGCACCCAGCGCTCTACCCATGGAATCATTGTTAACACTTTGCCATTGCAATGGCAACAATATGATTTCCTGAGACTGAGTGCACAGGCGCCATCTGTCCCGCACATCCGCACCTAGCACTCAAAGTTGTCTGAAGACACTTGGGCTATAGAATATTCATATCCCAAGACTCTACGGGAAGTGAAGAATACCAGTGACGTATTTCTCACCTGGAAGTAGGGAGAGGGAAGCTTAGAAAAGTAATTTAGTAAAAGTTATTAATCATTCTCAAAAAGGTGTGAAAAAAAAAAAAAAATGAGAATTGGCAAAATGAAGGTAAAAGTCCACTTTATGCATTGTTTGTACCACTGCCACCCATTTAAGGAGAGAAAGTGCATGTGTGGACTATATTAAGACAGAACTGTTTTCTCCCTTTTATATAATACCTTATCTAGTGTCCACAGGTTTAATGTATGATGGTACTTATTTGGGTTGCAAATTAAAAAAAATATATATAGCACCCCCCCAAACATTTGAAGCTTGGAGACCAAAAGAAGAGAAGGAAACACTGTAAAAGTCTGATAAAAGCTGGGATAAAAGGAATGTAACAATCTAGAACCATTTCTGATATGTGTAAATGTCTGGTCATCACATAAGCATTCAGCAGTGGAAAAGGAAGACAGAACCATCATTTGAAGTACCGTTTTTGTTATCATTGCTTATGTGCTACATTCAGGAGCAAAGAAAGGCATGGAATAATGTATTCCATGCCTTCAGTGTATCCTTTGATTTACACTGAAGCTAACATGGCCAATAAATATATATGAGATTTTCTGTTACGTGCCCACTCATAATACAGACTAGAGCTATTCTCCATAAACCTCTGCACATACAGCCTGAGAGGGCGAAGAAAACCACAGCACACAATAAGCCTGTCTAACATCTTTATCTAGCATTTCATTTAACGTGTAATTATTACAAGTGCGGGATAACAGATACTGCCTTTTGGTATATGTTCAACAATGCAAAGTGCAGAGGTAAGATTTTTTGTATCTTTTATTCGCATATCTTTGTTATAAAAGAATAAAGCCTTGATTAGGCACCGATTACATCTAAACATGTAGAAATAAAACAATTTCAGAAAACTGTTCATGGCGTAGCTAGAGCCGTGTTTGTCAGCGTAGGGGCCTCCAATGCGGACCCTGACCTCTGAGGGGATGCATAGAATATCTAGTAAGCTACAGAAGACTTCAGGGACTGCAAAATGTATTATAAGAAATTGTCATAAAACTTGCAATTGGTTGGGGACTGAAGGGACAGCAAGACATTAAGAGACTGGGAATATGTTACAAGGGGTTCCTAGAGACCACTACCATTACAACCCCACTTACAAAATAAATGCTTACACTCTCACTGCTGCCTGTTGGGGCCTAAGGGCCACAAAATACATAGCAGAGGGTCATATAGGTCATAAACACCAGCCAAACAAATCAGAAGAAGGGAAACCTTGTGAAAGGGATCTTCCTTGCAGTGTATCAGCATGAGCTGGGTAGTCAGTCAGCATGACACAGCACAGGGATGGAGAATTGTAAAAGCGGTATTGTTAACTAGTGTAGTTTAAATAGAGTGGTTTTCTTATTTAAAGGGACTCTAGGTGTCGCTGCGATGAGTAAGACCTCAATTACACCCAAAGTGTTACTAAACCCAGGACCCTGCATTCACAATATCTGGTCTTCCACAGTACACCGAACATGGAAATTCAATAGTTTAAGTAAAATGGGATTTTTGTCTTGTCATGAAATCCATTTCTCTGATGTTCATTGACGAACACAGCTCCTGATCTTCTTGACCATTGGGTTATACTGCCACTTACAGGAGTAGAACATTAGGCAGAAAAAAAACTTGACTATGCCTATGGGCAGGCCCAGGGGGTATACTACCACTCTCAGCTATAGGCACTCAGTTTTGTTACAGGCAGTGTCAGGGGAAATCCAACTCCACAGAGCGGTGGGTGCTGTTTCCGTCAATGAACATCAGAGAAATGGATTTTACAGTAAGGCAAAAATCCCATTTTCTCCATCGTTCACTGACGGACACAGCTCCTGATCTTATTAACCATTGGGACCTCCCAAAGCAGTGTTGAACATGAGGGGTGGGAACAGCGAAAAAGAAATTCCCAAGGCGAACGATAGCCAACCAAGTAAACAGGAGCTCAACCAAAACAACTGGAGCTCACCTGAAAAAACAATACACCCTCAAAGAGGACCGACCAGGCAGAAAGGAAAGAAAGGCGCCACTCAGTGTAGCAGATGTAAATAATTTTAATGACACATATAAAGACTTACATGTAGGCAAGCGTCTATCCTCATGGCTCGGCGTCCTTCTGGGTCCGCGGTGTTCCTGTCCTCAAAACTGTCCGGCAGCCGGGAGATGACACTGGGACTGTTGCTTCAGCCTAAAAAGAGCTGCCCTCAATGTAAGCACCACATCTGTGCATTTGTGCCATCCATACCAGTCCGGCTGCACTTTATCCATCATGTCTGAACTGAAGCCTTACCTCCAAGCAGGAGCGCCCATCAAACCTTTTTTTCCTCAAAGAGGACCAGGCCCTCTAAACAGCAGCCTGCAAAACCTTGTGGCCAAAAGAAAGATCCGCAGATGCCAACACATCCACTTTATAGAAGTTTGTGAAAGTGTGAACCGATGACCAGGTGGCCGCCTTGCAAACATGCGTCACTGAGGCCTGATGACGGAAGGCCCAGGAGGCAATAAGCGCCCTAGTAGAGTGTGCCGTAACAGGGAAAGGAGGAACCTGACCTTTAATTAAATGGGCTTGAAACACTCTGTCTGATCCATCTATAACGGGTCGCAGCAGAAGTGGACAACCCCTTCCGAGGTCCGTC
Source organism: Pelophylax lessonae (assembly GCF_965119305.1). NCBI lineage: Eukaryota > Metazoa > Chordata > Amphibia > Anura > Ranidae > Pelophylax > Pelophylax lessonae. The sequence goes on from NC_138776.1 coordinate 143,283,478, forward strand.
CGTGAGCACAAATAGTGAGAGTCTGACTTCCTAAAAGACTCCGTAGGTACCAGGTACAACCTTATTTCCTGGACAACATCCAAGGAATGCAAGGCAATTTCCTTAGGATGTTTAGGCCTGGGACACAGGGAAGGCAACACAATGTCTTCATTCAAATTAAAATCAGAGACAACCTTTGGAAGGAACGACGGACCGGGACAAAGAACCACCTTATCTCTGTGAACCACCAAGTAAGGTGAACGACAAGACAATGCCGCCAGCTCCGACACCCTGCGCGCAGAAGCGATTTCCACCAAAAAGGCAACCTTCTGGGATAACGTAAGCAGGGGAACCTCCCTAAGATTTTCAAAAGGAGGTTTCTGGAGGAATAAAAGCACAAAATTGAGGTCCCAAGGCGGCAATGGAGACAGCACCGGAGGAGCCAAGTGTCAAACTCCCTGGATAAAAGTACACACCAAGGAAAGTGTGGCCAATGGTCGTTAAAAAAAACACTGCCAAGGCCGAGACCTGGCTATTAATAGTACTCAAGGCCAGGCGCTGCTCAACCCCCCGGTGGAGGAAGGTCAAGATTCGAGCCACCGAAAAGGAGCGAGCGAGAATGAACCAAAAGAGACTCACACCACGCAATGTATGACTTCCATGTACGATGGTAGATCTCCCTAAAGGTAGATTTTCTAGCTTTTAACTGCGTAGGAATCATTGAATCAGACAAACCTCTATCTTTTTCAGCACCTGGCTTTCAACAGCCAAGCCGTTAAAGCCAGCGACTGTAAAGTAGGATGGAATATTGATCCTTGGGACAGCAGATCTTCCCAGGGAGGAAGTGTCCAAGGAACATCGGCGACTAGCCGTACCAGATCGGCGTACCAAGAATGGCAAGGCCAGTCTGGAGCCACTAAGATGACCGAAATCCCTTCTGCCTCGATCCTGCGCAGAAGTCTTGGCAGAAGCTTGAAAGGGTGGGCGGGGGGGGGGGGGGGGGGGTAAATCAGACGATACTGACCCCACGGGCCATCAGCACATCTGTGGCATCAACCAGAGGGTTCTGAGACTGTGCCACAAATCTCTGCACCTTCCTTTTGAGACGAGAGGCCAACAGGTCCACCTCGGGAGTACCCCACCAGAGCCACAACTGATGAAACACCTCCGGACGAAGGGACCATTCCCCCTGGTCAAAATTCTGTTGACTGAGGTAAACCGCCTGCAAATTTTTCACCCCCGGAATGTGTACAGCAGAGATGGCTGGAAAAAAATTCTGCCCAGCCAAGAATGCCGGCTACTTCCCGAGCTGCCAGGACACTTCTTGTGCCCCCTTGGTGATTGACATAGGCCACAGCTGTGGCATTGTCTGATTGAATTTGCACCAGATAACCCTGAAGACGATCCGTCCAATGATCCAGACAGTCTGATCGCTCGGAAGTTCAGTACATTGATTGGCAGTCCAGTGTCCAGACCCCTGAGCAGAATCTTTTCCAAGGATGCCTCCCCACCCAGACAGGCTGGCATCCGTGGTGACCACCGTCCAGTACAGGGGGAGAAAGGATTTTCCCTGGCGAAGAGCCAGAGAACGAAGCCACCAGATCACTAACCCTCTCGTACACTGGCTCAGCTGGATCAGATTGCCTATAGACTGTGGATTCTTGTCCCATTTGACCAGAATCTCTCTTTGCCGAGATCTCGTATGAAACTGTGCAAACGGAACCGCCTCAAAGGCAGACATGGCCCAGCACCCGCATGCAAGTCCAAAGGGATGACCTCTGCTGGACAACAGAAGTTGAATTGGTTCCTGCGGTTTCTGGAGATTTTCCAGAGGAAAAAACACTCTGGCTAAGTCCGAGTCCAGAGTCAGACCCAGAGAGTCCAGATTTGTGGACGGAACAGAGCAGACTTCTGAAGGTTCAGGATCCAACCAAACTCCCTCAGAGTTTGCAGAGTAATCTCCCAGCTTTCCACCAGAGCAGTTGGAGACTCCGCTTGTGGCAGAAGATCGTCCAGGTACCCCAGTACCACGATACTCCGCTAACGCAACAATGCCAGCACCGGGGCCAACACTGTTGTGAAGACCCGAGAAGTGGAGGCAAGACAATAGGGTAACGCCACAAACGGATAATGCTCCACTCCCACGGCAAAGCGGAAGAAGCGCTGGTGACTAACACAGATTGGAATGTAAAGGTAAGCGTTCTTGATGTTGATAGAAGCAAGAAGATCCCCCTGATTTAGGGATACCACTACTGTGCGAATGGACTCCATTCGGAACTTCTGCAACCGCACAAAGCAGTTTAGCGCCTTGAGGTCCAGAATTAGATGCACCTTGCCCTCCTTCTTGGGGACTGTAAACAGCTTTGAATAAAAGCCCTGAAAAAAGTCGAAACTGGGACAATCACACCACCAGACAGAACCTCCTCTCCATCAAAATGGGGGGGGGGGGCTGTCGGCAATGGAGAAACGCTGTGACTCAGGCGAGGCCAGGCTGTATGCAACCTTACAAAATGTTTAACTCGCAGGCCAGCCCCCGTCGAGTGGGGCTATGTCGCGGTCGACCTAGCGCGGAGCTATGGTCTGCCGCTCGCTGGCCAGACTAGGGTGACCACTGGATTTGAAAAAATATCCAGCTCATCGCCCAGTCCAGCAGTTGATTGTAAATTTTCACAGGAAAAGATCCATCAAAAAGGAAAAAAATTGCCAGGACCGAAAATCCTAGCAAGGAACTAGGTCCTTACTCCTGACTAGGCAGAAAAAAAAGTGCCTATAGCGGAGAGTGGGATTATACCCCTTGGGACTGCCCAAAGATTTAGTCAAATTTTTTTTCTGCCTAGTGTTCTACTCCTGTAGAGGCCAGTATAGCCTAATGGTTAAGAAGATCAGGAGCTGTGTCTGTCAATGAATGATAGAGAAATATAAACTGCTAAGTACCTTTTCTCATCAGCAGTTAGAGCAGTCTTGTATCGTCTATCAGTGTCTGGTTAAAGCTTGTAGGAGTTTTCATTCTACTCTGATTGTCCAATGAGGCTGCAGGACCCCTGACCCTCTATCTGGACAGTGCTGATTGGCCCTGTGCCAATCACATGTACCCCCCCCCCCCAAAGAAAAAAAAAATCTTTAGCAACATACACCAAACTGAGCATGTGCACAGTGCCCTCAATGCTCTGTACTATCAGGAGATGGGTTGGGGGCTGTGGAAGAAGGGGAGGACCAGAGAAGTCAGGATAAACCTTTTTACAAAATGCAGGGGATTAACTACAGTGAGTATAACAAGCATGCTTTACTGCATATACAAACTGATTTTACTGTTGTGGGTTTAGGAACACTTTAGAAAGTACAACATATGGGCTTGCACTTACCCTAAATGTGATAAAACTGATATAGTTTTAAATGTTGATAGGTTCTCTAAAATTGCTTAAAATTCAATCAGTTTTATCAAATTTAGTGTAAGCACAGCCCCATTTTTGAACTTTTAACTTTTATCTATGTATATTCATAATTGAAGGCAGCAACTACCTGCAGGATTTACTTTGGGTTTTTTCTTTTACTAACTTTGTATACTGATTGTATTTTGACTCTTTGCACAGGTGTTTATATGGTTTTCAATTACACTTCACATTCACACCAGAGCAGAGCATGTTCCTGGTGATTTCGAAGCCTTTTTTTCCAGGCGTATTACAGGCGTTTTTGCAAATGTATTAGCTTCAGGAGCTTGTTTCCTGGGCTGGACAAAGGGAGGTGAGCCGTTCTATAGGAGGAGAGGAATGCTTCAGGCGTAAAAACACAAGGAAAAACAGCCTGTAACGCATTTACAGATGTTCCTATTGAAGACTGAGACCAAAATGCCAGAATATGCAGCATAGGGCATAAAGCATAGGGCGAAAAAGTTTGAACAGCGACAATTAGAAAGAATGGGAAATCTGTGAAGTCAGGCATTGTGTGAAAGGGGACACGGGCTCCCACTTCTGTACTCGCTGCCACTGCACCAATGCACACTTATTTGAGACTACTGCACCCATGTGCACTTGCATCAGATTACCATCACTACCTGACATGGACTGCATTCATGTTTGATGCTAATCCCACTTTAAAATAAACTTTAAAAGACTATAGCTTCAAGCCTATTTTTGTGTTTTTTTTTTCCTTTATTTAAAACGTTTGGAAAACAAGCTAAACTAGTTTCTAAACCACAAACAAGCTAGTTCCATTCGTCTTTTTGACAGGGAACAAGATACCTCTGGTTAACACACAGACCTTGTTTTTTTTATTTTTTTATTTATCTACAAGATCTGGTGGGGAGTAATGCAAGGAAAGAAAGTGCACTCAGACTAAAGGAAATACAGCAACAAAATACAGCAAACGGGAGCAGAAAAATACAACACAGTTTTTATTTTTTAATGAATGGTGCAAATAGAAAATCTGGCGACTAAAAAGGAAAAGGTTACATTTAAAGCAAAGCAAATTGTGACAAACTAAATGTGGGAACAAGATTTGTGGCTCATGTTTTTCAGATCTTTTTGCCTCAGGTATTAAAGAAGAAAGCTTTACAAGCCCATACTAAAAGACAAGATCTAGGCTCTGCCCATTTAATTAAACCTCTCAGGGGTAGGAGTGTGAAATTATGCTGCCCTTAAGGAAAAAAAAAAAAAAAAAAAAAAAGAAATCAGAGCAGCAGGGATGCAGTCATTTCCTAAGTGGCCTTATAAATTGTAATGCAAAATGTAGCGATAAACTGCACTATAGACATAAAGCCTGCTACACTTGATGAGATTATCGGACGAAAGATCCTCCTTTTTTTTTTTGCATGCTAGTCTTAATATTGAAATGAAGAGATTACTAAAGCCCCGTACACACGGGTCAAATATTGGGAGACACCAGCCGGTTAAAAAAAAAAAAATGGCCGACATTCGACCCTGTTGGACGAGCATGCTGGAAAACTAGCAGCTGACTGACGATCAGCGCTCTCAGCCAATGGCGTTTACCCTGTCAAAGCACTACAGCTTAGCAGGGGGAGAGCGCTATACTAACTTTGCATAGTTAGTACAGCGGCTCTGACCGTTTTTTTTTTGTTCAACAAAAACTCATAGTGTGTGCCAGGATTTAATTTCGTAAAACAGAATAAAAATTAGAAAGTGATGTAATGTATTGTATTTTCGTACGAAAACTGCACTGATTAATTGAAAATTGTCCGATCTGGTAGTGTATTAGGAAAATTTTTGGGTTTGTCCCTTCGGATAATTTCGGACCAAAGCTGTGTACTAACAATCAGATTATCGTACGATCACTTAGAAAGCGCTATTTTATTTATACAATTTTCTGATCATGTGCACGGGCCTTCATCATGAGCCAATCTGACCCTGGAGTGCACAAAAGAATACAGCAAGTAGGGTTGCCAACGGTCAGTAAATTCAGGGACGGTTAATAAAAGATGTGATTTTTACATCGGTCTTTGAATGTCCGTTACAGACATTCACAGACCGATGTAAAATCACGCATTTTACAAACTGTTCCTGAATTTACTGACAGTTGGCAACTCTGACAGAAAGTGAATGTTGCCACTCTAGGACAACAATTTATTACATGTCGTTCTTGTGTTGAAGTATACTTTAGGGGCCCAAAAAAAAAAATAGACAAAAATGCAGCATGGCGATTACAACATTTTTAGAATTTTGTGGAGCAGTATCATAAGTCCTGTAGAATTGTGATTGATGTGGGTTGAACGCGTACCAGCCTATGTTTTAATTGACCAAGTATTGGTTATGATCTCCTAAATTATATTTCCCATCTTACCCTGTTCTAGTGGCAGCTCACAATTTTGCTTTCTCCCCTACTCCCTTTGGTCCATGTGTCGGTGGCCACCAGGACAAACAGAGAGAGTATATCTCACTAATGTGGATACAGATATTAAAAAAATCTGACAGTGGCACTAAACCCTCATTACTGCTTTAGAGATTTTTTTTCTTCAAGACCATCAAAAAATAATTTTCTTATACTGTAGGCTGACCATAGACATCTATATGGAAGAAAGCAATGCTCCTGGTTTTAGCATTATAGTACATAGTCTATTTGGCAAAAGCAAGAGCGCAATTAATTGGCCCCCTCACACTGCTGGTAGGCACTCATTACCAAACATGGAGATTTTAGAAGTTATTCCATTATTAAAAAAAATGGAGTACAAATGCACAAGTACTATGCATGTATAGTGGGGCACTGACACTCATGGGAACAGGCAGATCTCTTTCCACATGTCATTCTTGGGAAGATGTCTTCCCATCTCAGTCTTACTTATAAAGCTAGGTACACACTAAGTTTTCTCTTCGTTCAACCCAGGGGGCTGAACAAAATAAAAATAAAAAAACAGAGCTCGCTGTACTAGCTATCCAATGTTAGTACAGTGATCTCCCTGCTGAGCTATTGTGTTCTGATAGGGGGACGCCCCGCTGCCAGAACACACCGGTCAGCACTCGCAGCAATTGGCTGAGAGCGCTGATCGGATGCCGATTAAGCCCCTTCGACAGGCACACGTGGTGAACGTCGCCCGGTTTCTCTTATGAACCAGCCGATATTCGGCCCATGTGTACAGGGCTTTAGTCTCTTGGTGAACTCCCAATTGAGGTCAGCCCCTGGCAAATAAAAATCTTGTTTCTTTAAAATGCTCCTGCAAAGATTGCCTTGAATACTGTTTTTTTTTCCAGTTTGATATATAATATCCATGCATTAATCATGCTTTAAAGCCTGCCACATTGATTATGTTGCCATGTCCTTCAATTAAACCTATTTAAAGGCATGCTCCAAAGCAGAAATCTGTTTTTAGTTATCTACTTACCATGCTTCACCTGCTTTAAAGTTGATGCAACTTGATAGCTAAATACTGACTCGCACAGGAACCTTTCAGAGCCATCTGCAAAGAAAAACAGTGCACAGTCATAAAAATTAGGAGCAATATCCTTTTCCAACAAGATTCAGCAGTGTGTTTTAGTTCAGAAATATGTTCAAATATCTACTCTTTCAGTATAAAAAGGTCCAGCTTCTTCTGCTAGGCATGCTATTTAGTGACAGCAGTTTGCAGTCATCCATATTCCACAGCTGAACATTTTTACAGGCATAACATTAACATAAGTGCAAATGAATAAGATGAATGCAAGCAAAATGTCCTGGTGGGCACAAAGAACATGCCAACAGCCTACACAGGAAAACCAAACTACAAGAGATATTTTACAAATCCACTTACAAAAATAAGGGTAGAGGTGGGACTAAACTTGGAGATTAAATGAGTTGCCTGGTTTGGGATGTGACCAGATTCATGAGTAGAAACCACCAAAAACCATTACTATAAAAGAATGCAAGGTTCTACAAGAAACCTTTTGTCTAAAGCAGAGGAAACCTGTGGCTTTCTGGAAACCAATTTTGGAAGCTCAAACCTGCCAGATGTGCAAAAACATCTTCTTGCGATAGACATTTTCTAAAGTCCAAGTATACCAGCGCCCCTCCCCTAGAACAATACCATTTCAGCACGCCAGGCACGCAGTATAATATATCCAGGAAGCAAGAAGGATGTAATATGAGCAAGGGGAAATAAAATTAATAAAATAATGGTGCTCAGGAGGACGTGAGGGGAAACAGGGAGGCGAGTTTATTAGTAATTTACCTATTCCTGCTGAGGACAGTTAAATGTTTATTCTAAAAACAGAAACAACTATTTTTGCACTGGAACTAAACCTATTAACCACTCTACAACCGCTCACAGTAATACTACTGCGGCAGAGTGGTTCGTTATCGTCCAGTCACGTAGTATTAACGTGATTGGACACTCCCCCTTCTGGGCGGCGCTTGCGCGCCGCCGGAGGCTCGCTCCCGCTGTTTTCATTCACAGCGGGAGTCGGGCCAGGGGAGGAGCAGCGGCGATTGCCGCTGCTCTTACCCGATCGTCGGGGATCGAGTCTGGAGATCCGCCCGCTTTGTGTAAACACAGCGGGCGGATCTCCATAGTGACAGGGAGTGACAGATCGGACTGTTCAGCATAGCTGGACATCCGATCTGTCCATGACTCACACAGTCACCTCCCCCCCTACACGTCAGTAAGCACCAGGCATACATTAACCCCTCCCTCTCCAATAAAATTAACCCCTTCCCTGCCAGTGTCATTTTTACAGTAACAGTGCATATTTATAGCACTGATTACTGCAGTAATGTCACTGGTACCCCCAAAAGTGTCAAAAATGTCAGTCAGGGGTCTGGTCTGTCCACCGCAATGTCGCAGTCCCGCAAAAAAAAAAACGCAGATCGCCGCCATTACGCGTTAAAAAAAAAACACCAAAAATGACAGAAATCTTTCCCTTTGTTAGTAAACGCAATAACTTTTGCGCAAACCAATCAAAATACGCTTATTGCGATTTTTTTTACCAAACATATGTAGCATAAAACAAATTGGCCAAAAATTTTTAAAAAAATTGGTTTTTACATCTTTTTTGGGGAGAATTTCATATAAAAAAATGTTAAAAATATTGTTATTTTTTCAAAATAAACGCTCTTTTTTTGTTTATAGCGCAAAAAGTAAAAATCGCACAGGTGATCAAGTACCACCAAAAGAAAGCTCTGTTTGTGGGAAAAAAAGGACGTAAATTTCGTTTGGGTACGGCGTCGCACGACCGCGCAATTGTCAGTTGAAGTCGCACAGCGCCGAATCACAAAAAGTGGCCTGGACGGAAGACAGCAAAATCCTCCGGTGGTAAAGTGGTTAAAAATTGCCACAATATACAAAATCTATTTAGGCAGATGTTTATACATAATGGGTACAGAATATAATTCTACAAAATTAAAAAAAGGAGAAGGATACTGTATAATACAGCATTATGTGAAAGACCAAACAACTGATCGGTAACTATTTTGACAATGATTAAATAGTAGAGCTGAACCCTCATCATAAACTAAACCCACATCATAAAAAACTGTCAATAAATGGTTTATTACCTGACTCGGTCATTATGAGATTAATTTTCTATAGTCTGCAAAAAAGGTGGCTGATCCTGCTGCTCTAGCTCCACCTTCTGTTCATGTCCCCATCTCAGCTAGGGATTTTTCAACTGTGGTGGCTACTCTGCACATGCTCTGTTTTCAGTCTATACGCTGAGCATTTCGTACCCATCACATCAGAGCAGCCCATGTAACTACAGAGTCACACATGTGGGGTGTACACAGTGATAAATGATAGTCACACTCTCCCTCCTCCCCCATGCCCACTAACCAGCTAAACACAATGAGGCCAGGATATTACATGGAGTAGATTAATGGAGGCTTCACCTCCCTCCTATTTTAAGACACTGGCTGTAGGGCGACACAGCCTGTGATTGGCAGAAACCCGCCCACACCACGTTATTTCCAAAAAATAATAAAGATTTGATTTCAAATATATACACTGTCATCACAGAGGACAAGGTGGCATTATTATGTCTGGAGGAAAAGAGATTTAATCTTTAAATTTGGAAAGGTTTCTTCAAAGTAAGAGCTGTGAAAATGTGGAATATACTCCCTCAAGAGCTGGTTCTGGCCTTTAAAAAAGGCCTGCATTCTTTCCTAAACGTACATAACTAGACATAACTAGATGATAATATTTTATAGGTAAGGTTGATCCAGGGAATATCTGAATGCTTTATGGGGGATCAGGAAGGATTTTTTTGCCTTTCTCTGGATCAACAGTGTATTGTAGTGTGTAGATTGTGTATATAAGATTGTATGACTCCCCCCCCCCTTTTTTTGGTTGAACTAGATAGACTGGAGTCTTTTTTCAACTAGACTAACCCTGTATACAGTTACTCACAAAAGTGAGTACACCCCTCACATTTTTGTAAATATTTTATTATATCTTTTCATGTGACAACACTGTAGAGATGACACTTTGTAAAGTAGAGTGTACAGCTTGTATAAGGCCCCTTTCACACATACGGTCCCCGTTCAGTTCATCAGTTCAATCATGTCAAAATGTATCAGTTTTTCATCCGTTTTTTTACATCCACTACCAATGCACCGTTTGTCCGTTTACATCCGTTTTTTTCGTCGGATCCGTTTTTTTGACGGATGAAAAATAGGGCATTCATCCGTTGACGGAAGTGGATGAAAATGAATGTTAACGGATGATCATTCGTTGTCATCTTTTTTACATAGAGATGCATTGATGTCCGTTTTTTTATCCGTCAACGGATGGATGAAAAACGGACAAACGAACCGTTTGTGTGAAAGGGGCCTAACAGTGTAAATTTGCTGCCCCCTCAAAATAACTCAAAACACAGCCATTGTCTAAACCTCTGGCAACAAAAGTGAGTACACCCCTAAGTGAAAATGTCAAAATTGGGCCCAAAGTGTCAATATTTTATGTGGCCACCATTATTTTCCTGGATTGCCTTATCCCTCTTGGGCATGGAGTTCACCAGAGCTTCACAGGTTGCCACTGAGGTCCTCTTCCACTCCTCCACGACGACATCATGGAGCTGGTGGATGTTAGAGACCTTGCGCTCCACCACCTTCCGTTTGAGGATGCCCCACACATGCTCAATAGGGTTTAGGTCTGGATACATGCTTGGCCAGTCCATCACCTTTACCCTCAGCTTCTTTAGCAAGGCAGCGGTTGTCTTGGAGGTGTGTTTGGGGTTGTTATGTTGGAATACTGCCCTGCGGCCCAGTCTCTGAAGGGAGGGGGATCGTGCTCTGCTTCAGTATGTCACAGTACATGTTGGCATTCATGGTTCCCTCAATGAACTGTAGCTCCCCAGTGTCGGCAGCACTAATGCAGCCCCAGACCATGACACTCCCACCGCCATGCTTGACTGTAGGCAAGACACACTTGTCTTTGTACTCCTCACCCGGTTGCCATCACACATGCTTGACATTATCTGAACCAAATAAGTTTATCTTGGTCTCATCAGACCACAGGACATGGTTCCAGTAATCCATGTCCTTAAGCCTGCTTGTCTTCAGCAAACGGTTTACAGGCTTTCTTGTGCATCATCTTTAGAAGAGGCTTCCTTCTGGGACGACAGCAGATCAATTTGATGTGCTGTGTATGGTCTAAGCACTGACAGGCTGACCCCCATCCCTTCAACCTCTGCAGCAATGCTGGCAGCACTCATACGTCTTTTTCCCAAAGACAACCTCTGGATATGACGCTGAGTACGTGCACTAAATCCCTTTGGTCGACCATGACGAGGCCTGTTCTGAGTGGAACCGGTATTGTTAAACCGCTGTATGGTCTTGGCCACTGTGCTGCAGCTTAGTTTCAGGGTCGTGGCAATCTTCTTAAAGCCTAGGCCATCTTTTTACGTAGAGCAACAATTCTTTGTTTCAGATCCTCAGATAGTTCTTTGCCATGAGGTGCAATGTTGAACTTCCAGTGACCAGTATGAGAGAGTGAGAGCAATAACACCAAATTTAACACACCTACTCCCCATTCACACCTGAGACCTTGTAACACTAACAAGTCACATGGCACCGGGGAGGGAAAACGGCTAATTGGGCCCAATTTGGACATTTTCATTAGGGGTGTACTCACTTTTGTTGCCGGAAGTTTAGACAATAATGGTTGTGTGTTGAGTTATTTTGAAGGGATAGCAAATTTACACTGTTATACAAGCTGTACACTCACTACTTTACATTGTAGGAAAGTGTCATTTCTTCAGTGTTGTCACATGAAAAGATATAATAAAATGTTTACAAAAATGTGAGGGGTGTACTCACATTTGTGGGATACTGTATATATTTGTATGGCAATTTAAAACAGTTTATTGAGGTTTAGTAGACGCTCCTCCTGCTTATGTTTCCTTGCAGACATTCTGGGAAAGAGCTGGGTGATGTGACTGCTGTATATCACATAGGAAAAAGGTACTGTGCAAAATGTAGCATTTCATTTGAAAATCAATGTCCCAGAGTCTGGAGGAGAAGTTGAGAGGCACAGAATCCAAGTTGCATGAGGTCCAGTGTAAAGTTTCCACAGTCAGTGATGATTTGGGGAGCCATGTCATCTGCTGGTGTTGGTCCACTGTGTTCTATCAAGTCCAAAGTCAACGCAGCCCTCTACCATGAAAATTCTAGAGCACTTCATGCTTCCCTGACCAGCTTTATGGAGATGCAGATTTTATTTTCCAGCAGGACTTGACACCTGCCCATACTACCATAAGTACCAATACCTACCTTAACCACTTAAGCCCCGGAAGATTTTACCCCCTTCCTGACCAGGGCCTATTTTGCGATTCGGCACTGCGTGACTTTAACGGACAATTGCGCGGTCGTGCGATGCTGTACCTAAACAAATTTGACGTCCTTTTTTCCCACAAACAGAGCTTTCTTTTGGTGGTGTTTGATCACCTGTGCGATTTTTTGATCATGCGCTATAAACAAAAAAAGAGCGTCAATTTTGCAAAAATAACAATATTTTTCACATTTTTTTTTTATATGAAATTCCCCCCCAAAAAATGAAAAATCAAAATTTGTTAACATTTTAGGCCAATTTGTTTTCTGCTACATATTTTTGGTTAAAAAAACAATCACAAAAAGCGTATTTTGATTGGTTTGCGCAAAAGTTATTGCGTTTACTAACTAAGGGAAGGATTTTTGTCATTTTTGTTGTTGTTTTTTTTAACGAGTAATGGCGGGGATCTGCAATTTTTTTGGCGGGACTGCGACATTGGGGCGGACAGATCGGACCCTTGACTGACATTTTTGACACTTTTGGGGTTACCAGTGACATTACTACAGTAATCAGTGTTATACATATGCACTGTTACTGTAAAAATGACACTGGAAGTGAAGGGGTTAACTTTTTTGAGAGGGAAGGGTGGTGTGTGTCCCTAGGGGCGTGTTTCTAACTGTGATTGGCTGTGGCTTGAGCTGTAAGAACAGTGATCAACGGTCCTACATAGTAGAACCGTATGATCACCATTCTTACACAGGGGAGAATGACAGGCGGCTTTGTTTACATTAGCCGCCTGCCTTTCTCCCGGTGTAACGGACGATCAGGTCCACCGGGCACACGCGCGGGGGGGGGGGGGGGGGGTCCGTGACCGAGCGGGAGCGCGCATTCGGCGGCGCGCGCTCCCCAGAGCCTTATAGTCTAGTGACTTAGACCTACGTCGCTTTGCCTGTGAGGGGCTGACTTCCGCAGTAAATATACTGACGGCAGTCGGCAAGTGGTTAATGATCACCGTATCACTATCTTTCATTGGCCAGCAAACTCGCCTGACCTAAACCCCATTGAGCATCTGTGGGGTATTGTCAAGAGGAAGATGAGAGACATCAGATCCAACAATGTAGATGAGCTAAAAGCCACTATCAAAGAAACCTGGGCTTCCATAACACCTCAGCAGTGCCACAGGCTGATCACCTCCATGTCACACCACATTGATGCAGTAATTCATGCAAAAGGAGCCCTGACCAAGTATGGAGTGCATACTATATTGTACATGGACATACTTTTCAATAAGCCAACATTTCTGTATGCAATATAAAATTATTTCTGAGATACAGTTTTTTCACTAGCTGTAAGCCATAATCAGCAAATTTAAAAGAAACAAATGCTTGAAATATATCACTCTGTGTGTAACGCATCTATATAAATTATAGGAGTTTCACCTTTTGAATTGAATTACTGAAATAAATGAACTTGGATGATATTCTAATTTTATGAGATGTACCTGTATTGTACATTTGTGCCAGTACTTGTCCTCAAGGAGCTTACAATCTAAGGTCCCAAACTCATATTCATACATACACATACTAGGGCCAATATAGACAGGAGCCAATTAACCTACCAGCATGTCTATGGAGTACCTAAAATGAAAAAAAGATACACACATGTTGCACAGAGCAGTCCTTTACCTCCTCTTCTAGGGTTCCCTGCAGGAGATGTGCACTCTTCCTCTCCTCAGTGAGCACCCATAGCAAGCCATGTGGGGGCACCCTTGTGGGCATGCTCCCGAGTCGGGCTGTGTGCATTCAGTGGCGACAAGGGAGCCCCTGACTTCATGTCGCCTAAAGCTGAAGTATGGCAAAAAACAGAATTTTTGTAAAATCTTACCTGTAAAATTCCTTTCTCTGAGTCCTCCGACAGTCGCCGCCATCTTCATATTCGTCACAATGGGTTAATGACCTTTGCTCCGTAGGAGTAGCTAGGCAACAGAATATGTTAATATTAAAGCTTTTAACATATCCCACCCCCAGGGGGTGGTCCCCTCAGTCAGTAACCTCCTACTTCCTGTATCCATTCCTCAGTTTCAGTGGAATAGCAGTAGAGTATACAACCAAACCCCAAAAGAGGGGCGGGCGGCGACTGTCGGAGGACTCAGAGAAAGGAATTTTACAGGTAAGATTTTACAAAAATTCAGTTTTCTCTTACGTCCTCCGACAGTCGCCGCCATCTTCATATTCGTCACAATGGGGACGTCCCAAAGCAGTGCAAACATGAGGGGTGGGAAATGCAGCTGCGCCTAAAGGCAACGCAGTCTCCACATCAGAGAAAGGAACCTTACCAAAGGAAGGAAACCAGCTGGGCAACATGAAAAAAAGTATGCTCAACAGGAGCAACAACCCAGGAAAAACAAATAACCTAGGGATACAAAACATATCCCAAAACAGCCAAGGGCCCAAAACAAGGGACCCTAAGGAACTGCCGCACTAAGAACCTTGCGGCCAAAGGAAGCATCTGCCGATGCCTGAACATCCGCTCTGTAGAATTTTGTGAAAGTGTGCACGGTCGACCAAGTCGCCGCCTTACACACCTGGGCCACAGAAGCCCCATGACGACAGGCCCAAGACGTACTCAGAGATCTGGTAGAGTGCACCTTTACAGGCATAGGAGGAACTTTTCCCTTCAAAGCATATGCCTGCTCAATGGTCTGTCTGATCCATTTGGCGATGGTAGAAGCCGACGCCGCCATGTCCTCCCGAGGACCTTCCGGGAGGACAAACAAAGAATCCGTCTTGCGAAAAGCCTCAGTCGACTTAAGGTAAACCCTAATCGCCCGAACAACATCCAAAGAGTGCAACCTCACCTCCGCCGGATGTTTTGGCTTCGCGCAAAGCGAAGGCAAGACAATGTCCTCATTTAGGTGAAATTCCGAAACCCTCTTCGGAAGAAAAGAAGGGTTAGGTCGCAAGACCACCTTATCCAAGTGAAGGACCAGATACGGAGACTTGCAGGACAAAGCCGCCAGTTCAGACACTCTGCGAGCCGAAGTGATCGCCACCAAAAAAGGCGACCTTCTTGGACAACATAGGCAACGAGATCTCCCTGATCTGTTCAAAAGGAGCATGTTGTAACACGGACAGAACGAGATTCAAGTCCCAAGGAGGTAGTCCTAGGAGGGACCAGATGTCGCACCCCTTGAACAAAGGTGCTAACCAAGGAGTTAGAAGCCACAGGACGTTGAAAAAGAACGACCAGCGCAGACACCTGACCCTTGACCGTAGCCAGCGTCAAACGCTGGTCGACACCCGTTTGTAGGAAGGACAATACTCTAGATACCGAGTATGTGCGAGGTGAAAACCCCCTGGATTCACACCAGGCAAAATAGGCCTTCCAAGTACGGTAATAGACCTTCCCAGAGGAAGATTTCCTCGCGTTGATCAAAGTGTGAATGACCTCAGGAGAGAGACCCCTATCCTTCAGGACCTCGGTCTCAACAGCCAGGCCGTCAAAGCCAGCGACTGTAAAGCAGGATGGAATATCGGCCCTTGAGACAGGAGATCTTCTCGAAGAGGCAGACGCCACGGGGCGTCGTCCGCCAGATTCACGAGGCCTGCGTACCAGGACCGGCGAGGCCAGTCCGGTGCCACAAGAATTACCGTGTTTTGTTCCAAGTGTAACCTGCGAAGGAACCTGGACAGCAATTGAATCGGTGGAAACGCATACATCAGTCGGTACTGATGCCACGGAGCTACCAACGCGTCCGACGCGTCCGCCCAAGGATCGCGCGTCCTTGCCACGAACCTTTCCACCTTGTTGTTCAGACGAGACGCGAACAGGTCTACCTCCGGAAGACCCCACTTCGCGCACAACATCTGAAAGACATCCGGGTGGAGGGACCATTCCCCCTGGTCCAGGGTCTGGCGGCTCAGATAATCCGCCTGCCAGTTCTCCACCCCCGGAATGTGAACCGCCGATATCGCCGGGACGTGTGTCTCGGCCCAAGACAGAATGTCGGCCACTTCCTGAGCCGCTCGTGCACTCCTGGTGCCCCCTTGGTGGTTGATGTAGGCCACCGCCGTGGCATTGTCCATCTGCACCCGAACCGGACAGCCCTGCAGCCTGTCCGTCCAACGTCGGAGGCAGAGATTTATCGCACGCAATTCCAGAATGTTGATCGGAAGGGAGGATTCCTCCTCCGACCAAGTTCCCTGGGCGGACAGAACGCCCAGAACACCACCCCAGCCCGACAGGCTGGCATCCGTGGTGATCACCGTCCACGAAAGAGGACGAAAAGACTTGCCCCCTGACACCGTCGGGGACTGGAGCCACCACAGAAGATCCCTTCTGGTGCGATGGCTCAACGAAATCTGGAGATCCAGAGATTGCGGTCGCCCGTCCCACCTGGACAGGATCTCCGCTTGGAGACCCCGCGTG
The DNA here is from genome assembly GCF_965119305.1 of Pelophylax lessonae. NCBI lineage: Eukaryota > Metazoa > Chordata > Amphibia > Anura > Ranidae > Pelophylax > Pelophylax lessonae. Next base: position 143,300,066 of record NC_138776.1, read on the forward strand.
TGAAACTGGGCGAAGGGAATCGCCTCGAAAGCCGAGACCAACAATCCCAGACATCTCAAGCACGTCCGGAGTGACGAGCACGGAACGTCCCTGAGGGACCTGACTTCTTCCTGAGGAGTCCTGAGTTTGTCGTCAGGTAGGAAGACCTTCGCCTGGACCGAGTCCAGGATCATTCCCAGGTAGGGAAGACGAACCGACGGGCACAGCGTCGACTTTGGAAAATTTACTGTCCAACCAAACTCCTGTAGAGTTTGCATCGTGATGGACAGGTCCTTCTCCAGACCCTGGCTGGTCGCAGACCGAACCAGAATATCGTCCAGATACCCCAGGACAGAGACGCCCTGGGCTCTCAACAAGGCCAAAACCGGTGCAAGCACCTTGGTGAAAACCCGTGGAGCCGAAGCGAGACCAAAAGGTAACGCCACGAATTGGTAGTGATCCTCCGCAATGGCGAATCGGAGGTACCTCTGGTGACCCCTGAAAATCGGGATGTGAAGGTACGCATCCTTCAAGTCGATGGAAGCCATGAATTCCCCCGGAACCAGGGCAGCCACCACCGACCGCAGGGATTCCATGCGGAACTTGCGAACCCGCACAAAGCGGTTCAGAGCTTTCAAGTCCAGAATTGGACGAACTTTGCCCTCCTTTCTGGGCACGGTGAACAGATTGGAATAGAACCCCCGAAATCTGTCCCGATGAGGCACCGGAACCACCACTCCCTGAGCCCTCAGGTCCCGCACCGCCAGGTGCAGATCCCGCAAACGCTCCAGGGACAGTTGAAGATTTGAGGGAAAAAATCTGCTCTCCGGCCGAGAGAGAAACTCGATCTTGTAGCCAGATCGAACGATTTCCTGAACCCACCTGTCCCGAACACGGGCCAGCCAGGGTTGAAGAAAACCGAGCAAGCGTCCCCCCACCCCAGAACCGGGTGAGGGCGCCCCTTCAGGCCGCACTGTTATGGGCAGCGGGTCCGGACTGGCCGGACTTCTGCTTACCTGACCACGGCTTCTTTTGGGAGCCCTGACCTTTGAACGGCTTGCCCTTATAGTGCGACCGAAAGGCACGAAAGGACCCCTGAGAGGGCCGAAAGGAAGCATGTTTCTTACCCGGAGCCGTCTTAGCCTTGTGGGATTGGGGCAAGAGCGTGCTCTTACCACCCGTGATCCCCTTTATCAGTGTATCCAAGGATTCTCCAAAAAGGCGAGATCCTTCATAGGGCAGATTGGCTAAGGTCTTGCGCGAAGATTGGTCCACAGACCAACACTTCAACCAAACCAGGTGGCGAGACAATACCGCCACGCTGTGCACACGTGCAGCCACCGGTACTATATCCAAGTCCGCATCACACAAATACATGACACCCTGATGGATTTGATCCACCATAGCCAACGTCTCTGGAGGGGCAGAGTCAGCCACCAGGACGCGCCTAAGCACCTGCGTCCAACTCGCGACAGCCTGGGCTGCCATAAGAGAAGCAAATAGAGCTTTTAGCATTGAACCCGTAATAGAATAAGTGTGACGGGCAAGAGACTCCAGCCTCCTGTCCGTGGCATCCCGGAACACCGGGGTATCCTCCGCAGGAATCGCAGTGGACTTATTCAAAACCGCCACCGCGTGATCCACCGGAGGCGGTACACACCACCGCTCATCAGTAGCGGGCGTGAAAGGATAACGCAGCTTGAACCTACTTGGCACAGCAAAAGGCTTGTGTAAATTGCACCATTGTTCCTTAACAGCGCGCTGAAAATCATCAGTGCAGGGAAAGACCTGCGATGTCTTGCGTCTTTTCTGCGTCCCATAAGCTGCCAGGGCAGCAGGAGGACATGGTTCATCCTGCAAACGCAGCGTTTGTTTGATAGAAGCAACCAATTCATCCATGAGTGCAAGCTCTTCAGGCGAGCCAAGGGGAGAATTATCAACCCCTTCAACCTCAGCCTCCACCTCGGACCCCACAAGATCCAGGGAGGAACGGGACCCCGATAAGGAGACCCCAGCCATAGCAGCCCCATCACCATCACCCTCTGAATCAGAGGAAATTGAAACTCTGGACCGTTTTGTGGATCGAGCAGCCACAAGCATTTGCACCTGAGCAGCAAGGTTAGCCACAATCTCGGCCAAATCCCCCCCTGGGGGGGAAGCAGCAGTCCCCTGGCTTCCCACCAAAGTGGTAGGAAATTTGCTTTCCTGAGAATCCATTGCCCCCAAATAATATGCCGAAGAATAAAGGGTTAACTGCCCCTTTAACAAGCGCGGCGAGCGCAGCCCACTGCACACACACAGTAGCACAATAGAGACCCCCACAGGGAGAAAAGCTCAACTCAGGCAAGGATATAGGAATGGAGAGGATAAAAACCTTGAGAGACCACTGCTGCTGCTGCTGCCTCGATCGGTGCGCCCAGGGAAAAGGAAGTGATGTAACTCAGGGCGCTCTATTAAAGCCTATGGAAGGCTACAAGAAAATGGCCGCCTGCAGTGTTACCATGCGGCTGGAGTGAGCGCTGCCAAAATGGCGCCGATTGGCGCCGAAAACGCCGCTCCTCCACCCAGTGAGGACCGCAGGCAAAACAGTACAATACAGTAAAACATGGCGGACCGCCGCATCGGTCGCTGGAAGTGCCCAAACACGATATAATCATGCCCCCAGCACACAGCTTGTCACACATACACAGTCTGACACAGATAGTGCAGCACAGCCCCCCCCCCCCCCCTTGCAGCCCACAGCATGCAGCCAGAGAGACAGGGAGCTTAACAGTGTGATCAGAGGTAGGGTAACACAGTCCCAGACTGACACCCCCCAAACATACAGGTCCCCACACAGATACACTTACCTCTTAGATGGCGTGGGGAACCCGCATAGGCGAACAAGCCGCTGCACATGTGACAGGGAGAGTCGCATCCAGGACGCAGAAAAAACTGGGGTTGAGAAACCGCACAGCGTCCAGTGAGGTAGCCACCTCACCATAGCACCCCTGCACCGAACAGGGATGGGTCGTTCATTGCGTCAGGAGCGTTACCTGACTGAATGCTCGAAGGCAGGCTGGGAAGCCACTGACCCACATGGGGATCAGCCCGAGACCCAGCCCGCACGAATCCTCTTCATCAGAAGAACTAATTAACGCTGACAAAAATAACAGCTAGGTGAAGAGAGAGAAAAAACTCAAACAAAAATCAAAAAAAGAAGAGAAAGGCTGAGACAAAATGCCCCAGCATAGAGACATCCAGCTACTCCTGACAAGCTAGACATTGAAACTGAGGTATGGATACAGGAAGTAGGAGGTTACTGACTGAGGGGACCACCCCCTGGGGGTGTGATATGTTAAAAGCTTTAACATTAACATATTCTGTTGCCTAGCTACTCCTACGGAGCAAAGGTCATTAACCCATTGTGACGAATATGAAGATGGCGGCGACTGTCGGAGGACGAGAGAAAATGATTTTGTATATTAGCACAGTAGAAATAAGTTACCTCTAATGAGTTGTGCCCCATCTGTGGAAGCTGCAGCATTTGCTAAAACTTTTTTCAGCCCACACTTGCATGTTGGCATTGAACATTTGCCACTGAGACTTGTGTTTCCAATTGTAGTATATATATCTGGTTCCAATTGTAGTATAGATATCTGAATAGATTACAGTACCTCCTTTATTCATAAAAACCCTTGTAATTTTTCACTGAATGCAAGGTTTCTTGTGAATAGAGGAGGTACAGATGAATGTTGTGATCTCCTCTCTTCCAATCACAGAGCACCTTGCATTCAGTGAAAAGAAAAAAAGGGATTGTCAACCTGAAAAAATCTGCAGTTTTTAATTAAAGCCCCCATTAAGATTCCTGTAACACCTGCAACAACTGGGTAGAAAAACAAAAAAATATTCTGTGAGCGTGTACAGAATTGCTTACAAACATTCTGTATCAAAATTAAACATTTGTAGAACACAAACTGAAAAATATTAGGGCCAGTTCACACCACATGCAGTCCAGTGCATTTATTTCACACCAGTGCATTCCAGTTGCAGAAAAAGAGAGAACATGCTGCATTTTGTCTGCACTGAACTGTACTGGAATGTGTTAAAAATGCTTTAAAAAACGCACTGGAAGGCACATGTCCTTATTTAGGGTGAAGTAAAAAATAGGGGAAAAAATGCACCGGAAAACATAAAAAAATGCATGGGAAAGCATCAAAAACGCGCATGCAGAAACACATCTGGACTGCATTTCTTTGGTGTGAACCAGCCCTTAAAAACAGTAAGGACTCATTTACACCCACTGCTCCTCTGAAAGCGATCCACTGCAGTGGACAGGCGCCTTCTCACAGCTTGTTTGAACCCTAAAAAGCAAGCACCACTGCAATGCAACTGTGTGCATTACATGCAAATGCAGCACGGTCCCATTCATTTGAATGGGTTGCATTTAGCGGTGGTACTGCCCACCCAATGCACAGCTGCATAGCAAAGTATGGTGGTCATGGCATGTTTACAGCCCTGAGTGGCTGCACATTCGCCTTTAAAGTGTTACTTGACCCACAACAGTAAAATCTGTATATGCAGTACAGCATGCTTGTTATACTCACTGTGGAACCTAAGGGGTTAATCCTCCATACTATGTAAAAAGGCTGTTTAAACCTGTCTTCTCTGATCCTCCCTTTATTCCACAGTCCCCAATCTATCTGCTGATAGTACAGAGCCTTGGGGGCATTCTGCACATGCTCAGTTTAATGTGTATTGCTAGAGAGCTTTTTATTTTTTTTTCCTTGGGAAAAGTGCATCTGATCAGAACAGGGCCAATCAGCACTTTCCAGACAGAGAGTAAGGGGTCCTACATCCTCAGAGGACGGTCAGAATAGAATGAAAACTTCTTCTACAAGCTTTAACCAGACACTGATAGAAGTCATAAGACTGTTATATACTGCTGATGAGAAAGTATTTAGCAGTTTATATTTACTAAAACTATTGCATTTCCATGTTCTGTGAATTGAGGGAGACCAGATATAGTGAATGCAGGCTTCTGGGTTTAGTAACATTTTATGTTTGTGGTTAGGGAGCAGTAAAACTGTCAGTGTGAACAAGTCCTAAAGTTTTTTTTTTTTTTTCATCAGTGATAAAAACCACATACCATTACTTTTGGAAAACTTACAAAAATAAAGAAATTCAGTAAAAACAGCTAAATGCATTGCAACTATAAGAGGGTTTTGCAAAAATAGAAATACTGCAGACACCATTCCTAACTTGATTTAAGGGGTGCAAACCTCAGGGCTGTCATCCTTATCCCGGCCTCACCAAAAAGGAATTAATTAACCTGAAAAAATATTCTGGGCCAAGGGGCTTTTTTGGGCTTCACTGGCTATATGTTTTTTTCAGGTCAGTGTCTCACAAGGAAGCAAAGGTGGGTCAGGATAATCAGTTCTATTAAAACAGAGGTTCCCTTATTTGCAGAGAGAAAAATGGTTCCTGTGCTTTTCTAATTATTGCTTTGTATAGGATTTCTTTCTAAGGAGAGTGGCGCCCTCTGCTGTTACTTTAGTTGTCTAACCGAATTGTTGACTGAGAACAGATTACCATTAGCTGGTTAACCACTTAAGCCCCGGAAGATTTTACCCCCTTACTGACCAGGGGTTTTTTTGCGATTTTTTACTGCGTGACTTTAAGGACAATTGCGCGGTCGTGCGACGCTGTACCTAAACGAATTTCAAGTCCTTTTTTTCCAACAAACAGAGCTTTCTTTTGGTGGTATTTGATCACCTGTTCGATTTTTTGATCATGCGCTATAAACAAAAAAAGAGCGTCAATTTTGCAAAAATAACAATATTTTTCAAATTTTTTTATATGAAATCCCCCCCCCCCCCCAAAAAAATGTAAAAATCTAAATTTTTTAACATTTGCGGCCAATTTGTTTTATGCTACATATGTTTGGTAAACAAAATCGCAAAAAGCGTATTTTGATTGGTTTGCGCAAAAGTTATCGCGTTTACTAACAAAGGGAAATATTTTTGTCATTTTTGTTGTTTTTTTTTTTAACGCGTAATAGCGGCGATCTGCGATTTTTTTGCGGTACTGCGACATTGCGGCGGACAGATCGGACCCTTGACTGACATTTTTGACACTTTTGGGGTTACCAGTGACATTTCTACAGTAATCAGTGCTATACATATGCACTGTTACTGTAAAATTACACTGGCAGTGAAGGGGTTAACTTTATTTGAGAGGGAGGGGCTGTGTGTGTCCCTAGGGGCGTGATTCTAACTGTGATTGGCTGTGGCTTGAGCTGTAGGAACAGTGATCAACGGTCCTACATAGTAGAACCGTATGATCACTGTTTCTACACAGGGGAGAATGACAGGCGGCTTGTTTACATCAGCCGTCTGACTTTCTCCCTCTGCACCGACGATCGCCGGACATCGGGTCCGCTGGTCACATGCGCGGGGGGAGTCCGGGGGCGCTCGCTCGCTCCCTAGACCCTCACAGGCTAGCGACGTAGTACTACGTCGCTCTGCCTGTGAGGGGCTGACCGCCGCAGTAAATAGTCGTGCGGCGGTCGGCAAGCGGTTAAGCTTATTGTGTACAAGTCAGCACAACAATCACATCTAACAAATGCACTGTTTTACCAATCCAGCCAAAAAGCAATTTACTGCTTTTACAGATTGTCAAAAATCTTCGAGTTTTGGATAAATTAGAAGAAGAAGATTACATCAGCTGTCAGTTTATTTTTTCGGTGCCTGTGTACCACTAGGGAGACTTCCCTTCTTTTCCTGTCATGGATATGCAACAAGAAGTCTCTACAAAGTGAGTAGAAATCCCCTCTTGCACAACTGTCACCAGACTTTGACTGTCCTTAAAAAAAGATCTACCCTCCTCTCCTGTTACTATGAGAACTGTAAAATGTTGGATTTCCAATAACTTAAAAAAAACGGACTTGGTTCACATCTATACAGCTCTGTGAAGCGCTTCTGCACGGGCACTACAGTCCATTTGAGAAGGCAGCTGTGCCTGTGTTTTATGCAAGAAAAAGGGTTCCTATGCAATTTTCAAAATGCAGCCATAAAATGCACACACACATTTGTGTACAGAACACTTCCAGGTAGCCATATTGCATTGCATTTTCAGAAAATTACAGGGCTGCAGGTTGAAAAGGAAATGTAATTTTGAATAACATCTAATTGCAATATGACTTGCGTCGCAATTGTATACGCTATATTATTTTTTCTTTATTTGCTCCCCCCCCCAAGTGGAGTTACCCTTTACGATGGGTTGACACTGGATTGCGGAGTGGCTCACAGCAGGAGGTCCAATGCGTCCCATTCACTGTTTCAGGTCCGAATTCGGTCTGAATTTTTGGCTACATTCGGACCTGAATCGGACCAGAAGACTCATTCGCATTTCCTGCAAACTGCTCTGCAGCTGTCCCAGAGCTGTGTGAACCGCCTCCATTGAGAGCCAGTCACAGGCTCCAGACATGCAAATTTGATGCGGGGAAACCCACATCTAATTCACACCAGTGTGAACCCAGCCATAAATGTATTCAAAAAGGCATGTCAACTATAGACAGACTCAGGGTCTAAGGATTGATACCACAAGATGCTAGCATTTACATAGTTGCCATAAGACCCTATTTTGTGGGTCTCACTTATATTTTATGACAGATTCCTAAAATGCAAGATCATGTAGTGTGAACACTGCGGTGTCCAGCGGAAAGCAACAAGAATTCTAAGCTATATGTATGGCCCCTTTGTATCACATTGCCACTGGGGCCTGATTTGCCCTGACTCCATTGCTAAGCACCACTACCTGCCATCCATCGTACAATAACAATAGAACTGCAGTTAGTGGGACTTACCTGTGAAGTCAGGCCGTGGGTACAAGAGGAAGGCGACAGGGTAATGAAGATAGTAACACGCATCCTGTTGTGCCTTCTCCTAGCAGGACTTCATAAAGTTTTAACCTTTTAAATGCCATGGACGTGATGGCCTAGAGTCATTGCCATCAAAGGGTTTAAACAAACACATGCCTTTTTATTACATATGCTTTATTCGGTGTGTACACATACACACACCTAAAAAAATTTGAATATCAACAAGTTAATTTATTTCAGTAATTCAACTCAAAAAGTGAAACTCCTATAGATTCAATACACACAAAGTAGAGCTGCACGATTAATCGTTAAAAAAACCCCAAAATCGCGATCTCAATTCAACCCCCCTCACGATCTTAATCCAGCTTTTCTATGATTCATGTAAGTGCAGAGCAGTTCTCTGCTCACAGCGGTCAAAAAAAAAAAAAAAGCAGATGGCAAAGTTTATTACAACATTGTTTAGCGCTGAGAGATAAAAGAAACATTGCACCATTTGGTTCTTTTAGAGATCAAAGAGATAAACTTTGGACTGCAATTTAGGTCAGTTTACCCACTTAACCACTTCAATACGGGGCACTTTCACCCCCTTCCTGCCCAGGCCAATTTTCAGCTTTTAGTGCTGTTGCGTTTTGAATGACAATTGCGCAGTCATGCAACACTGTACCTAAACCAAATTTATGTCATAAAATAGAGCTTTCTTGGTATTTGATCACCGCAAGGTTTTTTCTTTTTTGCTACACAAATAAAAAAAGACCAAAAAGTTTGAAAAAAAAATGTTTTTTTGTTTATGTTATAAAACTACTACAATGAATAAAAAATACACTTCAATGAATATTAAAACAAAATAAAAAAAATAAAAACAGTAAAGTTAGCCCAATTTTCTTATATAATGTGAAAGATGATGTTACGTTGAGAATCGTCATCTTTATTCTAAGCAAAAAAATATTGTGATTTTCATTTTATCCAGAATCATGCAGCTCTAACACAGAGTGATGCATTTCAAGTAGGGATAGACCGATACCCATATTTTGGTCACAACGTATTGGTATCGGCCGATATTTTGTACATTTAAAGTTTTGAAAAATAAAGACAATTGTTAAAACAAATCTGATACTGAACATGTTAATTTTTGTTTAATGCTTAATGGCTGGCTTGCTGGCACCCTGTGGTGGATGGCTGGCTTGCTGGCACCCTGTGGTGGGTGGCTGGCTTGCTGGCACCCTGTGGTGGATGGGTGGGTGGCTGGCACAGGGCCTGTGGGCGGCTGGCTGGCACAGGGCCTGTGGGCGGCTGGCTGGCACAGGGCCTGTGGGCGGCTGGCTGTCACAGGGCCTGTGGGCGGCTGGCTGTCACAGGGCCTGTGGGCGGCTGGCTGTCACAGGGCCTGTGGGTGGCTGGCTGTCACAGGGCCTGTGGGTGGGTGGCTGTCTGGCACCCTTTCTGTGGATGGGTGGCTGGCACCCTGTGGTGGGTGGGTGGCTGGCACCCTGTGGTTGGTGGGTGGCTGGCACAGGGGCTGTGGGTGGCTGGCTGATACAGTGCCTGTGGCTGGCTGGTACAGGGCCTCTGGCTGGCTGGTACAGAGCCTGTGGCTGGCTGGCTGGTACAGAGCCTGTGGATGGCTGGCTGGTACAGGGGCTGTAGATGTGGGTGGCTGGCTGGCATCGGGCTGCTGTGGGTGGGTGCATGTCTAATATACTCCCGCGAGACTAATCCCGACTCCAGACGAGGCTGTCCAAGGCGAGGGAGGCGGCCTAAGAAGGCAGAATGACGTCACAAAAATATCGGACAGTTTCGGGGGCCGATACCGATATATCAGGGAAAGTGCAGATCGGCCTTGCCGATAATCGGTCTATCCCTAGTTTCAAGTATTTCTTTCTTTTTATTTTGATGATTGTGGCTCACAGCTAGTGAAAACTTAAAATTCAGTATCTCAGAAAACTAGAATATTGTGTAAAAGTTCAATATTGTAGACTCATGGTATCACACTCTAATCAGCTAATGAACTCAAAACACCTGTAAAGGTTTCCTGAGCCTTTAAATGGTCTCTCAGTCTGGTTCATTAGGTTACACCATCATGAGGAAGTCGGTAATGCAATAAATTGTGGTAATGAATAAGCACGGTATTGTTATTGTGGGCAGTTTAAAATACTGTGTTTGTTCAACCGGATAAAAGTATCTAAACCAGGAGTTCCCAAATGCGAGCTGCATTTCAGTGGGTCGCCGGTGGGCCTCCCGCATTATGCCTGCGGCTCACCCGCAAGCGCAGCCCAATATCTCGGCTGCACTTGTCAGCTGTCAGTGAACTCGGTCAGCCAAGAACTGAGCGGCGCCACTGCTTCCATCCTGTAACGTTCGGCTCCTCCTGTCAAAGGCGGAGTCAGTAATACTGCACTCCGCCTATGACAGGAGGAGCCATGACGCGATTGATTGAACAGCATGCCACTGCACTCTGACACCTGCAGCTATCCTGTCAGTCGGAGTCCCCTGCCTGGAATCAATCCTTCCACGTGCTGATGAGAGGTGGGGATGGATGGGACCAGCATGTGAAGAACATACAGGTAACCGAAGATGGGTCACCCTGTACCCTTCAACACCTCTACCTATGTAGCCAAGCCACCTCCTGTTCATGCCATGCCTCCTTCTTCATCATGCCTTGTCTCCTTCATGCCATGGCCTCCTTCATGCCATGTGGCACGGCATGAATGAGACAAGGCATGACATGAAGAAGGAGACAAGGAATTAAGAAGGAGGCATGGCATGATGCCCCCTTAATGACCAGGCCATCGGATCGGAGCTGAGCGCCAGTCACCAGGTAGGCCAGACACTGCTTGATGGCTTATTTTAGGCCTGGTTCACATGCATGCAGGTTGGCGACCCACATTTGCACAGGCATAGCAGCCCATTGATTCGAATGGGCTGCTATGCCTGCATTTTCAGCTGAAAAAAGGTGCATGCAAAATTAAAAAAAAATGTAGTGGCCGTGAAATCCATCCTGCTTTTGCACCGTGCGACTTACCTGCAGTTCCTGTACGCCCAAACTGGATTTTTAAATGCTGGGCCTGCGTATATAAAAACGCAGAAAGCTTGCCAGTGCAGGAACTGCAGATAAGTCACATGGTGCAAAAGCAGGATGGATTTCAAGGCCACTGCATTTTTTTTAATACCGTGATAATACCGTATACCGTGGCAAAACCTTAATCAATTAATCGCAGCATGGAAATCTGATACCGTCACATGCCTACTGCTGACTTGACAGTTGTCCAGAAGACACTCTCCAAAAAAAGTAATTGTTAAAGAAGCTGGCTGTTCACAGATTGGTGTATCCAAGCATATTAATCAGAAGTTGAGTGGAAGGAGAAAGTGTGGTAGAAAAAGGTGCACAAGCAAAAGGGATAACTGTAGCCTTGAGAGGATTGTGAAGCAAAGGCCATTCAAGAATTTAGGGGAGATTTACAAGGAGTGGACTATGGCTGGTGTCAGTGCTTCAAAAGCCACCACACACAGATGTATCCAGGACATGGGAAACAACTGTTGCATTCCTTGAGTCAAGCCACTCCTGAACCAGAAACAACATCAGAAGCATGTTACCTGCGCTAAGGAGAAAAACACTGGACTGTTGCTCAGTCGTCCAAAGTCCTCTTTTCGAATGAAAGTAAATTGTACATTTAATTTGGTAAATTAAAGGTCCCAGAGTCTGGGGGAAGAGTGGAAAGACACAGAATTCAAGTTGCATGAGGTCTAATGTGAAGTTTACAATCAGTGATGATTTGGGGAGCCATGTCATATGCTAGTGTTGGTCCACTGTGTTTTATCAAGTCCAGTGCAGCCCTCTATCAGGAAATTTTAAAGCACTTCATGGAAGACACAGGGAAGGCAACAACCTGAGGAAGGAATGACGGATAGGGGCAAAGAACCACCTTATCACTGTGAACCACCAAGTAAGGTGAACGACAGGGTACCGCCACCAATTCCAACACCCTGGAGCAGAGGTGAAAGCCCCGAAAAAGACCACCTTCTGGAACATCGCAAGCAGGGGAATCTCCTGAAGATTCTCAAAAGGAGGCTTCTGGAGGACAGTGCACCAAATTGAGGTCCCAAGGTGGCAACAGAGACCGCACTGGAGGGGTCAAGTGCCAAACTCCCTGAAGAAAAGTACACACCAAGGAGAATGTGGCCAAAGCCATTAAAAGAAGACCCCTAAGGCAGACACCTGACCCTTGATAGTACTCAAGGCCAGTTTCTGCTCAACCCCCCGTTGAAGCAAGGTCAAGATCCAAGCCACCGAAAAAAAGAGCGAGGATGAATCCCCCAAGAGACTCATACCACGCAATGTACATCTTCCATGTACAATGGTAGATCTTCCTAGAAGTAGATTTCCTAGCTTTTAATAGCATTGGAATCACAGCCTCAGACGAACCTCTATCCATCAGCACCTGGCGCTCAACAGCCAAACCATCAAAGCCAGTGACTGTAAACACAGGATGGAAGATTGGTCCTTGGGACAGCAGATCCTCCCTGAGAGGAAGCTTTCAAGGAACGTCAGTGGCAAGCTGCACCAGATCGGCGTACCAAGCCCGGCGAGGCCAGTCCGGGGCCACTAAGATGACCAGAATCCCTTCTGCCTCGATCCTGCCTAAAAGTCTTGACAGATACTGACCCCACAGGGCCAACAGCGCATTTGTGGCGTCTGCCAAAGGATCCCGTGACCAAGCCACAAACCTCTGCACCTTTCGGTTGAGCCGAGAAGCCAACAGATCCACCTCGAGGATGCCCCACCGGAGACACAACTGATGAAACACCTCCGGATGAAGGGACCACTCCCCTTGGTCCAACGCCTGCCGACTGAGGTAATCCGCCTGCAGAGAGGGATGGAACGAACCATTCTGCCCACCTTAGAATGCCAGCTACCTCCAGAGCCCCAAGAACACTTCTTGTGTCCCCCCCTGCTGATTGACATAAACCATGTACGCGGTTGCAGAAGTGGAGGAATCCTCCTCACTCTCTGAGGATCTGATGAGACAGAAGAAGCAGAGGAAGGTGGGGGGCGTCTTTTGCCAGCCCGTCGCCCAAAAGCCACCTGGGACAACAAGGACTAATTGTCAGTGCATCAGTGGATGGATGGGACCCGGAGGGCCCCCGCAGCCTCAGAGAAGGGATCAGGTGGGGAGATGTGCTCCAAAGACTCCATGAGTCACCAGGGGGACCCCATTAAAAAGTGTAAAACACTGCAAGGGACAACCCCCACTGTGCTTGCAGCACCACCCAGTCGCCAGGCACAAGCGATCCTCAGCAGAGAGGGAGAGGACCCCACCAGACTCACCACTCTGCAGAAACAAGGCACCACAGGTACCAGGAGAATCTGCACTGCACGAATGGCGATCAGGAGTCAGAACCAGGGGATGAGGAGGGGCTCCCACTGCCGAAATCGCCACCCAGAGGGTTCCACTGTCATGGCCGCCGCTATTTTCAATGGAAAACCACCGAAAAATGGCCGCCCGACTACACAAACATGGCCGCCGTGCATTAAGCACATAGACTACAAGAAAAAGGCAGCCCCGCGCAGCACCACAAAACAGCGCAGAAAGGGGGGGCCCTGGCAGGAGCCCCCACCAGGTACAGCCCCCCCACCCACAGCCGATCACCCAGCGCAACCCCCCACACATCGCCAGCACAGCACCCTACCCACAACCTAGGCGGTGGACTAGGCCACCCCACAGCCCCAGCATCAGTGAAGGGGGGGGGGGGTGGATGGTCCACAGGGACCGCCAGACCAATGAGGGGGGTGCCGAACGGGAACCCAGGGGTTCGACCGTACCATGGAGGGCAAATGTCCACACCAAAACCCTCCCGGGGGAGAGAGGGGACAGTTACTTACCATACCAGGAACCAGATGTGCACCGCTCCATACAGAGCCTCCTCTCCATCGAAATGGGGGACTGTTGGCCAGGAGGAACGCTGCCACTCGGGCCGAGACCCAGTCATATGCGACCTTGCAAGGCGTTTAACTCGCAGGCCAATCCCCGTCCAGTGGGGCTATGTCGCAGCTGACCTAGCATGAAGCTGAGGGCTGCGTGCACGCTCTCGCTGGCCAGACTGGGGTGACCACCTGATCTAGATTAACCAGCCCGTCGCCCAGTCCGGCAATTGATTGTAGATCCCACAGGAAAAAATCTAGGAGAAAAAAAACTTCTATCTAGAAAGAAAGTCCGGCAGTTGATTGTAGCTCCCACAGGAAAAAATCTAGGAGAAAAAAAATTCTATCTAGAAAGAAAAAATTGCCAGGACCAGATATCTCAGCAAAGAACTAGGTCCTTACTCCTGACTAGGCAGAAAAAAAACTGAGTACCTATAACAGAGAGAGGGAGTATACCCCCTGGGACTGCCCATAAGCGTAGCCAGACTTTTTTTATTCCAAGTGTCCTACTCCTGTAGGAGGCAGTATATCCCAATGGTTAGGAAGATCAGGAGCTGTATCAGTCAATGAACGGAAGAGAAAACATTAATTTAATCCATTTTGGAATAAGGCTGTAACATAACAAAATGTGGAAAAAATGAAGCACTGTGAATACTTTCCGGATGCACTATATATAATTTTACCCCTGCTAAATTTAAACAATAGAATACCTTCTAGCATGTCTCCAGCTGCTTTGGGACAAGTGAAGAGTGCTTTCCGTGGGGGTGCCAGGTCTGAAACACTAAATCCGGACCCGGTTACAGAACTTCCACTTACTCCGCCAGCTGATGAAGACGACGATGAAGCAGCCATTACCAAAAGCCTTTAAAAGGAATAACATGCATAAGCACAAAACAATTCTAAAACATGACTCAGTTTAAAATAAAAATAAGCGTTACTAGACATTAGCAGTCTATTGCTACATGGTGAATTTTTACAGTTCCACCTAGAGAACTTTTTTAACCACTTTACTACCAGTCACGTAACCTCTACGTCATCAGACTTTGCGGGGTTATACCGGGATGATGCCTCTAGCTAGAGGCATCATCCCGGTACCGTTGTTTGAAGCCGACGGTCGGCTTTCCGTCGGTAACGAACGATGCGGCTCGGGAGCCGCTCGATCGTTACCCGGGGGGGCGGGAGGGGACGTCCCCCCCCTCCCGCCGCCTTCCGCGGCTTTGCTCGGGGCTACCGTCCCACCGGGAGCCCCGAGCACCCAGCCGGCACGTCCGCCGGCTGGATGGAGTCCCGATGAATGCCGGAAACGGCATCGATCGGGTCTCCGATGACGTAACCCGGAGGCGGCGTCCATGACGTCACGTCCGGGTTACTGTGCTGCAAAAGGCGGCAGATTTGAAAAACGGCTGTATGCAAAAATGCCGTTTTCGGCGTTTTGCATACAGGGAAGTGTAGTGGAGGGGTCTAGGGTCTTTTAGACCCTCGATCCCTCCATAAAGAGTACCTGTCACGACATATTGCTGTCACCAGGGATGTTTACATTGCTTGTGACAGCAATAAAAGTGATCAGATTTTTTTTTTTTTAAAAACCTGTAATAAAGTTTAAAAAAAAAAGAAAAAATAAATAGGAAAAAAAAAAAAAAAAAAAATTTAGCCGTCCCCGTCACCGTTAGCTCGCGCACAAAAAAAAACGTATACGCAAGTCGAGCCGCAAATGAAATCGCTGTTCAAACCACACATGTGAGGTATCGCCGCGATCGCCAGAGCGTGGGCAATAATTAAAAAAAAAGAGCTACACTCTAACTCTAAACTGGTAACCGTTAAATAAATTTAAAGCGTCGCAGATTGAGATCTCTATTGACCGTAGTTTGTCGCCATCCCACGGGGGGGCGCAATTTTAAACCGTAACATGTTTGGTATCTATTTACTCGGCGTGACATCATCTTTCACAATATACAAAAAAAATGGGCTAACTTTACTGTTTAGTATTTTTTAAATGCAGTGAAATGTGATTTTTCAAATTTTTTCCAAAAAAATGGCGTTTTAAAGACCGCTGCGCAAATACCGCGTGACAAAAAATTTTGCAATGACCGACATTTTATTCTCCAGAGTCTTTGCTAAAAAAATATATATAATGTTTGGGGGTTCTAAGTAGTTTTCTAGGAAAAAATACTGGTTTTAACTTGTGAACAAAAAGTGTCCGAAATAGGGCTGGGGCTAAAGTGGTTAAAAAGGCTCAAAGTGACCCTTTCAGGTCCACTATAAACTCTATATAATCACCAAACACTCGCTATTATGTTTGTTAGCCAGAAAACCCTACTCTGCATACCTCTCCAAAACTAGTTTCAGTGGTGACAGATTCTCAGAACTTTGTGGACCAAGCACTGTCTGAAATAATCAACACCCTACATCCTTCCCATCCGCTCTCAAAAGGCAAGCACAAAGTAAAACTATAGGTAAAACTTTATTTTTTTTTACATTTTGCATAGATTAAGAGAGAGTCATAACCTCTGTCAGTTTTTTGCCATCTGTGTCCCAATGAGGGGATTTTCCCTTCACTTCCTCTCTCATAGCCAAAACAGGAAGTGAGAGGAAATCCCTGCAAAATGAGGGACTCTGGTTGTCACCAGAACTATCTTCAACATTGGAATATTTCGGCAATATTCCTGGTGTAGAGACAACCCAAAATTTAGGATTTTCTTTCACTTTCACTGATAACAGTAAACAGGACAAATAGAGAGGGTGAATCTCCTTAACCACTTGATCTTTGGAAGATTAACCCCCCCCCCCCCCATCATGACCAAGCCATTTTTTGGTGATACGGCACTGCGTTACTTTAAGTGACAAACAAACAAACAAAAAAAAAAAAAATTTAAAATAAAAACAATATCATTTTACTTTCTTCTATAAAACATATCCAATAAAAAAAAAATGTAAAAAAAAAAAATCACATTTCTTGATCTTCATCAATTTAGGCCAATATGCATTCTGCTACATATTTTTGGTAAAAAAATCCCAATAAGTGTAGATTGATTGGTTTGCACAGAAGATATATAGTGTCTACAAACTATGGGATATTTTTATGGAAATTGTATTTATTTTTTTATGAGTAATGGTGGCAATCAGCGACTTACAGTGGGACTATGATATTGTGCCGGTCAAATTGGACACTAACTGACACTTTTTGGGGACCAGTGACACTAATAAAAATGTGCACTGTCACTCTACAGACACTGGGTGGGAAGGGGTTAACATCAGGGGCGATCAAATGGTTAACTGTGTTGCTAGCCAGTGCTTGTGTGCTGTGTGGGAGGTGCTTTTACTAGGGGAAGGCACTGCTCCATGTTCCTGCTTTGCAGAGACACAGGATCAATGTCTTCCCCACTGACAGAATGGCAATCTGCCTCGTCTATATAGGCAAATTGCTGTTCTGGCTCTGTGCTGATTGATTAGCGGGTACCTGCAGATCAGCTCCTGCTGTGTATAATCATAGTGGGAGCGGGCTGCTGCTGCTGGCGTTCATGCGGGCCCCAGACTCGGAAGTGCAGGATCGCGTACTAGGCACGAGATCCTGCGCAGCACAGCTGCCTTGCAGCCATATATGTAAGTCATACGGTCGGCAAGTAGTTAACGGGGGCACAGACAGCAATAAATCTGACAGGGGTTCTAATCCCTCCCTACTTTATCCAAAACTAAGAAAATAAATTGTGTGTTTAGTTACACTTTAACGCAATAATAAACTCAAAACAAAAATGTAATACATTGAAACTCACAAATTCTTAGATGTGATGGCTGCATTAGTTGTTTTTTTTTTTTTTTTTAGGTGTTTTCCGTTCATTTTCACCTGGTGATCCTGCCAGCAAGTTTGTAATTTTTCAACTTCCTCTAAAGTGAAACTAAGCCCTCCTATGCTTTACTGCCGGGGCACCTGCCAACCAACAGGGGTGCCTAAAATGATCTGCTTTTTATGTAAAACCTTTATCCCAAAAAGAAAAAAAGCTGTTGCTATAACTGCCTTTTAGGGCCGGTTCACACTCTTGCGAGTGCGGCGATCGCATGTAATTCGAAGCGCACTGCTCCTTCATTACATGCGATCGGATGTGCGGATGCGAATTCAGCCATACACTTTGTATGGCTGAAATTCACACTGCACCTGCACAAAAGACGAACAGGACCCTTTTTTCTGCCGCATCAGGATCGGATCGCACAGTGGTTCACACTTGTGCGATCCGATCCTGTACAAACTGTCAGATCGCTCTGCGATATGCGATCAAACTGGGGGTGTCGTTAACATTTAATTGACACCCCCTGCGTATCACATATGGCAGTGTGAACTGCCAGATGTGCATTTGCGATGCGGGAACAGGCTGCGAATTCGCAGCCTTCCCGCATCGCACAAGTGTGAACCGGGTGTTAAGGGTTTGTTGGAGTTTAGCTTTGTTAGTCAAGTCCATCTAACATCACCCTCCCCCCACAATGACAATGCTGCTGTCCAATGGTGGCTCCAATGCTCCTCCATTCAGAGTGAGGGCACTAATGCGGTCACCACATGTAAGGATGGGTAAGCTGCAATATAGAATACATTTTTTGGGGGGTTTTATACCACAATAACCTCTTGCTGAGCACTTAAAGTGGTATTAAACCCAAAAGCAAACTGTATATTGCAGCTTACCAATTCCTAGATGTGATGACTGCATTTGATTTCTTTTTTAGTCTATTTTCATCTGTTGATATGGCCAGTAAATCTGTTGTTATTCAAAAGAACAATCTCTTGCAGTTAAATGGACGAGACAAACAATTTAGCACTGACAGGGGTGCTTACAATGAACAGCTTTTATTTATTCAAGTAAAACCTTTATTCCAAAAGGGAAAACATTTAGCTGTAACAGATTATAAAGTGTGGGGTGGAGTTTGGCTTCAATTTGTTAGTGTATTTAACCACTTACCTACTAGGCACTTTTACCCCCTTCCTGCCCAGGCCAATTATCAGTGCTGTTGCACTTTAAGACCCCATTCACACTACTGCGACTTGTCAGGCGACTGGTCAGCCTGACAAGTCGCGGTCCATTGTGTGCTACGGGAACCGTTCTAATAGGAGCGACTCAAGACGCTCCGACTTAAGAAAAGGGTCCTGTACTACTTCGGGGCGACATCGGAACGACTTGCATAGACATTCATTATATGAAGTCCGTGCAAGTTGTGCCGAAGTCGCAGTGCACGTGACTTCACAGGTCGCCCCCGAAGTCGTGCCGCGTTAGTGTGAACCGGCACTTAATGACAATTGCGTGGTCATGCAACACTGTTTTCCTATAATTTTTTTTTTTTTTTTTTACACAAATAGAGCTTTTATTTGTTTGAATTTAATCACCACTGGGTTTTTCCATTTTTTGCTAAACCAAAAAAGACCAATAATTTTGAAAAACAAACATTTTTCATAGTTTGTTAAAAAATTTTGCAAACAGGTAATTTTTCTCTTTCACTGATGGGCATTGATATGTGGCACTGATAAGTGACACAGATGATGAGGCACTGATTAGCAGCAATGGTCGGCAACGTTGGGACCAATGTCCCTGTAACAGAAACTGGTTAAACCCTTGGCACCGGCCACACGCAAATATACAGCCTCTTGGCACCTAGTGCCTGGCCCTGAATATTTGTGTGAATTGCTGCCCAAACAGCTGTGCCGAAAGCGCGCCCGACAAAGTTACCAAAACCTAACTGACAGCTCCTGATCGCTGCTTGCCATTGGGAGTCTTTGGATCATGGCGGTAACGTGCTCTTAAGCCCCGCCTCCCGACGCCATAAACCTTTGATGGGCTGGAAGGCTTTCTTCTTTTCTGCTCATGCTGACAGCTTGAGGGGAAAAAAAAAGCAGATAACCAGCCTCTGTTTACTTCTGTGGTCAGCTGTCAATGGGTGACAGCTGATTACATGGTAAAGGGCCCCTGTGATTGGCCCTTTACCCCGATCTGTGATCAGGACTCAGCGTTCACAGAGCAGCACGAGCACGGGAGGACGTCCTCCTGGCAAAGTCTGTAGCAGTCTTTCGGCTATAGAGCAGGCAGGAAGGGGTTAAACGTAGGGAAAAACCTTGCGCTTATGAATGTAGTGGTGATTTTGGTGAAATAATAAAGAACACGGCCAGCATTTAGCGCATAGCAGCCCCACACAGTATTTTTGTTCCCTCTCAGACCTGCAGTGAGAGATTTCCCCTGTCACAGAGACCCTTGTGTAGAGACGTCCGGTGAGTAGGGACACAGCAGGGGAGCACCACCTCACGGAGCACCACAGCACTTTCTTTTATGTTGCTATTTATGAACTGTATTTGAAGAACTATATCACATGCACATATTGCACCAAGTATTGCACGGTTTGCATTGGGCACTTGTGTATATATTTGCATTGTTTGTATCATATATTGGTATTGATTAATTTTATGTGGGTAGTTTATTAAGCACTTGCCGACTGGTCACGTTGACCGTACTGCGGCAAAGTGGTTCGTTATCGTCCAGCGAAGTAGTACTACGTCGCTGGACTCCTCCCCCTGTAGGCAGCGCTCGCATGCCGCCGGAGGCTCGCTCCCGCTGTTTTCATTCACAGCGGGAGTCGGGCCAGGGGAGGAGCGGTGGCGATCGCCGCTGCTCTTCCCCGATCGTCGGGGAATCTAGTTTGGGGATCCGCCCGCCTGTGTAAACAGAGCGGGCGGATCTCCTAAGTGACAGGGAGTGACAGATTGCAGGGTTTAGCATAGCTGAACCTGCGATCTGTCCTTGTGTCACTCAGTCACCTCCCCCCACACACGTCAGTAAGCACCAGGCATACATTAACCCCTCCCTCTCCAATAAAATTAACCCCTTCCCTGCCAGTGTTATTTTTACAGTAACAGTGCATATATATAGCACTGATTACTGCAGTAATGTCACTGGTACCCCCAAAAGTGTCAAAAATGTCAGTCAAGGGTCCGATCTGTCCGCCATAATGTCGCAGTCCCGCAAAAAAAAAAAAAAAAAAAAAAAATCGCAGATCGCCGCCATTACTCGTTAAAAAAAAAAAAACACCAAAAATGACAGAAATCTCTCCCTTAGTTAGTAAACGCAATAACTTTTGCGCAAACCAATCAAAATACACTTATTGTGATTTTTTTTACCAAACATAGATAGCAGAAAACAAATTGGCCAAAAATTTAAAAAAAAATTGGATTTTTACATTTTTTGGGGGGGGGGGGGGGGGGGAATTTCATATAAAAAAATGTTAAAAATATTGGTATTTTTTCAAAATAAACGCTCTTTTTTTGTTTATAGCGCAAAAAGTAAAAATCGCACAGGTGATCAAATACCCCCAAAAGAAAGCTCTGTTTGTGGGGAAAAAAAGGACGTAAATTTCGTTTGGGTACGGCGTCGCACGACCGCGCAATTGTCAGTTAAAGTCGCACAGCGCCGAATCGCAAAAAGTGGCCTGGACGTAAGACAGCAAAATCCACCGGTGGTAAAGTGGTTAAGCAGCGCTGACCCACACTTATTTACATTTTCAAAGGAAGGGGTTAAATCTGCTAGTACATCTAACTGACAGTACCCCGCCCCCAACTGACAGTGCTGCTCTCTGCTGTGCCTCCTGTTGTCTTTCAGCTAGAGTTGCGTCTCATTAATACAGGAGGTGTGTTACTGTCCCAATCATCAGGCGAAAACAGAGGGGGGGAGGGGAGCCTAAAAAAGAAAACTGATGCACATCTAATGATTGTTCCAGGTCAGAGTAGTGAAGCCACACAACTAGCATGACAGTCAGGAAAGGAATATATTTCTACGTGCAGGCCCACAATGGCAGCCTTGTCACTCGTTCAGTGCAGGCTTCCCCTGCTGTCTATAGCTGCAGACACACGAAGCTGAGACTGAATGATACAAGAAGTGTGAGCTGTATTGCTTTCCATTCCCTCCTTTCCTCTCACATCTCCCTGTAACATAACAACACAGAGAACACAGTATACATTACCTCCTCTATAACTGCCTTCTCATTACACACTTCCGGCCTCTACCCACTACTGTCTCCTCACACTTCCGTGTCCGGACACCTGACGGCTTTCTTCCAATCAGTTTCCTCGCTCTGTGCCTCGTCTGTGCTCTCTTGGGCTTCGTCTGTTTAAATAATATATATAATTTCACAGCTGTAACTGAGAAAATAGAAGGAGCAGCTGCTCCGTCCCCACACTCTGGCATATTACAATGGTACAAGTGTTCGCTCCTGTATCTTACTACAGTCTTATTGTCGCACCTCCATTTTGTTGTAGACCATATATAACATCTACGATATACGACACTCCTGGCACTTTTAGGGTGTGCTGTAATAATCCTTCCCCCAGGAACTCTAATATGGAATTTATGTTCCCTTTATCCCTCATTGCAGATGTTGATTTCCTGTAAAGTGTAAAGGGCTCTGTCATCCAGGTAGGGTATTACTCAGGACGCCTCTTATTTATTCTCAGTCATTTCAGTGTCTGATATTCTGCTTAGCACTGATTTCTGTGCTGTCTTCTCTACAACACTGAGCACTTCAGATTATGTAATGTACAGTACAGTTTATAGAGCACAGACCTCCAGTGTATGTAATGTACAGTACAGGGTATAGAGTGAAGAGATCAGGAGTATGTACAGTACAGGGTACAGAGTTTAGAGATCAGGGGTATGTAATGTACAGTACAGGGTATAGAGTGAAGAGATCAGGAGTATGTAATGTATAGTACAGGGTATAGAGTGCAGAGATCAGAAGTATGTATTGTATAGTACAGGGTATAGAGTGAAGAGATCAGGAGTATGTATTGTACAGTACAGGGTATAGAGTGAAGAGATCAGGAGTATGTATTGTACAGTACAGGGTATAGAGTGAAGAGATCAGGAGTATGTATTGTACAGTACAGGGTATAGAGTGCAGAGATCAGAAGTATGTATTGTATAGTACAGTGTATAGAGTGCAGAGACCAGGAGTATGTAATGTATAGTACAGGGTATATAGTGCAGAGATCAGAAGTATGTATTGTATAGTACAGTGTATAGAGTGCAGAGATCGGGAGTATGTATAGTACAGTGTATATAGTGAAGAGATCAGGAGTATGTAATGTACAGTACAGGGTATAGAGTGCAGAGACCAGGAGTATGTAATGTATAGTACAGGGTATATAGTGCAGAGATCAGGAGTATGTAATGTAGTACAGGGTATAGAGTGCAGAGACCAGGAGTATGTAATGTACAGTACAGGGTATAGAGTGAAGAGATCAGGAGTATGTAATGTATAGTACAGTGTTTAGAGTGCAGAGATCAGGAGTATGTAATGTACAGGCTATAGAGTTTAGAGGTCAGGAGTATGTAATGTACAGTACAGTACAGGGATAGAGTGCAGAGATCAGGAGTATGTAATGTACAGTACAGGGTATAGAGTGCAGAGATCAGGAGTATGTAATGTATAGTACAGGGTATAGAGTGCAGAGATCAGGAGTATCTAGTGTATAGTACAGGGTATAGAGTGCAGAGATCAGGAGTATGTATTGTACAGTACAGGGTATAGAGTGCAGAGATCAGGAGTATGTATTGTACAGTACAGGGTATAGAGTGCAGAGATCAGGAGTATGTATTGTACAGTACAGGGTATAAAGTGAAGAGATCAGGAGTATGTATTGTACAGTACAGGGTATAGAGTGCAGAGATCAGAAGTATGTATTGTATAGTACAGTGTATAGAGTACAGAGATCAGGAGTATTTAATGTATAGTACAGTGTATATAGTGAAGAGTTCAGGAGTATGTAATGTACAGTACAGGGTATAGAGTGCAGAGACCAGGAGTATGTAATGTACAGTACAGGGTATATAGTGCAGAGATCAGGAGTATGTAATGTACAGTACAGGGTATAGAGTGAAGAGATCAGGAGTATGTAATGTATAGTACAGTGTTTAGAGTGCAGAGATCAGGAGTATGTAATGTACAGGCTATAGAGTTTAGAGGTCAGGAGTATGTAATGTACAGTACAGGGATAGAGTGCAGAGATCAGGAGTATGTAATGTACAGTACAGGGTATAGAGTGCAGAGATCAGGAGTATGTAATGTACAGGGTATAGAGTGCAGAGATCAGGAGTATGTAATGTACAGTACAGGGTATAGAGTGCAGAGATCAGGAGTATGTAATGTACAGTACAGGGTATAGAGTGCAGAGATCAGGAGTATCTAGTGTATAGTACAGGGTATAGAGTGCAGAGATCAGGAGTATGTAATGTACAGTACAGTTTATAGAGCACAGACCCCCAGTATATGTAATGTACAGTACAGGGTATAGAGTGCAGAGATCAGGAGTATGAAATGTACAGGGTATAGAGTTTAGAGATCAGGAGTATGGAATGTACAGTACAGGGTATAGAGTGCAGAGATCAGGAGTATGTATAGTACAGGGTACAGAGTTTAGAGATCAGGAGTATGTAATGTATAGTACAGTGTATAGAGTGCAGAGATCAGGAGTATGTAATGTACAGGGTATAGAGTTTAGAGATCAGGAGTATGTAATGTACAGTACAGGGTAAAGAGTGCAGAGATCAGGAGTATGTAATGTACAGTACAGGGCACTCTGTTACCTTTAAAAACTGTTAATTAAGAGGAAAAGCGGTAGGGGGAAAACAATCCGGTACATCCATGTCCCAGGCAGGAAATCGAGTGAGGGCAAGATGGCCCCCACTGAACTCTATGGCCTTTGAGGACCGGAGCAACATCATACATTGCTTCATTCCAATGGCCTTGACTTTTTTTCTTTTAAGTGTAGATGTGAGATCTGAGGTCTTTTTGAACCCAGATCCCACAATAAAGAGGACCTGTCCTGCCTATTTCTATTACAAGGGATGTTTACATTCCTTGTAATAGGAATAAAAATTATCAAAAATATTTTTTTTAAAGGGACAGTATAAAAATAAAAAATATAAGGTAAAATAAATAATAAAAAAAATGTAAAGCGTCCTGTCCCTCCGAGCTCGGGCGCAGAAGTGAACACATACGCAGGTCGCGCCCCCATATGTAAACTGTGTTCAAATCACACATGTGAGGTATTGCCACGATCGTTAAAGCGAGAGCAATAATTCTAGCACTAGACCTCCTCTGTAACTTTAAACTGGTAACCTGTAGAAATTTTTAAAGCTTCGCGTATGGAGATTTTTAAGTAACAATGTTGCCATTCCACGAGGGAGTGCAATTTTGAAGCATGACATGTTGGGTATTTATTTACTCGGTGTAGCATTATCTTTCACATTATAGAAAAAAATTTGGCTAACTTTACTTTTTTCTTATTTTTTTATTAAAAAAAGTGTATTTCTTTCTAAAAAAAAATTGCGTTTGTAAGACTGCTGTGCAAATACATTGTGACATAAAGTATTGCAACGATCTCCATTTTATTCTCTAGGGTCTCTGCTAGAAAGAAAAAAAAATTCTAAGTAATTTTCCAGCAAAAAATACTGATTTTACCTTGTAAATAACAAGTGTCAAAAATAGGCCTGGTCCTTAAGTGGTTAATTTTAGTTCCTAAACCTTTTGCCCTTTCGGTATTTATTGTTTTCAGTAGCAGCTGTCCTGTCCACAAATAGCTGCCATGTCAGAAGTCCTGGAAAAAAAAATATATGTGGTATCCTGGAGTCACATGTGTGTCTAGGCTGCAGTCTGTTCCAGTTTGAATAACCGTTCTTGGTGAATAAACATGAACTGAACATTTTTCATTTTGAAGTCTAGTGTCTTGTTTTCTCTTCATGGTGATACAGGACTTGACAAATTTGCTTTGAATCCAAGAGCCAACTAAAAAGTTAGGAGCCAGTTTTTTTAAGAAAGCATATTTGCTATATGGCGCTGTACTACTTTAACTGAAAATTGCGCGGTCATGCAACACTGTACACAAATTACATTTTATGTAATTTTTTTTCACACAAATAGAGCTTTCTTTTGGTTGTGTATTTTAATTGTTTGCGTAAAAAGTATAGCCTCTACAAATGACGGTATAAATACTGATTTTTATTTTCTTTGTAAACTAATAATGGCGGCGATCAGCGACTTATATTGGGACTGGGATAGTACTACTGGCATTCTGACACTGGCTAACGTACACTAACATCACCAGTGACTCTTAATACAGTGATCAGTGCTAAAAAAATGCACAGTCACTGTACTAATGACACTGGGTAGTAAGGGGTTAACATCCCGGATAAAGAAAGGGTTAAAACGGTTGTATCCCCTGTAAAAGAAAAAAAAAACCTGCAGGACAATGGCATAATGTGCATACTAGCACATTATGAAATACTTACCTTAGAACGAAGCCCCGCACACTGGACGCGCTGAAGCAGCTGACATGTTCCCTCGACGTCTCTTCCGGGTTCGGGGGCTCCTGCGCTGTGAGTGGCCGGAGCCGCGATGACGTCACTCCCGCGCATGCGCGCTGGAATTTACCTTCCAGGGAGGAGCCGGCAAGGAGCTCTGAAGGTCCAGCAAGTTATGCCGGACCTTCAGAGCGCATGCACCGCTGGTGTAAGTGGCTGCATGCAGGGTGAATATCTCCTAAACCATGCAGGTTTAGGAGATATTAATTTTACCTACAGGTAAGCCTTATTATAGGCTTACCTGTAGGTAAAAATGAAAAAGCAGAGTATATTACCGCTTTAACTGTGTGTCTAGGGAGTGTAATGGAACTGAACTGTGTACTGTTTTACTATAGAATGTGTTTGCAGGAAGACACAAACCGCCACATCCCGGCTGTCAGTAGAGAGATCTGTGTTGTTTACAGTACAGATCTCTCTCCTGTCACTTGCTCCGACAATCAGCGGGTCCTGGCCATGAATCATTGGCCGGGACCCAGTGGTCGGCATGTAAAGGAGCCGGTGAGATCGCAGCTGGGTGGGCATGCGCCCTCCCACCCAGAAATGCAGAATCACAAATTGCTCATGCCTGGTGCCAACAGTGAATGGGTTGACAAAATCCCAGGTGCCAGGACGCAATTTTTAGTCGCCATGGCATTTGTCGAGCCCTAGTATATAGTGTGTATATATACTGTGTGTGTGTGTGTGTGTGTATATATATATATATATATATATATATATATATATATATATATATATATATATATATATATATATATATATACACACATATACACAGTATCTCACAAAAGTGAGTACACCCCTCACATTTTTGTAAATATTTTATTATATCATTTCATATGACAACACTGAAGAAATTACACTTTGCTACAATGTAAAGTAGTGAGTGTACAGCTTGTATAACAGTGTACATTTGCTGACCCCTCAAAATAACACAACACACAGCCAATAATGTCTAAACCGCTGGCAACAAAAGTGAGTACACCCCTAAGTTAAAATATCCAAATTGGGCCCAAAGTGTCAATATTTTGCCTCCATTATTTTCCAGCACTGCCTTAACCCTCTTGGGCATGGAGTTCACCAGAGCTTCACAAGTTGCCACTGGAGTCCTCTTCCACTCCTCCATGACAACATCACAGAGCTGGTGAATGTTAGAGACCTTGCACTCTCTCCTGCTTGAGGATGCGCCACAGATGCTCAATAGGGTTTAGGTCTGGAGACATGCCTCGCCAGTCCATCACCTTTACCCTCAGCTTCTTTAGCAAGGCAGTGGTCATCTTGGAGATGTTTGGGGTCGTTATCATGTTGGAATACTGCCCTGCGGCCAAGTCTCTGAAGGGAGGGGGATCATGCTCTGCTTCAGTATGTCAAAGTACATGTTGGCATTCATGGTTCCCTCAATCAACTGTAGCTCTCCAGTGGCAGCAGCACTCATGCAGCCCCAGACCATGACACTCCCATCACCATGCTTGATTGTAGGGGAAGACACACTTGTCTTTGTACACCTCGCCTGGTTGCCACCACACACGCTTGACACCATCTAAATCAAATAAGTTTCAATAAGTCTCATCAGACCACAGGACATGGTTCCAGTAATCCATGTCCTTAGTATGCTTGTCTTCAGCAAACTGTTTGCGGGATTTCTTGTGCATCATCTTTAGAAGGCTTCCTTCTGAGACGACAGCCATGCAGACCAATTTGATGCAGTGTGCGGCATATGGTCTGAGCACTGACAGGCTGACCCCCCCCCACCCCTTCAACCTCTGCAGCAATGCTGGCAGCACTCAAACGTCTATTTCCCAAGACAACCTGTGGATATGACGCTGAGCACGTGCACTCAACTTCTTTGGTTGACCATGGCAAGGCATGTCCTGAGTAGAAAAAACCCAAGGGTTGCTCACACAAAGACAGATCTTATTGGACTGTACAGCTTACTCCCTAATCACCCTTGCAGTCAGGTAAACCACCTGCTGCTGTCCGTTGACAAGCATACTAATACAACACAAAAGGGGAGGAAGAAAGGGTCTCCTCAAAAGAAGTCAACTATGGACATCTGGGTGTATTAGTGCAAAAAAC
Source organism: Pelophylax lessonae (assembly GCF_965119305.1). Lineage (NCBI taxonomy): Eukaryota > Metazoa > Chordata > Amphibia > Anura > Ranidae > Pelophylax > Pelophylax lessonae. Next base: position 143,328,276 of record NC_138776.1, read on the forward strand.
TTTATTAATTGTGAAGGTGTCATTGTTACAAATGAAAAGAACCACACACTCATGAGATAAAAAAGATACATGGATAAAATCAAGGTAACAGCAATAGGGATGTATGCAGTAACCAGTTTCTATACTTGCACTGATAGTATAGTATTATAGGCTTGAAAACTTAGTAACCACCACCGGTGAATGGATAATAGCCTGAATACAGTCTTAGACTAGGCAAGTAGAGCAGTCTCTGGGACCGGACTCATCCGGGATGGATCTCTTGGAGTGTCCAACACAGACAGGCATAGCCTGTAATTGTATGTGGAGTCACTTGCCAGAGCAATAGCCACTTGGTTGTGGGTGTTGGGAACCAGCCCAGTATGTATGGAGGCTCTGTTGATGCTGACAGAACAGTAATAAGATTAGGAAAGTTCCAATAGTGGTATATCCCTCCTTAAGAATAGGGCGGACCCATCCTCCAGGTGCATCTGATCCTATTCCCAGTAGACATCCATGGTCTGCAGCTCCAGCGTGTCTCCTACAGCTCTGAGGAAACCAGCGCCACCTGCTTGTGAAACGCACATAAGCATATACATCCCACAATAGTTTGCTCCTAAGGCAGACAGAAAACAGTGGGATACAGCCACTTCAGAATAAACACTTAACAACCCCCCCACCTCAAACTATCAAGCAATGGTCTATGAGACACTCCTACAGTGTTCTAGCAGTCTGAAAGGTGGAATTGGGTATCTTCATATATTTCTTGTGGGATATTGTTGATAAATATTACTGTCCCAATTAAATGAGCCCCTTCAACTTTTAACACAAACCACACATAGAGAACCCAGGATAATAGAGGTAAAACAAAAATTTGAGTCTGGTGTGGTTTTACTTGGAGTTTGGTTAGGAAATACCCTACTGGGGTTCACGGTTGCCCTGTGCCCCTAATAGACACGGGGTGACTTACACGGGGGAGCTGTAAAATGGATTTCCAGAGCTTTCAAAGGTAAGCTTGTTTCCATGAGCCTCCTGCCCAAAGTGACTTCCGTCACAGGGGCGATCAATTTCAGCTTGCCTGGTGGTCTTCTTTGAATGAGCTTCATTCAAGGCATTTGACATTTTGCTCCTCCATTTTGCCCTTCAATGTCACAATGGGACCTGAACTTGGTGCATTCCATGGTTTAAAAGCCCCCTTTTGAGAATACGTGGACTCTTTCCTTTTCGACTCTTTCACAAAAGTCTTCCTTTTTGGTTGCCATCACCTCTGCGTGCAGATTCTTGGAGCTTGCAGCCAAATACCCTGTATTTAGTTTTTCACAAGAATAAGGTGGTTCTATGTCCTCATCCTTCTTTTCTGCCCAAGGTGGTGTCTCCCTTTCATCATAATGGGGATACTGTCTTTCTGTCCTTATGTCCTTGACCGATTCATCCTAAAGAGAACTTGCTTCGTTTTCTGGATGTGATTGGGGGAGGTAAGGATATATCGACTACGGCTTCATTCCATAAGACTGATTCTTTCTTTGTGGCCACTGAAGTTACGCAGAAAGGGTTGGCCTGCTTCCTCGGCTACCTTTTTAAGATGGATTGGGTGGACTTTCATTTAGACGCAAGCTATTATGGGTCAGTCTCCTCCATTTCCTGTTGGAGCCTATTCCACTAAGGCAGTTAGCATGTCCTGGGTATTTTGTCATCAAACTTCTGTGTACCAAGTCTGTAAGGCGGCTCCTTAAAGTTTTGCAAGCTGCAGTTTGAATTTTTTTTTCTTATCTTCTGGGGGTTTTGTTTTGTGCTTGTACCTACTGGTGTTTTCCCACCCCTCAATGTTCACTGCTTTGGGGCATCCCTATCGTCCTACTGCTGGAGGTGACGCTTTTAAAATGGTTGTAAACCCTCTCAAATACCCAGTGAAATGAATACCCTCAGATGATACACAGAGATGAAACCAAGTTTTACTTGTTTATCTGCAGTCTTCTCATGTCTACAACCCTTCAAAAGAGCACAATTGTGATAAAATCCTGCATCTGTAAGGAGTACAGAGGAAGGGGTTGAGAGCTGCAGTTAGAGCTCTTATACACTGTGTGAGAGCTGATTGGAGGAACGGGACACCCCCCCCCCCTCCACATAGGAGGCAGAGGAATAAAGGAACATGCAAAGCTGTATTCTGAATAGGCAATCTGCATGCTTATCTTTCTCCCCGTCACAAATTTTATCTTATGTGGCAGGAAAACTTCTCCGAAGTGACTCAGGCTGATAACAGAGGAACAAAGCACCAGAGAGAAACGACACTTAGGCTGGCCATACATATTTTGAATCATAGTTAATGGACAGGCTGAATGTACCAAGTTAATCAACTTGGGTACAACCAGCCTGCCGGATTCTCTTACGATTGCAGCTATAGCAATAATCAGTGTCTTCTCCCAGTGGGGACGGCTTTCCCCGCACGCCCTTGCTGGGAGCAGACAATGGCTCGGCAGTAGGAATTCCCCTGTCAGCACTGTCTGTGTTGATCGGGGAATCGTGCAGATTTCTTTTCTGCAACCCGTGGTCGCAGGAAAGAAATTCCCACCATGTATGGCTGGCCTTAGAGCTTTGGAGAGAGACAAGTAAACACTACAGATATATGTGCTTTGCTCATATTTTTATGACTGGGATTTACAACCACTTTAACCCTACATTTAAGAGTACTTACTGGGCTGTGGCCTTCAGTAAGCTCAGAGAAAAGGATTTTCTGGTAAGTACAAAAGATCCAATTTTTCCTAATGTTAATGACATATTTCAAAATGTAAACCTTCTTTCAAGAGTCTTTGATGAAGACCCTTAGGGCCATCAAAGACAGATGATTCTGCTGCTGATGGCGCATCGTCAGCAGCACAACCAATGATTTGTTTCTTTCCCCCATGGATTTATATGCTAAAGTTGTTCATGTTTTTTTCTCTTGTATCTTAGCCTCCGTGAGCCATGGAAGTGTTGCGTCCCACCTTGATCACTGTTGGCGGACGTATATACAGAAAGAACGCTGTTCGAGAGACCGTTTACCAGAATGAGGAGGAGGAGGATTTTTACATAGGTAGCAAATTCTTGACTTGTTATTGACTTGTAGAACTAAAAAGTCTCTGTATAGTAGACCTATTCAAGATTCACTCTGAACATATTCTTTCTTTACAGAATCTGAGCAATGTATAGATGAGCCCTGTGATGATTACACCATTGAGGAAACTGAGAAGGGATACCAGTGTTTCATTGATCTACCTAGTCAACTATTTAAGTGAGTTTAACATTTTATTACATTACATCCCTCTCTTTAAGCTTGCAAGTGATTGATTTTTATTTATAATAGCTAATATCAACATATTGTAAAATCTCTAAGAGCCGGTTCACATTAGCGCGACTTGTCAGCCTGACATGTCGCGCTCCTTCATGGTCCATTGACCTCTACAGGACCCGTTCTAATAGGATCGACACAGGTCGCTCTGACTTAGAAAAAGGGTCCTGTACTATTTCCGGGCGACCTCGGAGCGACTTGCATAGACTTCCATTATGTGAAGTCCCTGCAAGTCGATCCGAAGTCGTGGTGCAATGTAATGCACAAGTCGCCCCCGAAGTAGTAAGGAGTCGTGTCGCCTCAGTGTGAACCGACTCTTAGACCAATCATGTGATCTTCCCTTTGTCCATTGGAAATCAGAGCGATGATACAAACGTTTTCCTCTGAACAAGGTTCAGTTAACCTTAATAAATTTAAATAATGCCGTGCAATCTAAAGTGCTCCAAAAACATATATTTGTCACGGAACCATGAACCAAACGTACAACAACAGATAAGTGAAAATAAGAAGGCTTTATTGAAAATCAAGCTGTAAAGCAAAAGTCCAAACGGATGGCGAAACCGAGGCAGAGTCCTTGCGAAGCCAGAGGTCAGGAACCAGGAGGGTAGTCAGACGAAGCCGGGATCAGGAACCAGCAGGGTAGACAGACGAAGCCAGAATCAGGAACCAGAAGCAGCAGCAGTCTTAGAAGCATGTGAACACAGGAGGACATAGCAAGGAACTGAAGCCACAGACCTCCTATATATATATGAGCTAGGCATCCAGCTCCTCCCAGTGGGAAGGAGGAGCCGCAGAGTAGGAGGCTACAAGAAACCCAGAATCCAAGATGGCCGCCAGCACATGTCAAACGAAGGAGAACAGCAAGAAGGTAAGACCATGACAGTACCTCCCCCTCAAGGGCCCCTCCTCCGCGGAGTAAAGAACGGTTTCTGAGGGAAGCGTGCGTGGAAGGCACGGAGCAAGGCAGGAGCATGGACATCTGCGGAGGGAACCCAGGAACGCTCCTCTGGACCATAACCACGCCAATGAACCAAAAACTGCACCCGACCGCGGACCAGGCGTGAGTCCAGGATATTGCTCACCTCATACTCCTCACGATTGCCCACTTGGACCGGACGAGGCCGAGGAACCGAGGAAGTGAAACGATTACACACCAGTGGCTTCAACAGGGAGACATGAAACACGTTGGAGATCCGCATGCCAGGAGGAAGCGCAAGGGCATAGGCTACCGGGTTTACCCTGCGAAGCACTCGGAAGGGACCAACAAAGCGAGGCGCCAGCTTGGGAGTGGGCACTCGAAGGTTGAGGTTGCGGGTGGACAACCATACACGGTCTCCGGCCTGGTAGGAAGGAGCAGGCGCTCGTCTGCGATCAGCCTGGAGTCTCTGGCGCTGCGCAGAGACCTCAAGGGACTTCTGGATCTGTACCCAAGAAGCAGGTAGGACGGAAAGGTGATCCTCCACAGCCGGAATATCCTGGGGAGAGAATACCTCCGGTAACACGGCAGGTTGGAACCCATAATTGGCCATGAAGGGAGACATCCCAGAGGAAGAGTTCACCGCCGTGTTCCTGGCAAACTCAGCCCAAGGCAGGAGGTCAACCCAATTGTCTTGGTGATCGGAGACATAGCAACGAAGGAATTGCTCCAAGGCCTGATTGGATCGTTCTGCGGCCCCATTGGACTGAGGGTGGTAGGCCGAGGAGAAGGAGAGATGAATCCCCAACTGGGAGCAAAAGGCGCGCCAGAACCTGGACACAAACTGACTCCCCCGATCCGACACAATCTCCTTGGGCAAACCGTGCAACCGGAAGACCTCCCTGGCAAAAATCGTGGCCAACTCCTGTGCAGAGGGTAACTTCTTGAGAGGAACACAGTGGCACATTTTGGAAAACCGATCCACAATCATGAGAATGACCGTATGACCTCGGGATGCAGGGAGGTCCACAATGAAATCCATCCCCAGGTGTGACCATGGGCGCTCCCCGGTGGCTATGGGTTGCAGAAGGCCCAACGGAAGGTGCCGAGGGGACTTACTCTGGGCACAAACGGAGCATGCCGCTACATATGCGGCGATGTCGGAACGTAGGGAAGGCCACCAGAACAGACGTGAAACAGCCCAGGACAGCTGATTCTTTCCAGGATGCCCCGCGGTCTTGGAGTTATGGTAGGTTCGCAACAACCGAGTGCGCAACTCCTCAGGCACAAAACATCTGCCGTTGGGTCTCCCAGAGGGAGCACCAGATTGAGCCGCCAAAATCTGCTCACCCAGGGGAGAGGTCAGGCTGGTGCGAATGGCGGCCAGGATCTGATTCGGAGGTATGACCGAAGTCGGAATCGACTCCTCCCTGGACAGGTCGGAGTACTGCCGTGATAAGGCATCCGCCCTGATGTTCTTGGAACCGGGTAGGTAGGAGACCACGTAATTAAAACGTGACAAGAACAGAGCCCATCTGGCCTGACGTGGTGTCAATCTCTTGGCCTCAGAAAGGTAGGTCAGATTCTTGTGGTCTGTCAGGATGAGGACCGGAACCACCGAACCCTCGAGCAAGTGCCTCCATTCTTTAAGGGCCTGCACGATGGCCAATAACTCCCTGTCACCAATCTGATAGTTGCACTCCGCGGAAGACAGTTTCCGGGAGTAAAACCCACAAGGAAGCAGAGGACCCTCTGGTGTTCTACGCTGAGACAGAAGGGCGCCTACTCCCGTCTCAGACGCGTCCACCTCGAGGACAAAGGGCAACCCAGGGTTGGGATGCGACAGAATCGGAGCCGACACAAAGGCGGACTTTAGAGCCTCAAAAGCTTGGATGGCCTCGAGCGGCCAGACCTGGGAATTACTGCCCTTCCTGGTCAGATCCGTGAGAGGCTTGGCTAGCATGGAAAAGTCCCTGATGAACTTCCGATAATAATTGGCGAAGCCCAAAAAGCGCTGCAGGGAGCGAAGACCACTGGGCTGGGGCCACTGTAAGACAGCCGAAACCTTCTCAGGATCCATGGAGAACCCCTCAGCGGAAATGATGTAACCTAAGAAGGTTACCTGGGATCGGTGAAATTCGCATTTCTCAAGCTTACCGAACAGCTTGTTCTCTCGTAACCGTTGCAACACTCGTCTGACATCCAGAATGTGGGTCTCCATGGATTCAGAATATACCAAGATGTCATCCAAATAGACCACCACACACTGCTGCAACAGGTCACGGAAAACATCGTTGATGAATTCCTGAAAGACTGCGGGCGCATTGCACAACCCAAAGGGCATAACCAAGGATTCATAATGACCGGTCCTGGTGTTAAACGCGGTCTTCCACTCATCGCCCGCCTTGATCCTTACGAGGTTATATGCCGCCCTCAGGTCGAGTTTGGTAAAGACCGTGGTCCCTTTAAGGCGATCGAACAGCTCGGAAATCAAGGGTATCGGGTAAGCGTTCTTGATCGTGATGCGATTGAGACCCCTGTAATCGATGCAAGGCCTCAACTCACCGCCCTTCTTTTTCACAAAGAAAAATCCAGCCCCTGCCGGGGACGAGGATTTGCGAATGTGTCCGTGTGAAAGCGCCTCCTTCACGTACTCCTCCATGGCCTCATTCTCCGCTACCGACAGTGGATAGACCTTGCCACGAGGAGGAACGGCACCAGGTTGTAACTCGATGGCACAATCGTATGGGCGGTGCGGAGGTAGGGCAACCGCGCGCACCTTATCGAATACATCCCGGTACTCCTCGTATTCAGGAGGCAACAGAGAGCCCGAGGAAGTACACAGCAACTTGACAGGCCCATGGATGCAACTAGCCCACACTGTGGTGACCACGAGAGGATCTCGGCCGATCTCCAATCGAAAGTCGGATTATGCTTCTGGAGCCAGGGGTACCCCAAGACCACCGAGTAGTGTGGAGACGAAATAACCTGGAAGCAGACCGACTCTCTGTGAACGGCACCAATGGCTATCCCCACTGGAAGGGTCTCATGAGTCACGTGTGGCGGCAGAAGGGGTCTGCCGTCTATCGCCTCAAGAGCCAGTGGAGAACCTCAGGCCTGCAGAGGAATGGAATTGGCGGCAGCGAACACACTATCAATGAACAAACCCCCAGCACCAGAGTCCACCAACGCCTGGGTCGTCACTGAGCCCCCGACCCAGGAGAGGACAACAGTGATCAGTGGTTTGTCAACACGGGAAACCGGGGACGAGGAGACTCCACCCAAGATCTGCCCCCGACAGGATCTCAGGTGCGAGCGTTTCCCGGACGGTTCGGACATGCCAACCGAAAATGCCCACCGAGACCACAGTACATGCATCGGCCCTCGCGTCTCCGGAGTACCCTCTCCCCCTCGGACAGGCGAGCAAAGCCCAGCTGCATGGGTTCATCCCCAGCCAAGTCATCCCCAGGAGGCGTGGGAGGAGAGGGAGGCACGGGTGGGACAGCAAAGGTAGGCGCCAATCTGTTAGGAGGCCTCCGCAGACTCTCCTTAAAGGAAGGTCTCTCCCTGAGTCTGGTGTCAATCAAAATCAGGAAAGAAATAAGAGACTCGAGCTCCACTGGTAGGTCCTTAGCTGCAACCTCATCCTTCAAGGCATCCGAGAGACCATGAGAGAAAGCAGCGACCAGAGCCTCATTATTCCAGCCCACCTCTGCTGCCAGGGTACGAAACTCAATGGCGTATTCAGCTACGGATCGTGAACCCTGTCTGATGGACATAAGGAGCTTCGCAGCAGAGGCAGCACGAGCCGGCACATCGAATACCCTCCGAAGAGAAGCAACAAAACCGGAAAACTCGGCAACCACCGGATTGTTGTTCTCCCATAAAGGGCTGGCCCAGGCCAAGGCCTTGTCCGAGAGCAGCGAAATTAAGAAGCCCACCTTTGATCTCTCAGTAGGAAAGGCATGTGGCAGCAACTCGAAATAAATGCCCACCTGGTTAAGGAAACCTCGGCACTGAGTTGGCTCTCCCCCAAAGCGCTGTGGAAGGGGGGCAGAACCGGTCATACCCCGAAACACCGCAGGCGCAACAACAGGTGTCGGGGTAGACTCTGGCACAACAACCGGAGCGGCAGTAGGAGCGGGCCCAGGAGCGACAACCGACCCATCGGCAGCGGGAGCGAAATGAGCCGTGCGTTCAAGCAGGGTTTGCAACGCCTGTGGAAGGGGGGCAGAACCGGTCATACCCCGAAACACCGCAGGCGCAACAACAGGTGTCGGGGTAGACTCTGGCGCAACAACCGGAGCGGCAGTAGGAGCGGGCCCAGGAGCGACAACCGACCCATCGGCAGCGGGAGCGAAATGAGCCGTGCGTTCAAGCAGGGTTTGCAACGCCACGGCGAACCGACCCAACAGGTGATCCTGCTGATCAAGTCTGGCAACCAGCGTGGGTAGCGAGGATGGCCCTGTACCGTCAGAATTCATGGCTTGGTCCTAATGTCACGGAACCATGAACCAAACGTACAACAACAGATAAGTGAAAATAAGAAGGCTTTATTGAAAATCAAGCTGTAAAGCAAAAGTCCAAACGGATGGCGAAACCGAGGCAGAGTCCTTGCAAAGCCAGAGGTCAGGAACCAGGAGGGTAGTCAGACGAAGCCGGGATCAGGAACCAGCAGGGTAGACAGACGAAGCCAGGATCAGGAACCAGCAGGGTAGTCAGACGAAGCCAGAATCAGGAACCAGAAGCAGCAGCAGTCTTAGAAGCATGTGAACACAGGAGGACCAAGCAAGGAACTGAAGCCACAGACCTCCTATATATATGAGCTAGGCATCCAGCTCCTCCCAGTGGGAAGGAGGAGCCGCAGAGTAGGAGGCTACAAGAAACCCAGAAACCAAGATGGCCGCCAGCACATGTCAAACGAAGGAGAACAGCAAGAAGGTAAGACCATGACAATATTTGTATATATGTGCACAATACAATCACTGAGTATAAGATTAGTAAATTATTGCATAAATAAAGTGCATTCAATAATGTAGTGGCAATAAATAAAGTGCATTCAATATTAATGTAGTGGCAATCAATCGGATATAAAATGCATAACGTGCCAATACGATCAACAATAAATAAGTGATTATATAAAAGTTTTAAATAACTGATAAAATATAAGTGAAAATATCCAAGTGTATAAACGTATTAAAATAAAATTAGAATAGGTGGTGCAAAAAGTGCCAGGTGCTAATTTCCAGTGCTGGATATCGCACTTCCCACAGACTTCCATATGTAGTCCATTAAACAGTGCATCCAGCAACAGCCTCTGTGATGACCTCCACCGCAACACCCTGTGTGTCTGGGTCCTCACCTTCACTCCTGTGACCTAGCAGCTAAGCCAGGTCATATAGCGCAATTTACCCTCTCAGGGTCGCCTTTCCCGGAGTCGGTGGTATGTCAGCCTCCCAGGAGAGGGTTTTACTTTGGTTGATGTCCCTCACATTACCATGCGATGTCACATGAAAGTAAGTGGGGGACTCCAATAGTGCGTATATCTTTTTAAAGTGAATTCATTAAAAAAAGCAGTATTGTACTCACATTCAGCTGGTGCTTCAAGTGCACCAAGCATATAACATCTTTAATAGCAATCCCTAATGATTAAATATGATAGCAATCTGGTGGGAATGGAGATCCTCTGTGTGCTGCTCCTTTTCTTCCAAGATTTGGCTGAGATATCATCCGGGCCCCTCCCCTACGCGTACGACACAGGGTCAATGTGTCTTCCAATGGGGATCTGAGAGCAGTTCAGTCTGCACTCCTGTGACCTGTTTTCAGCAAACAGCGGGCTGAAGATCTCGACCATATAATCAAGATCAACCCAGGAGCTTGGACTGGCACCTGGCTCAGCCTCTCAGCGGGTCATTGGGAGCCTGAGCAAGCTGCTCCCACCTCTTCCACAGCTCAGTGCTCCAGTGACGGTGGCGGTGGGGGAGCAGAGCAGAGAGCCGGTGACTAATTCTGGCCGTACACTATATGGAAAATCGTTCAAACTCATTTTCGAAAAATAAACACTTGGCCGTAAAAGAGCAGACGATTGTGCCATCATGTAATGACCGATAAATCGTTCAATGGACATAAATGAATCAGTTTTTTGTTCGTTTTTTCACATCTACCTAGTGCAAACAGTTTGAACGAGAAACACATTAACCTTTTAATTTATCGTTCGTTTGGCAGAAAATTTCCAATCTTGTACAGTACTTGTGTTTTTTTTTTAGCTCAAAAACGTCACAACCAATTTGTGCCCATTACCTGGGCGAAAAATCAAATTTCGGCCGATTTTTCATATAGTGTATGGCCACCATAACAGTCACGGCTCTCTGCTCATGGAGCACTGAGAACTGAGCGAGCAGCGGTAAATGATCTCTCAGTTCTCAGTCTTAGAGCCGGTGGGGGGCAGATGCAGCAACGGACCAATGCTGCATTCACCTAGGTAAGTATGATTTAAAAAAAAAAACAAAAACATACTTCTCTTTAACAAGATACTGTAAAATTTAAGGCATTTTATTATATCTGTTCATAAAGTGCAAAACCTACTAGTTAATCCTGCTAGAAATCATGTAAGCTGATTACTTACCATGCTCTTTACTTGTGCTGGTGCTCTTATAGGTTAGTTACAGAATTCCATCACATCCATTATGGAAAAGATAACAATGGGAGCGGTTTGTAGTCCTGTGCTATGGTGGCAATGCTACTTCTCTGTAGATACAGAATGGTGATTAAGTGTTGTCAACCAAGGACAGGATCACCAGGACAAAATTAAGGGAAAAAACAAATGCAGCCACCAAATAAAGGGACTGATAAGCTTCAATCTATTACATTTTATTGTTGGATTTAAATAAATGTAAACATTTAAAGGATCTAGCTGTACAGTGTTATGTGGTCATGCAGTGACTACAATTACAAACTGATTATTGTTTTCACAGTATGACTGTGTTTAATTGACTGCCTAGCTCTTTATTATTTAATGGTTGTTGGTTAGTTATTGATTACCTGAGGATTGTGTTTTTATGTTTGTACTGAGTGTAGTACTTTCTTAGCACTAGAGTAGTTCAGTCAGTACTTTTTTTCACCATATTTTTTTTAAACAAGTATTTTTTATTAAGTTTTTTTAAAAGTATTCTTTTTAACAAAATACAGTGAGATATGGTCCAATAACAGATATCTAAAGAATGCAAGAAGAGCAGATATCAGCTGGATTTTGCATATCGTTTTTAACTAGGCTTGCATAAAGTATCATTTTGAATGTACATATACAGTTATCATGGCCATGTATTGCATGTAATGGACCACTATAGTTATTAGCTTCTTTAGCCTTGGCCATTTGAATGGTTCATCATTTATTAAAATCCATTTAGACATGAGATGTTAATCTATGTCTGTGTGCCTGCTGACATTAATTGATTTGATAATAATAGTCAGAAAACCTTGTTCAATCACTATCTTTCTTCCACTAGACACATATGTATCTTTCTACTTGGAATAAGCACAATCTTAATGCATGTCACGCCACACATTACATTGAATAAATAAAGTCTGTTTTGCTAATGATGCTAAGTATGGTGCTTTAAGTAGTGCTTTCACTGTATATGCATACACATTAATTTGCAATTCATGAATGTAATTGCCTTTCCAGAGGGTTTATTCTTATGTTGTACTGCTGTTATTGTGCTTTAGGTACATTATAGGTAAGAAAGGAGAGACTAAGAGAAACATTGAATCAGACACACGCACATCTATCAGCATTCCAAGGCAAGGAATGGAAGGAGAAATTGGTAAGAGGAAATTAAAGTTCAGTTTTGAATTCCATTTGTTGTTTTTGAACGTTACTCTGCTTCTATTTTGCATTCTCTACATCCACCCCGAATGACCATCGATGTGCTAATTAAATTGTTAATATAAATCCTTTTTGTTTTCATGACATGCATTCATTTTGTGGTTGATTGGAGGGTCTGACAGGTTGCTGTACATTATTTCCTGAAAACATCACAGCACCCTGCCTCTGTACTCATCTCAAGAGCCTATAGCCCTAATGCAGCATAAAAACTAATGCATGCATAAAACAGCATGCTGACTCTTGGGGGGAGTTATGCAAATAAAAAATGCCTGGGTGGTTGTCAGTTTAGAGGACTGCCCTAGGTAATTGCCCTTTGCGTTCTGGGCATTCATCCCTGGGTGCATACTGTCCTAAACTTACATCTCGCTAGGTGCACTGTTCAACCCCCTCCAGCCTCAGCAGCTGTCAGGCACTCATAGAGTTTGACAGGGGTCCTGTAGCGAGGCTGGATGGCGAACCTGTGTCCTCTACTCAAAACTTAATTCCCAGAGCCCCATGCACCAGGTCTAAACGCCCAGTGTGCATGGGACCTAATTGAGAAATAGGATTCAACAAAATTACTGTTATATTCCCATTTATTTTGTTTTGGTTGTAAATAAATGTGTTTCAATCTAGCAAATTATTATTTTGTGGGATTGTACAAATGTCCCATGGCCAAAACAGGAAGCAACAGAAAATTCTTCAGAAATGAGGGAATCCCGGTGTTCTGTGAAAAAACCATACCCATAAAAATTCCATACCCTCGTCACTTCCGGTGCACCTACGTCAGCACCTACGTCAATGAACAGCTGAGAAGCTTACTAGTGCACATGCTCGGAGGGTATGGAATGTTCACGGTAGTGTGTTATAACGTTACACCGCATCACCACATTAAAACATCTCCGCTGCAACATGAGTCATCTGCGCTCCTACCCCTGTCACTTCCCTGATCTTGGGTACTAATTGTAAAAGCGGATCACGGAGCCGACATCTCCGTGATTTAGATTTCATACACCCGCCGCTGCTTTTACATTTACTAGCCGAGATCAGGGAAATGGCAGGGGTAGGAGCGGAGATGACTCATATTGCAGCAGAGCTGTTTTAATGTAACCGCCGCAACAGCTGAGGCGGTGTAACGTTATAACACACTACCGTGAACATTCCATACCCTCCGAGCATGCGCAATGCTAAGCTCATCAGCTGTTCAATGACGTAACCGGAGCTGTGAGCATGCGCACTGCTACACTGCTCAGCTGTTTCTGACAGGAAGTGACGTGGGTATGGAATTTTCACAAAGTATGGTTTGCTCACGTTACACCGGCATATCACCAGGGTCATCAGAACAAGTATCCCTATTGGAAGATTTCCCCTCTATTCTTGTTCTGATGTAAACCCAGAATTTTCTTTTACTTTCACTTTCCATGATAATGGTAAACAGGAAAAATAGAGAGCGTGAAGCTCCCTAACAGGGGGGAGACCGCAATAAAAACTGACAGGTGTTATAATCCCTTTCCACTCTATCTAAAACTTAAAAAAAAATCAGTTTAGTGACACTTCAACCCTACTTAGTTCTAACTAACTCTTTTTTCTCCTTCTCCCCTTAGCTATTATTTTTTTGCCTAATTTCACACTTTTTAAAATGTTATTGCTTGTCTTTGTGTATATTTTTGGGTTGCAACAAAACATGTGCAAAATTGAAAAAAATGCCTTTTTAAATTTGTTAATAACTTTGCCGTTCTTTGCACTAGAATTCTAATTTCAAAGTGATTGTGAAGGTATTTAAAAAAATAAATTAATTAATAAACAAGTCATAATTACCTGCTCTGTGCAGTGGTTTTGCACAAAACTGCCCTGATCATTCTCTTCTAGGGTCCCCTGCTAGAGGTCCTGACTCCTCCCCCCTATTGGGGCACTCATACGGGCTCAATCCCAAGCTTGATTGGTGTGTCCATTAACACACATGGCGTGACTCGGCCCAGCCCCCGGTTCTCTACTCACAGGCTGTGACTGGCTGCAGCAGGAGTCATTGGATCCTAATGTTGCCTCCATGACCAGTTAAGAAAAAGAGAGAGAGGAGAGAGACGCTCTTGGGCACAACACTGTATGGAAATCGGGCTCTGATAAATATTTAGGGGGGGGGGGGGGCTGTGTGTGAAACTGAAAAAAGAAGGTTTTTGCCCTTAAAGTGGAAGTAAAGGCAAAAACCTAACTAACTCTAAGTCACATTCTAAGCCTAATCTGCCTTGCCCTATACTTACCTGTTCTGCAGTTGAACTGGTCTTGTCTCCAGAGGGACTCTCTGTGTGCAGGAGAAAGCCAATACCAGCTGGGAAATGCCTGGGAAGTGACTTCACCCATAGAGTTACTATGGGGCTTCCGTTGTCAGCGGCCTCTCCTACACACCGAAGCCACCGCTGACAGCTCATTCTGGAACCGGACCGGAGCGGCTGCAGAACAGGAGGGTATAGTGATTTTATCTTTACAGGGCTAGATAGATTAGGCTTAGAATGTGGCTGAGAGTAGGTTTAGCGTTAGCTAGGTTTTGCCTTTACTTACACTTTAATGGAGAGAATGTATTAAAGTATATAACCTTCTGCCTTTACAACCACTCTAATGATTTAAAACAGGACAAATGATTAAATACATTTTAATTTAATAAAAAATGTTTTTTAAATTTGTATTGGGGTGATGCCTCTAGCTGCAGGCATCACCCCGGTACAACCACTTCTTCAAGCTGACGTTCAGGTATGTCGGTTTGCGGGAAGTGGTTAATGCTCTCATTACCTGGCCTGTCAGTTTAGGTGGATGGCCGTGTCTTGGTAGATTTGCAGTTGTACCATGTATGTAGAGTAGATAAGAATTGCCGGCAGTCAGCTTTCTGATAACAACTGACCATTATCATAAGGAGGGAAAGGGAATGTCCCCCCTCCCGCAGCCTTCCGCCACTCTGCCTGGGTCTCCCATCTGGAGACTCGAGCGACCATCCGACATATCCACCGGCTGGTCGGAGTCCTGAACAAAGCTGGATCTGGCTTAGATCGGGTCTCCGACGAAGTAACCCGAAAGCGGCGTAACTTCCAGTTTACTCAGCTGCCAATGGCGGCGGTTTTAAAAAAATTGACAGTATTCAAAAATGCAGATTTTGGCGTTTGAATACTTTTAGATGCAAAGGAGGGATTTGGGGTCTTTTAGACCTCCGATCCCTAGATATAGAGTACCCGATGTTTACATTCCTTGTGACAGCAATAAAAGTGATCAGATTTTTTTTAAAAGGAACAGTGAAAAAAAAATAAAATAAATAGGAAAACATTTTTTTTTATAAAGCGCCCAAAGAAAATGCATACGTAAGTCGCGCCTGCAAATGTAAATGGTGTTCAAATCACACATGTGAGGTATCACCTCGAACACCAGAGCAAGAGAAATAATTTTAGCAAAATACCTCATCTGTAATTCCTAACTGGTAACTGTAAAAAATGTTTAAAGCATCGCCAACAGAGATTTCTAGGTACCGTAGTTTGTCGCCATTCCACGATTGTACGCAATTTAATTGTAACATGTTGGGTATCTATTCACTCGGTGTGACATCATCTTTCACAATATACAAAAAAATTAAGCTAACTTTACTGATTAGGTTTTTTTAAATTCAGTGAATTTTTTTGCAAAAAAAGGGATTTGAAAGACTGCAGTGCAAATACCGTGTGACATAAAATATTGCAATGACTGCCATTTTATTCTACAGAGTCTTTGCTAAAAATATATATATATATAATATTTGGGGGTTCTAAGTAATTTTCCAGCAAAAAATACTGATTTTAAATTGTAAACAACGTGTCAGAAATAGGCTTGATCCATAAGTGGTTAATCAGAGAAGCAGCCAAGAGGCCCATGGTAACTCTGGAGGAGCTGCAGAGATCCACAGCTCAGGTGGGAGAATCTGTCCACAGGACAACTATTAGTCGTGCACTTCACAAATCTGGCCTTTATGGAAGAGTGGCAAGAAGAAAGCCATTGTTGAAAGAAAGCAATAAGGGGTCCCGCAATTTGCGAGAAGCCATGTGGGGGACACAGCAAACATGTGGAATAAGGTGCTCTGGTCAGATGAGACCAAAATTTAACTTTTTGGCTTAAAGCGGAGTTCCGGCCCCAAAATCGACATAGTTGATTTTGGGCCATCCGCTTGCTATAGGTCACCTGAAACAGAAATGGATAATTACGATTTTTTTTTTTTTTTTTACTTACCTTGTAATTGCAGAAAAATATACTCACCTTTCTACCACTTTCTCCCTCGCCTGCCGCGGCCCGCGCCTTCACTTCCGCTTTGCAATGATTCCTGGGAGCTGGACGTCATCGCTCCCAGGAATCAATGCGCCTGCACCGGCCCCGACGTCAGTTCCGGTTCAGGCGCTTCATACCTTGCTAAACAGCTTCTGGGCATGCCCAGAAGCTGTGCAGGGATGACGCTGCGGCCCCGGAAGTGACGGCGGGGCCGACGCAGTGCATCGCGGGACCGAAGAGGACGGAAGAGAACGCATAAGAGGATTGCGCTGGCTTCAAGCTGCCCACACCTGAGATGGCAGTGCTGGAGAAGAAATTTTAAAAGTGAGTATTTCTTCTTGCAGGTAAGTGCAAACCGGGACAGATCAGAGGCTATCCATTGTGGAATGTACTAGCCCTGACTGTCCCGGAGGTATTTTCATTGAAATTTTTGGTCGCCGGAACTCCGCTTTAAAAGCAAAATGCTATGTGTGGCAGAAAACCAACTCTGCACATCACCGTGAACATACCATCCCCACTGTGAAACATGGTGGTGGCAGCATCATGTTGTGGGGATGCTTTTCTCCAGAAGGGACAGGGTAGCTGATCAGAGTTGATGGGAAGATAAATGGAGCCAAATACAGGGCAAACTTAGAAGAAAACCTGTTAGAGTCTGCAAAAGAATTGAGACTGTGGAAGAGGTTCACCTTCCAGCAGGACAACGACCCTAAACATACAGCCAGAGCTACAATGGAATGGTTGAGATCAAAGCATATTCATGTATTAGAATGACCCAGTCAAAGTCCAGACCTAAATCCAATTGAGAGTCTGTGGCAAGACTTGAAAATTGCTGTTCACAGACGCTCTCCATCCAATCTGATAGAGCTTGAGTTGTTTTGCAAAGAAGAATGGGCAAAAATGTCACTCTCTAGATGTGTAAAGCGGGTAGAGACATACCCAAAAAGACTTGCAGCTGTAATTGCAGCCAAATGTGGTTCTACAAAGTATTGACTCAGGGAGGTGAATACAAATGAACGCCACACTTTTCACTTATTTATTTGAAAAAATGTTAAAAACTATTTATCATTTTTCTTCCACTTCACAATTATGTGTCACTTTGTGTTGGTCTATCACATAAAATCCCAATAAAATACATTTACGTTTTTGGTTGTCGTATGACAAAATGTGGAAAATTTCAAGGCACTGTATATACTCTTATTCCTGACTCCGGCTCCAGTGATCGGGGCCCTTTGGAAAGTTTTCTCTGTACACAGTAAGTACACACTTAAATCCCAATGAAACATGGCTGAATTCCTGTGAAATACTTCTGAATACTTGAGCAGAGATCTATAATGAGCCATAATCACAGCCCTGGTAACAAGCAAGTTAATAGAGTTGACATCCTCCCAGCTTAGTGCTGTTCTTTTTATCCAGTCATTCCCTCCCTTCCTTTAGGCGCCACTTTTTTTTTTCTCATTTTGTTTGTCAAGTTTGCAGTAATCTGTTGCCCTTCCGTCTCAGCTATCCATATAAATTCTCCATTTTCTTTGTACTGTATTCTTACTATTATGACTAAATTCAGTATTGCCATTGACACGAACTGTGCTTCTACCAAACCACTCTACATAGATACACAATATCTTCCAACTTCCACTATAACTGGTGTGTTTGTGATAGCACTGGACAAGTAGAAGTGAAAATTGGTTCTGATGGATATAAATTGTGCCTCAAATAAGCTGTTTTTTGATAAAAGTATAGTTCATGTGAACCTTGTTCTTGTCCTAGGACACTACATCTCTGATCGTGACAAAAGGATCTCTCAGCAGACAAACCTTTGGTTGGGTCCTGAGAAGTGGCTAGTACAAAAATAAATATCACTTAAAGGTCTTTTTAACCACTTAAGCCCCGGAAGATTTTACGTCCTTCCTGACCAGGGCCGATTTTGCGATTCGGCACTGCCTGACTTTAACGGACAATTGCACGGTCGTGCGACGCTGTACCTAAACGAATTTGACCTCCCTTTTTTCCCACAAACAGAGCTTTCTTTTGGTGGTATTTGATCACCTGTGCGATTTTTACTTTTTGCGCTATAAACAAAAAAAGAGCGTCAATTTTGCAAATATAACAATATTTTTCAAATTTTTTTTTTTTTCACAAAAAAATGTAAAAATCAAAATTTTTTAACATTTTCGGCCAATTTGTTTTATGCTACATATGTTTGGTAAAAAAAATCGCAATAAGCGTATTTTGATTGGTTTGCGCAAAAGTTATTGCGTTTACTAACTAAGGGAAAGATTTTTGTCATTTTTGTTGTTTTTTTTTTTAATGCGTAATGGCGGCGATCTGCGTTTTTTTTTTTTTGCGGTACTGCGACATTGCGGAGGACAGATCGGACCCTTGACTGACATTTTTGACACTTTTGGGGTTACCAGTGACATTACTACAGTAATCAGTGCTATACATATGCACTGTTACTGTAAAATGACACTTGCAGTGAAGGGGTTAACTTTTTTTTGAGAGGGAGGGGTTATGTGTGTCCCTAGGGGCGTGATTCTAACTGTGATTGGCTGTGACTTGAGGTGTAGGAACAGTGATCAACGGTCCTACATAGTAAAACCGTATGATCACTATTCTTACACAGGGGAGAATGACAGGCGGCTTGTTTACATTAGCCGCCTGCCTTTCTCCTGCTCTAATGGATGATCGCGAGTGACCGGTGGACATCGGGTCCGCCGGGCACACACGCGGGGGGGGTCCGTGACCGCTCGGGAGCGCGGCTCCGGCGGCGCGCGCTCGCTCCCTAGACCCTCACAGGCTAGCGACGTAGCCCTACGTCGCTTTGCCTGTGAGGGGCTGACTGCCGACGTAAATAGTCGTGCGGTGGTCGGCAAGCGGTTGAAGGTGTTTATTGGTTAAAATGGTTGAATTCATACCATCCTCTCTGTTTAGGAATGCTAGGTGCCCCAGTGTGTGGGTGCTTTGTAAAAAAATTGCCGCTATATCCCTTAATTTAGAGCGTGACCAGCCGCCTCTCTCCACCTGACAGCCACGGTGGATGGGGCCAAGAATCCCCCTCAGGAGGAGAAGAGGAGAGATTCAGCCGGTCACGTTAGCGCCGAGTTGCGCTCTGAAATAAGGTATATAACGGCTTATTTTTTTTAAGGACAGACATTGGGGCACCGAGCATTATTAAACATTAAACATTATCCTCCATAGAGGATAGTGTGAAACTTTAAATGTAATTTCAGCAGCAGGAGGGGAGGGGGCGGGCACTAACTCAGAACTGACAGGCAGGGAGGGAGGGGAGAGAGGACAGAGGAGAACTGCAGATAGCAGCATATGATGGAGGCACACGTAAACTGACCACAGTGTCAGGGCTCCGCAGCCATGATAAACCATGGTAAGTTTACAGTGGGAATGGCAGAACCAGGCAGGATAAGCCATGTATTTTAGGTTATACAGGGGGCCAAATTATACATCACAAGCACTGTCCTGTATAACATGCTTTAAAGTAACAGGATCCTTTTATTATTATTTTTTTTTAGGGTAACGAACGCTTTAAGCTCATTAAATAAAGCCAGTGCTTTTTGGGGGAAGAGCCTCCCCCCTTCTTCAGGGCTAGTATTCAAAAGAACAATAAAAAGTTTAACATAAATATCTGATATAAACAATATAGTGATATACAGTACAGTATGCCCTTAAAGTTTTAAAAAATATATAGTATATAATATCCATAAAATATCTATGTCAATAAAATAATGTCAACCTCAGTTGGTCTGACGATCAAGGTGATTCAATGTTCATATAAAATTTAGTCAATAAAATCCAGCATACGTTTTTGTTATTACCATCCCAATTCCAAACAAAGTGGGATACTGTGTAAAATCTACTTAAAGACAGAATGCAATGATTTGCAAATATCATAAACCCATATTTTATTCACAATAGAAAACATATCAAATGTTTATACTTGTACAGTCCAATCAATGAGCATAAGATGGATTACTGGCTCTCTCTTTTCAAGTCCATGAGGAGGGTGTGGAGCGAAATCATCTGACCAATCAAGATGTCTGTGGAGTGGCTGATGAGATGTCACCATGGTTATGATCATGTAGTGGCCCTCCCACAGATAGTTTTCTATTGGCATTAATATCTTGAAATCTCGACAGGTTACCTTCTAGTAACTTATATATTATTTTCCAGCATGAGATTACATATAAATGAATCCAAATATGAGGGATATTGAATGGCTATTCCACCTAGGAGGGGAAATGTGTCCAGTTGCCTTCAGTACCTTCTAACATAGCATAGTTTGACCTTAAAATTGTGCTAATTAATGAATACTGGTAAATATGTCCTTATCCTGGTGGTACTGTTATTATCTCAGGAGTTATGAAATACATTGTAGTTTGGTTTCTTCAGAATGAGGTAGAGCAGGGGTGTCCAGCTCAATTAAATTGCAGCATGGTTGTCCTTAACCACTTGCCGACTGCTCACAGTATATTTACTGCGGCAGTCGGCCCCGGCCAGGCAGAGTGACGTAGGTCTACGTCGCTCGCCTGTCACTCCTTCTAGAGCCAATAGCGGGCGAGCGCGCGCCCGCCGAGGCACGCGCCCGCCTCGGCTCGTTCACGGAGGAGTGCGGGAGTGTGACTGGCGGACCCGATGTCCGCCGGGTCACACTACGATCGCCGGTACAGCGGGAGAAAGACAGAGCGGCTTATGTAAACAAGCCGCCTGTCAGTTCTCCCTGTGTAAAAATGAAGATCAGACGGTTCTACTATGTAGAACCGTTGATTTTTGTTTTTACACCAATAGCAATGTCCCACTACAGTTAGAAGCACGCCCCTAGGACACACTTAACCCCCCCCTGTCCAATACAGTTAATCCCTTCCCTGCCAGTGTCATTTTTGCATTAACAGTGCATATATATAGCACTGATTACTGTAGAAATGTCACTGGTAACCCCAAAAGTGTCAAAAATGTCAGTCAAGGGTCCGATCTGTCCGCCGCAATGTCGCAGTACCGCAAAAAAAATCGCAGATCGCCACCATTACTCGCCGTTAAAAAAAAAAAAAAAACAAAAATGACAAAAATCTTTCCCTTTGTTAGTAAACGCGATAACATTTGCGCAAACCAATCAAAATACGCTTTTTGCGATTTTTTTTTTTTTACCAAACATATGTAGCGTAAAACAAATTGGCCGAAAATGTTAAAAAATTTTGATTTTTACATTTTTTTTTGGGGGGAATTTCATATAAAAAAAAAGTGAAAAATATTGTTATTTTTGCAAAAATTATGCTCTTTTTTTGTTTATAGCGGGTGATCAAAAAATCGCACAGGTGATCAAATACCACCAAAAGAAAGCTCTGTTTGTGGGAAAAAAAGGACGTGAAATTCGTTTAGGTACAGCGTCGCACGACCGCGCAATTGTCCGTTAAAGTCACGCAGTAAAAAGTTGCAAAAAAACCCCTGGTCTTTTAGCAGGAAAATCCTCCGGTGGTAAAGTGGTTAAAGGGCCGGTTGTATCTGAAAGACTAGATGTCCAGAGCACCCTACCCCCCTTTCATCAGAAGTCAAGGGTCCCAAAAACCTATATCACAGTGCACCCACTTAACTGCTGCCTGGAAGAAGCTGGGCTAAGAGCTGGGAAGCAGAAAGTGACAGGTCTGGAGGAGGACCTGAGGAGGGCGGGAGTCGGCTGCCCTAATGTGTGCTGTGGCTGCGCAGACATCTTTTTTGCTGAGACTGGTGCATGACCCTCTCCCTGGCTGCACAGAAAAGCGCAGGATCTGGTGGAGGAGTTCTGTCCGCATCTGCTGCCGATTCCTGAGACAACGTGTTCCTGTGCTCTTTTTTTATGCCCTTTTGACCTGTCTTGTCTCCATCCCTGGCTTTCACTCCTGGCTTTTTCTACTGACTCTGCTGCTGTCTGATTACCCGTGTATGACCTTGGCCTGCTCTCCTGACCCTGCTGCTGCCTGATCTCCTGTCTATGACCCCCATCTTGTTCCTGGTCCTGTTTCCTGCCCTGCTTCTGGCTGACCTCCTATGCACAATTACTGGCCTGGCTCCAGACCCTGCCTCCTGTCTCGCCCTGCTGCCAAGTATCGCCTGGTACTTCTGAGGGACACCTACCCTGTAGTGCATCCTGCTTGTCCGACCATCATCCGTTGTACATCACCTTAGCACTTCAGCCTTCCATAGCTGTCAACCTATGCTTTTTGGTACTTGAGGAAAAACCAGATGCCACATTTGCAAGCCCTTCGTGGGGGAGATAATAGACTTTCTCGGGACCCAAATATTAGACAGTAGAGTGCTTCTTTGGGCATAGCATCTACTGTTATAACCTTCAGGGGTGCTTTGCACTCAGCTGCAAAGGCAGCCCTCTCAGCACTTCGGTGGTACCTGACAACTATGGAGAGAGTAGTCTCTTTCTTGATGGTGCCTGTTTAGTCCCACATGTGATGTCATCCTGAGGAGCGGTGCTGTAAATGGAGCCTACACACAGTCCCACTGAACTCCTATGGTGAGGAAAATGTCAAATTCCCACTCATGGGGCATTAATGTTGGAGCACCATTCAGACCACTCGGTTATTTTTTTACTTTCACTGATGTCAGGGCATTTTTATTTATCTGTTTTGTTTTTTACTCCCTTCTGATGAAGGGGCATTTTTTACCTCTGCCGCTGTGGCATTTCCTTTTTTTTTTTTTTTTACTCCTATTGGCCACAGTTTGTCCTATTTAAAAGGTTTGGTGACCCCTGCCAAAGAATATAAACTTGGAAGGGCAAGGTCCTCTTTCCTGTTGTTTCTTGCTATTACTACATTTTGCTAAATAACTGTATGTTCTAACCTTTGCCACATTTATAATGTGCAGTGCCAACAGCAAAGGATGGTGCTACATAATATTTATAATACTTCTAATATACTTGTACAGTATTGTGAGTGGATTTTTGAGCAGAAAAAAATGTATTACTTTGTTTTACCAGCAGATGGCAAACTGCAATCAAACATTACTCTGTCGGCTGTTAACTCCTTTTTTCTGCTATTGAATTTTGGTTCTACCTTGGTATTTCTGCAATTTATTACCACTTTTTTTGAAATTATGTTTATAAAGCAATTTATGTGGTGTGTAGAACTGCAGAAAATGAAAATGAACTGCAGGATATATTGCAAATGCCTAAATTCTTCTTACATTTTTATGATGGGGGTAAATATAAATATAACGGGGGGAGTTTTAAACAACACGCTAAACATGGAACTATGTATATCATCTAAAAGGAAAGATAAGATGGCCCTTTTAACTCTGTGTTCGTTAAGAAAGCATTATTATATTTTTCTTTCACACCTCACTGGTTGCAGAGCTCATATTGTTGCCAAGAGACTCTGCGTTTGGTTAGACTTTGATAACGTACCATGCTGTTTCTCACACAGGCGGGAATTAAATAAAGAATGAGTTTAATAAAAGAAGAAGAAATCAGAGCTAAAAGAGCTCCTAGCCTTGTCCCAGCTATGTTTACAATAGTAGGCAATTCTCCTGTGCTTGCAGTATCTATAGCAACATACACTATATTGCCAAAAGTATTGGGACACCTACCTTTACACCCACATGAGCTTTAATGGCATCCTAGTCTTAGTCCGTAGGGTTCAATATTGAGTTGGCCCACCCTTTGCAGCTATAACAGCTTCAACTCTTCTGGGAAGGCTGTCCACAAGGTTTAGGAGTGTGTCTATGGGTATGTTTGACGATTCTTCCAGAAGCGCATTTGTGAGGTCAGACACTGATGTTGGAGAGAAGGGCTGGCTCGCAATCTCATGTCTAATTCGTCCCAAAGGTGTTCTATCAGGCTATGGTCAAGACTCTGTTCTGACAAGTCAAGTTCCTCCACCTCAAACTCGCTCATCCATGTCTTTATGGATCTTGCTTCTTGCACTGGTCCAAATCATTTGGTGGACGGGGGATTATCGTATGCGGTTGTTTTCTCTTTCATTCATTGAGGGACACAGCTCCTGAAAAATTTGACCAGTGGGTTATACTGCCTTCTACAGGTGTAGGACACTAGGGCAGTCCCAGGAGGTATAGTTCCCCTCTCTGCTATAGATACTTTTTTTTCTGCCTTGTCACGGGTAAGGACCTGCACTGAACAAAATTATAAAGGCAACACTTTTGTTTTTGCCCACATTTTTCATGAACTGAACTCAAAGATCTAAGACTTTTTCTATGTACACAAAAGGCCTATTTCTCTCAAATATTGTTCACAAATCTGGCTAAATCTGTGTTAGTGAGCACTTCTCCTTTGCCGAGATAATCCATCCACCTCACAGGTGTGGCATATCAAGATGCTGATTAGACAGCATGATTATTGCACAGGTGTGCCTTAGGCTGGCCACAATAAAAGGCCACTGTAAAATAGGCAGTTTTATCACACAGCACAATGCCACAGATGTCGTAAGTTTTGAGGGAGCGTGCAATTGGCATGCTGACTGCAGGAATGTCCACCAGAGCTGTTGGCTGTGAATTGAGCGAGCGAATCCAATAATACAATGCCACAGCCATGGTTTATGTCTATTATTAGGGTGAACCAAGATGTGTGTTGGCAGCTCTGGAGGTAGCCGGCATTCTATGGTGGGCAGAATGCTTAGTTCCGGCCCTCTCTGCCATACAGGGCCGGAAAATTGGCAGGCGGATTATCTCAGTCGGCAGGTGTTGGACCAAGGGGAGTGATTCCTTTCATCTGGATGTGTTTTATCAGTCCCCGGGGTGGATCTGTTGGCGTTTCTGCTCAAAAGGAAGGTGCAAAGGTTTGTAGCACTGTCATGGGATCCTCTAGCGGACGCCAGAGACGTGTTGGTGGCCTTGTGGAGCCAGTATTGTCTGATTTACGTTTTCCCTCTGCTCAAGCTTCTGCCGAGACTCTTGCGCAGGATTGAGGCAGAAAGGATTTCGTTCATTCTAGTGGCCCCCGGACTGGCCTCACCGGTCTTGGTACGCTGACCTGGTGCGGCTTGTAACCGATGTCCCTTGGAGGCTGCCTCTCGGGGAGGATCTGTTGTCCCAAGGACCGATCTTCCATCCTGCTTTACAATCGCTGGCTTTGACAGCTTGGCTGTTGAAAGCCAGGTGCTGAAGGATAGAGGTTTGCCTGGGTCAGTTCGGAATTGGCGACGTTGTCTTGTCGCACCCCTTACTTGGTGATCCACAAAGATAAGGTGGTTCTTTGAAAAGGCCTGTTCACTAGTACCTATGGCAGAGAGGGGGAGTATACCTCCTGGGAGTGCCCATAGTCATAGTCGAGCCTTTTTTTCTGCCTAGTGTCCTACTCCTGTAGGGGGCAGTATAACCCACCGGTCAAGATTCTCAGGAGCTGTGCCCGTCAATGAACATCAGAGAAATGGATTTTACGGTAAGTCAAAAATCCAGTTTTTCAGAGTTTTGGACTTGGCCCCTTAGTTTTGGACAATTTCATGCTCTCAACTTTGTGGGAACGGTTTGGGGATGGCCCCTTCCTTTTCCGGAGACAAATAACAACAAAGAGCAGAGCCGCTCAGGTGTCAGTTCAATAGCTGGTGCTGGTCAGATCCGCCGTCCAAGCAATAGAAAATCCAAGAAAGTAGACCGCACTCAGGAAAAGTAAGATGAAAACAATCAAAACTCCTTTATTCTTCTTCGGTACAGCAGACAGACAGTACAATGCACATAACAGACGTGCCGGGTTAACGCGTTTCACGAATTAGATCGCTTACTCATAACCATACTGTCACGGAACCATGAACCAAACGTACAACAACAGATAAGTGAAAATAAGAAGGCTTTATTGAAAATCAAGCAGTAAAGCAAAAGTCCAAACGGATGGCGAAACCGAGGCAGAGTCCTTGCGAAGCCAGAGGTCAGGAACCAGGAGGGTAGTCAGACGAAGCCGGGATCAGGAACCAGCAGGGTAGACAGACGAAGCCAGGATCAGGAACCAGCAGGGTAGTCAGACGAAGCCAGAATCAGGAACCAGAAGCAGCAGCAGTCTTAGAAGCATGTGAACACAGGAGGACCAAGCAAGGAACTGAAGCCACAGACCTCCTATATATATGAGCTAGGCATCCAGCTCCTCCCAGTTGGAAGGAGGAGCCGCAGAGTGGGAGGCTACAAGAAACCCAGAAACCAAGATGGCCGCCAGCACATGTCAAACGAAGGAGAACAGCAAGAAGGTAAGACCATGACAGTACCTCCCCCTCAAGGGCCCCTCCTCCGCGGAGTAAAGAACGGTTTCTGAGGGAAGCGTGCGTGGAAGGCACGGAGCAAGGCAGGAGCATGGACATCTGCGGAGGGAACCCAGGAACGCTCCTCTGGACCATAACCACGCCAATGAACCAAAAACTGCACCCGACCGCGGACCAGGCGTGAGTCCAGGATATTGCTCACCTCATACTCCTCACGATTTCCCACTTGGACCGGACGAGGCCGAGGAACCGATGAAGTGAAACGATTACACACCAGTGGCTTCAACAGGGAGAGGTCAGGCTGGTGCGAATGGCGGCCAGGATCTGATTCGGAGGTATGACCGAAGTCGGAATCGACTCCTCCCTGGACAGGTCGGAGTACTGCCGTGATAAGGCATCCGCCCTGATGTTCTTGGAACCGGGTAGGTAGGAGACCACGTAATTAAAACGTGACAAGAACAGAGCCCATCTGGCCTGACGTGGTGTCAATCTCTTGGCCTCAGAAAGGTAGGTCAGATTCTTGTGGTCCGTCAGGATGAGGACCGGAACCACCGAACCCTCGAGCAAGTGCCTCCATTCTTTAAGGGCCTGCACGATGGCCAATAACTCCCTGTCACCAATCTGATAGTTGCACTCCGCGGAAGACAGTTTCCGGGAGTAAAACCCACAAGGAAGCAGAGGACCCTCTGGTGTTCTACGCTGAGACAGAAGGGCGCCTACTCCCGTCTCAGACGCGTCCACCTCGAGGACAAAGGGCAACCCAGGGTTGGGATGCGACAGAATCGGAGCCGACACAAAGGCGGACTTTAGAGCCTCAAAAGCTCGGATGGCCTCGAGCGGCCAGACCTGGGAATTACTGCCCTTCCTGGTCAGATCCGTGAGAGGCTTGGCTAGCATGGAAAAGTCCCTGATGAACTTCCGATAATAATTGGCGAAGCCCAAAAAGCGCTGCAGGGAGCGAAGACCACTGGGCTGGGGCCACTGTAAGACAGCCGAAACCTTCTCAGGATCCATGGAGAACCCCTCAGCGGAAATGATGTAACCTAAGAAGGTTACCTGGGATCGGTGAAATTCGCATTTCTCAAGCTTACCGAACAGCTTGTTCTCTCGTAACCGTTGCAACACTCGTCTGACATCCAGAATGTGGGTCTCCATGGATTCAGAATATACCAAGATGTCATCCAAATAGACCACCACACACTGCTGCAACAGGTCACGGAAAACATCGTTAATGAATTCCTGAAAGACTGCGGGCGCATTGCACAACCCAAAGGGCATAACCAAGGATTCATAATGACCGGTCCGGGTGTTAAACGCGGTCTTCCACTCATCGCCCGCCTTGATCCATACGAGGTTATATGCCGCCCTCAGGTCGAGTTTGGTAAAGACCGTGGCCCCTTTAAGGCGATCGAACAGCTCGGAAATCAAGGGTATCGGGTAAGCGTTCTTGACCGTGATGCGATTGAGACCCCTGTAATCGATGCAAGGCCTCAACTCACCGCCCTTCTTTTTCACAAAGAAAAATCCAGCCCCTGCCAGGGACGAGGATTTGCGAATGTGTCCGCGTGAAAGCGCCTCCTTCACGTACTCCTCCATGGCCTCATTCTCCGCTACCGACAGTGGATAGACCTTGCCACGAGGAGGAACGGCACCAGGTTGTAACTCGATGGCACAATCGTATGGGCGGTGCGGAGGTAGGGCAACCGCGCGCACCTTATCGAATACATCCCGGTACTCCTCGTATTCAGGAGGCAACAGAGAGTCCGAGGAAGTACACAGCAACTTGACAGGCCCATGGATGCAACTAGCCCCACACTGCGGTGACCACGAGAGGATCTCGGCCGATCTCCAATCGAAAGTCGGATTATGCTTCTGGAGCCAGGGGTACCCCAAGACCACCGAGTAGTGTGGAGACGAAATAACCTGGAAGCAGACCGACTCTCTGTGAACGGCACCAATGGCTATCCCCACTGGAAGGGTCTCATGAGTCACGTGTGGCGGTAGAAGGGGTCTGCCGTCTATCGCCTCAAGAGCCAGTGGAGAACCTCGGGCCTGCAGAGGAATGGAATTGGCGGCAGCGAACACACTATCAATGAACAAACCACCAGCACCAGAGTCCACCAACGCCTGGGTCGTCACTGAGCCCCCGACCCAGGAGAGGACAACAGTGATCAGTGGTTTGTCAACACGGGAAACCGGGGACGAGGAGACTCCACCCAAGATCTGCCCCAGACAGGATCTCAGGTGCGAGCGTTTCCCGGACGGTTCGGACATGCCAACCGAAAATGCCCACCGAGACCACAGTACATGCATCGGCCCTCACGTCTCCGGAGTACCCTCTCCCCCTCGGACAGGCGAGCAAAGCCCAGCTGCATGGGTTCATCCCCAGCCAAGTCATCCCCAGGAGGCGTGGGAGGAGAGGGAGGCACGGGTGGGACAGCAAAGGTAGGCGCCAATCTGTTAGGAGGCCTCCGCAGACTCTCCTTAAAGGAAGGTCTCTCCCTGAGTCTGGTGTCAATCAAAATCAGGAAAGAAATAAGAGACTCGAGCTCCACTGGTAGGTCCTTAGCTGCAACCTCATCCTTCAAGGCATCCGAGAGACCATGAGAGAAAGCAGCGACCAGAGCCTCATTATTCCAGCCCACCTCTGCTGCCAGGGTACGAAACTCAATGGCTTATTCAGCTACGGATCGTGAACCCTGTCTGATGGACATAAGGAGCTTCGCAGCAGAGGCAGCACGAGCCGGCACATCGAATACCCTCCGAAGAGAAGCAACAAAACCGGAAAACTCGGCAACCACCGGATTGTTGTTCTCCCATAAAGGGCTGGCCCAGGCCAAGGCCTTGTCCGAGAGCAGCGAAATTAAGAAGCCCACCTTTTATCTCTCAGTAGGAAAGGCATGTGGCAGCAACTCGAAATAAATGCCCACCTGGTTAAGGAAACCTCGGCACTGTGTTGGCTCTCCCCCAAAGCGCTGTGGAAGGGGGGCAGAACCGGTCATACCCCGAAACACCGCAGGCGCAACAACAGGTGTCGGGGTAGACTCTGGCGCAACAACCGGAGCGGCAGTAGGAGCGGGCCCAGGAGCGACAACCGACCCATCGGCAACGGGAGCGAAATGAGCCGTGCGTTCAAGCAGGGTTTGCAACGCCACGGCGAACCGACCCAACAGGTGATCCTGCTGATCAAGTCTGGCAACCAGCGTGGATAGCGAGGATGGCCCTGTACCGTCAGAATTCATGGCTTGGTCCTAATGTCACGGAACCATGAACCAAACGTACAACAACAGATAAGTGAAAATAAGAAGGCTTTATTGAAAATCAAGCAGTAAAGCAAAAGTCCAAACGGATGGCGAAACCGAGGCAGAGTCCTTGCGAAGCCAGAGGTCAGGAACCAGGAGGGTAGTCAGACGAAGCCGGGATCAGGAACCAGCAGGGTAGACAGACGAAGCCAGGATCAGGAACCAGCAGGGTAGTCAGACGAAGCCAGAATCAGGAACCAGAAGCAGCAGCAGTCTTAGAAGCATGTGAACACAGGAGGACCAAGCAAGGAACTGAAGCCACAGACCTCCTATATACAGGCATACCCCACTTTTAAGTACGCAATGGGACCGGAGCATGTATGTAAAACGAAAATGTACTTAAAGTGAAGCAATACCTTTTTTCACTTCTCAATGCATGTACTACATTCCAATAGTCATTTAGAGGCATAACTGATATAAATAATGCATTGATAACTAAAATAAACATAATACAGAACAGTATTAAAAAAAAAAAATTGTAAGCTTGCCTTGCCCTTGCTTGTGACAGGGACCCACAGTGCACACCTTGGCCTGCACTCCCATCCCAGAGCAAAGTAGGCTTAGGTGTTATCAAACTATACCTATTTAAGCCCCTTCCAGTTTGGCCACACCCAACTGTTGGCGTGGTGCACTTCACATGCTGCCATTAAAGAAGCCCCTCTGCTCAAACCTACCCCACCCCCCCCAAAAAAAAACTGGGTGCAGTCAGTAGGGTCTCCCTGAATTTGATTTTCAAAAAGTGGTCACCTTATCATAGCACAGCCTAGAACATAGAGCCACAAATACACACAGCTGTTTCCAACTTCTTAACATTGGCACAAGTAATGGAGGTAAAGGCTTCTATGGGCTCGGCTTATGTAACCTGGCAGGCAACTCACGGATGGCTGGTGGTCAACTCCAAGCTGTCTGTGGGCATATCTCGCAACACCAGGGTATACTGCGGCTGCGCGGCGAGCTGTCTGTGGGCGTATTCTGGGCAGGAACCTGGCCTCTCGCACCTCCAGGGTATACTGCGGCTGCGCGGCGAGCTGTCTGTGGGCGTATTCTGGGCAGGAACCTGGCCTCTCGCACCTCCAGGGTATACTGCGGCTGCGCGGCGCGGGAATGTCGGAACGTCCGTACTTGCGAGGCACTTTACGTACACTCTCGGGGCATGTCCGTACTCGCGAGTGTACGTAAAGTGAGTGTACGTAAAACGGGGTATGCCTGTATATGAGCTAGGCATCCAGCTCCTCCCAGTTGGAAGGAGGAGCCGCAGAGTGGGAGGCTACAAGAAACCCAGAAACCAAGATGGCCGCCAGCACATGTCAAACGAAGGAGAACAGCAAGAAGGTAAGACCATGACACATACACAGTGTATGGTTATGAGTAAGCGATCTAATTCGTGAAACGCGTTAACCCGGCACGTCTGTTATGTGCATTGTACTGTCTGTCTGCTGTACCGAAGAAGAATTAAGGAGTTTTGATTGTTTTCATCTTACTTTTCCTGAGTGCGGTCTACTTTCTTGGATTTTCCCTTCCTTTTCCAACATGACTGCACACCAGTGCACAAAGCAAGCTCCATAAAGACATGGATGAGCGAGTTTGGGGAGGAGGAACATGACTGGCCTGCACAGAGTCCTGACCTCAACCTGATAGAAAACCTTTAGGATGAATTAGAGCAGAGACTGTGAACCAGGCCTTCTTGTCCAACATCAGTGCCTGACCTCATAAATATGCTTCTGGAAGGATAGTCAATCATTCCCATAGACACACTCCTAAACCTTGTGGACAGCTTTCCCAGAAGAGTTGAAGCTCTTATAGCTACAAAGGGTGGGCCAACTCAATTTTAAACCCTACGGTCTAAGACTGGGATTCCATTAAAGTTCATGTAAAGGTGTGCGTCCCAAAACTTTTGTCAATATAGTATATATTGCTGTTTGTGTATTATTTAACTTAAAAGTCAACCTGTCAACATTTGCATAGTTACATAGTTACATAGTAGGTGAGGCTGAATAAAGACAATAGTCCATCCAGTTCAACCTGTGTAGGTGTATGTGGCTGTAATCATCTCGCATAGCCCTGAATGTTCTGATCCTTGAGATGTACGTCTAAGAGTCTTTTGAAAGCCACCATACTTCCCGCAGAAACCACCTCTTGTGGTAGACAATTCCACAATCTTGTAGCCCTAACAGTAAAGAACCCCCCCACGTTGCCTGAGGTTAAAACGCTTCTCCTCTAATCGCATTGTATGCCCTCGAGTCCTCATGCAATCCTTTCGACTGAATAGCTGTTTTTACTCAAAACTCCGCTTCTAACAGCACCAAGGCCTCATTCACACAGGCTTCAGCTGGTGTAAGAGCAGGGAGTACTGCTAGCTTTTTTCATTAGCAGAGCTTTTGACAAACTTTCTTGAAGCTTTTAAAGCACAATTCAGCTCCAGTTTGGGAATATTAAACAATGGTCTGTTTGAAAGTGCTGATTAGTCTCTTACCAAGCTGCTCGCAGGCTTTTACTAAGCGTTAAGTGGTTTTGCAGTTTAAAAAAAAATAAAATCCAATTCCCACTAAAGCAAAAGTAAATTCTAAAAAAGCAGCACACTAATGGTCTGAATACAAGACTTAGAGTGTTTGTAAAGGCAGACGGATTTTTTTATATTTATGCATTAAGATAAAAAAACCTTCTGTTTACAGCAGCCCCCTTAATACTTACCTGAGCTCCCTCTTGATCCACCGGAGTACAGGAATGCCTCGGCCATCCGGGACGCTCTGCTCCTGATTGGCAGAGACACCACAGCGGTGCCATTGGCTCTCACTGCTCTCAATCAAACTCAGTTAGCCAATGAGGAGAAAGAGAGGGGGCGGGGCCGAACCTCGGTTCTGTGTCTGAATGGCTCAGGTG
Source organism: Pelophylax lessonae (assembly GCF_965119305.1). NCBI lineage: Eukaryota > Metazoa > Chordata > Amphibia > Anura > Ranidae > Pelophylax > Pelophylax lessonae. The sequence goes on from NC_138776.1 coordinate 143,361,007, forward strand.
TTGCCATAGCAAGTGCTTGCTGTGGAGGCGCTTAACAGGATGGGGGGAAGGCTATGAGCTCCAGCCATGGACTCGAGAAGAAGAAGATCCGGGCTGCTCTGTGGAAAATCATTACACAGAGCAGGTAAGTATGACATGTTTGTTTGTTTGTTTTTTTTTTTTTTAGAAAAAAAGGAGACTTTACAATTATTTTAAAATAGAAGTACTGTACTGTGAAACAGGTGCGCTGATGAAACTTGGTAAAAACGTACCTGGTGCTAACAATCATAAACTATATGTGCTCAAATCATTATCAATTAACTTGCAGCAATATTATAAGTGAGAAAACATAAATAACACAAAAATGTGCAAAAATTAATGACAGTGTTCCCAATAAAGACAGTGCTATATAACATTGAATATAAAGAGGCAGGTACACGGCTGCAAGTAACACTTCAAAACACTGAGGGGGCTGATTCACTAAAACTGGAAAGTGTCAAATCTGGTGCAGCTCTGCATAGAAACCAATCTGCTTCCAGGCTTTTTTTGTGTCAAAGCTTAACCACTTGACTTCCGGAAGATTTACTCCCCTTTATGACCAGCCCATTTTTTTGCTATACGGACTTTAACTGACATATGCATGGCCATGTTATACTGTCCATAATAAAATTTGTGTAATTTTTTCCCAGAGATAGAGCTTTCTTTTGGTGGTATTTGATCACTTCTGCATTTTTTTAAATTTTTTGCGGTATAAATAAGAAAACGGCGACAATTTAGAAAAATAAAAAAAAACAATATTTTTTAATAGTAATGGCGGGGATTAGCAACTAGGAACTGCGATATTGCGGCGGACATTCTGACACTAACTAACACTTTTGACACTTTTTGGGAACCAGTGGCACTAATACAGTGTAAGGGTAAATGGTGTAGCGCTTATATAATAAAATGAACTCCACAGTCCATATACAAGTATATCAATCATTGGAAGGAAAACGAGTCTGTTTCAGAAAGACGTGCTCCCAAAGGTGTAGCCAATTACTTCACACTCCAACAGATCTGTGCAGAGAGACCACCACCAAGAGAAAAGATGGCCCCTTACCGCAATATATGCATCCCCACTACAGAGATCAGATCCAGCTCAATTCATACATCTATACGACCCTTGTAGACAGTACCCGGCTCATAGCGATGTCCACATCAGCTCCAATCCTTAAAGGCACAGGTATGGGTGCATATGTGAAGAAAGAGGGACAACTCCCATAGTGAAGTACAGTAACAAATGTGTTTATTGATGCGCTAGCATAAAAATTGGCAACTCACATTTAGTAGCAGATTATACAGCATGTCTCTCTCAGATATCGCCTTTAGGATCCGGTTTCCAACCAAGAAAATGGCCGCCGCTTACCCTAGTGTGTCCCAGCGTGGCGTGCCGCAGGCTCCTCCTACGCGTTTCGTCAGTAAATGACGTCGTCAGGGGGTGTGGCCTGCGGTAAACCAATCTCTTTTATACGCTGGACGGGACGGAAGAGGCGGAACTTTGTATAACAACCCGAAACCGGAAGTCGAGCATATGCGCTCCAACGACCGGAACTTCCGGGTCAGAGTACAAAAGTTCTATATCCTGGTGCCGGTCGCTTGCAATCCAGCTCCCCGGAAACCTGCGCTTCAACGGCCGGAACCAAGAAGTCATACAATCCACAACATTCTGCAGCGGATGCCAGTTTAATGAAAGAACAACACACCGAACACAAATCAGAATATATAGAATGTGGATTACGACTTAACATGGGTATATGTACTCAATCCAATAATACAATGGGGATGCCATAAGATCACATCATTATGTGACATGACAAATTCCCCATTCATGGTCAACATTGATATTAATGGGAATATATATTTCACTCTTGGCTTCCATAATACCAATAATGTCCATACTTAGTGACCATGTAGTGCTATAATGCACAAAGGTAGCACCACCACAAAGGATCCACTAGGGTGCGCAGCGCCATCCTCCGGTCGCGAAAGCAGACCCCAAAGGCAATCTACCAAATACAGTGCCAATCACAAAAGCAAAAATCAGAAATACAATACAAAATACATAAACAATAAAAACAACAAAAAGTTTATAAAAATCTTATAGGCATCTCTTACTAAAACAATAAGATAAAATATACCCCAAGCTCATGCACGATTTTTAAAACTCCAAAGTAGGTGGCTATGATAAATGATCTGACCATGGGACATCGAGAGGACACATCAATTATGCATTATTAATGAACGCATTGATGTCCCAATCGATGTTTAACCCATGGGGGGCATACGTTTTCAATCGATAGATCCAGCTGGTTTCCAGCTGGGAAACGCCTCTTGTGCGATTAGCACCCCTCCAACTGCCAGAAAATTTATCAATCCCCAAAAACACAGTGCCTTTAGGGTCTCCCCCATGGCAAAGATCATAATGCCCCGAGACACTGTGCTTTGGGAATTTCTTAATAATATTTGCCACATGCTCCTGCAGGCGCACATGCAGCATGCGAATCGTACGGCCTACATATTCGCGGCCACATGGGCAACGCAACAGGTAGACCACATGCCACACCAATACCACAGGTAGACCACACTAATACAGTGATTTGTGCAAAAAAATATGCACTCTCACTCAACAAAGCCGAATTCGACTTTGATCGGGTCTCCGATGCTTTCCTTTTTTGGGCACGACTTTCAGAAGTTTCACATTTGGAAAATACATCAGGCAAGCACATATGGGTAAGCGATGATGCAAAGAACTTTCTGGGAACTCCTGAGGACGTCAGACATAGACTGATGAAACGGCGATAGGTGGTGTTTGAAATACGTCATTTACGTTTAGCTGGAACACAGGTGGAGCGCAAACCGTCGATTCCTTTCAAATACATTCTGATCCCTGTCTTCTTTGAATTATGTGAAATGCAACCTTCTTTTTTAAATAAATAATTTGAAATAATGCACCATGACTTTTTATTCCTCTCCCTTTCTATAAGGCAACACTGAAGCTTTGCATATGCTATTTATATACAGTTGTGCTCATAAGTTTACATATCCTGGCAGAATTTAATTTCTTGGCCATTTTTTCGAGAATATGAATGATAACACACACAACTTTTCTTTCACTCATGGTTAGTGTTTGGCTGAAGCCATTTATTATCAATCAACTCTGTTTACTCTTTTTAAATCATAATGACAACAGAAACTACCCAAATGACCCGGATCAAAAGTTTACATACCCTGGTGATTTTGGCCTGATAACATGCACACAAGTTGACACAAAGGGGTTTGAATGGCTATTAAAGGTAACCATCCTCACCTGTGATCTGTTTGCTTGTAATTAGTGTGTGTGTGTATAAAAGGCCAATGAGTTTCTGGACTCCTGACAGACCCTTGAATCCTTCATCCAGTGCTGCAATGACGTTTCTGTATTCTGAGTCATGGGGAAAGCAAAATAATTGTCAAAGGATCTGCAGGAAAAGGAACTGTATAAAACATGAAAGGGATATAAAAAGATATCCAAGGAATTGAGAATGCCAATCAGCAGTGTTCAAACTCTAATCAAGAAGTGGAAAATGAGGGGTTCTGTTGAAACCAAACCACGGTCAGGTAGACCAATTAAAATTTCAGCCACAACTGCCAGGAAAATTGTTCAGTATGCAATGAAAAACCCACAAATAACTTCAGGTGACATACAGGACTCTCTGAAAACATGTGGGGTGGCTGTTTCAAGATGCACTAAGAGGAGGCACTTGAAGAAAGATGGGCTGCATGGTCGAGTCGCCTGTAGAAAGCCATTACTATGCAAACGCCACAAAGTATCCAACATACAATACACCAAACAGCACAGAGACAAGCCTCAAACCTGGCACAAAGTCATTTGGAGTGATGAGAAAATAATTTACCTTTTTGGCCACAACCATTAACGCTACATTTGGAGAGGAGTCAACAAGGCCTATGATGAAAGGTACACCATTCCTACTGTGAAACACGGAGGTGGATCGCTGATGTTTTGGGGATGTGTGAGCTACAAAAGGCACAGGAAATTTGGTCAGAATTGGTCAAAAAACACAAGTAAAATTTGCATTCATCAGCCCGGAAGCTGCGCATGGGACGTACTTGGACATTCCAACATGACAATGATCCTAAACACAAGGCCAAGAGGACCTGTCATTGGCTACAGTAGAATAAAGTGAAGGTTCTGGAGTGGCCATCTCAGTCTCCTGACCTCAATATCATTGAGCCACTCTGGGGAGATCTCAAACGTGCAGTTCATGCAAGACAGCCCAAGAATTTACAGGAACTGGAGGCTTTGTACCAGGGAGAATGGGCAGCTTTACCATCTGAGAAGATAAAGAGCCTCATCCACAAATACCACAAAATACTTCAAGCTGTCATTGATGTTAAAGGGGGCAATACACGGTGTTAAGAACTGAGGTATGTAAACTTTTGGTCAGGGCCATTTGGGTAGTTTTTGCTGTCATCATGATTTAAAAAGAGTAAACACAGCTGACTGATAATAAATGGCTTCAGCCAAACAGTAACCATGAGTGAAAGAAAAGTTTTTGTGTTATCATTCGTATTCTCTGAAAATTGGCCAAGAAATCAAAAATTCTGCCAGGGTATGTAAACTTATGGGCACAACTGTACATATTGAATGGGTGACAGCAGCGGTTTGAATTAATTCCTGTGACCTCATGTATGACATCTTGGATTTTCCCATATGCGCAATTAGACTCCCTGTAATAGGGGTCAATTAAGTCTGATGAGTGTATAGTGCATCTGCATGCTGGTGGAGAGGAACCTTTCCTATACTCACTGAGGACGTTATTCACGTGTGGGATTTTATATGGACTTCACAATTTTTGTGTTTTCTATCATTTAAATGAAGATGTACTTATTTATTTGTCTATTTACTATTGTTTAATCACTATGGTGATATGTATTTTATTAAGTAAGATTGCGGTTCCTTTTTTTCTTTTCACGTTATTGGAGTTTTTTACACTTTACAACACACAGCTCTTTTATTGTAGTTTATTTTGTTTTTGGTTATTAATTTGCGCAGGTTTAGAACCTGTTGGGTTCCTATAATTCTGAGAACTTTCTACATTTACTAGAGCATGGCAGCGTACAGCCATTCACTTTTATGGCAGGCTGTACGGGCTCAGAAAAGCACTAAGAAATTATTACCAGCATTCAAAATGCCTGTGTAAGCATTGTGTAGATGAACCCTTAAAGTGATACTAAACACACATGGTTTAATTTACATTGTCCTTCAATTTCTGTATGGGGATGATGGCACTGTAAATAGTTTAACATAAAAAATCATCTAAGTACCTTTTTCCTAATCGATATACAGCTGTCACATGACCGAGATCTTACTGTCTGCAGGGAAACATAAGCAGGAGGAGCTTCTAGTCCTCTGCTGTTGGTCACATGTTAAAAATAAATAGTATCACATTTTTTAAATTAGCATACTGTAAGGTTCTGGCACTCTCAGTGCCTCCTATCACATCATTTCCGGGTGCGTTCCATCTACCTAGATAGATGAAGCACATATAGGTGTGTTTCCCTTTAAGAGTGCTGACATCATCACTGAGCGCCGGACTAAACAGCTATTTAAATCACCAGCTCTCACTCACATGTGTTCGTTCAACCTGCTGTGTGCCTAGATGCGCCTTGATGCTAACCTGTCTTGAAGCTCTCATGCTTGCAAGCATACCTCGCTGTCGGAACCACGCTGCGCTGATCCCTGTATCCCGCTACCGGATCATCCGCTCTTGTCGAACCTCTCCTCTGCTACATTGCTACTAGTGATAAGTACCCCACAGGGGAAACCTCAATAACCTTCATACTAAAGCTTACACTGTCTAGCTCTGCATACAAAGGACTGTTACTACATCTGCACTATCTAGATTGCTAGCTCTTGAGCCTACTATCATCTGCTCTTGCACTGGGTTAGTCTCTCCTGTATGTCATCTGCTATCCTATCATCTACTACCATACATGATTGCTAACTTATCTGCATCCCACATGTTACTATCTCATTCTCAAGAACATTTCCTTTCAAGTGTCTGTCATCTACCATCTCTACCCAACCTGTCTCTTCAGCCTATCACCTCTATACTACTATATACATAGATCACTCCAGGAACTTCTTATTGAGTGTGTGTATTTACTTGCTGAATTGAGATCATCCACACATGATGAGTCTTTGGGAGTTGGGATTGGTGTCTCAGGGTTTCTCTACATGACTACTGAAGTGGAATATTTCTGCAGCTGTAAATCCACATCATACATAAAACGCAGGAGCGTTACACATACAAATATGTATTTGAAGAGAAATCGTTATTTCTTTGCGGTAATAATATGGTGTGGGTGGATTTCTGACACTCACAGACCGTGTTACGCCCCTCCAGCTTGTGTCTTAGAATTACCATGTGTCTTAGCCTCCATCAATCTACATGTAATATCCCGTCCCCATTGTGTTTAGCTGGTTAGTGGACATAGAGGAGGAGGAGGGAGTGGACTGTCATTTACCACTGTGTATACGCCCACATGTGTGACTCTATAGTCACATGGGATGCTCAGAGGTGAGAAAATGCTCATCATAGAAACTTACTGAAAACTGAGCATGTGCAGAGTAGCCACCACAGCTGAAAAGTTCCTAGCTGAATTGGGGACATGAACAGAAGGGGGGGATTGAGAACAGCAGGATCAACCAGGTTTTTTGCAGAATACAGAAAACCAATCTCATAGTCACTGAGTGAGTATGAATAGCATGTAATGCACCAATTATTGATACTTTTTTTTTTTATGATGTGGGTTTAGTGACAATTTAACCATTTCTCCTTAGGTGGACGTCATATGACATCCTGGACTTTTGAGTGGAGATAGCTGAATGATGCCTGCAACTACAGGCATCATCCAGATATCTTTTTTTCCAGCCGGCGATTCCCTTACATGTAAAAGCCATCTTTGAGGCTAAACCGGTCCCTCTTGTGTGATTGGGAAGCCAGGGTATGAATCCACTGGTGTTTTTTTTTTTTTTTTTGCTGAAAAGCCTGAGATCGATTTTTTTATTTTTTTTATTTCAGGCTTTCCAGCATAGAGGAGAGATGTGGAGACTTATAGACCCCAGATCTCTCCGTAAAGAGAACCTGTCATGCCCTTTTCCTATTATAAGGGATATATACATTCCTTGTAATAGGAAAAAAAGTGATCAAAAATAAAAAATTAAAGGAAAAGTGTAAAAATTAAAAAAGATTTAAATTAAATAAACAAAACATTGTTTTTAAAGCGCCCCAATTCCATCATGCTTGTATGCAGATGCAAACACATATGTAGGTCCTGCCCGCATATGTAAATGGAATTAAAACCACACATGAGATATCACCGGGAATGTTAGAGCAAGACCAATAATTCTAGCACAAGAGCCCCTCTGTAACTCCAAAGTGGTAACCTGTAAAAACTTTTAAAGCGCTGCCTGGATATTTTTAGGTACCGAAGTTTGGCGCCATTCCACAAGTGTGCACAATTTGAAAGCGTGACATGTTAGGTATCTATTTACTTGGCATAATATCATCTTTCACATTTTACAAAAAGATTGGTATAAATATGTTTTTTTTCCAAAATAAATTGCGTTTGAAAAATTGCTGCGCAAATACTATGTGACATACGAAACTACAACGACTGCCATTTTATTCCCTAGTGTCTCTGCTAAAATATACATACATAAAAAAAAAAATATATATATATATATATATATATATATATATATATATAATGTTTGGGGGTTCTGAGTAATTTTCTAGAAAAAAAAAAAATGTATGAGTTTTACATGTAGAAGAGGAATGCCAGAATTGGCTTCGGCTGGAAGATGTTAAGGGTATAATTAAGTACGAGAATAAATTATTTGACAAATATTTTGCAGACAGGGTCTACTAAAATCAGTGACGACCTTAATATTGGGAAAAGTAAATTACAGAGGAAACCATTAAAATAAAAAGTTGTAAATGAATGTCTGTGGCCGACTATTTTTTTAAATTGGTTTAAAATAGTAGTTTAAATTCTGATTAAGCTGTTGAAGTATAAAACACAAGCAGAAAGGTTCCACGTTTAATCATGGGGAAAAAAATGATTCAATTAAGAGGCAATCTCCAATCCACTATTATTTTTAATAAATGATTTCATTGGGCTCTTTTGTTCCAGCATGTGCTGTGCAGTAAAAGGCAACATACCAGAGAAAATATTTTCCGCTGGCTTTTTTTAAAATCCATTTCTGTAAAGTAACATTGGCTGGTCAAAGCATAATCACAATTTCTTTATATTTTTGAAGAAAGTATTTTTCTGCAGTCAGCACTAAAAGTATAATTATCTTCGCTCTCCCACTGTCATAACTTCACTGCCTAATTAGACATTAATTAAATTTCATTGTGCAGTTTGCATACCTATTTGAATGAGCACAGCAAGAAGAACAATTTTAGATGCCTTTTGCTTTTTTAACTCCTTTTGGTTACCAATTAGTAGAGTTGCTAAAAATGGCCATAAATCGATGTCTGATAGATCTATGCATTGGGAATTTGTTTTATGTCTTTGACAAATGGTCTGAATAGAATATCCCCACTAAATAGCAGATGTGCTTATTGGGTGAGTGTTAGCTGGTCCAATTTTTTTCAAACCATGTCACATGGCCTCAGAGCGTGGTCCCGGATGGGACTAATGTGCTTTGAGTTTAGTGGTCTCTAGTTTATAGTTTAGCCCCTGTCACAATGAAAATGCGTAATGGAAACAGTCTTCCACACCTAAGACAAAATTGTATTTGCTGTCATGGTAACTAAAAAATACTATGGCAACATGTATATAATGACTGAAACATGGTACTTCCAAGACTAAAATCATGGTCTCTGGAGAACCTACAACAGAGCCAACCCTACCATATCTTACTTCTTTACAGATTTATGGTAACTAGTAAACTAGAGCTGCTCATTAAAGCAGAAAAAAACTGGGTCATAGAAAAAATCTAGAAAATGGGCCCGAAGAGCTTTATACCTTAATGTTCTACTATGCACTGCATATAATGGCAGACTTACCTTCTCAGCGATCCCTTTCAGCACTGTGGTGTCAGGTCTATTGGGTGTCACAGTCTTCCTTCCCGTTTCAGACTTTTCGGTTGCTTAATTGGCTGAGCCATGATGATGTCACATGCATGTGCACAGGAGTCACATGACCACACAAGAGTAGTTCTGTATTCTGATTTCCACTTTAAGAGCTCTTTCACACTATATGTGGTGACCTGTGCTTTTCTGAAGTGGATAAATGCAGGTCTTCGCTAGGGCACATAGAATACAATTTAGGGGTTGACGATCTATTTTTTTTCAGGGCCAATTCCTTTTTTTTTTTCAGCCACCTCTCAGGCCAATAGCCGATATCAGGTAGCAATATTCTGTACATTTAAAGTTTTTACTTTTTCACTTTTTTTGCTGTCACAAGGAATGTAAACATCCCTTGTGACAGTAATAGGCAGGGACAGGTACTCTTTATGGAGGGATCTGGGGTCTTTAAGACACTAAATCCATTCTCTGCAGTTGAAAGTATTCAAAACGTCAAGATCTGTGTTTTTTTAAAACTTTCTATTTTTTAAAACTGGCGCCGTTGGGGCCTGAGTAAACCGGAAGTGATCTCTTGATGTCACTTTTGGATTACCATATCCAAGACCCGATCAAAGCCGATTCCAGCTTTGTTGAGGTCTCCAGCCAGCCGGTGGATGTGCCAGCTGGTCACTCGTGTCTCCCGGTGGGATGGGAGCCACTGGCGGAGTTGAAGAAGGTGGTGGAAGGGGGAGGACATCCCCTCCCACTGCTCATAATGACAGCCGAGCGGCTGCTTAGTCGGAATAGTTGTTATTACAAGAAAGCTGACCATCGGCTCTAAACAAACAGTACAAGGCATCACCCAGGTGTACAAACCCTTGAAGTAATATCAGTAAGTTTCTGACTGATACCGATTCTTCTAAAATTCTCGAATATCGGCCATAATAATCAGCCGCTCCAATGATCAATTGACCCTTAATGCAATTGTCTTTTATGTGTCCTGTTCAGACCACAATGCAGGTGTGATGTGTGGTGTATTGTGGTGCAGTGCCAAAAAATGCAGTCTGTGTACATTTTTATGTACGTACTGGATGGCATTGCATTTCACCACACTGCTGTGCTACTCCCTGCTTGAGCCAAAGCTGCCTAAATCATGTACAAATTCATACCAAAATGCTGATTATTCACAATAGAATATTCAGTCTTTGATTATTGTAAGTTTACCTATGAAAAATTTGCATTCCCACCCTTTTTTAATCTTATTTCCTTTTGTTTGAATCTGACTCTTTAGCTTGAGACAGTGAATGGTTCCACCCAGAACTGACATTTTAATTATGGGGTGATTTCCATTGGTCCTGATAGCTGCACATGCTTGTTTTCTGACAGTAAATCACTGATTAGTGAAGAAAAGTTAAATTCCAATTGGACCTTTTGTTTAAATCCACTAATTACATTCCATGAACATCAGAACAAAAGATGTTCAATGTCTTTTTTTTTTTTTTTAAAGCAGCCACAGCCTAAATAGAAAAGCCTGTCCCCTGCCAGTATGCTGCAAGGAAGGATCCTTGCTCTCTGTGTGGTAGGACTGGTCTCCCCCACAGAGGTCTGACGCACCCCCTGCTGAGTCAGACCTACAGCTCAGCAAGAGCAAAATGTATGCTTCTTATCAATTGAGTTAGACATATGCAAAGTGATTATCGCTTCCCAGCAGAGAGCAAAGGTCCATACTCTATCTATGTTGGCAGGGGACAGGCTTTTCTTCTCAGGCTGTGGCTGATTTTTAAAGACAACAATCTGTAGGACTTTGAACACACTTGGTTCAGATGCACCTGGAATGTAACTGATTAATCACTAGCTGCCCGCCCACAGTACACTTACTGCGGGCGGGCAGCACGGGCAGGCTGGATTCGGTACATGTACATCATCCAGTCTGTTCCGGGTTGGGGCATTCAGCACAATGTTAGCAAAGCTGTTATAGATGAATTTCATTCTTAACAAATGTGTTTCCTATAGAGTGATGCTGTAATTGGCCCACAGCTATCACATGGTACCTGGGCCAATCACAGCACCCTGCACCATATGATTAGCTTTAGCCAATCACTGATTACTAGTAATCAAAAAGTAAAAAAAAATAAAAATGTGATAACAAAAAAGGTTAAAAAATGGAACAAAAAAGTATTTACGTTTTTTTTTTCTTAACACACTATCACCAGTCAAAATCCCTGATCACCACTAGGGATGATCGAATGGTTCGGGTCGACCATCGGTTCGACCCAAACATTGGCTGTTCGAAATTCGGCCGAATTCCGAACTTTTTGCGGTAAAAGTTCGGAATTCGGCCACCAGAACGCCCAAAATGCAATGGGACAGGAACTGGGCTTTAAATGCCTGTGATTGGCCCAGAAACATCAGTAAAAGCAATTTGGAGTGACTAGGGGGTCCAGAGGCCAATCAGGAGTGAACACGCCCCCCATACGCCCCCCAGTATATAACATAGCCCCGCCAAATCTCTAGCACTGTATTACAGTGGCTGTGGAATAGAGTGGAAGCAGTTCTGCTGCTCCAGTGTCATTTTGCAATTATTAGTGTGAGGAAAGGGATATGCAGTGTAGTTAGGGTACTATATACCACTATAGTTAGATTCAATAATCTAGTTTCTGTAGGGAAAGTGTTTATCTAGTTTCTGTAGGGAAAGTGTTAATGTCAGGGTGACCATAGTGTAGGGTGACAGAACTCTTCCATGTCAGGGTGACCGCCAGAAAAAAAAGAAAATTTTTCTTAGAATTTCAGTAGCGCAGGGATGGGGCTCCGCTCCTTTCACACCTGGGCGTTTTTGTTGCAGGCGTTTATTGGGCATTTTTGGGCGTCTTTGGAGGCAGGCATGACATCTGAACTTCAGTATAGGGGTATATATACACATATACACATACACACATATAGGTGTGAAAGGAGCGGAACCCCATCCCTGCCCCATCCCTGCGCTAATGAAATAATTTTATTAGCGCAGGGATGGGGTTACACTCCTTTCACACCTATATGTGTGTATGTGTATATGTTTATATATACTGTATGTGTGTGTGTGTATATATACCCCTATACAGAAGTTCAGATTTTATGCTTGCCTCCAAAGACGCCCAAAAAATGCCCAATAAATGCCTGCAACAAAAACGCCCAGGTGTGAAAGGAGCGGAACCCCATCCCTGTGCTTCTAAAAATTCAAAGAAAAATTATCTTTTTTTTCTGGTTCTGGACATGCTACAGAGCTGAAACTTCACAGGTACACTTTTTAGACCCCCAGACACTAAATCCAAAGAAATCTCATTTTTTTTTTCCAATAATTTTTTTCAATAATTGGCTCTCTATCAAAAACGACAATTTTTAAGAACTTTTTTTGTGTGATTAATAGTCCCTGGGGCATGACCCAGAACCCTGGGCACTTTTTAGGGGCATTTATTGGGTTTTAAAGAGGTTGTAAACTCGTTAAAAAATTTTTTTTTTCTTTTACAACCTGCAAGAGAAAGACATAATGAGCTAGTATGCATCGCATACTAGCTCATTATGAAATACTTACCTTAGAACGAGCCCCCGCCGTGCCGCTCTCTTACCTGTATGACGAGCGACATGTTCAGTCGCCCGTCTTCCGGGATCGCGGCATCCGGCCATCGGATTGGCCGGAGCCGCGGTGACGTCACTCCTGCGCACGCGCGCAGGAGCCGACGGTCACGGCACGGGGCTCTGAAGGAACGGCCTGATCAGCCGTTCCTTCAGAGCGCATGCGCCAGTGACGTCACTGGATGCATTAAAGGTAAATATCTCCTAAACCGTACATGTTTAGGAGATATTTACAGTACCTATAGGTAAGCCTTATCATAGGCTTACCTATAGGTACAACTTCCTGAGGAGGGTTTACTTCCTCTTTAAGGCTTCAAAATGGTGTTTTTTGATTACCGAAGTTCGGGTCCCATTGATTTCAATGGGGTTCTGGAATCCGAACCGAACTTTCGGGAAGTTCGGGTGTTCTGGTCGAACCGAACTTTTCAAAAGTTCGATCATCCCTATTCACCACCACACCAGTCATATAATGATGCTATACTAAACTGCACTGGTGACAGCATGTAAAAAAAAAAGTGAAATTATATTTACCTTAGACTATCTACTTTCCAAAAAGGGGTTATTTAGGGGGAATTTTTACTGTCCTGGCAATTTAAGGGCCTCAAGAAATGAGATTGGCCATCAGTTCATCAAGATTGATCAATTAAAAAAAAAAAAATACTTGCAGATGCTATAACTTCCACATAAACCAATTAATATACACTTATTTGGGTTTTATTGGATATTTTTTATAACATGAAGTAGAAATAGTTTTTTTCAAAATTCTTGGTCTTTTTTCATTTAAATTTCAAAAAATAAAAAATCCAGTAGTGAACAAATACCACCAAAAGAAAGCTCTATTTGTATGAAAAAAAGATATAAATTAAATTTGTGTACAGCGTTGCATGACTGCACAATTGCGAGTTAAAGTAGCACAATGCTGAATAGGAAAAAATGGCCTGGTCTTGAAGTGGGTAAAACCTTCCCGTCAAGTGGTTAAGATCCTATTTACACCAGCAAGCTGTGCTGATCGCTGTTTACATTTTTTTTAAACAGAACTTTATTGAAATGTTTTCTGTTCACTGCATTGCTATGAGGTGTTTTACCTTTCAACCTGTTCTGCTTTTCAGCGCACACCACAGCAAAACATTGTAGTGCATCTTTAGGCTCCATTCACATCTATGCATGTTGCTTTTGAGCGTTTCTGCACTTTTTGCTGTGCTTTCAGCGTTCTTTTACCGTGATTTGCATTTTGCAATTGTTATCCTTTTTTTTATTTTTTTTTTTTTTTATTTGTTTTTGGGCAGATATAAAAATCCCAAAATACAAATCATGATAAAATTGCGGTAAAAACGCACTAAATGCTTTTCTGAAGCTTCTCCATTGAAGTCTATAGAATCAAAAAAAGCATTGTTTTGCATTTTAAAAAAAGTCCCTGGCCCTTTCCAAAAAACGCAGAGACACAAAAATGCATTGATGTGAACGTGTTCCATAGGAACCCATTTAAAAAAAAAAAACATGAAAAAATGTAATGGTGTGAATGGAGCCTTATTTTTTTCAATATTTGATGCTCAGGGCAAATAAAAAAGACAGCTCATGGTTAGGGATAGGAGGAAAAGTGATGCCACAAATAAACAAATAAATTAAAATATACGAAGAAGCTGCAAACGTATGTAAATCTTTATGGAGTAAAATTAGAATTCCCTGCCTTGCTTATTTAAATTTCACTTGAGAGGCCGTAGCAGAAAATTGTATGTAAACGATTAAAAGGATGGAAATTAGTTCAGAAATCATTTGCTGTGTACTGTTGAAAACTAATTTACATTTCATCTGTCTGTTGCCGTTCTTACCTTTTGCTCTAAAATGCATCAATATCAGTTCATTAACCTGTGTAGCTACCATGCTAAGACCAGGACTATATGAAAAATATTATTTTCTTGCTACTGGGAAATTTAACCACTTGTTGGCAGCCCTTTTGCTTCTGGAATAAATGTATGTGCTGCTAATTGAAGAGTTTTTAGCAAGTGGTTAAATCCCTTATTAACAAGTGGTTAAAGCTAGGGCTACACAGGATGTTTGAAAAGAAAACTGGGTTTGTATATTCATACTTAACCACTTCAGCTACGGAAGGTTTGCCCCCCTTCATGACCACGCCATTTTTTGTGATACGGCACTGCGTTACTTTAGCTGACAATTGCACAGTCATGCGATGCTGTACCCAAAAAAAATGATTTCCCTTCCCCCCCCCCAAAAAAGCTTTCTTTTGGCGGTATTTGATCACCTCCTGGGGTTTTTATTTTTTGCGCTATGAACAAAAAAAGACTGACAATTTTGAAAAAAAAAACAAAACAATATTTCTCTTTCATTCATTGACGGATACAGCTCCTGATCTTTTTAACCACTGGGTAATACTGCCCCCTACAGGAGTAGGACACTAGGGAGAAAAAACGTCTGGCTACGCCTATGGGCAGTCCCTGGGGGTATACTCCCTCTCTCTGCTATAGGTACTGCCTAGTCAGGAGTAAGGACCTAGTTTTTTTGCTGGGATCTCTGGTCCTGGCATTTTTTTTTTACTTTAGATACATTTTTTTCTCCTGTTTTTTTTTTTTTTTCCCTGTGAGATCTAGAATCAACTGCCAGGCTGGGCAACGGGCTGGATAATCTAGATCCAGTGGTCACCCCAGTCTGGCCAGCGAGCACGCGCAGACCTCAGCTCCGCACTAGTTTGGCCGGGACATAGTCTCACTGGACGTGAGCTGGCCTGCAAGTTAAACACCTTGCGAGGTCACATATGACTGGGTCTTAGCCCAAGTTGCAGTGTTCCTCCTGGCCGACAGCCCCTCCATTTTGATGGAGATGAGGTTCCGTCTGGAGCGGTGCCCGTCTGGTTCCCAGTATGGTAAGTAACTGTCCCCCCTCTCCCCCTGGAGGGTTTTGGGGTGGGCGTGGGCCCCACTATGGGACGGTCGGACCCCCTCCTTCCCCTCCTTCCCATTAAGCCTCATCAGTCTGGTGGTCCCTGTGGGCCATCCAACCCCCCTCCTTCACTTATGCTGGAGCTTTGGGGTGGTCTAGGTCCACCTCCTGGGGTGGGGGCAGGGTGCTGTGCTGGCAATGGGGGCCGAGGAAGTGTGCCGCCGTTGACCGGGCAATCTGGTGGGGGCTCCTGCCAGGGCCCCCCTTCCTGCCTCTGCCGTTTTCTCAGACCTAGGGATCCCTCCTGGGTCCCTGGGAATCTTGTGGTGCCGCGCGGGGCCGCCATTTTGTTGTAGCCTGTGTGCTTAATGCACGGCGGCCATGTTTGTGTAGTCTGGCAGTCATTTTGTGGTGGTTTGCCATTTAAAATAGCTGCTGCCATGACAGTGGAGCCCTATGGGCGGCGATTTCAGCAGTGGGAGCCCCTCCTCATCCCCTGGTGCTGACTCCTGGATCAGTTAATTTCCTCATCACCGCACATGGAGTTTAGATTATCCTGGTGGCTGCAGATGCCTGTTTCTGTGGGGTGGTGAGTCTGATGGGGTCCTCTCCCTCTCTGCTGAGGATTTATTGGTGCTCTTTTACTGGCATCTGGTGGTGCTGCCAGAGTGGAGGGGGTGTCCCTTATCAGTGTTTTACACCTTTTTTGTGGGGTCCCCCTATTGACTTATTGAGTCTTTGGAGCACATTTCCCCACCTGATTCCCTCTCAGAGTCCCTTGAGTCTCTGGTGGAGGTGGTTTTTGGGCGAGGGGCTAGCAAAAAGCGCCCCCCTGCCTTCCCCCGCTTTATCTGTCTCATCAGATCCTGAATCTGATTTGGCGGCCGCAGACGTGGGTCACTCTACTGGGTCTGCGACCATGCACCCTGAGTTCTCAGATAGTGAGGATGATTCCTCCACTCCTGTAGCTGTGCACAAGAAGGGGCTGGTGGAAGCACTGATTGTAACTGTGCGTGAGACCTTAAAAATGGAGGACGCAGCTGAAGGTGCGACGAAGGCACAGATTCCCTTTGGCACTCACAAGCCATCCAGAGCGGCAAAGGTGTTTCCCTTCCCCTCCTATTTTGACAGAATTGTCACTAAAGAGTGGGAAAGACCAAAACATCCCCTTGTGGTCCCTAAGCGATTTGCTATGCGGTACCCCTATGAGGAGTCCCTTCTTAATAAGTGGACTGTTCCACCGGTGGTTTACCCTCCGGTTTCCAGGTTGAACAAGGCACCATGATTCTGGTTCAAGAATCTCTGGCCTTTTAAGGACCGGGATTACAGGAAGGCAGAGGCTGTGGCCTGCAATATGTACACTGTGGCTAGTTCGGCACTGAGGCCGTTATTCACCATTGCTCTGGTGTCGCAAACTCTAACTGAGTGGATTAAGCTTTTACGCCATGACCTGGAGGGGGAGCTGTTCCCCCCTGCCTTTGTTGAGCTGGTGGACCAGTTGGTCCAGAGGCAGCAGTTCATCTATGATGCCTCTTTGGATGTGGCTCCCCTAGTTGCTAGGCTCTCAGTTTCGGCAGTGGTCCTTCAGCGTACTTTTTGGCCTTAAATGCTGGTCTGCGGACCAGACTTCTAAAAAGGCCTTGACTGATCTTGCTTTTTAAGGAGATTGCCTGTTTGGAGCTACCCTGGATGACATAATTAAAGGTCTCACGTGGGGGGGGGGGGGGAGAGTACCTTCCCACCCCTGTGTCATAGACGTGGGCCATCCTTCTCGGGTCAAAAGAAGTTTATTCATCCCTCAGGGGCGACTGACAAGGGATCAAAGCCTTTCAGGGCCTTCTCTTATGGATCCAAGCAAACTTGGTCTTGCAAGGCGAGGGCTGGCTTCTCCAGACCCGCGGACAAGGCTCCTTCATCATGAAGGTGCGCCCTCAGCTGCTTATGGGGTGGGGGGACGTCTTCGCTGGTTTACGGACCCATGGACTTCCCTGGTACAGGAAAGGTGGGTCCACAAAGTCATACGGTCTGGCTACAAGAGTTTCATTCTTACCTTCCGGAAAGGTTCTTTCCTTCCAATTCGCACCTGTCCCCGGGCCTCTTACAGGGTCTTTTTGGGGCAGTGCAAGACCTGTTACTTCAAGGGATGATTGTCTCGGTTCTGACATCGTAACGTTTTCAGTGATTTTACTTAAACCTGTTTAAGGTTCCCAGGAAGGAAGGCAAGGTGCCTCCAGTTCTGGACCTTGAGGCGCTGAACTGCTTTGGTCAGAGTGGAGTCCATTCTCACGGTGTTGGCATCCCTGCCTCAGGGGGATTTTCTTGCCTCTATCGACATCAAGGACGCTTACCTTCACATTCCAATATTTGGTGGTCACCAGCGCCAACCAACATTCATCACTACTAAAAATGCGCGACGAAGATGATCCGCCGCAAAAAAATATCGCAATATATATCGTTGGGAAAAAAATATCGCAATGTGATTTTTTTTCAATATCGTGCAGCCCTAGTTTACAAAAAGTATTACAATTTTGCACTCTTGCTTTTCAAATCTTTATATTTGCTTTCTGCCGCCATGAAAAATAATTAAACTCAGCAGCTACAAATACTGTAGCTGCTGACTTTTAAATATTAGAACTTATCTGTCCATGGTTACCGCAATGTTGGCACCCGAAGCCAATTTTCGTATCCGCTCTCGGGTACTGCCACCACCATTCAGGGTAGGGGAACACGGCAGTGAAGCCTTTCGGCTTCACAGCTGGTTCCCTACTGCGCATGCACGAAGCTTGTTGCGCTTTGTAATTGGCAAGGTGGAGGAGGAAGAAGGAGGGGGGGGGGGACTTCCGAGGGACATCGCCACGGCGCTGTGTCCCGGAGGTGGGGAAGAGTACCTGTTTAAAACAGGTACCCGTTCCCTCCTCCCCCCTGAAAGGTGGCAAATGTGGCACTGGAGGGGGGAGAAAGAATTTAAGCGTAAGTTCCAGTTTTGCATGAGTATGACATTGCAGCTTGAGTGTCAGGATTCAAAGTTCACCCTGAAATATGAGTTGCCTGGACTTACATACTGTCTTCTAACTCCAGTGTACAAAAGTGTCCTTCCTTTGTTATAACTGTGGTGTCTGTTATTTCACACTCTTGTGCATGCTTATTATTGATAAGAGGGGGGCAGTGTCTGAGGCCTGGCAGTTGATATACAATAGCTGTCAGACTTCAAATGATCTGAAATCCCTGGAGCTTAAAGCGAAATTAAACTCTCCTATCTTTTACAGCCAAGAAGGCTACCATCTTGGCCTATGTTTGATCTGCAGGTGCCATGGTGTTGCACATGTGATCAGTTATGACACCAGCCATTAGGCGGCTTTACAGTTTGGTTGAGAGCATAAACAATTGTGACAGTTCTCATTCCTGGCATAGCATGTAATTGTTTTTAGAAACCGTGAAATCAGTGGGTTTAGTTCTGGTTTAGGTTGGGTTGGAGTTTGTTTGGAGGCATCGGGTTCAGACAAAGTTAGTGCAGCTAAATAAGAGACAAGTCTAAAGTTTTTATGAGTAAGATATTTCTGATTGTGGCCAATAGAGTAGTAAGCATAAGTAATATGTATCTGGCTGTGGCCAATAGAGTAGTAAGCATAAGTAAGATGTGTCTGGCTGTGGCCAATTGGGTAGAAGGCATATCAGAAGAAGGTAGATAAACGAAGATACAGCATACATTGCATTACATAAATAATTTTTTTGTGATTCATTCCTGATCATTTTATTTCAGTAATTACTGGGCAACATCGAAATGGCGTAATTTCTGCACGGACGCGCATTGAATTGTTAGCGGAGACATTCCGGAAGAAGCAGCCTTTCACCCACTTTCTGTCATTTGCACTTAATCAGCCAGAGATTCAGGAGAGGTTCCTTCAGTTCAAAGAAGAGGTCCTGGCTAAGTGCTCAAAGGTAAAACATTAATGTGTAAGTTCTAATACTTCTGAATACTACTATCACTGGTATAAATCTTAATGCATTGTAACTAATACATCTACCTGTCATGTGTACTGCCATCTGTTAAATTACCTTTTCCCCTATACTTGGGAATAAAAAGCCTTTGCTTTTTTGTAAAAAACCTTGCTGTATGGAATAAAAAACCCAACATACTGCACTGCATGTAGTCAATATGCATATACAGTGCTTTGCGAAAGTATTCGGCCCCCTTGAACTTTTCGACCTTTTGCCACATTTCAGGCTTCAAACATAAAGATATAAAAATGTAATTTTTTGTGAAGAATCAACAAGTGGGACACAATTATGAAGTGGAACGAAATTTATTGGATATTTAAAATTTTTTTAACAAATAAAAAACTGAAAAATTGGGTGTGCAAAATTATTCAGCCCCCTTAAGTTAATTCTTTGTATCGCCACCTTTTGCTGTGATTACAGCTGTAAGTCGCTTGGGGTATGTCTCTATCAGTTTTGCACATTGAGAGACTGAAATTTTTGCCCATTCCTCCTTGCAAAACAGCTTGAGCTCAGTGAGGTTGGATGGAGAGCGTTTGTGAACAGCAGTTTTCAGTTCTTTCCACAGATTCTCGATTGGATTCAGGTCTCGACTTTGACTTGGCCATTCTAACACCTGGATATGTTTATTTGTGAACCATTCCATTGTAGATTTTGCTTTATGTTTTGGATCATTGTCTTGTTGGAAGACAAATCTCCATCCGAGTCTCAGGTCTTCTGCAGACTCCATCAGGTTTTCTTCCAGAATGGTCCTGTATTTGGCTCCATCCATATTCCCATCAATTTTAACCATCTTCCCTGTCCCTGCTGAAGAAAAGCAGGCCCAAACCATGATGCTGCCACCACCATGTTTGACAATGGAGATGGTGTGTTCAGGGTGATGAGCTGTGCTTATTTTACGCCAAACATAACGTTTTGCATTGTTGCCAAAAAGTTTGATTTTGGTTTCATCTGACCAGAGCACCTTCTTCCACATGTTTGGTGTGTCTCCCAGGTGGCTTGTGGCAAACTTTAAACGACACTTTTTATGGATATCTTTAAGAAATGGCTTTCTTCTTGCCACTCTTCCATAAAGGCCAGATTTGTGCAGTATAGGACTGATTGTTGTCCTATGGACAGAGTCTCCCACCTCAGCTGTAGATCTCTGCAGTTCATCCAGAGTGATCATGGGCCTCTTGGCTGCATCTCTGATCAGTTTTCTCCTTGTATGAGCTGAAAGTTTAGAGGGACGGCCAGGTCTTCGTAGATTTGCAGTGGTCTGATACTCCTTCCATTTCAATATTATCGCTTGCACAGTGCTCCTTGGGATGTTTAAAGCTTGGGAAATATTTTGTATCCAAATCCGGCTTTAAACTTCTCCACAACAGTATCTCGGACCTGCCTGGTGTGTTCCTTGTTCTTCATGATGCTCTCTGCGCTTTAAACTGACCTCTGAGACTATCACAGTGCAGGTGCATTTATACGGAGACTTGATTACACACAGGTGGATTCTATTTATCATCATAAGTCATTTAGGTCAACATTGGATCATTCAGAGATCCTCACTGAACTTCTGGAGAGAGTTTGCTGCACTGAAAGTAAAGGGGCTGAATAATTTTGCACGCCCAATTTTTCCAGCTTTTTATTTGTTAACAAAGTTTGAAATATCCAATAAATTCCGTTCCACTTCATGATTGTGTCTCACTTGTTGTTGATTCTTCACAAAAAATTACAGTTTTATATCTTTATGTTTGAAGCCTGAAATGTGGCAAAAGGTCGCAAAGTTCAAGGGGGCCGAATACTTTAGCAAGACACTGTACCTAGAGGTTGCAGTTTTTGCTGGTAGTTTATAATGACTCTATATATTATTTTGATTGTATATGATGACTAAATATTAGAGTTTGCAGGTTAATATAATTGTATCAGTTTTTTTTAGGTTCCTATTTTTTTTTCCTATAGTGAAATTACATAGGTAGGTGATTAATTGGCATTGAACTCTTTCAGGAGTTGGACACATTGAGATGTTCTCTTTGTTTTACTAAGCTTCAGTAAAGTAACCATAGTGTTGGACCGTGTCTACTAACCAAATTGTTTAAAAAAAGCACACTGCCAAGACGTCACACAGCCCTCTGCCATCTGAGCTGCTTAAAAAATCGCGGGGTTTGGGAGCTACACTGTCTATGAAGAGTTTTCACTCTCTTGAATGTTTTTATGTTTTATTGAAGCAAAGTGGATTCAATTTTTACACCTGAATTACAGAAATATACAAGCTTAAAGTAGAGTGAAGAGGAATTAGAAGCCCCCTGTCATGTTTTTTTTGCTGTATGTGGCCCCGATAGGGAGAGTCACCCTCTCTTTTTGTTCTGTTTACCACTCTAACCGGGGATTTTCAATGGGAACACTTGTTCTGGGTATAACAGTGTAAAACTACCAGCGCAAAAATGGTAAATAGAAATACAATCGTGCAATAAAAGAATCGTGCGATAAAATAATCGCAGTGCAACAAAATCTTACAGTGTCCGGCTGCTAACACAAAACGGTGTTATTCACTCCAAAAAACAAAACTAAAACCATATACAGTGCTGCGCTAGAAAAAGTATATATAACATATGATTAGAAATATATAATTTATAAAAGTGTTTTTAATGTCCAAAAAAATATTGTATACAGGTGCTTCCAATGTCCACAGATAGTGATATCTTAATAACAGTGACTCATAGAAAACAATCTTCTGTGATGACAGGCATAAGAGAGAAAAAGCAAAGCAGATCTAATGCTCTACTGTGGAAGTCAGTGTCTAATTGACAATGACGTAACGCGTATAGGGGGCAGAGCCCATGCTGCCGGACACTGCATCCTCTCAGCTGTGTGGAGCTGTTATCATATATGCACTTATCCAAGTGTCTGTTTGTGAGTACCTTATTTTAATAAACTCCCTGTTGATTCACCCATACGGAGAGCATTAGATCTGCTTTGCTTTTTCCCTCTTATGCCTGTCATCTGCTTCTGATGAGAGTGGAACTTATTTTAGGAATCTCTATGTGTGTCCTATTGAAGATCCTCTACACCATCCTGTGACCCCGGTGGGGTAAAGCTGTATCTGACCTAGGTTGATTCTTGGGTCAGTGTGTAAGGTGAGAGGCTTTTGATTTCTGGTGGTGGTGAAGTGGAGCACATCACGGATTGCTTTTGCGGGGATTGCAGAAGATTGCTTTCTATGAGTCACTGTTATTAAGATATCACTATCTGTGGACACTGGAAGCACCTGTATACAATATTTTTTTGGACACTAAAAAAAAACACTTATTCTGGGTACCCTGATGATAAGCAGGGATTCCCTCATGTTGGAGGAATTTCCTCTCATTTCCTGTTTTGGCTATGGGACAGGAATGGAAGGTAAAGCTTATCAATGGGACTTAGATGGCAAAAAAAAAAAAACCTTACAGGAGTGGTACCCTCCCATACTTTATCAAAAATGAAAAAAAAAAAAAAGTTGATCTAATCAGTTTTCTGCTGCTTCTTTATTGGCCAGTCAACAGGAAGTGAGGAAATGACACAACTGTATTCCTTAAAGTGGTTGTTAAACCACTATCTGATCTTTATACCACCCCCTCTGTGTCCTAGTGCCTATGCTTTTATAAAAAAAATAAGATTTCTACCCGTTTTCACAGCGCCTCCCAGCACTCACGTGACTCCGGGCTGACATCTCCAGCGGGCGGGTCCGAGAACTCACGCTCACGTCAGCCTGGGAGGCGAGGAGAGACACCAGAGTCACGTGGGCGCTGGGAGGCGCTGTGAAAACAGGTGGAAATCAGCTTTTTTTTAATAAAGCACAGGCACTGGGACACAGGTTGTTATCTAACAGAGGGGATGGTATAAAGATCAGATAGTTTTGTAGCAGCAGGGAGGGGAGCAGAGCGGCACTAGTGAGAGCTGGCCGGCAGAAAGGGGGGAGGATGACAGAGGGAAACACAGGAGAGCTGCAGATAGCAGGGGCTAACGGAGCCACGTAAACTGACCACAGTGTCATGGCTCAGCAGCAGGGGGGAGGGCAAAACCAGACAGGATCAGCCACAAACACTTTAACTAACACATAGAAAGTGTTGTCACCTGCCTGGCTGTGCTGTGTGGCAGGGCTGTGTAAATCTCAAAACTAAAAAGTGTCACCACCTACCGCTGTCTGACTTAGAGACCCGGTTGCCAGACCATTATTTTCATTTCTTCTATGCATTTTACTCATGTTGTTTATCTGTAAAGTATACCTTGTATAGACATCCAAGTTATTAAAACTGTGGTTGGGTTCCACCATCTTGGATGGCAGCCCCTGCTGTCATTTAGGTTACATGCTATAGTATTCCTCTTCGCTGCTCCCTTGAGAGCCACATAAATGGTTATATGTAGGGGTGGGGGGAGGGAAGGGAGAGCCAGAGATTCTGGATCAGCACAGAGAGTAATTAGAGATGCTCCCAGAAGAGGCGAGAGCTATGACCATGCAAGGGGGAAGGATTCATTCTGGAGTAGTCAAATTTTCTAGCAAGTTCACGTTGCAAAATGCATAAAGAAATCATTTATGGAAGTGAAAAACACTGCGAGTGAGCACTTGATTTTTCTGTGCCTTTTACTTTCCATTTTTTTGTTGGCGACAGGGTCTCTTCAAACCTTGATCATAGATCTTTGATAAGCACTGTAACTGAACCGCAACCCACACTGTACTTGTGGACTTCCATCAGTATATAACTTCCTCTCAGTCGTGAACATAGATAGCAGATTTTCCAGCCCCCCCCATACAAAGCTAGCCGACAACTTAGCTTGTACTGGAATCTTCTACTTTATTGTACAGTTTCACACTCAAATTTATACACACATGAGCACATCCCCCTCCTGATCAGATTACCACACACAGGTCAGGGGTTGCCTGATTACATTATCATATGCAGATGAAATTGTATACAGAAATAGAATTAACCTAAACTAATTATCTAGCCATCTGGACAGACACAATATGTGAGTTCATGAACAATTAACAATGGGACAGACAGGCTTAACAGAATCCACATCACACCTCAGTACACAAACAATAGGGAGAGCCTGTCTTTGACATTGAAGTACAATATACATTAGCATAAGTGTAAACACAGACCCCATTTGAAGCAATACAAACCATTAAGTCTTTCACTCCCAGTGACGGTGAGTACCATCACATATCTTCCCCCCCAAAGGTAGACCAACCAGGTACCAGACCTCCAATCGGTCTGTGCCTGAGTTAGTCGGGTAACAATTCCCAAAGAGTCAATCCATCATGGTAGCTTCCTTGACAAAGTTCCACATAGTTTGTAAATTTGTCCCGGCAGGGCGCATGGAACTCTCATAGCTGATCAGTCTGTGGAAGTCTGGTTTGGGCAGGCCAGACTGGGCTTCTTGGTCACCCTGTGTCCCTAATTGACTGGGGGGCTGAGAGAGGAATTTTCCAACCTCTCTAAGTTAAGCTGTGTTCCATGGGCCCCCCAAACCAAAGTGACTCCCGTCACAAGCACGCTTGCATGTGCTAATTTTATCTTGGCCCGTTGAGCTCTGTAAACATGAGGTTTTTGGCTGCAGGTGGAAAGGAGACAGAGGAAAACATAAAAAAGGAGCATAGAGCTCCACCTGCTGGCTGACTGAATGACAACATAATTTTGAAATGCTTTATTTCATATTTACTTGAGTGAAAAACATGTTTCAGATGTTTTCTTTAGTCCTGGCCATAATACAGAAAAGAAGAAAGTAGAACCAAAACCACTATACAGAGTTGGTCATCATTGAACTCATTCGGCGCTGTCACTATAATGGAGTAAAACAATTTAGCATTTTCTGTTCTCAGGGCTGGAATGTAATGTGTTGTGTTTGATAGGCAAAATAATGCAATCAGAGCAAACAGATTCAAATGATATTTAAGGAATAATATTGCAGGAAGACATATGTCTCGTATCCTGTTTTGTGAGGGGAAATGGCAGATGGGTACATGGGAGAGAGAGCAAGAAAGAGTAATTTTGTCTAAAGCTTGCTGCATAACAGTTCAGCCGAATCAATTTATATCAACAGCATATGTCCGTCACTTGTTTATCTTCTAGACATGGCAAAAGATCAGGATTATGTTTCCTCGGATTTGGTATATTTTTTGGGATTTTCAGGAAAAGCCAGTTGCATAAATTGTAGATGTGTTGTTGATTACTTCTTAGTAAAGGATAGAGATTTTTTTTTTTAATAGTTTTTTTTTTCTCCAATCATTTTAATTTGAGATGAGGGCAAATATCTAGTTTTACAATCCTCTTTATGGAATTTTACTCAGACAGTCATTGAATATCTGCACCAAACACTGCTCTCCCAGCCACTTTTACGTGTGCCAACTAATTTGAAAAATATATCTATTGAACTTGAATGAGGAATTCTTCCAAACACCCAGAAGAGGCAGTACATGTTACAGGTGGACTGGAGGTGGATCGCGCCTGTTGTGGTACTACTGCTATTAAAGAGAATTTCCATGGTCGGAAGCTTCCTCTTGACTTAAAGTGTTTGTTACCCCAACACTTCATATTCCTGATATGTGCCTGCTGTACCATGTACTTGTATGAGAAAGTATCCCGTTCTCTTTGTATTGCTTCCTTTATGTGAAATCCCTGCTGTTTCTCTGCTTTCCTATTGAAAAATGACCACACTAAGCAGGAAAACACAGAGTGGTCAGTTCTCTATCTATTCTGGGAACTCTGTGTAACCCCAATGATCAGACTTGTTCTGACATGCCCCCCCTGCACAGCCATTCATTGGGAAGCTCAGTGTGCTGCTCCTTCTCCTCCCCCAAGCTGTTATGCAGCTGAGAACAGCGAGAATGTGATCACTAAAAAAGGGAAACATTTATTTATAATGCTTTTTTATACACAAATGTTTTGCCTTTCATTCTATGCTTCCTGTTCAGTTCTGTTTTAAACTGAATGGGTTGTTTTACAAGGAGGTAATTTACAATTACTTTAAAGAGAAATTCCATGACACACCAGAAGCCTTGACCTAACCCCTTCATGCCTACAAACTGTAGATTGATTTTCCCTTGCATGACGCTCAATGCAGATGAAATCCCAGTCTATGTTCCAACTTTGAATAAGCCCATACTGTGCTTGCACTGTTACTGACAGCAACGCAGGCAGACTAGCAATCAGGAATCAATTTGCTTCATTCTTAGTCATGTGATCACCATGTCCACTTTGACATAGTGATCTCACTGTGCACATATAAAGAAATACTTTTCTTAACCACTTCAATACTGGTCCAATTCAGTCACTTCTCACATACATGTAAAAATCTTCTTTTTTTTTTTTGCTAGAAAATGAATTTAGATCCCCAACATTATATATATATATATATATATATATATTTGTTTTGCGTCCACCCGTGGAATGGCGCCAAACAGGTTACCAGTTTAGAGATACACAGAAGGTCTGGTGCTAGAATTCTTGCTCTTGCTCTGAGGTTTGTGACAATACCTCACAAGTGTGGTGCGATCAACTTTTAGGCTTCATTCACATGTCAACGTAGCGACCGGGGGACTCTGATGTTAGGATTGCTGCTTTTTTCTTCCCAGTCCTGCCTCTGCCAATACTAGGAGGTCAACAAGTAGGATATTCATGTATTTTACATTAAAGCAAATGCAGTAGGAGAATGGAAACTGCATGGAGTAGAGGATCACAGGCTCACTAAGCTGACTTGGGGTCCTTTCACACAGGTGGACCGTTCAAATCCATCTGCCAGTTTTTTTGGCGGATCTGAACGGTCACCCCATGCATCTCTATGGGGCATCGGATGTCAGCGGAGACATGTCCGCTGACATCCGATCCGTCAAATCTGGATGGATGGAAACCCTATTTTCCTTACGTCCAGCGGATCGGATGGGATCGGATGAGAACGGACAGACAGTCCGTTCCCATCCGATTCCCCCATAGAGAAGAATGGGGACCTGACAGCTCTGTCTCCGCACACAGCACGGAGACACTGCTGTCATCCTTCTGTTTAGTGGGGGATCGGCGGAACGATCCCCCGCTGAGATAAACGGAGTCCGCCTGACGGACTCCCTGTGTGAAAGAGCCCTTAGGGTGGTGAGGTGTCAATCCAGTGCATGAATCAGGCCACTAGAGCCCATCTTAAAAGGAATATCAGTTTTGAGTTGATTGACTCTTTAATGGCCCATACACACGAACCGCAAAACGTATGATGGATCAACCATTTTTTTTGATTGCTAGATTAAAAAAAAGAGTTTACTAAAGTGATTGAAATTCTCGTACGACATAATAAAAAATTGGAAGTGATGTCATGTGTTGTAGTGTATTTGTATTGTATTTTCGAACTACAACTGTACTGATTAAATAAAAACTGTACGATCTGCCGAGGAACATTTTTCTGCTTTTCCCATTGGATAATTGCAGATGAACTGTTGAGATTGTCTCTCGAAAGCTGTGCACTGATGATCAGATTATCGTACGGTCGTTTCGAAATTGTTATTTTTCGTCCGATTTTCGAATCTTGTGTACCGGCTATAACGTTGTTTAGGTTCATAAGAAACCTCTAAATGACCCTTAAAAGTTATGAAGTTGGCAGCCTGCAATCTCAGATTTTACCTGATGTGTAAACTGCAAATGAATTGTAGAGCACGCCTTTTTCATATAATGGATATATATATTAGAAATGATCTCCCATGGTTCCCCTGAAGTGTTTATGGCCAAAAATACTGTGTGCCCTTTTTCAAATAGGGTATGTGGTACGACACTGTGGTTAGAGTAAGGATGGATAATGCACACCATTGGTACATTTCATTGCCTGCAATTATATGGCTTTGCCCTTTTTATGCTTCCCATATCACAATTTTAATGGTATCCAAGACATTAGTATTTTACATGCTGAGTGAATTATTGTGACTTGCTAGGTCTATGCATTTAGCTTGTGACATCGTTAAAGCTGTTTAAAGTAGCTATATACTTAAAGTAGAGCTGCACGATTAATCGTATGAAAATCGCGATCTCGATTCACCCCCCCCTGACGATCTGAACCTGAGATATGCTCGATTCTTTGCATAGCTGAATAGCAGAGAGAACAGCTGTGGAAAAAAAAAAAAAAAAAAAAAAAGCCTCCTGCAAACTGCTATCAGCAAAGTCTCCCAGTAACTATAAACAAAAATGATTACATTTGTATCTTTTCCTTCCCTCTGCCAGGGAGAAAGGAAGTTTAACCTCTTAAAGACTGGACCTTTTTCTGACAATTGTTGCTTGCAAGTTAAAATCATTTTTTTTTGCTAGAAAAGTACTTAGAACCCCCAAACATTTTATATATTTTTTTTAGCAGAGACCCTACACAATAAAATGGCGATTGTTGTAATATTTTATGTCACACTGTATTTGCGCAGCAGTCTTTCAAACGCAATTAATAGACTTTAATGAATAAAAAAAAAAAAAAACGTAACAGTAGAGTTATCCCAATTTTTTTTTGTTACACAGAGAATCGTGAGAGAATCGTGATCTTTATTCCAAGCTAAAAAATCGTGATTCTCATTTTGGCCAGAATCGTGCAGCTCTAACTTAAAGGTGAAAGCTAGTTGTATGCTTAAAGGTGAAATGAAGTTATATGCGTAAAGGTGAAAAGTGCATCTTACCACGTGTAAACCCATTTACACTTTCTCATCTAATGTGTAATCAACACGTTTCCCATCATTGTGTATAAGCACATCTGTCTGCTTTGCTAACATTAACTAAAGCCCCCAGGTTTATAAGCTACTTGCAAGCTGCAAATGAGGTACTTGAGATTGTGAACATGTTTTAGATTTTTACCCATTTTTGTTTTCTGCAACCTTAAGCAGTATCAAACTCAAAAGTAAACATTTTTTTATTTTGCAGCTTACCAATTCTTAGATGTGATGCATGCATTTGTTTTCTTTTTTAGGCTTTTTTTCTTCCATTTTGCCAATAAGTCTATTGTTTTTTCAACAAAAAAGCAGTTAGAGGCATGGGAGGCAGAGTATGAGACAGACCATATTAACCACTTTACTACCAGTCACGTAACCTCTACGTCGGCTGACTTTGAGTGGTTATACCGGGATGATGCCTCTAGCTAGAGGCATCATCCCGGTACCGTTGTTTGAAGCCGACGGTCGGCTTTCCGTCGGTAACGATCGATGCGGCTCGGGAGCCGCTCGATCGTTACCCGGGGGGGCGGGAGGGGACGTCCCCCCCCTCCCGCCGCCTTCCGCGGCTTTGCTCGGGGCTACCGTCCCACCGGGAGCCCCGAGCACCCAGCCGGCACGTCCGCCGGCTGGATGGAGTCCCGATGAATGCCGGAAACGGCATCGATCGGGTCTCCGATGACGTAACCCGGAGGCGGCGTCCATGACGTCACGTCCGGGTTACTGTGCTGCAAAAGGCGGCAGATTTGAAAAACGGCTGTATGCAAAAATGCCGTTTTCGGCGTTTTGCATACAGGGAAGTGTAGTGGAGGGGTCTAGGGTCTTTTAGACCCTCGATCCCTCCATAAAGAGTACCTGTCACGACATATTGCTGTCACCAGGGATGTTTACATTGCTTGTGACAGCAATAAAAGTGATCAGATTTTTTTTTTTTTAAAAAACCTGTAATAAAGTTTAAAAAAAAAGAAAAAATAAATAGGAAAAAAAAAAAAAAAAAATTTAGCCGTCCCCGTCACCGTTAGCTCGCGCACAAAAAAAAACGTATACGCAAGTCGAGCCGCAAATGAAATCGCTGTTCAAACCACACATGTGAGGTATCGCCGCGATCGCCAGAGCGTGGGCAATAATTAAAAAAAAAGAGCTACACTCTAACTCTAAACTGGTAACCGTTAAATAAATTTAAAGCGTCGCAGATTGAGATCTCTATTGACCGTAGTTTGTCGCCATCCCACGGGGGGGCGCAATTTTAAACCGTAACATGTTTGGTATCTATTTACTCGGCGTGACATCATCTTTCACAATATACAAAAAAAATGGGCTAACTTTACTGTTTAGTATTTTTTAAATGCAGTGAAATGTGATTTTTCAAATTTTTTCCAAAAAAATGGCGTTTTAAAGACCGCTGCGCAAATACCGCGTGACAAAAAATTTTGCAATGACCGACATTTTATTCTCCAGAGTCTTTGCTAAAAAAATATATATAATGTTTGGGGGTTCTAAGTAGTTTTCTAGGAAAAAATACTGGTTTTAACTTGTGAACAAAAAGTGTCCGAAATAGGGCTGGGGCTAAAGTGGTTAAACTAGCAGTGGGTCTAAAATGATCAGCTTTTATTTACTCATGTAAAATCTTTATCCCAAAGGGAAAAAATGTTTGCTTTAAAGTAATTGTAAAGTCTCTTTTTTTTTTTTTTTATTAAAATAACAAACATGGTATACTTATCTACCCTGTGCAGTTGGTTTTGCACAGAGCAGCCCGGATCCTCTTCTTCTCAGGTCCCTCTATGCAGCTCCTGGCCCCTCCCTCCTGTTAAGTGCCCCCACAGCAAGCAGCTTGCTATGGGGGCACCCGAGCTGAGATCCAGCTCTGTGTGTCCATTCAGATACGGAGCTGCCGTTCAGCCCTGACCTTCTGTCTCCTGATTGGCTAACTGAGTTTGGTTGACAGCAGCAGGAGCCAATGTTGCCGTTGCTGTGTCTCAACCAATCAGGACAGAGAGTCCCGGATGGCTGGAGCCCTCGTGGACGTCGCTCGATAGAGATGGGGCTCAGGTAAGTATTAGGGGGGCTGCTTAACACAGGAGGCTTTTTAACTTAATGCATTGATGAAAAAAAACATTCTGAGTTTACAACCCATTTAACTGATTGTAAAGTATTAGCCTTAGTTTGTTAGTGTATTTAAATCTGCTAGTACTCCCCCCCCCCCCCCCCCCCAGACTGACAATGCTGCTGTCTAAAGATGCCCCCTGTGCTCTTTCATCCAGAATGGGGGCACTGAAATACAATAGGTGTGGTACTGGCCATATCACCAGGGGAAAAAAAACACCACATCTAATGATTGGTAAGCTGCCACAGTATAAAGTACAATTTGGTTTTGGGTTTATTACCACCTTAAACAGTTGTGGACACTTGACTTGCTACTCATGCCAAAAAAAATCTAAGTAGGGTACGCAGGACATGTGTAGTACAGTCTGTCTATCTGCCCCACTGCTACTCCCCCCCCCCCCCCCGCATTTTCCCGCAATTCCCAGTTGTCAAAAGCTGTATTAGCTGCTGCTGTAAAACGCAGTGTACATAAGCACTGTTTAGGCATGAGATGGATGCAAAGTAACATTGATTCTTTTGTAGTTGCTCTGTGTCATTCATCTGAAGATCAAAGGGATATGATGACCATTTGGCCTCCGGAAGGTTTTATCTCCTTCATGACAAGGCCATTTTTTTGCTATTCAGCACTGCGCTTTTACCTAGCAATTGCTTAGTCATACGCAAATGAAATTTATGTAATTTGTTTTTTTTTTTTTTACACAAATAGAGCTTTCTTTTGATCACCACTGGGTTTTTTTTTTTTTTTTTCTATACGAATAAAAAAAGACCAAAAAAATATATTTTCTACTCTCTGTTATAAAGTATATCTAAGAAAATTAAATTTCTTTTTAAATTTATGCTAGACTATATTTTGCTACGTCTTTGGTTAAAAAAATAAAAAAATCCCAATAAGTGTATATTAATTTGTTTCTGGGAAATATATATATAGATATATATATATATAGCGTCTGCAAACTATGGTGTATATATATTTTAAAATTATTCAATCTTGATATACTCACAGCCTATCTAATTTCTTGAGGCCCTGAAAATGCGAGGACAGTACAAATACCCCCCCCCCCCCAACTGACCCCTTTTTGTAACGTAGACCAGTATTTCTCAACTCCTGTCCTCAGGACCCACTAACAGACCTGAGGTTTGCAAGAAAACTGAAATACATCACAGGTGATATCATTTGCTGCTCAGTGATTGCAATATTCTAGTCTGCATCTCCCCAAGGTAATATTTAAAATCTGGCCTGTTAGTGTTCCCTGAGGACCGGAGTTGAGAAACACTGACGTATACAGTCTAAGGTACATGTGTAAAACACAAGGCCTGCGGCCGAATCCAGCCCTCCAGGCAATTTTATGTGGCCCTCGCACCTCTCCTGACGCTACAGGAGAGCTCCTGCCCTCCTCTGGTTCTCCTTCAGACCCTGTACTTTCTGCATTCCAGCAATGCCTCCAGCTTCTTTCCAGCAGCAGCACAAGGTAAGGGCGGGGGGGGGGGGGGGGGTTGCACTCTGATGTAAGGGAGGGTTGAAAACTCAACTTCTGATTGGGAAGAGGCTCTTGACATCTTATGTAAGAGTAGGGGGATACTCTGGATATCTAGTCTTACTGATACAACCGGCCCTTTTGAGGGCAATCATAATGTTGATACGGCCCGTGATTAAATTGAGTTTGATACCCCTGTTCTAAGGTGTTTAGTAAGAGGCATGGCAAGTTTTTTGAAGTTGTAAATTTTTTCCGGTGAAATGCATTGAGGTCCACAGTGGTGATACTTCCGGTTTCGGTGGAACACAGAAAACGAAAATCAGTGGGTGCCGCTTAAAGGCACATTAAAATGTGAGTGTTTTATCTATTGCTTTTTTGTGCAAACTAAACTTTTAATAAACGTATTGCACGATCATATGTCTTATGCTTTGTTTTGGGAATTCTGGTAATCTGGAGCTTGATTCAACACACAAAGAAAAATGTATCCATTTGCCAAGGTCGTGACCATTCTTGATTGAGGCGATTGGGTCTGAAGATGGGAGTTATAAGTTGGGACCAATTATATATACCTAGCTGTGTGAGGGTCCTGGTGGCCCGAATTTGTCTAATGAGTGGCCCCCTTATACTAAGGTGGAAGAGCATCACTAAGGAGCATGTGTGAAAGGAGAATATAGAGCACATTTTTAACATGGGGTGTGGAAGATACTATTTTGTCTATTTTGTTTAATGGACACACTTCCTTGAACATTTTTTTTTTATTATTATATGTATTTTTTGTTCAATAAAGTTTTTTCATTTTTTTAATTGTTTAGCAACATATATTTATTGTATTGATATTCACAATATACAATTGAATATGTTTATGGTTTATGGCACACGTTTAACAGGGTTATATGTTTTTTGATATATGCACTAATAACAAGCATCACTAAACCACGCAGAGCCTCAACAAATAAAAAACTTAATAGCCATTACTTTGGGTTCATTCCCAAAATTGATGGCGGGTGTATGGTGACTAATAATTTGTACACATAGGAGGCGCCATTTCTTTTGCATTAATTGTCATATGATTGGTGTAGCGGTGATCGGGGATACTGACTGGGACACAGCCTTAGTGTTGGATTCCGCAATGCCTACCCTTGCAGAGGCAAGCCTGAAATAGGTACAGGAAGACCGGTAGAAAGTTTTAGTCAAAATCTCTGACAATGTCTCTCTCCCAGGCCCAGAGGTACAGGCTACTGTAAACGCACACAGCTTATGGATACAGAACTACTTATCTCGGCTATTCAAGAGGGCTTTAGCGCTATTCCTTTTGACCCCTTCCTATTTAGTCATAATCTTCTGGGAATAGATAGACTTTAAAAAATCTAAAAATGTTTGTCTTGTTCACAATTGAAAAGGAACGATCTTTGAAGATTAGTGCCATCCAGGAAAGATTTTCTCTCCTTCAGAAATTATCACAAAACTCTATCCTATACAAACAGAGTTTACTTTGGGATGGATCCAGCCATTTTATAATTGAATAAACTTCTCGCTATTTCCCCAATAGGTATCCTCACCTTTAAGTATCCTAGAAAATGTGAAACGCTCCTGAGAGCAGCAGCAATGGCTGTTTTATCGATCTGTCAGACCACAGCTGTCAGACCTGGAACATGTACAACTAACACAATCCTGTTTTACAGGATCCTAATTTAGCAGTGCACCTATAGTGGTTATCTCCTCTTCTAATTCACTGTGTTGATGCTTTTCAAGCAGTCATCACACACACATTTCTAGGCTGGCCTTGATTTCCATCAACGTGCATAGAATTCATGGCTTTACGCCTGGTTGGCTAAAGCTGTATACAGAAGATGCTTCATATTCTTGCTGTTTAACGGAGGTTATTTTTTTGGTGATGCTTTGGACAACATTATTAGAGATGTCACAGAAAAATGCGGAATTCCAACACAGAGGAAGCTCCCAAGAGTCTCCTCCTCAAAAACCTCTATCCCCTGTAATTGTAGACCACTTGTGTTTCTACTCAGTTGCAATACGTACATGTAGATTCACTTATCCTTTTAGGCACAAGTCTAGAAGTCTTAACAAGTCTTTTGCAATGTCTCCTCTCTGAAAGCGCTTCCTCACTCATATGGGTGGAGGTTGCTAAGAATGGCTGTTAAGTGCGATATGTGCTCTAATGGCACAAGTGCCCTTAAAGTTAATGTGGTGTTATTATTTTTTTTAAATAACAAACATGTCAAACTTGCCTGCTCTGTGCAATGGTTTTGACCAGAGCAGCCCCGATACTCATCTTCTGGGGGTCTCCCGCCAGTGATCCTGTCTCCTACCCCCTATCAAGTGCCCCTAAAGCAAGCTACTTGCTACGGGGGCACTTGTGTGGGCTTGATCCCAAGCCGGGCTGTTTGTGTCCATAGATGAGCACAGCGCGGCTCGCCTCTGCCCCCCCCCCCCACATTTTCTCCTCTCAGGCTGTAATTAACAACAATGGGAGCTATTGGCTCCTGCTGCTGCCTCCATGTCCAATGAGGAGAGCGAGAGTGGAGAGAGCCGCTGCTGTTGGACACAGTGCTGGATCAAGATCATTCTCAGGTAAGTATATAGGGGGGCTAGGGGGGATCCGGTGCGCAGAAGCTTTTTTTTACCTTAATGGAGAGAATGCATTAGAGTAAAAAACCTTCTACCTTTACAACTACTTTAAACTGTATTTCCAGCAAGGGCTCAGACAATTATTAGGGTACATCTCTACTTTCTCATTTTCTTTTTCATTGCCTTCTGATCTGCCAAGAAAGTCAGAATCATAGAGTGCCATACTCTAATTCTAAAGATTAGTTCCGGTTTCCCAACCATTTACAATTTTTTTATATCGGAGGATGCTTAAAGCAGTTCTAAAGGATGAAGGTTTTTTTTTGCTTTAATGCATTCTCTGTATTCCTTCTGGGATGGAATGGCTCAATAGCTATAGGTGTGATTTCCATCATCCCTTGTTAATAATCAAGATGTTTAGTCCTCATTAAATGCCTTTTTTAAAGGCAATCCAAACACAATTATATAAAAAAAAAAAATATCTTTATTTTAAACATTTAAAAAAGAGTATTTATAAAAGCATATGCATTGGTAAACATAGGGAACAAGCAGAACAAATATGGCAAGGTCAAAATGAAGGTGCAAGCAAGTGGTATTCCCCAGCTTCTTGCTGTCCAGTTCATGAGAAG
This sequence comes from Pelophylax lessonae, assembly GCF_965119305.1. Lineage (NCBI taxonomy): Eukaryota > Metazoa > Chordata > Amphibia > Anura > Ranidae > Pelophylax > Pelophylax lessonae. The sequence continues at coordinate 143,397,074 of NC_138776.1, forward strand.
GTTGAAACAGTATAGATGTTTCTCAGTGGTGGGGATATCCAACGCTTTCAAAATATACAACAAAATCTTCTTCAGGGATTTTTACCCCTTCTGCAATATATAATATTTACATTAAGGTTGCATGCTATACAAAATGTTTTCCAATATTGAATTAACATAATAAGTTGAGAAAACTTACATGACATATATAACAGTTTGGCTAGAGTACACCCACAAGCTAGATGGCTTCCAAGTTGTGATTTGACCACTGTGTTGCAAACCTTCTAAGTGCAGCCCCCCTATAACCTGAGCCTGATCCCGATTCAGCAATGTGCACAAGAGCAGCATCTCTCTCTGCTCTCTCTCTCTCCTCATACGCTCAGAGATATTTGCTCCCGCTGCTGTCAGTCACAGCCAGTGAGGAGAGAGCAGGGGGAAAGCCTGACCTGTGCTCTGTGTGTCAATGGACACACAAAGCGTGTCTTGAGAGTGAACCAGCATGAGTGCTCCCATAGCAAGTGGCTTGCTATGGTGGGCACACTTGGCAAGGGGTAGAAGCGAGGAGTGCCAGCAGGGACCTGAAAAGAGGAGGCTCAGGCTTACTTTGTGCACACCATTTCATAGAACAGGTAAGTATGATGTTTGTTATTAGAAAAAAATATAGGTTTACAATCACTTTAAACCTTAGGTTTGTGGACCTTGTTATGACAATATAAACCATTCATACACAGTTTTTTTTATAACAAACGGTTCAAGTCCATTGGACTAGTCCTGGAGTAACCTCTAAAGTTCTACAGTAGATTCACTGTTTAGAAACTCAAGATACAAGTTTCTTGATGCAGGTAGAATTCTGTACCCATAAAAAAAGCCTTTAGCATTATATGTCAATAAGGCTATTTGGACAGATAACACTTGGGTAGGTACTACCTCCCAAGGCCTCAGTGCTACCCCACCCTGTCTGTAAATACTTGGGCCTAATCCTTGGGTTATCCTTACTCATACTTCAAAAAGTCAGATTTCTTTTAGTGAGATTCTTCTTTTTCTTTACCTAGTAATATTTATGTCTTCCTTACCCTAACCCCTGTTATAAAATGTAGATCAGGGATATCAACCCCTTCCAGACACAGGGGATCTGAAACAAACAAAAGTAAAATTCCCAGTTCAATTTGCTAGCCAGTTTGCTTACCAACCAGATTAACCTGTCTAACAGTTTGCGTCAAAACAGGGGTTTAGTTAGCACACATTTGCAAACGCATGTGAAAGCTGCAGGGCCACTTCACGGCTCCCTGTATACCTGCAGTCCTAACTCTAATGAATTTATAAGAGCCTTCACAGTGGAAGCACATGCAAGCTAATGGATAGATAGGGGGCAGGTGAGCCTGGAGGTGGCCCATCCCTCCTAAAGTCAATTGGGGGCATAATGGATGCCCAGCTGATGGTATTACAGCAAAGGCATCCAGTATGTCCACTCACCAGTACACATTAACAACAAAGAAAATGGCCACTGCCCCCACCTATTACTGGCCTTCATAGCAAAGAACAGATCTTCCTGAGGTTGTGAACTATCAAACACTCCCAGCCCCAGCCCAATAATGTTTTCGCCTTTCCTTCAGTTGGGCCTTACCACAGTAAAGAATCCCCCTTACATCTCTCCTGTAGGCTTCAAAGAGTCAGCAACCTTACTAGGATTTTTCTTTCTTGATTTGATAAGACACTGCCCAACAAGCCTTCGGGCTATGGCACAAATTAAAGAAAAACTTGGACAACATATTATTCATTATTGAAAACAGTAGAGGATATATACCTCCTGCCCTGACACGGATTGTTCTATGTCACATCACATTCAAGAAAACTAATGGGCCTATTGACAATCCAACATATGGATCCATACCTTTTGATACTGAAGGCCAGAAATTGTTTCCTGGCGTCGGCTGGTTTATTTGTACCCTAGGTTATAAAGATCTAGATTTTCTGGAGAATTCTTCCTTCCCTGCTTAGGTAGCATTTAACCTACCCACATTAGGCCTTGTATTCTACTTATAGAATGACTCTATTCTCTTATAAAGGATGCCTTACCCTTTTTCACAAGACCTATTTCTACCCTTACTTTATACCTCTGGCGTTATGAGGTTTTTTTTTTTTTGTTACTTTGTTTCCCTTTTAATTAAAGTGTTATTAAACTTAGACTATGAAAAACTCATCTCATTACGTGCTATATTACAGTGTTCATGTTTACTAAGCCACTAAAGCATTTCTTTTAAGGAGAGTAAAATATACCTGGTTGATCCTGCCTTTGGCTGTCCCTCCCATCTTCTCTGTGTCCTCATTGAAGGCTGAGATTTGTAGACTAACTGGCGTCCTCTACAGAGCATGCTCAATATCAATGTCCTTCTAAACCCTTCATTTCCTCCTTTTTCTTATCTGTGCAGCCCACATGACTATAGAGTCACACATATTAATGCACAAAAAATACACATTTAATATTCTATAAATATTTATAGGGGGCTGTAAAATGGTTATTAGATGTTTATGTAATTTGAATTGCTCTTCTAAAACTTTTTTAGTCATGTGACTGGCACAGCACCAATCAGGGCTAGCCAGACACAGATTCACACTGTAGAAAGTAATAGAAGCCCCTCCCAAGGATCTTTCCCTGCAGATTCCAAAGAAAAGGGAAAGATCCTGTGACCCTACAAGAGCGCTGTGTGAATAAGGTACTTAGAGATTAAACAAAAATACTCTGGCCTGATAGATTTCATTTATGCAAATTAATTATGGCAATTAACACTGCTGCCATCCAGACCATAATCTCCTCTGTCTAATTGCACAGGTTATTTGGCTACTTAAAACCTCTCCAAAGTATTGATTAATAGGTGTTTGGTGAGAGATAACATCAAATATGTGATGCATTTCTGCTGTCTTAAAGTGATTGTCAAGGCCACTCCTCACTAGAATACTCATACAATAAAGAAGATGCTATAATTTATGTGGTGGATATTTTTTAGCACGGCTATCACTATTTATAACATTTGTCAAAAGTAAAATTCAGTTTCAGTTGAGATGACTAAAATATGACTAAAACTAAAATGGCATTTTAGTAAAAAGACTATGACTTAAAACGAATTTGGAATTTTACATCAAAATTAACAGTGGTCAAAAAGCAATATTCTTCTTTGTTTACAAAACTTGGTTTTATTTATAACGATGTTACTTGATATTTGTTTTCATTATTAAAGAGGAAGTAAAGCTTCCTCTGTAACTTTTACCTATAGGTAAACCTATGATAAGGCTTACCTTCAGGTACTGTAAATATCTCCTAAACATGTACAGTTTAGGAGATATTTACTTTGCATGCAGCCAGTGACATCACTGGAGCATGTGCTCTGAAGGAACAGCCAGCCCATGCCGTTCCTTCAGAGACCCTGTACCATGAACGGCGGCTCCTGTGCGCATGCACGGGAGTGAAGTCATCGCGGATCCAGCCACTCAGATGGCCGGAGGACACCAACCCGGAAGTAAGATGGCCGAACATGTTGGCCGTGTCTCCGGTGAGCGGGCAGCACTGCGGGGGCTTTGTTCTAAGGTAAGTATTTCATAATAAGCTAGTATGTGATGCACACTAGCTCATTATGCCTTTGTCTTTCAGGTTTTTTTATTTTATTTTTTTCTGAGGTCTACAACCTCTTTAACAGAGAACTGTTAAAGTTTTTATATTCAAGCAATATGTGCAATGGCAATACAGCCAATGGAGTTTACAGTTTTTTTATATTTTGAAGTTGCACTTCTGTTTGTCAAAAAGCAATATTTTTGTTTGTGAATGAAACTGGAGATTTTAGTTGACCAAAATGTACTGGAAATTTTAGTCAACTAAAATACGACTAAAACAATTCAGATGACTAAAATATGACTAAAACTAAAATGGCATTTTAGTCAAAACACTATGACTAAAACTAAATTGAAATTTAAAGTAAAAATTAACACTGATCATACAGGAGTTGGTGCCTTTTATCTTTTAGAATAATAAAGTAGAACTATAGGCAAAACTTTTTTTTTTTTTCACTTTTAATAAAGTAAGGGAGGGTTATAACCCCTGTCAGATTTTTTTTTTCTCCATCTATGTCCCATTGCAGAGATTTCACTTCCTGTCCCATAGCCTAACAGGAAGTGAGAGGAAATCCCTGCAAGTTAAGGGAATTACTTAGGGACCAACAGGGGTCAACAGAACTAGTGTCCCCTTTGGAAGATGTCCACGCTATTGCTTTTTTGGGGAAAACCAAAAATTTAGGATTGGCTTTTACTTTCACTTTCAATGTTAATAGTAAATAGGACCAATAGAGAGGCTGAATCTTCTTAACAAGGGCTAAGACCGCAATAAAAACTGACAGGTGTTCTAACCCCTCTCCACTCTATCCAAAGCTAAAGCAAAGTTTTGCCTTTAGTTATACTTTAAGTAGCTCAAAAGAGATTATTTGTCAATAGGTGCATGAACTTCTCTTTTAAAGTGGTTGTAAACCCTCACATATACCCAGTGAAGTGAATATCCTCGGATGATACACAGAGATGAAACAAATCCTCCAACATAAGTTTTTTACTTGTATATCTGCAGTCTTCCCCTTTCTATACCCTCTCAGAAGTGCAGATTGTGTTAAAAATCTTTCTACATCTGCCAGCAGCACATAGGGAATGGTGGGAAGACTGCAATTACACTGTGTGGGAGCTGATTGGAGGGAAGGGACACCCCCCACTCCACATAGGCAGAGGACTGAAGGAACATCCAGAGCTGTAGTCTGAATAGACAAGCTCAGTGCTTATCTCCCTCAAAGCACCCTCCCTAACACAAATTCTTAGCTAATGTTATCTCATGTGTTGGAGAACTTCTCAGAAGTGACTCATGCTGATAACAGAGGAACAAAGCACCAGAGGGAAATTACACTTAGAGCTTTAGGGAGAGACAAGTAAACTTTACAAATATGTGTTTTGCTCAAATTTCATGACTGGGGTTTACAACCACTTTAATAAAGCTGAGTATCAGAAGTATCAGAATTCTTGTTTTAGCTTGTCTTGTTACAGTAAACTGTTTTTTTTTTTCTTTCTGCACTTTGCATGTCAACATTGCTCTGTGTGTTATCTGATTGAAAAAGCCAATGAGTCAAAACCCTTACTTTTGTCTGACACATTGCTGTCAATATTTAGGATACATGAGCAACTCCACATCTGAATACCATGCATGCCAAGCGTTGGTGAGCAGCATAAACCGAGATCTCATTACTGTCAGCGAGTTGTATAGGCCTCTGCATATGATCATATATGAACGGTTTTTGTGATGGCTCATTGTACGTTTGTTGTTCACTACCCATATTTAGATTTGGATGAACTGTTGTGCATTTTCTCATGGATTTTTTTTTTTTTTAAGTGAAGTAAACTTAGACATATGATTGGTTTTGGGAATGAGGCAATGATATATATGTGCTTTATGTGGGGAGAATCCTAGAGCTTTGATACAAGACAGCAATGATTACCTCTCCTTGTGCACATACAAAAGTCTTACAGTTTCTGTATGCTACACTCGGGCAAATTCCAATTCTACACGTGTAGTGTGTGTACTGAGCCCTCTCTAAATCTAATCACTGTTGTGTGTCCAATTCCATTTCGAGTTGCCTGAAAAGATTAGGCTTCATCTGCATCTTGACACGGTAAAAGGCAATGTGTTATTTAGGCCCCAGAACTCTGACCAGGCATAACAGCTATTTAATTCCTCCATTACAATACCTAGCAATAAAAACAGTGTGCTGGGAGGCTCTCACTTTGTTTGTTCTGTACGGTAGTCCCTTGGCAGCTGTTGTAGGTTTAATATTCTGCAGAGTAATCATTCTCAGTGTTAGGAATGGCTTCCTGGGACTGAGCTGGATGGTAAGTGTGAAGTTGCCGTTGTAAAGCAGAGGTAATCAGTGATCAGCATCTCCCTGAGAGATTAGCAAGCATTCTTGCTGCAGTAATATATTGTTCTCTTAGTCATATACATGTGTGGAATACTGACCAAAATCATCTTACGTATAAACAAAAAACACATATCCCTTATCTTTCTATAGCAGTGATATGAGGACCACAATGACACACAAAGGACAACAAGAAAATGCTTCTGTTGAGACTTTTTTGACAGTCTTCTGTTCTTATCTCCAACTCATCACCATCACCCTAGGAAATAATTTGATTTTCTGACGGATGCACATTGAAAAGAAAACATGGACTGACCCCTACACGCTTTTCTGTGTATTATTGTAGACTGGCCACACTTGAATGGTTTGGTAGTCTAAAAATATTGCATTCGGTGCTGACATTTTGAATTGCTTTATGTATGTGGGGGAGTAAAACTGGTGAATGCAAAACATCTGGTTGCCTAAATGATTCAAAAAGTAGATATGTCATGCTGGAGAGTTTAGACATTATGGGGCTGATATACTAAGGGCAAATAGGCTGTTCATTTTGCAAGGAAAGTTGCACTTTGCAAGGGAATTTTCTCCAGAGCTTAGGAAATGTGGTGAAATTTACTTTTGCAAAAAATACCCAATCATTTCCAAGGAGAATAGAAAAACATAAAAAAATGTCTATTTTCCTTTAGCAAATCAACTCTTATATGTGATTGAGCAGTTGGCAGTGTATACTACAGGGCATAATAAGCAAGGTGCCAATGCAACGTTCAGGCATGAAGCTTTATTTTAGGCAGTTAAAGTTGACTCAAAGAATGAAGATTTGCTATGGTGTATGGAACATCTAGAAGTGTCAGTTGTGCCTGACTGTACCTGATTGAAAAATCTGCACGAAGCCTTAAATTCCACCAAAAATCCAGCAGTAAACTGCCTGTTCCAAGACGCTACTGTAATCCCATTTTGTGCTTGCCAGGCACCCTATATTTCTAAATGCATATAATGTTTTTTCAGTGTTGCCATCCACGCTGCATTTATCTGCTTTGATATTTTGGGTGATTTGCTCTTGCAATTTTAGTGAGTCCTTTCCAGTCTGAACTTTTGGCTTAGGGCTTGGTGGCCAACTTTTATTAAAGGAAATCAAAGTTCAACAAACACAGTTGCCCACACAGGGCATTTGCACCATCAAAACAGAATGAATATAAAGAGCCACCTGGCTCTCTCTTCAGCAGCACTGTTGCTTAGGCCTTAAATCTTGGCTCTGGGTTGGTCCCCCAGACCATCTCGCACAGTACCTCTGTTTCTGAATCCCTCTCTCAGCTGTCCTGGCTCTCTGTCATTTCAGTTGCAGCACCCTGCTGCACAGGCCCTCTCTTTGGCCTCTAGATAGGGGTTCTTCTTACACCCTGGGCTCTCTCACTCCTCAGATCTCCACATTCCCTCAGTCCCTTGAACTCTCTCAGCACTATGGACAAGGAATCTCTCCTCCAGCATGGAGTGCTCTCTCTTAAGTAAAGCACACCTGTTTCCTAGCGGTAACTGAGCTATGGTCAGGTCCTTCATTATAAGGGCTGTGCACACCTGCACTCACAGCATGCCAGCCCTCTGCAAGACCTGGACACTGGGTCAGAGATTTCTTCACTCCTAAATTGTTTAGAAATCTCCAAACCCAATAACCCAATCAATTATGACAAGTATTTTTATGAAGACATCAGGGGTCTATTAGGCCCCCACTGTCTCCCCTGCCCTCCAAAGCAGCTGATCAAGCACAGCTGCTTCCCTGATTGTAACAGCCAGGGAATGACAGCTCTGAAATCAGAAGTGTTAAAATCATCATTGCTTCTGGCTTCATTAGTCACAAAGTAGATTGGGGAATTTGTGTTCCCCTGTCTCCCCTGTGTGAAAGGGTCTTGTCTGTTTATGGAGGGCCTGAGCTCCCAAGGTGGAACAGGAGAGCTTGAGAACCACTGCCGCTGTGGGAGGGGGGCTCTTTTTGGTACTGGAAAAGTGGTCAGGCGGCTGAACCCATCTGGATCACTTTTACAAGATAGCCTATCACCTACTGTAACAGTGTGAAAACAAGAAGGGAAATGGAGGGGGCAGGGGGACTTTTATAGGGATACCGTCATCAAGACCAATAAATCAAAATATTGTATAAAAAAAAAGACAAATTTTATTAAAGACAAAATATTCAATAAAAATTACCGTGTTAACAAACACAGATAATAAATGCACAAAACACAGTTGACAAAAGATAATACGTAGCATAGATAAGCTCATGGGAGCATACCATCCACGGGGGGGGGGGGGGTTGTTGGTTTGATCCACCCTACCCAATACAGACCTAACCCAGAGATGATATAACTGGTAGGTTATGAATAATGTATTGGACATAAATTCCCATACATTAGCCCAACATGTTTCGCGGGTGACCGCTTATTCAGGGGCGACAACGTGGATGTAGGATATCAACAATTGCTACTACAAATAATAAGAAAGACAAAATCAATATATATATAGGTATCAAAACATTACATCATAAGTACAGGCTATTACATAGAATGTGCGGGTCATGGGGGTAAGCGCAGACAAAAAGATACAACCCACCTGTATGGAGCCAATTCTAAAAGCAGGTGGACAGAATGGGGATCGCAACTAGGGTAATTACCCCCACGGCGGACATGGGAGCAGTCCAAACCAAACAGGGGTCCAGTCAGGGTGATATCATATGATATATTCTGAGGTAAGACAGAGGGATAGTGATGTAAAAAAGTATTTAATCAGTATAAATATTTACTCAAAATAAGGACTGTCCAATACATTATTCATAACCTACCAGTTATATCATCTCTGGGTTAGGTCTGTATTGGGTAGGGTGGATCAAACCAACCCCCCCCCCCCCCCGTGGATGGTATGCTCCCATGAGCTTATCTATGCTACTTATGATCTTTTGTCAACTGTGTTTTGTGCATTTATTATCTGTGTTTGTTAACACAGTAATTTTTATTGAATATTTTGTCTTTAATAAAATTTGTCTTTTTTTATACAATATTTTGATTTATTGGTCTTGATGACGGTATCCCTATAAAAGTCCCCCTGCCCCTCCATTTCCCTTCTTATTCTCTAATCTATTTGGGACGTGGATACCTATACTGTCTATCCCCAGTGGATATTTACATTCCCCAATTTGGAGTCTGTCCATTATGTCATACTGTAACAGTGTAATAACCACACTCAGTGCCCATGTGATTCGCCCCACATACCGTAAACCACACGGGCACTGAAGAAGGTACACAACACACTGGGTAGAGCATGGGATAAAATCCCAAATATTATACAGTTTTGTGTGGACTGTGACCAAAACCCCAAAACGCACTGGACATGTGAAAACCGGCTCCATTGAAAGATGGTCATACTCACATGTTATGCAAATTCGATGCGGTGTAAAATGCATTCAATTCGCATGTATGTTAACCCAGTCTTAGACGTTGCCGGCCAGCCTCCTCCCCTGATGATGTCTGTGCAGAAGAAACATGTTGGGTGGAGCTTGGTCTGTGACATCCTCATGCACGCTGTGTATTGTTGATCTTTTATCTTCTCACGTGAATGGCTTTTACAAATACATTTTAAATTATTTTTGATACTACACTGAGATTTGCCCCTTTGTTTCTTTGGTTTGTGCATGGGTAATGTGTAGTGCTACTAGGCCGATCTGATCTTGATTTTCTGAGATTAAAATATCTGATAAGGAACTTTGGAGCACTGGTGGCACAATTGTGGAGCACTATTTGGTTTGCAGTGGTTTGCTACTGGCACTGCTTTTTTTTCACAATGAATATTTCATTTGTTTGATCTTGATCGCAAGATGGGGACTTTCTTTTATGTGGATTATTTCTGTATTTACTCTTTTAATACATTTCTTTATTAATGTTATTGCACAATATTCACTTGTATATGAGGTTTGTCTTTTTGCACCACTATGTAGATTTGTTTGATAAAGCATGATAGAGCACCAATACTTAGTTATAGTCTAATGGTTTGTTACCAGGCCCGAACGTGGACATGTACAGTATTTGGCCTAACATCCTTAAATTCCTGTCCTCTTTACAGAGGATCTTCCTATGGATTTAAATGACTTGGGGGCAGTGTTTGTGTTGGGTGGTGCTTCAAAAGGACACATGCTGTGTGTTGATTTATTATTATTTAATCCTGGGGCCTACACAGACATGGAATGTGTTCTGTGATCATCAGTTGAGTGTTTTTGAATAAATAAAGATTTTTTGGTCTGGAATCTCAATACTGCTTTGGGATCCTTGACAGTCACATGTGCCTATGTATTGTTACAAATGCCATTTGTATGCATGTTGTCACAATTGTCAGTTTGTTCCCTCCAAATTGTTATGATTGCCTGTTTGTTTCCTCTATATAGTCACAATTGCCTATTTGTTACCTGGGTATTGTCCTCTTTTTGCATTGTTACCTACGTATTACGTACAACAGTTGACTGATTGCTGCTTGTGTATTGTATACATTTGCTCATATGGGGCCCATGTAATGACAGGATAAAAGCAGCATGCATTGATAGTGACGGGTCTACAAGGGACTAAATTATAGTAATATGATCTTCTAAACAGCTGTAACTTCAAATACATAAGAAAAAAATGGCTATCCTCATGTTCCGCCATGGTGCGCCAGGTGCACTGCTACTAAAGCCTTCAATTTTATTTAATTTAGCACTCCATTATTATTCCTATGTTTCACTGCGGTGCACTACATGCGCCGCTGTTAAAACCTTGTATTACACTTTATTCTGCATGCAGATAATTTCACCTTTTTTCACAGTGGTATGCCTCTATTAAACCTTCAATTTTATTATGTTTTTTTTTTTATCAACATGACTATGTATGAAAACTTCAAATAAAGAAAATCTTTACTGTCTCCAGTTTGATCTACCCATTATTAGTATCCATTTAATTTCATGATTACTACTGAAAATAATTACGATGGATAAAGGAGCGTGGGGGGTGAAAAAAAAAATGATTCCCTCTCGGTGTCAAACTTGCACTGATTTGAGCATAGCAACAGGGGGTTCTACAGTATCTTCTCTTTGGAGTGCTGTAGAAAAGCGTTGGACATATATAAACGAGTGAAATGAAAAATCTGTATACAAGAGAAAAGTAACAATGGAATGTGGAAATACATGTAAATTTTTCTAAAGCAATATCCATCAGTAGGCGTACAGGGTTATTTTATTTCCTTTTAGACAAACATGCTCAGAAATGATAGGATATTTTAGCATTGAGGATAATACAATGTGGAATAGATTACTCTATTACACTATTTTTACATCTCTGGGATATGTGTTCTCAAATTTTTGGTTGCATTAGTAGCTTATCAGTGGCCTAATTGAAGTATTGTTTAAATACATTGCATCACATGTTTAGAAATTTATATTGGGTTTTCTCTATCGCTCATTGACAGACGTAGTCCTCGGTGATACAGCACCTTCGGGTTATGTTGCCTCCACAGGAGCAGGACTAGACAGGAAATTAAAATGCTCTGGCCACACCCTAGGGGCAGTCCCAGAGGGTATATCCTCTCTCTCTCTGTCTCAGCAAATCAGTTATTTTCTGTCTAGTTAGGAGTAAGGACCTAGATACCTTGCTGGGATCTTCGGTCCTGGCAAGATTTTTTTCTTAAAAAGATTTTTTAGACAGCTTTTTTCTCCAGTGTTCCTGTGAGATCTTCAAGCAAGAAAGCTGAACTGGGCGACGGGCTGGATGTTGAGATCCGGTGGTCACCCCAGTTCAGCCTACGAGCGCGTGCAGGCCATAGCTCCGCGCTGGGTCGGCCGCGACAAAGTCCCATTAAGGGACTGACCCCGCGAGTTAAACGTCTCGCTGAAACGCCAAAGACCATGAGTCACGGCGTCCGTATTGGTCGACAGCCCTCCCGCCCCGGTGGAGAGGGGTACTGTCAGGAGTTGGTGCCCGCCTGGTTCCGGTATGGTGAGTAGTATGTTCCCCCTTTTCCCCCTGACGGGTCTTGTGGTGAACGCGGGCCCCTCTCTGTATGGTAAGATAGAGTCCCCCTCTATCCTATAACATGGCACAGATCCCCCTACTTTGAGTGTGATTTTATGTGCAAAAAGCCAGGAGGCTTGGTTTGGGAGCTAACAATCTAATTGTATACATGTTTAAAAGATTGTAATCAGTGGCAGTCTGGGAATCTTACTGTGATAAGAATAAGGTACCTACCAGTCAGAAGCCACGGACATGTAGACTGCCTTCCTAGTCAAATCTCCAGCTATAGCAGGCCTTCCGAAGGCCATGAGGTCCGCCAGGGCCGGTACCGCCAACCACGCCAAAAAATCCCCATGCAGAGATAGTGTTGTGTGCCCTGCAGTACACCGCTATTCGGTACAGGCCGCCGCCATTTTTTTTGCTGGATTGCACGAGCCGCCATTTTGGCGTAGCCTCGTGTCTCCAGCATGGGGGCGGCCATGTTTGAGGTGATCCAAACACCTCGTGGAGCTAGGGGAGACGCCGGAAGGCGTGCAGAGGGGCGGAGCCGCCTCCTTTCTTCCTGGGCAGCCAGCCAAAAGACTTCCTGTTTGTCAAGACAGCGCTGTAACCTGTTGCAGTTAAACTCTGAGCATCAAGTGGTGAGCCTGGGGGTCTATCTCTCTCTCTCTCTCTCTCTCTCTCGATCGATAGGGATCCCTAGCAGGTAACACTAAGGGGCTTTTGTGGCGCTGGGGGTCTGTGAAAAAAAAAAAAAAAAAGTTTTTTATTTTTGAATTATATTATCCGGGAAGTTACTGGAATAATCATGGACCCTGCCACACAAATTCCCCCACCTGTTTCCCTCGAGGGGGCCACGGGACCCGCCGGTGCACAGAGTGTAGAGGCATTTACAGCAATTTGGGAGTCTATGGTGGCTCGGGTGGAGGCGGCCTGTCAGGGACGAGGGTCAAGGAAGCGACCCCCGCCTACCCCTATATTATCTGACACCTCTGACTCAGATTCAGAGATGGTCACTGCAGTTGCAGGTCCCTCTGCAAGGGCTGTTACCTCAGGTAAAGCTCCCTCAGACAGTGAGGAGGACGTTTCTTCTCCCGCTATAATTCAGGAAGAAGCATTGGTGGACGCACTAGTTGTGGCAGTGCAGGAAACCTTAAAACTTGAGGTTTTACCGGCAGAAGCAACTGATACAGAGATTCCTTTTGGTACTAACAAGCCCATCAAAACGGTGAAGGTTTTTCCTGTACCCAAGTGTTTTGGTAATAAGATTAAAGGAGAATGGGAGCATTCTAAACGTACCTTTACTATTTCCAAGCGTATTGCTAGACGCTATCCGTTTGAGGAATCCATCATTAAGAAATGGACGGTACCACCAGTGGTGGATCCACCTATTTCCAGGCTGAATAAAGCCACGGTTATCCCAGTGGAGGACACTTCGTCCTTTAAGGATCCGGTGGATCGAAAGATGTAAGCAGAGTCCCGCACCATCTTCTCTCTGATAGGGTCAGCATTTAGACCAGTAATTGTTATTGGTCTAGTTTCCCAGACACTTACGGAATGGGCGAGATTGGTACGCCAAGACCTTAGGGGAAAAGATATTTCCCAGGAAACATCTGATTTGATGGAACAGATTATACAAGGGCTACAGTTTATCTGTGACGCAGCCTTGGACACTACTCCCCTATTAGGGCATGCATCTATGTCAGCGGTAATCCTCAGACGTGTGCTGTGGTTAAAATGCTGGTCAGCTGACCTAGGTTCCAAAAAGACCTTGACGAATCTCCCCTTTCAGGGGAATCGTCTATTTGGGGCCACCCTAGATGAAATCATTAAGGATGCCGCTGGGGGCAAAAGCACTTTTTTGCCACAGGCTGCTAAAACTAAGGGACCTCACAACAAGCGAGGACCTTTCTTTACCGCCCATAAAGGGTTCGCACGCCCGGCTGGAACAAGCGGGAAAGGCAAGACTCCTCCAGGAGGGTTCAAGAAAGGCTGGTCGGACAAACAGAGGACCAACTCAGCCAAACCCGAAGCAAAGGAGTACACAGCCTGAAGGTGCGCCCCCACCCGGTTTGAGGGTGGGGGGACGTTTTCACCGGTATTCAGGACATTAGATCGAGCATCAACTACTACTACCGGTGCGATTCTTCCCTTCCAACATTTAAGTACTACAGGGAGCGGTAGTCACCGTTCCCTGAATAGATCTTTTCCTTTACCTTTTCCTAAGATTAATTTCTATTCCCCACAGGAATCGGATCTGGTTGACCAGACAGGCCAAGAAGCCTCTAGCCGGGTGACTTCGGTCCCTGAGGTTCAACCAGAAAAGATCACCCTTCCTGATAGCAATCAGGTATCTGATAAATGTGTGGGAACAGAAGACGACCAGACTTTCTCGGATGGTCGGGGCCAGATAGCTCTAGGGACGCCTGGTTCAGATCCAGTCAGCACCAGTGGTCCTAGAAATTCTAGGCTGGCCTCGTCAAGCCGGCCTGGCCGACTTGGACAGGCTAGTCGCAGATGTTCCGTGGGAACTTCGTCTCAGGGAGTGTCTGTGGTCTCAAGGACCAGTTTACCATCGTGCTTTACAGTCGCTGGTTTTAATGGCCTGGCCATTGAGACCCAAGTACTGAAGGACAGAGGTTTGTCAGCTTCAGTCATTCCTACCCTTATTAAAGCAAGGAAAGCGACTTCCAGCAAGGTCTATTATCACACATGGAAGACTTATATTGCGTGGTGCGAATCTTTAGGATTTCCTCCACGTACCTATTCGGTGACTCGAATATTGGCTTTTTTGCAACAAGGGGTTGAGCAGAAGCTAGCCTTGAGCACCATCAAGGGTCAAGTTTCAGCATTAGCAATCTTCTTTCAGAAACCTTTAGCTACCAAGTCCTTGGTGCGGAATTTCATCCAGGGGGTGCGGCACCTGGCTCCACCAGTCCGCGCGCCCTTACCGCCCTGGGATCTTAATTTAGTTTTGTCGGTTCTACAGAAACCTCCCTTTGAAAACATCAGGGAGATTCCCTTGTTTACTTTATCCCAGAAGGTGGCCTTCTTGGTGGCTATCACTTCTGCTCGCAGGGTGTCAGAACTGGCTGCATTATCATGCCAGTCCCCATACCTAGTGATTCATAGGGATAAGGTAGTACTTCATCCTAAGCCATCCTTTCTTCCTAAGGTGGTTTCAGATTTTCATCTGAATGAAGATATTGTACTACCTTCCTTGTGTCCTCAGCCCAAGCATCATCGGGAACATGCGTTGCATTCCTTGGATGTGGTTCGGGCAATCAGAGTATACCTGAAAGCTACGGAATCATTCCGTAAGACGGATTCACTTTTTGTGATCACGGATGGCCCCAGAAAGGGTTTGCCTGCATCTGCCGCGACCATTGCCAAATGGATTAGACAGACGGTGGTACAGGCTTATTCTATTAAGGGTCAGAGTCCTCCGTTCCCTGTTAGGGCGCACTCCACTCGAGCGCTCAGTACTTCCTGGGCCTTTCGCCATCAGGCGTCAGTGGTCCAGGTATGTAAGGCGGCCACCTGGTCGTCGGTACATACCTTTACAAAATTCTATAAAATTGATGTGACGGCATCGGCGGATGCCTCATTTGGCCGCAAGGTTTTGCAGGCCGCAATTTGAGGAGACCGGTGGTCTACCTCGAGAGTTTTTTTCTGTTTGAAAAATTTCTTTTTTTGTTGAGTCTCATCATTAAGGATGAGCATTGTAAACTTCTAGTTGGCATCGGTTGGGCCTTCTAGATTGGGATTTGATTTCCATTTTCCCACCCCTCATTTGTGATACTGCTCTGGGACGTCCCGAAGGTGCTGTATCACCGAGGACTACGTCTGTCAATGAGCGATAGAGAAAAATTGATTTTTGTAAAATCTTACCGTAAAATCCTTTTCTCTTAGCTCATTGACAGACGTAGTCCCCACCCCTCTGTTTTGGAGTTGGGTTGGGTTAAAATCTCTAAAGACTGCTTTTTGACATAACTGATTTGCTGAGGCAGAGAGAGAGAGGATATACCCTCTGGGACTGCCCCTAGGGTGTGGCCAGAGCATTTTAATTTCCTGTCTAGTCCTGCTCCTGTGGAGGCAACATAACCCGAAGGTGCTGTATCACCGAGGACTACGTCTGTCAATGAGCTAAGAGAAAAGGATTTTACTGTAAGATTTTACAAAAATCCATTTTTTGAAGTCTTATAATAGCCTGGAACAACAAAGCAGTTCTTGCAGTGAGCCAAAGGTGCAGGCATCATAATATGCATCTTTTAGTTTTACTTTGATGCTAGAAGTGTGTCTTCCCTGACTACAGGGGTACATCCAGCTTGAATGCAGTGTCCTTATCTGGTGTGGACATTTTATTGGCATTTTATGGTAGTTTTATTAAACAGGGTGCAGAGGGATGGGTGGGGCTTAGAAAGTCAGGTAAGTCAAGCCCTTAATACCAAACTCAAACTAAATTAAAAACAAAATTTACTTTAGGTGTATCTAAAAATATAAACTGAAATTTTAGCATATTGCAGCTTACCAATGTTTCGGTATGGTGGCTGTAATCATTTATTTTTTGTTTTTTAGGGATTTTCCTTTTTTTTTAGCTAGTGATGTGGCCAGTAACACAATCCTTGTCTTGGGGTGGCTACACTCATGCTATTTATGGATGAAAAACTAAGCCACTTTTGAACAGCAGCACTGTCACCCAGTGTTGAGGGTAGTGTTGGATGGACTAGTGGACTTTTACATCCATGAAAACAGAGTTCCAACCTGTATTAAAAAAAATTTAAGGCAGCAGCTACAAATACTGTAGCTGCTGACTTTTAATATAAGCAGACTTACCTATCCATTAAGCCCACGATATTGGCACCCGAAGCTGACCCGTCCATCGGCTCCGGGTGCAGGCATCCTTACTAAGGGAGGCTGTTTCCTACTGCGCATGCGTGAGTCATGCTGCTCTTTTTGAATGGTCCCGCTGTCTTCTGGGACCCGTGTGTGTCTCTCAGACTGCAGCGGGTTAAGATGAAGGGGCCACAAAAGATGTAGGTCACTGCGGCGCCCTTACATGGTAGTGGGAGCGAGTACCTGTTTTTGACAGGTATCCGCTCCCCCCTCCCCAAAAAAGGTGCCAAATGTGGCAGCGGAGGGGGGGGGGGAGCAGATAAGTGAAGCTTCCACTTTTGGGTGGAACTCCGCTTTAATGACTAACAAAGTTAAAGCCTAACTGCAGCTAAAATTTTCGGGGGTGTAAAATGTACCAAACCAGTGTAAAAACCAGTGTAAAATGGTTTGTCTGCCACTTTTGCTGGGAAACTTTGACCGTTAAGTCGAAAAATAGAAGACTTACTGACAGTATCAATAGGTAATAAAACTATTTTGAAAGGGGGGTGAAAAAAGACTGCTGTGTTAATGCTAGCCACAGACTGCATCAAATTTGTAATTTTTGCCAAAATTCCACTTTAATTTTGGATAACAAAAATAAGTAGCACACACCATGTGGGGTCTAATATTAGATGGGACATTTAGAAGCATAAATTAGTTGGTATGCCTAGTGACTTTCCTGGCTTCAGGGGTAAACCCCACCCAAATGCAATCTTCTTGTCTGGAAATATTAAACATTATGTATGTACATATATATGCTAGTGGGTATGTAAAGCAGGTATTTACACCATGTCCAAATTAAAATTAAATTAAATTACCTAATTTCTTGAGCCATTTTTTGCTGCAGTTGTTGAAAAACTCCACTGCACATGTGCCATTAACATGGCCCTGGTGGTATTTCAAAAAGACACAGAGGTCTTTTTGTGGGGGAAAATCACTAGGTTTGGGGATGCCAAAGTCTTAAAATTGTCACCTGTAATGTATACCTATAATATATACAAATGTACACCTTTTAATATAATAAAAAAATAGGAACTTTATTTAGCCCTCTTCATCCTAATACTTAGTACACAACAATAAGAATATTGGGGGAAAATAACCGCTTTCGGACCTTTCGTCTGATCATTAGTACACAGCTTTCGAGAGCGAATTCGATAGTTCATGCAAAATTATCTGAAGGGACAAGCACGAAAATGTTTTCCCTGCGATAACTGAATGAACAATTCTTGTGTAATTCGTATAGTATTTGTACGAAAAAAATCATATGACCAAGATCACGTATGCTCGAAAATGAAAGAATACTTTACAATACATTACTGTACATCACTTTCAAAGTTGTATTCTTTCGTACAATCATTTTCGTAACTTTTGTATTCGAATGGTTTTCGATATGAGACTAACATGCAAAAATAAAAAAAACAGACGATCATTCTTCCGATATTCTTATTGTGTGTACTAGGCATTAGCGTACCATGGTGGTAAGGCAGACACAGCCGACTGACAGCTTGCCTTCCAGTGAATGATAATGACTGTCATACAAACAAATACATATAATTTTGGGTGTCTGACTTAAGCCTTTTACATACTACTATACCTGACAGCTAAGGTCTGAGCCGCTGTACTAACAATCTGATGTTAGTACAGCGCAGAGGCGTAGCGTGGATTGTCAGCACCCGGGGCAAGGCAAGTAATTTGCGCCCCCTAACCTGCGGGATTTTAGCAGTCGAGTCTCTTCCACTAGGTTAGTTAAAGAAACCCTTACTCCCTAAGCACATGTATTGTTTGTTATGAAAATACTGATGTAATTAAAGTAAAATTCATCTAAATGCAAGTTTATTCAAACACTTAATGGAGTGCGAACGTGCCCCCTTTCAATGCAGAGTGACCAGCGTGCCCCCTTTCAATGCAGAGTGACCAGCATGCCCCCTTTCAATGCAGAGTGACCAGCATGCCCCCTTTCAATGCAGAGTGACCAGCGTGCCCCCTTTCAATGCAGAGAGACCAGTGTGCCCCCATTCAATGCAGAATGACCAGCATGCCCCCTTTCAATGCAGAGTGACCAGCGTGCCCCCTTTCAATGCAGAGAGACCAGTGTGCCCCCATTCAATGCAGAATGACCAGCGTGCCCCCTTTCAATGCAGAATGACCAGCATGCCCCCTTTCAATGCAGAGAGACCAGTGTGCCCCCTTTCAATACAGAGAGACCAGCCTGCCCCCTTTCAATGCAGAATGACCAGCGTGCCCCCTTCAATGCAGAGAGACCAGCGTGCCCCCTTTCAATGCAGAGAGACCAGCTTGCCCCCATTCAATGCAGAGTGACCAGCGTGCCGTGCCCCCCTTCAATGCAGAGAGATCATCGTGCCTCCTTTCAATGCAGAGTGACCAGCTTGCCCCCTTCAATGTAGAGAGACTTACCTGCAGCGGCGGCTTCTCCTCAGTTCCCTGCGTCTCCTCGAGTCCTCCCGCCTCCTCCTCGGCCAATGGCATGCATTCGCCTTTTGGCCAATCAGGAAGCAGGTCTCATAATGGGTGGCCTCTGGCTCTAATAAGGTGATTAAAAGAAAAAAAAAACCCATTGAACTCCATGCATCCGGCGCCCCGCATGTAGATTAGGGGGCCGGGGGCATGGATGGGGGGGCAGCGCCCTGCGCCCCCAACGCACCAGCCGCCACTGACCAATGGGCAGGTGAGACACTGTCTAGCCCCGACCCGCCATTTTCAGCCATAGGGCAGCCGTGCTGGACATATCCCAGCCTAAAGATGGAGGCAGCCGCAGACAGTGTGTGAACTGTGTATGTCAGAGTCAGACAGAGTGACACTGTGGATGCGCCCCCCCCCAGATGTTGCGGCCGGCCCCCCCTGCACCCCCCACGCTACGCCACTGGTACAGCGATCGCCCCTGCTGTGCTATACTGAAGCAGAGCATGATCCCCTCCCTTCAGAGACTGGGCCACAGGGCAGTATTCCAACATGATAATGACCCCCAAACACACCTCTAAGAAGACCAGTGCCTTGCTAAAGAAGCTGAGGGTAAAGGTGATGGACTGACCAAGCATGTCTCCAGACCTAAACCCTATTGAGCATCTGTGGGGCATCCTCAAACTGAAGGTGGAGGAGCGCAAGGTCTCTAACATCCACCAGCTCCGTGATGTCATCATGGAGGAGTGGAAGAGGGCTCCAGTGGCAACCTGTGAAGCTCTGGTGAACTCCATGCCCAAAAGGGTGAGGACAGTGCTGGAAAATAATGGTGGCCACACAAAATATAGACACTTTGGGCCTGATTTGGACATTTTCACTTAGGGGTGTACTCACTTTTGTTGCCAGTAATTTAGACATTAATGGCTGTGTGTTGAGTTATTTTGAGGGGACAGCAAATGTATACTGTTATACAAGCTGTACACTCACTAATGTGAGAGGGTGTACTCACTTTAGTGAGAAACTGTATATATATATTTAACAGCGTTTTTTTTACTTTTAATAAAATGAGCCTTAGCGAGTTCCATCCTGTTCATCAAGTCAAAGTAGAATTAAAAAAGGCCATCTTGGACATGAATAATTTAAATGAGCATACATGGTGAAGAGAACCAATCATTACTGGTCTTAGGTAAAAATCGAAGCATGCTGTGTTTAAATATTATATATTTATACTTTTCCCCATATGTTATATTGATTTTTATGAATCTGACACGTAAGTTTGTTTATATAATTCAGAGGTTGAGTAAGGTCTGACATTTGCTGCCTTTCATCACACACTGCGTTCTCAGAAGCAGTGAAATAGTGGGAAGGGTCAGGGAGTTGATAGGCAGCAGTTGAAAGATCTAAAGTGACCTTTGAAGTGTTATGCTGGCCATACATGATATGAAAAATTGTTCAAACTAATTTTGCAATAACAAACATTGGGCTGTGAGAGCAAATGATTTTACTATCATGTAATGATCAAATTTTGATTGATCGTTCAATGGACATAAATTAATCTGTTTTTCGTTTGTTTGGTCACATATGCCTAGTGCAAACAGTTTGGGCGAGAAACACATTAACCTTTCAATTTATCGTTCGTTCGGCAGAATTTTCCAACCTGTTCCTTCGATTTTTAGTCTCTAAAAAGTTAAAAATGATTTTCTTTCTGTGCCCATTAACTGGACGAAAAATGAACCAATGGTCCAAATGATAGATTTTCGAACGATTTTTCACCTAGTGTATGGCCAGCATCAGTCACAGAGCATACTCAAACCTAAAAAAGGGAGCAGTTATAAATGCTTCAGATATAAGCCTGCGCAATTTCAATAAATTAAAACTGAACGAATAGGTGAATCTGGTGCCCGGAATCAATGCACAATGAAAATGAGGGACTGTAGGGTAGTGTAACAAAGGTTGTTATTAGACTATAAATATTAATCCAATAACAGTGGGAAACAACAAAATTTATAAAAAGCAAAAGCCTGCGTACACTTGAGCAGAATAGCTCCTAATTGTTGCAGCACAATATACTGAAATCGCAGGTATACTGGACAGCCACGCAAATATCTAGTGAATATTTAAAATGAACAGATACACCAAGAGCAGTTTTGATAAAAAGCATAAAACAAAACTTTACTGGACATCAAAATACATAAAGCATCTTACACATAAAAGTTACCATAAACATTACACAAAATACCACGACTTAAACAAACATATGCTCCTATTCCCAATATCCCAAAATATCAAATAATACTGAGCTCTGGTATTTGGATGTCAACGGCTTACACTGGATAGCTGGAGGAACAGGACAATAAGAAATCCTGGCTGCATGCTTGGTCTTTCCACAGCTCCAAAAAACACACTATTCCTCATGCTATGGACTCTTTTTATAGTCCTGTATACCAGAGACCACCCACAGGATGAATTCATTCCTCTTGACCACTCACAGGTCATTTTGTGAGTGAGGTCATCAACACATGGTTGCACTCCCCCCCCCCCCCACCACCCACAACCACATTGGATATGCGGCAGCCATCTTTAAATACATGACTTCAAAAGCTCACTAAACCACCTGTGGGTGAGAGATAGTATTACACATGTATGGGGACATTTGTCATGTGAATCAGTTAAAAAATATCCACAACAGGTAGAGTCTACAATGTTTTTGCCAAAGTTTTCAATCTTAAAGGGTAACTCCACTTTCATGGAGAAAAAATAGCAAATAAACCAAAAAAAAATTTAGCGTATACAATTGCAACACAAGTCATATTGTAATTGTCTGTTATTAAAAATGACCTTTCCTTTTCAATCTGCAGCCACTGTTTTTTTTCTAAAAATGTTATGTACTATAGCCACCTAAAGTTGTTCTGTACATAGAATGTGTACTGAACACCCCCCCAGAAACATAATTTCCTGCTTGTGTGATTGGCTCACCAATTTTCCCAGAAGTCTGCCTAAGATAAAAGTCAGATTTCAGGCTTCCCCTGCAACAAAAATTTAATTTTTGATGAGATACTCCCAATAGGAACAAGTTTAAAGGGATGCAGACCCAGCAGACTTTCTCATTAGTGCTCTGTAGGGGCAGCAGCTGGTTGATAATTATGAAACTACTACCATTAGACCCACTGAGCACAGGGATTTTTTCAGAATAACAAAAGGTAGGAATCTGCAACAAACGCTATAATCCTTGCAATGTACATAAATCACCCAGAGGGGAATGTTTTTTTTTCAACAAAAGTGGAGCTACACTTTAAATAAGGGGTGAAGGTGTATAAAATGAATTTTTTGGATGATATATTGTAAATTCATAAAATGATTCCACAATACAGTACACTTAATATGTTTTAGGGTTACACTGCGTGGATATATATTAACCTCTATTTTCAGTAGGTTTCCTCTAACATCTGTAATTTCCTTATGATATAGTATTTTCGGTTACAAGCCCTGCACAATTATTGCTTGGTGAGCCATTGAACCCTAATAATTCTTTTCCAGTCTGAGTTTCCAATTTGAGGGTCTTCAGTGTTCACAGAAATGAAAAACTTTGTATGTTTTGGGATTTTGCTGGCCCACTGACAGTTTAAACGTTTTGCCTCCTTGCCCAGCAGAGCATGTCACCACAAGTGACTATTTACATTGTAGTGTATGGGGTATCTTCGATACTGCAAAGTGTCTCAGTGCACTGATTAAGCAGCTTTAATACATTAGAGGTAACCACATATAAGCGCTAGATCATGGGTGTCCAACCTTTTGGCTTCTCTGGGCCACATTGAGTGTAGAGAACTTTTCTCGGGCCGCATATAAAATATATACTATAGTTATGGTATATAAGTAATAAAACGCTGCTGCGCCCTTCCCGCCCCCCTCCCCAGCACTAATTTAACACAACTAGTGGATGATCCCCTCCGAGGCAGCCCCTGCCTACAGTTAGTTGGAAACCTCTGTGGCCGTGCCCCCGACTCGACTTTCTTCCTCCCCAGCAAAAAAAAAAAATTGTCAGGGGGCAGTGGGCCGCATTGTCTGTGGTTCTGGGCCGCATGCAGCCCCCGGGCCGTAGGTTGGACATGCCTGCGCTAGATGATTCCAAAAGGGTGATGATGATGGCAGCACACAAAGTCAAGGATAGTGCGTGCTGCCCTCATCATCACCCTTTTGGGATCATCTAGCGCTTATGTGGTTACCCTTGGTTTGATTATAGGTTTTAGGATCTCTCATGGTGCATTTTCCCACACAGTTGCTTTTTTGATCCCCACCCGCCAATTGTCTTTCAATACTGAAGGGGCGTAGGTCCTGAGAGTTTTGAGAGCTGGACTATTTTTTGTGCTTTTGATACATTAGAGACTTATCTTATGTGCCATCCAATAGAGGAGAATGAATTATCTAGCCAGTTTTCATCCAGGCTAGTCATAGGTGAACTGCAGATTCAGCAGATATGGATAAGATAGAATTCTCATCAGCAAGTGTTCTCTGAGAAATACAGTAGGCTAGAATACCTGTCTGTTTTGCTTTTCTTTTCAATTGGCTTCGGTATCTGTCTCAGATTAGATAGACTTAAGAAATCAACAGACAGGCAGTCACTTTCTTTTGAAGAGAACTGGCCCTTCTGTTTTCTTCTTTTTGGAAACTCATTTCTCTATCATTTATTGTCATGGAATTGGTAGATTTTGTCCAATTTCCATATTAATAGAAGATAAAAGATATCCAAGACCATAGTGAAGCTTTCATCTGCTTTGAATATTGTTGATGGGAAAGCCAATCAAAGTGGAAACAAAAGGAGAAAGCTGCAATACAACAATTTAATACACTTTGAAGGCCGATCTTCTTAAAAATAGAACCTTGCCGTGCTCTGTGGCGGCTTCACAGATACATTATCTATTGTAATTGGGGTCACACATCTGAGACACTTCATTGGAAAATCTGCTGTACACAGCCACATCAAGTCCGTAGACATAAAATGATTTGGATGTGCAGTGTTTATGCCGAGAACATTTCCTGTAAAGTTGTTGTATTGGAAATGTGGGGTATATGGCTTTCAAAGTATAAACTGTTGTCCTCCTTGTAACAAGGAGACCGGAATCTAATTATAATTGTTGAGAAATATGTGTTACCTGTCTTAGGATCCCACTGCCTATAGCAGCTTGTTGTATTATATACTGAAATAATTAGAGTTGACATATTCTATACTGTAATCTTATTGTTGTTTTTTGTGTTTATTACTATGCCATGAGCATCTTCCTCTCTGTATGCATCTAAAACTCTCTAATTCAAGTGTACTGAAACGGAAATGTGCCTATAATGTACCTATAGATTTTAGTATTACTTTAATTGTAGGGAAAATAACTATGACCAGGCATGTTTGCCTATTAACTTTAGGCAATCCTAAAAATCATTGTTGCTGAATAGTCACATGGAACTGTTGTATTGTACAGTAGTGCAGTTTATACATTATCCTTTATAATCCATTCCACCAAATTAAAGTACAACTAAAGGTAGAGCTGCACGATTAGATGTTAAAAAAAACGCAATCTCGATTCAACCCTCCTTTACGATCCTAATCCTGGCATTTCCATGATTCATGTAATTGCAGAGCAGTTCCGTGCTTACAGCTGTCAAAAAAAACAAAAAAAAAAAAAAACAGCGGGCAAAGTTTATCACAACATTGCTCAGCACTTAGAGATAAAAAGAAACATTGTATCATTTGGTCCTTTTAGATCAAAGGGATGAACTTCAGTCTGCAAATGAGATCAGTTTAACCACTTAGACTAAGCCTTTTTCTGACACTTGTTGCTTACAAGTTAAATCAGTATTTTTTGCCAGAAAATGACTTAGAACCCCCAAACATCATATATATATATATATATATATATATATATATATATACACACACACACACACACACACACACAGTATATATATATATATATTTAGCAGAGACCCTAGAGAATAAAATGGCAGTCATTGCAATATTTTATGTCACACTGTATTTGGGCAACGGTCTTTCAAACCAGATTTAATTTTTTTTGCAAAAAAAAAAAATAAATAAACACTTCCATTATTTAAAAAAAAAAAAAAATAGACAGAAAAGTTAGCCCAATTTTTTTGTATATTGGGAAAGATGATGTTATGCTGAGAATTGTGATCTTTATTCTACGCAAAAATATTGTGATTCTCATTTTATGCAGAATCATGGAGCTCTAACTGAAGGCAAAATATTTTTTTTTAGTTTTGGTAGAGTGGAGAGGGATTAGAACACCTATTCATTTTTATTGCTGTCTGTGTCCCCGTTAGGGAGATTCACCCTCTCTATTTGTCCTGTTTTACCATATCATTAAAAGTAGAAAGAAAATCCCAAATTTTAGGTTGTCCCCGAAAAAGTAATAGGGGAGAAATCTTCAAATGGGGACACTAGTTCTGGTGACATGGGGGTCCCCAAGGAATTGCCTTAATTTTCATGGATTTCTACCCACTTCCTGTTTGGCTATGAGACAGGAAGTGAATGGAAATCTCCATAATGGGATACAGATGGCGAAAAAATAAATCTGACAGGGGTTATAACCCTCCCTTACAAATTAAAAAAAAATTATAGTTCTACTTTAAGTTTACAAATTTGTTCCACTGAAACCTTTAAAGTGATATTTAACACAAAAACAAATTGTTATATTTTTATATATATACTTTTAATATATGCAACTTTTTATTAATATCATGAATTTAAATTAATGTGATTTTTTTGTCAACCATTATCGGCACCTTGAAAAGCTCAAGAAAAATGCATCCCTTTAACCAGTTGCCGACCGCCGCAAGTACATATACTGCGGCGGTCAGCCCCTCCTGGGCAAAGTGACGTACCGGTACGTCACTCGCCCACGAGCCTCTAGGGGGCGAGCGCGCACCGCCGCTCGTTCCCTGACATCCCCTAGCGAGATGTCCGCCAGTCACTCGCGATCTCCCGCTGGAGAGGGAGAAAGGCAGGCTAATGTAAACAAAGCCGCCTGTCATTCTCCCTGGTGTAACTGCAGAGACTACACAATCCTGCTATGTGTGGTTACATCACAAGCCACGCCCCTTGACAGAATCACGCCCCTAGGGACACACTTAACCCCTTGATCACTAATAAATTTAACCCCTTCCCTGCCAGTGTAATTTTTACAGTAACAGTGCATATTTATAGCACTGATTACTGTAGTAATGTCACTGGTACCCCCAAAAGTGTCAAAAATGTCAGTCAGGGGTCCGATCTGTCTGCCGCAATGTCGCAGTCCCGCAAAAAAAAAAATCGCAGATCGCCGTCATTACTAGTTAAAAAAATAAATAAATAAAAATGACATAAATCTTTCCCGTAGTTAGTAAACGCAATAACTTTTGCACAAACATATCAAAATCCACGTATTGCGATTTTTTTTACCAAACATATGTAGCAGAAAACAAATTGACCTAAAATGTTAAAAAATTTTGATTTTTACATTTTTTTGAGAATTTCATATAAAAAAATGTTAAAAATATTGTTATTTTTTCAAAATTGTCGCTCTTTTTTTTGTTTATAGCGCAAAAAGTTAAAATTGCACAGGTGATCAAATACCACCAAAAGAAAGCTCTATTTGTGGGAAAAAAAGGACGTCAATTTCATTTGGGTACAGCGTCGCACGTCACGCAGTGCCGAATCGCAAAATAGGCCCTGGTCTTTGAGCAGCTAAATCCTCTGGGGCTTAAGTGGTTAAATTCTATATATGTTTTCACACTGGTCAATTGCGCTTCTGTTGTGGTGTTAAAAATCTTGCTACATTTTTGGTCAGTTAAAAAAAACGCACCAGAAACACACCTCACTGTTAAACTGCATTGAAAACGCAGCAAGAATGCCTCAATAACGCACCATTGTTAAGTTTTTGATGCAGTTTTTGAGTCACATGGCCTATGAAAAACACACCATAAAATACATGAAAGGCAGCGCTAGCAGGTAAAATCAACAATCAGTGTATACAATAATACATAAAGTGCACAATGTGTTAAAAATATATAAAAGATTCATCCAAAATAAAGTGCATAAGTGAAGTGCAATTAAATGTCCATCAGGCTGCATTCACATGTCAGCTTATGGATCGCGGGCAGAATCGCTGCGATTCCGCCCGCGATCCGGAGATCATTGCAAATCGCGGGACGCCTGTGCATTGCCCGTGATTTGCAATAGCACCCCAAACGCTGAGCGATGTTGCCGCAATTTCCACCTGCCGAACCGCGGTAACATCGCGCAAAAAAAATCGCGGGATGCATTACGCCCAAAAAAAGTACAAGAGCTTCTTTGGAGCGTATTTTTTTGCGCGATGTTACCGCAATTCGGCAGGCGGAAATCGCGGCAACATCGCTCAGCGTTTGAGGTGCTATTGCAAATCACGGGCAACGCACAGGCGTCCCACGATTTGCAATGATCTCCGGATCGCGCAGCAATTCTGCCCGCGATCCATATGCTGACATGTGAATGCAGCCTCAGATGATCAAAAAATATATATTAGTGCAAACACAAATTATAAATAAAGTGCAGTCCAAAAGATGGTTCCATCAGAGGAACTAAGGTGCTGGAAGGTGCTTAAATATTCCACAAAAAGTGCTCAGGTGCTCTCAGGAAGAAGACCCCCTGTGGGGATGCACTCACCAGATGCAGAAAAAATTAACGCCTTAAGCTCATACAGTATCCCCTGGACAGGTGGATGGATCCAGCACAGCCTCTTTAGGATGCCTTTAATTCAACTCCTTTCCACTTATTTACGACCATTTGGAATGATCCCAGGCTCATTCAGCAGCTTCTCCACAGTAAAATCACAGCAAAATCACCATTTTCAGTGCCATTGTCAGCACGTTTTTCTTTATCAGCAAACTGTCAAAAACACCATTTTCGGACAATATGTTTGGGCTGCCAAAATTTCGGTGCATCTCTATTTTTTCGGCTTTTGTTCCATTATTTTCGCCTGGTGTCCTGGCCAGTATGTCTGTTCAACAGAACAAGCTGTCCTGCAGATGTGGCAGTTGAGACAAACAATGTATCACTGACAGGGGTGCTTACAATGTAAAGTAGTGTGTGTACAGCTTGTATAACAGTGTAAATTTGCTGTCCCCTCAAAACAACTCAACACAAAAGTGAGCACACCCCTAAAAGACGATGTCCAAATTGGGCCCAAACTGTCAATATTTTGTGTGGCCACCATTATTTTCCAGCACTGCCTTAACCCTCTTGGGCATGGAGTTCACCAGAGCTTCACAGGTTGCCACTGGAGTCCTCTTCCACTCCTCCATGACGACATCATGGAGCTGTTGGATGTTAGAGACCTTGTGCTGCTCCACCTTCCATTTGAGAATGCCCCAAAGATGCTCAATAGGTCCAGTCCATCAACTTTACCCTCAGCTTCTTTAGCAACGCAGTGGTCATCTTAGAGGTGTGTTTGGGGTCGTTATCATGTTGGACTACTGCCCTGCGGCCCAGTCCCTGAAGGGAGGGGATCATGCTCTGCTTCGGTATATCACCGTACACGTTGGCATTCATGGTTCCCTCAATGAACTATAGCTCCCCAGTGCCAGAATCACTCATGCAGCCCTAGACCATGACACCCCCACCAACATGCTTGACTGTAGGCAAGACACACTTGTCTTTGTACTCCTCACTTGGTTGCCGCCACACACACTTGACACTATCTGAACCAAATACGTTTATATTGGTCTCATTAGACCACAGGACATGGTTCCAGTAGTCTGCTTGTCTTTAGCAAACTGTTTGTGTGCTTTCTTGTACTTTGTACATCGTCTTTAGAAGAGGCTTCCTTCTAGGACGACAGCAATGTAGACCAATTTGATGCTGTGTGCGGCGTATGGTCTGAGCACTGACGGGCTGATCCCCCCACCCCTTCAACCTCTGCAACAATGCTGGCAGCACTCATAGGTCTTTTTCCCAAAGACAGCCTCTGGTTTTTACTCTGAGCACATGCACTCAACTTCTTTGGTCGACCATGGCGAGGCCTGTTCTTAGTGGAACCTGTCCTGTTAAACTTCTGCATAGTCTTTGCCACCGTGCTGCAGCTCAGTTTCAGGGTCTTGCCAATCTCCCTATAGCCTAGTCCATCTTTATGTAGAGCAACAACTCTTTTTTTTTCATATCCTCAGAGAGTTCTTTGCCATGAGGTGCCATGTTGAACTTCCAGTGACCAGTATGAGAGAGTGAGAGCGATCACACCAAATTTAACACACCTGCTCCCCATTCACACCTGATACCTTGTAACACTAACGAATCAAATCACGCCAGGGAGGGAAAATTGCTAATTGGGCCCAATTTGGACATTTTCACTTAGGGGTGTACTCAATTTTGTTGCCAGTGGTGTAGACATTTATGGCTGTGTGTTGTTATTTTGAGGGGACAGCAAATTTACACTGTTAAACAAGCTGTACACTCACTACTTTACATTGTAGCAAAGTGTAATTTCTTCAGTGTTGTCACATGATAAGATATAATAAAATATTTACAAAAATGTGAGGGGTGTACTCACTTTTGTGAGATACTGTATATTATTGTACATTACATCAGTCCCTGCCCTCAAGGAGCTTACAATCTAAGGTCCCAAATTCATATTCATACAGTAAACATACTGGGGCCATTTTAGACAGGAGCCAATTAACCTACCAGCATCTCTTTTGAGTGTAGGAGGAAACTGGAGTACCCGGAGGAAACCCACGGAAGAAAATGAAAACTCCCGGCAGGTAGTGTTCCAATTCAGTTGGAATTTGAACCGGCTACCCAGGTGGAAGTGCTAACCACTTAGCCACTGTGCTAAGTGGCTTGGTTAGCTGCAATATATTACATTTTTGCTTTTGGTTTTGGCCAGCTTTCATTTCATATTTTAAATCAGTAGTATCCAGCTTAGAAACTCTATTCTCCATTGTCTGTGTTATTGTTTCTTTTTTTGCTTGCACTTTTTTTTTCAATTTTACAATGATATGGGAGCTAAAAGATTGTGTGACTGATAATAGGTAAGCAAGTCTTTCTCTGCATTATTAGAACCACTAGGAGCTGTAACAGACTGTTTTTTTGGTCTGGATTTATTATTCTCTGTACATTAATAAATAAGCTCTTAAGCTTTTATGTTTGCTACTTATGTTGTATCACGGAATGTTAACAGACTTCCATCAATCAAACCTCTGCTGCTCTGCTGCAAGTGATACATCTGTCTGTATTCCTGGACCATCTGATTGTCTAAGGCGGTTGCTGTAGATGGTATGAGATATAGCCAATACCAATTCTCTGTTACTCTCATTAGTAGGAAAATGGGTATGTTTTGCTTAAAGCTGAACTGTAGGCAGATTGCGAAAAACACAATTGCATTGTGAAAATGTTTACCTACAAAAAAAAAAATGTATTTTTTTCTGACCGATTTCTACAGAAATAATTCTGATCAACTAACAGCTAAGTTCTGACCTTACTTTTTTCTACTGCAGTTACAGCAATACAGCTTGGCCAGGGACTGTCCCAGATTGTGGGTTAAATAGTGAGAAAAGATCAACATATAGATGAGGTCCACTATGTGCTTTTCCCTTTTAATTCCCAGTCCCCTGTGCATTGTATAATGTAGTATTCAGCTTACAGTCTCTTCCTCAGAAAACTGCTGGAGGCTAATAAAAGACAGTATGCTGTACTAAAACTGACCACATAAACAAATATCCCAAATGCAACTTAAAGTAAGTGTCCCTTCACATTACAAATACCACAGACATAATCCTAAATTGTATAGCAGACACCAATGGGTGCCAAATCCTACCTTAAAGGAGAAGTGCAACTAAAGCTCATTTGGCTGTACTTGTCCTGTGGATCACAGCAGTGCAGTTTGTTCTGCACTCCTGTGACCCGTTTTCAGCAGACAGAGGGCTGAAGTCTGCTCTCTGCTGACATCACAGAGCTGGCCAAGCTTAGGTAAGATCATAACAATGGAGTCGGTATCCACCCACAACCCTGGATTGGCACCTCTCACTGAGCTGCTGTGAACCTGAGCCCGCTGCTCCTGCCCCCTCCACACTCCACAGCCCAGCGCTCCAGTGAGGGCAGAGCAGAGAGCCAGTGACTGACAGTAACCAGCTCTCTGCTCAGGGAGCTGTGAGAACCGAGTGATCAGCGATGTTAGATTGCTCAGTTCTACATGATAGAGGCGCCAGGGGAAAGATGCAGCATCGGACTGATGCTGCATTCACCTAGGTAGGTATGATCCTTAAAAAAAAAAACATACTTCTCTTTTTACAATGCCAACTCACCTCTCCTATACATCAATGGTGCTCATAAACATCCTATACAATGTTAATATTTACACAGACCAAGAGACCCCCTTCGCCCAAATAGTGTGGAGTCTGGCTAAAGGCAGAGGGTAGGGGTATATTGGCATCTGTAAGCTTTTCAAAGTACTCCAGTGGCCCACTGGGGTGGTGGGGCTTTACTGTAGAAGGTTGAATATGGCACTTTATGGCATTTTCAATAGTGAAACATCCCTTGCACATTGAATGCTCAAACAGGAGCCCTTATATTAATCATAAAAAATGCACACGGCCTATACTAACCAAGTGCTGGAGATGGTGCCACCCATTCAAGTCTTCATTAGTGGAACTCAGCTGTCAATTTGAATGCTCATATAGGAGCCTAGTTATTGATCACAAAAATGCACACAGCCTGTACAATCAGCATGCTGTAGTGACAAAGCAGATGGCACCACTCATAAAGGCCTTCAATAGTGGGACATCTTTGGCTCTCCAGAACCTGTTTGGAGTGCACTTTGCTTTCCTTTACATAGTTTATGGCACCTGACATTCAACTTGTTTGTTACTTTGGATACTGTAAAGACCTTTTAAGCTTACTTTAAGAAATAGCTATTTTTGTATGTAAAATTAAGCATTTCTCTGTCGCTCATTGACAGACGTAGTCTTCTTGATTCACAAGAACTGGGTTATGTTGTCTCCGCAGGAGCAGGACTAGGCAGAAAGAAAAAACGTTCTGGCTCCACCTTAGGGGCAGTCCCTGAGGGTATATCCTCCCTCTCTCTGCTACAAGGCATCAGTTTTTTTCTGTCTAGTCAGGAGTAAGGACCTAAGTTCCTTGCTGGGATCTTTTTGGTCCTGGCAAGATTTTTTCCTTAGAAAAAATATTTTTTAGGTAGTTTTCTCCAGTGTTTTTTTCCTGTGAGATCTTCAAGCAAATACGCCGGACTGGGCGACACTAGTGGTCACCCCAGCCGGCCTACGAGCGCACGCAGACCATTGCATTGCGCTTGGTCGGCCGCGACACATTCAAGTAAGTATGCGGGGCCGGGCGACGGGCTGGATGTTGAGATCCAGTGGTCACCCCGGTTTCTGCCTACGAGCGCGTGCAGACCAGAGCTCCGCGCTGGGTCGGCCGCGACGGAGTCCCATTGGAGGGACTGACCTTGCGAGTTAAAAGTCTCGCTTGGACGCCAGGAACCAGAGAGTCGAGGCGTCCGGAGTGGTCCACAACCCCCCACCCCGGTGGAGAGGGTATTGTGAAGAGAGGGTGCCTGTCGGTTCGGTATGGTGAGTAAACGTTCCCTTTTTTCCTCGTTATGAGGCAGTATGAATTATGGGCCCCTCCATACATGGTCAGTATCTGTCTGACACTAAAAATCCCCCTTGTAAATACAGCATGTGTTTGGTGGGAGAGGTGTCCTGAATTAACATGGACCCTGCCACTAATGTATCTCCACCGGATCCCCTCGAGGTGTCTGCAGGATCCTCCAGCACCCCACTGACGGTTGAATCATTGTCAGCTATTATGGAAACTTTTGTGTCCCGGGTGGAAGTGGCTTGTCAGGGACAGGGCGCAAGAAAGCGACCCCCGCCTAACCCCTTATTATCTGAAACTTCGGATTCAGAATCTGAGCCTATTTCTGCAGTTGCAGGTACTTCATCTGGGATTGGTGTCTCGGGTACTGTCTCTTCAGACAGTGAGGAGGATGTTTCGGCATCAGCCATAGCCCGAGAGGAAGCGTTGGTAAACGCACTCATTGTATCTGTTCAAGAAACCTTAAGATTACAGGGTATTCCGTCGGAAATAGCTGAAACTGAAATCCCTTTTGGGACTAAAAAACGCATCAAAGTGGCGAAGGTTTTTCCATTGCCCAAATGTTTTGGCAATCCAATCAAAGAAGAATGGAGTCTGCCAAAAAGCACCTCTGCTATTTCTAAACGCATTAACAGGCGTTATCCGTTTGAGGAAACCCTCATTAAGAAATGGACAGAACCACCTGTGGTGGATTCACCAATTGCTAGATTGAATAAAGCCACGGTTATTCCTTTAGAAGACGCTCCGTCTTTTAAAGATCCAGTGGATCGCAAGATAGAAGCTATGTCTCGCACCATGTTTTCCTTGATTGGATCAGCTTTCAGACCAATAATTGCTATTGGTCTGGTTTCGCAGACTGTAACTGAATGGACCAAGTGGTTACGCCGGGACTTAGAAGAGGTCCCTCAGGCGGTATCAGATTTGTTGGAACAAATGATACAGGGGTTACAGTTTGTGTGTGATGCGGCGTTAGACGCCACTCCATTATTGGCGCGAGCATCAGTTTCAGCAGTGGTTCTCAGGCGTACACTGTGGCTAAAAGGTTGGTTAGCCGACCAAGGTTCCAAAAGAGCATTGGCTAATATCCCCTTTTTAGGAGAGCGTCTATTTGGAGCCAACTTAGATGAGATCATTAAGGATCTCACGGGTGGAAAGAGCACCTTTTTACTGCAAAATTTTAAGGGTAAAGGAACTCTGCAAAGACGAGGGCCTTCTTTCTCTGCTCACAAAAAGTTTTTTCGTCCCGCAGGTGAAAAAATTAAGTCCTCCAAAGCTCCTTCAGGAGGCTTCAGGGGACGTTGGTCGGGCAAGCAAAAGCCCGCCCCCTCCAGACCTGAAGATAAATCGTCCAAAGCCTGAAGGTGCGCCCCCACCCATAATTGGGGTGGGGGGACGTCTTCGCCGGTTCCCGGAAATATGGCTTTCCAGAATCCCGGACAAGTGGGTTTGCGAAGTCATAAGGTCAGGGTACAAGATCGAGTTTCGATCTCTCCCACCGGCGCGATTCTTCCCTTCCAATATCCGACTATCCCCGGATCGTCTAGAAGATCTGCGGAGAGCAGTCACGGATTTACTACAACAAGGAGTGGTAGTCCACGTTCCTTGGACAGAACGTTTTCAGGGGTTTTATTCAAACCTATTTACAATACCCAGGAAAGAGGGCAAAGTGCGTCCAATTCTGGACTTAAGGGCACTCAATTCCTTTCTGAACATAAGAAAATTCAAGATGGAATCCATTCGCACAGTAGCAGCCTTCCTGCATCCAGGGGATGTCCTAGCGTCCATAGACATCA
This sequence comes from Pelophylax lessonae, assembly GCF_965119305.1. NCBI lineage: Eukaryota > Metazoa > Chordata > Amphibia > Anura > Ranidae > Pelophylax > Pelophylax lessonae. The sequence goes on from NC_138776.1 coordinate 143,431,719, forward strand.
AGGACGCCTATCTTCACATTCCCATTTTCGCAGGACATCAGCGGTTTCTACGCTTTTCCGTAGAAGAGAACCACTATCAGTTTGTGGCGTTACCTTTTGGTCTCGCCACGGCTCCTCGGGTCTTCACGAAGGTGTTGGCCCCAATGTTGTCACTACTGCGCCAAAGAGGCATATCGATTCTAGGTTACCTAGACGATCTCCTGCTTCATGCAGAGTCTCCTCAGACCCTGCTCAAAACATAGAAATTTCTATAATTTCTTTACAGGAATTCGGGTGGCTGGTGAACCAGCAAAAGTCATTTCTGGTTCCCACCCAGAGGCTCGAATATCTGGGTCTAATTCTAGACACAGTCAGGTCGAGAGTTTTCCTTCCGGTAGGGAAACTCCGGAAGATTCAATCAGCATTCCAGTTGTTACTATCCAACAGCTGGTCTTCTCTTCGAACTTGCATGAGGGTTCTGGGGTTGATGGTGGCTTTCTTCGAAGCAGTCCCATTTGCCCAGTCCCATACCCGAATTCTTCAGCAAGAGATTCTTCTCAGATGGAATCGGAATCCGGAATCCCTGGACAATCGGATCCGATTGAGCAAACAGACCAGAGAGTCTCTGGTCTGGTGGCTTCGGTCTCCGATGCTCAGCCAGGGAAAGTCATTTCTGCCAATATATTGGACGATAGTGACCACGGATGCCAGTCTATCCGGATGGGGAGGAATTCTCGGTCAGTTATCTGTCCAGGGACTTTGGTCCCTGGAAGAATCCAGGTTGCCGATAAATGTATTGGAACTGAGAGCGATCAGACTTTGTCTGATTCACTGGACCGAGCAGCTCCAGGGCAGCCCGGTTCGGATCCAGTCGGACAACGCCACAGCCGTGGCTTATGTCAATCACCAGGGGGGCACCAAGAGTGTCCGAGCGGCCAAAGAAGTGGCTTGCATTCTTCGCTGGGCGGAACGATTTGTTCCAGCTATCTCTGCGGTGTTCATTCCGGGGGTGGAGAATTGGCAGGCAGATTATCTCAGCCATCAGACTCTGGATCAGGGGGAATGGTCCCTCCATCCAGAAGTTTTCCACCAGTTGTGCCTACGGTGGGGCACCCCGGATGTGGATCTGTTGGCATCACGATTCAACAGGAAAGTACAGAGATTCGTGGCTCGCTCCTGCGATCCTCTAGCAGAGACCGCAGACGCACTGATCGCCCCGTGGGGGCAATACCAGCTAATGTATGCCTTCCCTCCTCTCGGGTTACTGCCAAGACTTCTTCGCAGGATAGAGGAGGAAGGAATTCCAGTAATCCTGGTAGCTCCGGACTGGCCTCGCCGAGCTTGGTACGCCGACGTGGTCAGACTGGTGGCGGACGTCCCGTGGAGACTTCCTCTCAGGGAGGACCTACTGTCTCAGGGACCGATCTTCCATCCTGCTTTACGATCGCTGGCTTTAACGGCCTGGCTATTGAGACCCAGGTGCTGAAGGACAAGGGATTGTCAGCTTCAGTTATTCCTACTCTAGTTAAAGCAAGGAAAGCGACTTCCAGAAAGATTTATCATCGTACATGGAAGTCCTACATTGCATGGTGTGAACCTCTGGGGTTCCGTCCACGGTCTTATTCGGTTAGTCGAATATTAGCTTTTCTGCAACAAGGGGTTGAGCAGAAACTGGCCTTGAGCACTATCAAGGGTCAGGTCTCAGCATTAGCTATCTTCTTTCAGAAGCCTTTGGCTACTCATTCCTTGGTGCGGAATTTCATCCAGGGGGTGCGACATCTGGCTCCGCCAGTGCGCGCGCCGTTACCACCCTGGGATCTTAATTTAGTATTGTCGGTTCTTCAGAAACCTCCCTTTGAAGATATTAGGGAGATTCCTCTACCTACGTTGTCCCAGAAGGTGGCCTTCTTGGTGGCTATCACTTCTGCACGCAGGGTGTCAGAACTGGCCGCTTTATCTTGTCGTTCCCCATATCTGGTGGTTCATAGAGATAAGGTGGTTCTTCGTCCGAATCCATCCTTCCTACCAAAAGTGGTTTCAGAATTTCATCTGAATGAGGAAATTGTATTACCTTCCCTGTGTCCTAAGCCCAGTCATCCTCTGGAGTTTGCTTTACACTCCTTGGATGTGGTCCGGGCGATCAGGGTATACTTGAAAATGACAGACTCGTTTCGCAAGACGGATTCACTTTTTGTGATCCCGGATGGACCCAAAAAGGGGTTGCCTGCATCTGCCGCGACTATTTCCAAATGGATCAGACAGACGGTGGTACAGGCTTATTCTATTAAGGGTCGGAAGCCCCCGTTCCCTGTTAAGGCGCACTCCACTCGGGCACTTAGTGCGTCATTGGCCTTTCGCCATCAGGCGTCAGTGGTCCAGGTGTGCAAGGCGGCTACCTGGTCGTCGGTGCATACCTTTATGAAACATTATAAAGTTGATGTAATGGCATCGTCTGATGCCTCGTTTGGCCGCAAGGTTTTGCAGGCCGCCATTTGAGGAGACCAGTGGTCTGCCTCGAGGGTTTTTTTCCGTTGGAAATTTTCATTTGAGTCTCATTCTTTGTTTATAATGAGCCTTTAAAACTTCTAGTTTGGCACCGGTTGGGCCTTCTAGATTGGATTTTGATTTCGGTCAATCCCACCCCTCATTTGTGGCACTGCTTCTGGATGTCCCAGTTCTTGTGAATCAAGAAGACTACGTCTGTCAATGAGCGACAGAGAAAATCGGATTTTTGTAAGATCTTACCGTAAAATCCTTTTCTCTTAGCTCATTGACAGACGTAGTACCCGCCCCTCTATCATTGAGTTGGGTTGGGTTAAATTCTCTGTTGCTGCTTTGTGACAGAACTGATGCCTTGTAGCAGAGAGAGGGAGGATATACCCTCAGGGACTGCCCCTAAGGTGGAGCCAGAACGTTTTTTCTTTCTGCCTAGTCCTGCTCCTGCGGAGACAACATAACCCAGTTCTTGTGAATCAAGAAGACTACGTCTGTCAATGAGCTAAGAGAAAAGGATTTTACGGTAAGATCTTACAAAAATCCGATTTTTGCACAACCCATCAAATAACGATTTTGCACAAGAGTGCAGGGGTCAGAAACGTGTAGTGCAGGGTCAGGAGTACTTAATGCACAAAATGCAAGGGTCAAATGTGTGTAATGTGCAGGATGCAGGGGTCTGGTTTGTGTAACTCACAAGTATAGGGGTCAACATAGTGCAAAACTCTCCTCCATTTTCACCTTAGTAAATTTGCACCCAACCACTAATCTGCATGTTTAATTCCCCCAGCAAAAGAGTTCTTTTTGCATTTTTAACAAACAAAAATGCCCCTTACATCCAGTCAATTTCCCACTTCCTGAAATCCGTCCTTCTAGCACAAATCTTTGTCCCCCTCCCAATTTCCCTTCCAGCCCAAAGCTCTGTCACTCCAGTCAGAAATATTACCTCTCAAATGCCATTTCCCATCACAGATCCACCTACCCCCCCCCCCCCAATCCGGCACAAATTCCCTTCCCCCTCCACCAAATTTCCCCTACTCACCATAAAATCCTCCCCTCCCTCTCATATTGCCCCCCAATCACCCCCCAGCACAAATCCTCTCCAGCACAAATTCTCTCTACCCACTCAAGTCTCTCTACTCTGCAGATGTACACATGGCAGTGCTTGGGCTTGGTATTAGGACACTCAGCACTGAACTGTGGAAGTTAGGGCACAATGTCACAGAAGTGCCAGATGTTTAATAGGGCTCTAGTGGGGAGTCAGGGTGGCAGGGATCACTGAGAAGAGTACGTCAATCCTATGATTATTCCTGTATGGCCTGAACATTAAAGTGCAAATATGGGCAAAGTAAAGAATGACATTTTATGTAGTCTGTAACTAAGATTTTAGCAAAACTCCAAGCAAAAATAACAAGATCAAAATGCACAGCTCATTAAAAGATAGAATAACAAATCCACCTTATGCTGCAGTATTCACATTCAATGCAGAGATATTCCCTGCAGTACCTTTATTTTGCTTCTAGATGTCCTCAATCTGATGGCAACCTCATTCAGCCCACTTCCTCTGAGCCCTGGGCATCCTGGACCTGCCCCAGGATATTACTGAACATTTTAAAGAGAAGCAGCTTGGTAATGAACTTACTGTCACTCTTCTTTCCTTTCCCAGTATCCTGTTTCTTGTCAGCACACGAGCTGATTGGTTCCTTGTGCTGTTACTTACCTTACCTCTCACAATCCAGCTCGGCTATACAGGGACTGCAAGAGGCTGATACCAGGTCCTTGCACTGCTTGCATTTAGTAAAATAAATGTATTTGATGTATTACCATTTGGTTACAGAGCTGCATTAATTTGTGTTCATTGTATCTGCCCTTGTAACATAGCTGTATTACCTTTTGATCCTGCCAGTAAGTCTGTTTTTTTCAACAAAAATGGGTGTTGGGAGGTTCAGACAACCCATGTAATACTGACAGACAGGGATTCTTACAATGGTCAGCTTTAATTCATATACCGTATATACTCGAGTATAAGCCGACTTTTTCAGCATGTTTTTTCATGCTGAAAAAGCCCCCCTCGGCTTATACTTGAGTCACAGTCTCAGTTACCTTTTCCCCGGTCAGTGCGCATAAGCTACCGCCACTCGGGAAAGCCCGTACACGTTCGGCTATTCCCGGGCAGACGGCGCATGCGCGGTGACGTGTTGGCACCGGGCGGCGCCATTTTTAAATGCAAGGCGGAAAGGTAAGCGAGACTCCTCTGCAGCCCCTGCATCTCCTCAGGAGATGTAGTGCTGCAGGCATGGTACAGGAGATTCTCCTGTACCATGCCCGCAGCACTGCATCTCCTGTGCCATGCCTGAACCATCTCTTGTGCCATGCCTATACCATCTCCTGTGCTATGCTCACAGCCCTGCATCTCCTGTACCATATTCGCAGCCCTTGCACCATGCCTGCAGCCCCTGTTTTGGGTCTCGTGGTGGTCCAGTTGGGTCCAGTAGCTGCTGCATTTCCCACCCTAGACTTATACTCGAGTCAATATGTTTTCCCAGTTTTTTTAGGTAAAATTAGGTGCCTCGGCTTATATTCGGTTTGGGTCATACTCGAGTATATAGGGTAGTTATAACTTATAACCTATAGTTTAAAAACATATGCTGCTGTAATTGCTTACAAGTGTTAGCTGAGGTTAATATTTTGTTAGACATTTATGTAAGGTCCATCTAAACCCACTGGTCCATCTAACACTCTAAATCCACTAGTCCATCTAACACTTAACTAGTCCATCTAAAATTTGGCTATGCTGCTCCTCCATAGATACAGTGGAGGAGTAAGCGTAGGCATCCTAACACAGGAGGTGCATTACTGGACAGATCACTAGGTGAAAATAAAGGACAGGCAACAACCAATAAGGTGCGATATATTACATTTTTATTCTTGGGTTTTGGTAGACTGGGTTTTGTTTTAAGTGAGTCTAGTGTTACTAAGCCTTGAGTTTTCATATATATGTTTTCAAAGTTAAAAAAAGATTATTTTTAAAAGTATAGTCAATATTGTCTGCTGTGTACTCAATATAGTGTGCTTTGTTGACCTGAATATTTTTTTCTTGGCCTGTTTGATGGTTGTTTTCTTGGGAACCTCAGATTAGAGTGATAGGACACTGTGATAATCAATGGAAATGCATCACCTCATTCAGAGCAATAGTTCTCTCTGAATGTTTAGCTCTGCAGTTTCTCTGTGCACAGACGTGTAGAATTGATTTTTCATATATTTCCAGGTATTTTGATGAAAGATGCAGCATTCTGAAAGATCAACACAATTTTAAAACCATAATACTGTAACATAATAATCGAGGCAATTTAAGCAGCTGTAGGTCAGTGAAATGTCAGAAAATTGATGTGGGGCCCCATACGCGAACATGCACTGAAAATTATTTTGGGTGAGATCTTCATAGTCTGTGATGTGAGGCACCACCTTCATGCTGCACCATGAAAAGCTCCAGATCGCACCAGATATTACGAGATTTAACAACATTTTTTACCTTTGACTGTACAGGAAAGGTGCATACACAGTCTTTTGGAACTTTTTCAGTGTGGTGCCATACTGAATACGCACAACAAAAAGTACAGCGCACCCACATAGCAAATGTGAAATTACTTCTTATCACCAGTATACCAGTTTACTTAGGGTCGAGGCTACTTTAAGGCTTACTTTAAGGAATTGCTATAAAAATGGGTGCCTAATTGTTTAAAGAGGCATGCTGTGTGGAAGAATGTTTTGTCGTATTTTCTCAGCAGTACCTACTGCTTGTAAAAATATTTTTCCTGCATGAAAAAAGCAGCCCTGATGGGCCAGGTATAGCCATCTTCTATGCGTTCTCAGTCTACAATTAAACAGCATAGTAATTCAGGTTTTCTAGAAAAATGCTCTTGATATTTAACATCTTCATGCAAACTATCAGAATACCTAGGCTACACTGTCAGCTAAATTCTTTGTTTTAATTTTTGTAGACACTGTAAGTTTTAAAGGATTACTGTAGCAATGTGGTGGGATTGTTCATGTTCATTTTTTAACATGAAGGTAAGTAAAAGAAAGTAAAGGTGGGGGGGAGGTACTTTAAAGCAATACTGCTTTCCGTGTGTAGATGTACAGATACAGTATGTCGTTTCGGGAGTCAAGCTTCCTTCCTCAGGGCTCTCCCGAAAGGCGTTAGCGGTCCTAATACAGGGACATGTTCCATTCCACATGTGGTGGACTCCCGATATGCGATTTTGCTCTTCATGTGTGTGAGTATGTCTTTGGCATTTTGATAAAACGTTTTAAAGGTGTCCACGGGTAATGCACTAGGTGCTTGCCCCTTCTTTTCTCTTTCATATGCCTATGGGCAGTCTCAAGGGGTATACTCCCTCTCTCTGCTATAGGTACTCAGTTTTTTTCTGCCTAGTCAGGAGTAAGGACCTAGTTCCTTGCTGGGATCTTTGGTCCTGGCAATTTTGTATTTTTAGATCGATTTTTTTTCTCCTGTTTTTTTTCCTGTGATATATACAATGAACTGCCGGACTGGGCGACGGGCTGGATAATCTAGATCCAGTGGTCACCCCAGTCTGGCCAGCAAGTGCGTGCGGACCTCAGCCCTGCCCTAGGTTGGCCGGAACATAGCCCAACTGGATGGGGGCTGGCCTGCAAGTTAAACTCTTTGGGAGGTTGCATATGACCGGGTCTCGGCCTGAGTTGCAGTGTTCCTCTTGGCCGAAAGCCCCCCCATTTCGAAAGGGAGGAGGCTCTGTCTGGAGCCGTGCCCGTCTGGTTCCTAGTATGGTCCCCCCTCTCCCCCTGGAGGGTTTTTGGTTGGATGTGGGCTCCTCCATGGGACGGTCGGACCCCTGGGTTCCCCTCCTTCCCGTTAGGCACCCCCCTCATCGGTCTAGTGGTTCCTGTCGGCCTTATCGCCCCCCCATCCGCTCCCCCCCTCCTTTACTGGCGCTGGGGCTGTGGGGTGGCCTGGTGCACCGCCTTGGGTGGGGCAGGGTGCAGTGCTGGCGTTAGGGGCGGGGGGAAGCGCCACCAGTGACCTGGCGATCAGCTGTGTGGGGTGGGGGGCTGTACCTGGTGGGGGTCCTGCCAAGTACTCCCCTTCCTGCCTGTCTCATTTTCTGAGGCCTAGGTATCCCTCCTGGGTCCCTAGGAGCCTCGTGGTGCGCCTTAGATGATCTTGCATCCCACTTCTGAGAGCAAACTGTAAGGGACTTTGAATTGGACGACGAGATGGGCTCCCTACGAATATTCGGGATCACACAGAGACACACACAAGATGCAATGTTAAAGCATGTTCATTTATTTCAGGAAATATCCCGAGCATATATACAGTTAGAACAATAGAAAAATTTGATTTCACAATAAGGGGTTTCAATATAACTCATGATCATGCATACTGCACAAGTTTAAACTGTTCTCATAACAAATTTACCTATCCGATGTTCTTACGTGCAACTATTATGCAGAGTCAGCCATAGCGGAACAAGCAAGATGTTATGACTAAATCAGGCATAATTGCAGGAATAGTAGAGAAGAATATACAGCATGAAAACACCATTAACCCTTCACCTGCCTTCCCCTGCCTCATCTGTCTCTTCAGATCCTGAATCTGATTTGGCCGCCGTGGACGTGGGTCACCCTGCTGGGTCTGCGACCACGCGCCCTGAATCCTCAGATAATGAGGAGGATTCCTCCACTTCTGCAACCACGTACGAAAAGGTGCTGGTGGACGCACTGATTGTAGATGTACGTGAGACCTTAAAGATGGAGGATGCAGCTGAAACTTTGATGGAGACACAGGTTCCCTTTGGCATTTACAAGCCATCCAGAGCCGAAAAGGTATTCCCGTTCCCCTCCTATTTTGACAGAACTGTCACTAAATACTGGGGACGACCAAAGCGTCCCCCTGGGGACCCTAAGTGATTTTGCTAGGCGATACCCCTATGAGGAGTCCCTCATAGTGGACTCTTCCACTGGTGGTAGACCCTCCGGTTTCCAGATTGAACAAGGCAACCATGATTCTGGTTGAAGAGTCCCCAGGCCTTTAAGGACCTGGCTGACAGGAAGGCAGAGGCTGTGGCCCACAATATGTACACCCTGGCTTGTTCCGCACTGAGGCCAATATTCAATATTGCCCTGGTGTCGCAGACTCTGACCGAATGGGCTAGGCTTTTGCACCATGACCTGGAGGGGGATTTACCCCCCCCCCTGCCTTTGCTGAGCTGGTGGACCAGCTGGTCCAGGTGCTGTAGTTTATCTGTGATGTCTCTTTGTATGCGGCTCCCCTAGTGGCTCAGCTCTCTGTTTCGGCAATGGTCCTTCGCGTGTCTTTTGGCTCAAATGCTGGTCTGCGTACCAGACTTCTAAAAAGGCCTTGACTGATCTTCCCTTTCAAGAAGATCGCCTGTATGGTGCTACCCTGGATGACATAATTAAAGGTCTCACGGGGAGAATACATGGGCCCTCCTTCTCAGCTCATGAGAAGTTTTTTTGTCCCTCAGGGTCGACTGACAAGGTATTGGAGCCCTTCGGGGGCCTCCTCTGGAGGATCCAAGCGAACTTGGTCTGGCAAGTCAAGAATGGGCTTCTCTAGACCCGTGGACAAGGCCCCTTTAGCGTGAAGGTGCGCCCTGACCCGTATCTGGGGTAGGGGGTCGTCTTCGCTAGTTCATGGACCTGTGGATTCCCCTGGTACAAGTCAGGTGGGTCCACAAGGTAATTCGGTCCGGCTACAAGATTGAATTTCGTTCTTACCCCCCGTTAAGGTTCTCCCTTCTAACTTGTGACTGTCCCTGGTCTGCTTACAGGCTCTTTATGGGGCGGTGTAAGACCTTTTACTTTAAAGGGTTATTGTCCCAGTACCGACTTCGGAAAGTTTTCAGGGGTTTTTATTTAAACCTGGCAAGGTGCATCCAATTTTGGACCTCAAGATGTTGAATTGCTTTGTGCAGGTGCAGAAGGTCAGAATGGAGTTCGTTCGCACGGCGGTGGCTTCCCTGCATCAGGGGGATTTTTTCTTGCCTTTATCGACATTGAGGATGCTTACCTTCACATTCCAATATGTGTCGGTCTCCAGCGCTTCCTCTGCTTTGCCGTGGGAGAGGAGTATTATCAATTTGTGGTGTTACCCTATGGTCTTGCTTCTGCTCCTGGGGTCTTCACGAAAGTTTTGGCCCCAGTGCTAGCATTGTTACGCCAATGGGGAATCGCGGTACTGGGCTATTTGGATGACCTCCTTCTGCGAGCAGAGTCTCCTACTGCTCTGGTTGAAAACTTTGAAATCACCATATGAGGTTGAGGGTGTTTGGCTGGATTATGAGATTTTTTAGAAATCTGCTCTGGTTCCATCCACAAAGCTGGACTATCTGGGTTTGACTCTTGACTCGGCCTTAGCCAGAGTGCTCCTTCCTATGGACAAACTCCAGAAACTGCAGGCTGTAATTCATCTCCTGCTGTCCAGCATATGGTAATCCCTACAGACTTGCATGCAGGTTCTTGGCCTGAAGGTGTCTTTCTTTGAGGCGGTTTCATTTGCACAGTTCCATACGAGGTCCCTGCAAGGGAGATTCTGGCCAAATGGGGCAGTCTCTGGAGAATCCGATCCAGCTGAGCTGGGTAACGAAAGAGTCCCTGATATGATGGCTTTGTTCTTCGGTGCTTCGGCTGTGCTAATCCTTCCTTCCCTTGTATTGGACAGTGGTCACCACGGATGCCAGCATGTCCGGCTGGGGAGGCGTCCTCTGCAAAATTTATGCTCAGGGTTTCTGCACACAGGAAGAGTCCAGACTACCGATCAATGTCTTGGTACTCATTGGATGGATCGTCTTCAGGGATGTCCAGTGTGCATTCAATTGGACAATGCCATGGCCGTGGCTTATGTCAATCACCAGGGGGGCACAAGAAGTGTCCTGGTAGCTCTGCAGGTAGACGGCATTCTAAGGTGGGCAGAACGGTTTGTTCTAGCCCTCTCCACCATACACATTTCCGGGGTTGAAAACTGGCAGGCCAATTACCTCAGACAGTAGGCGTTGAACCAAGGGGAGTGGTCCCTTCATCCAAAGGTGTTTTATCAGTTGTGTCTCCAGTGAGTCATCCCCAAGGTGGATCTGTCGGCGTCTCGGCTCAACAGAAAAATGCAGAGATTTGTGGCTCGGTCATAGATCCTCTGGCAGACGCCTTCCCTCCACTCAAGCTTCTGCCAAGACTTCTACAGACAGTATTCCGATCATCTTAGTGGCCTCGGGGACTGGCCTCGCTGGGCTTGGTATGCCGATCTGGTGTGGCTGGTCGTTGGCGGTCCTTGGAAGCTTCCTGTCAGGTAGTCCTGCTGTCCCAAGGACCAATCATCCATCCTGCTTTACAGTCACTGGCTTTGATGGCTTGGCTGTTGAACGCCAGGGGCTGATGAATAGAGGTTTGTCTGAGTCAGTGATTTTAAAAGCCAGGAAATCTACTTCTAGGAAGATCTACCATTGTACGTGGAACACGTACATTGCGTGGTGTGAGTCTCTTGGGGTTCATCCTCGCTTTTTTTTCTTTTGAGAATCTTCAGGAGATTCTCTGCTTACGCTGTCCCAGAAGGTGGCCTTTTTGGTGGCTTTGGTGGCTTTTGCGCGCAGGGTGTCGGAACTGGTGATTCACAGAGTTAAGTGGTTCTTCGCCCCTGTCCGTCTCTCCTCCCAAAGATTGTCTCGGATTTTCATTTGAATGAAGACATTATGTTGCCTTCCCTGTTTCCCAGTCCTAAACATCCAAAGGAAATTTCCTTGCATGCCCTGGATGTGCAGCTAAGGAGTCTTTTAGGAAGTCAAACTCACTATTTGTGCTCATGGATGGGCCTCGGAAAGGGTTGTCCACTTCCTCTGCTACCATTTCCAGATGGATCAGACAGATAATTACTCAGGCCTTTTCCATCAGGGGTCAGGTTCCTCCTTTCTCTGTTAAGGCGCACTCTACTCAGGCGCTTAGTGCCTCATTCCATCATTAGGCGTCAGTGACGCAGTGATGCAGGTTTGCAAGGCGGCCACATGGTCGTCGGTGCACTCTTTCACAAAGTTTAATAAAGTAGATGTGTTGGCATCTGCGGATGCTTCTTTTGGCTGCAAGGTTTTGTAGGCTGCTGTTTAGAGGACCTGATCCTCTTTGAGGGTGTATTGTTTTTTTCAGGCAGGCTCCTGTTTTGGTTGAGCTCTTGTTGCCTGGTTGGCTACTGTTTAGCCTTGGGAATTTTTTTGCTGTTCCCACCCCTCATGTTTAACACTGCTTTGGGATGTCTCAATGGTTATGAAGATCAGAAGATGTGTCCGTCAATGAACGAAAGAGAAAATGGATTTTTGACTTACCGTCTAATTCATTTCTCTAATATACGTTAACGGACACAGCACCCACCCCCCTCTGTGGAGATGTAATTCTTCTGACACTGCTTGTAACTAAACTGAGTACCTATAGCAGAGAGAGGGAGTATACCCTCTGGAACGACCCATAGGTGTAGCCAAATTATTTTTCTGCCTAGTATTCTACTCCTTTAGGGGGCAGAGTAACCCAATGGTTATGAAGATCAGGAGCTGTGTCTGTCAATGAACATCAGAGAAATGGATTTTACGATAAGTCAAAAATACCTTTTTTGTTGCAGCGGATGCCTGAATTCTGACTTAGTGTAGACTTCTGGGAAAATCAGTGAGCCAATCACACAAGCAGGAGATTATGTTTTTGGAGGGCGTTCTGTACACATTCTGTGTACAGTGCACCCCCAGGTAGCCATATTGCATTGCATTTTACATTTAATTACAGAGCTGCAAATTGAAAAAGAAAGGTAATTTTTAATACCATTTAATTACAATATGACTGCAATTGTATATGCTATATTTTTTTTTCTTTACTTGCTTTTTTTCTTTACTTGCTTTTCTTTTTTCCCCACAAAAGGGGAGTTACCCTTAAAGCTTTGACAAAAAAACCTGGAGGCTGATTGGTTTCCATGCAGGCCTGCAACAGATTTTGCACTCTCCAGTTTTAGTAAATCCACCCCAGGTGTATCAGAGAGAAGATTTTCTTTTTTTCCATTAATTAAACTCGATTTACCTTGAACATTACAAATTTTAGTTGTAGTGTTTCTGCATTCAACGCATGATAATTCTTGTGACAATTATGCTGTATACACTGTACAGTAGATTGTTACATGTAAGTATGTCTCATTGTCATTGGAAACAAAATTGAGTTTTCTGATTTGCGCAAGGACATATTTAATATTTGTTTTTATTATAGCTCATTTTTTTTTTTTTTGTAATGCAGAAATAAAACCAAATACATGAACAGAATATTTTGGTTTTTATTTCCTCTCCATTAGAAAGACTTGAAGCCAGTTGTGTCCAACGTCCTCCAAAGATTTGTATCTGCAACATGACTTAATAGATGTTTTATGGGCTTAGAAAGCAGCCCAGCAAAGCAGTATATGATATACAGCATCATTTAAAAACCTATAAATGTAAAAAAAAAATGAATAAAATTTACCAAGCCAATTTTATAGTTAGTGTTAAGTTGTCAGTTTTGGCTTTAGAGTCTTGATTGGCTTAGAGGGCTGCTCTCATTGTCTGAACACTGCTATACAGAACATTACAAAAGGCTGATATTCGGGAAGATTTAGGTCGTTATGATAGTTGTACATATTCATTTTAAAATAATATGTAACTGGATTTTATAATGGGCTTTATCATACAGGGTGATTGATGGCCTAAGTAAGGTAGCAGCTTTAGTTCCCCCCTACTTTTGATTAATATTGAAAAGGATTGCGATGGGCTCATGAAATGCGCTCCCCAATTGAGTTTTTTTTTTTTGATGTTGCATCAAACGCCAACTGCCTTCAACTGCATCATCCCTTTTAAAGTGAAAGGCAGAAGTACAGCTTTTAACAATCATGTTTATTTCAGGATCATAAAATTGTAGCTTACCCTCCTGGGCATCCACCAGAACCTAGTCTTATACTTAGTAAAGAGTTGTAAATTATGGAGTTCTACTGCCTGTAGTTCAGCTTTTAGGACTTTTTCAGGGAAATCCTTTGTGAGGGACCGCCTGGCACCCAGCCTGGGTGCCTCCACCAAGACACAGCTTCTTCCACTCTGGAATCAGGTATTATAGCTAAATATTGCACCGAAGAACAACCCAACCAAACAGGAATATAATCAGTATATCTAACAGTACATCTAACATAAACATAAATGCATAATATCCCACCATAGTTCGGTAACAAGATAAAATGGACACAATACTAGTCTTACCTCCAAGAGGATTAGCAGACAGACAGAAACAATAGGTAACTTAATTAACAATGGGAATTCACACATAGGAGGCACACAATGGGGGAGTTATAGAATGAGAGAAAGATATCTTAATAAACAGATTTACACAAAGCAGGAAGAGGCACCAGCATCAGGTTGTTTTAAACTGATTATAATCTTCTGCTTAGCATCCCTGAATATAGAAGGGGGGTTGAAACAATCAATGTTGGTTTGGGCACAGAGGCCCCAAATTTGTATTCAGGTCCTTGGTTCCCAGAGTTTGTGTATTTTCAGGGAGACATGGACCCGAATCTGAAGCAAAATCACTCATAATGTTCCCAAGGCACACACCTCCCAAAGATTAGAGCCCCTTTAAAAGCCAGGGCCCATAGTCAGTAGGCAAGAGGCTACCCTGCAGTCCCCTCCAAAAGCCCTTGTCCCAGTTGGGTCTGTCACATTCTTGTTTATGATGGTTGTGTGTTTTATAATGGAACTTCTGCAGCAGCCTCCTGGGAGATATGATCGACATTAAGTATCCCAGATGCGCACAGGACCAGGCCAGAATGGCGGTGGTGAAGCTGGGCAAAAAACAAAATTATTATAAATAAACTAAAAACAAGCTATAAGTACATACATATACGTAGCTATACCTGGAAAAAGGGCCAGCCTGAAGTGATCTAGCAGGACTTAATTTTTTGACTAAAGAGCCACTTTATATTCTGCTTTAATGCTCCCAAAATTTGCAACTCCCTCTGAAAGTTGGATGTTCCCTCTTCTCTCAAAATATGGTTTTCCAACATGAACAACATCCAATATATTGAAGATGGGACGGCCTCTCTGAAGCATCAAGAGGGGAAATATCAAAATAAATTGTTCTAAGATAGGGATACGCCTCTAGTGAAAATACCGATCCCTCTGGCCTCTCTTCGCTGGACTATCCCAGACATATCTCTTGGTGATTGGGAGGAACGGGGTATCACCTCCCTCGCTGCTCTATATAGGGGCAGTGGTGTGGTGCCCTTCTCTTCTCTCACAGCTACCTATAAATTGCCTCAAACTGATATTTTCAAATTCCACCAGGTTGCGTCATATTGTAGACAACTGAATTCCCCCTATGTGCAGGTGGATGATCGTATTTGGGGCTTTTGGCATGCCGGAAATCCCAAAGCCAAAGGTATATCTCTTCTCTATGAGGCCCTCAACTCCAAATCTCTTTTTTCTAAACTCCCCTCCTGCATAAAATGGGAATCAGAATTGGGTAAGGTCTTTACTGACCAACAGTGGAAATCAGCTCTGCTCTCTGGACGCATATATGCCAGGTGTTCTAATTACTGGGAGCTGGCCTACAAAATATTCAGCAGATGGCACTTTACCCCATACATAGTAGCCAAGTTTAATCCCGACGTATCTAGCACATGTTGGAGGAACTGCGGCCAGGTCGGTACGCTTTTGCATGTGGCTTGGACGTGCCCCGCCATACAGTCTCTCTGGAGGGAGGTGTTTCACCTCATCTCCAGAGTGGTGACATGTTCTGTCCCCCCCAGTTCTGAACTAGCATTGTTGGGGATAGGGATTCAAGAATTTAAAGGTCCGATTAAAACAGTTATCATGCAGATTATAATGGCGGCTAGATCAGCTATTTTCTCTAACTGGAAATCAGCAGAAATTCCAATGCTCAAAGAAATTATTGTACACGTGCAGGTGGTAGCAGAATATGAGCGAATTCTGGCTTATAGAGATGGAAAAGGCCCTCACTTTGAAAAGCACTGGTCTCCATGGTTTGAATTTTACAGCTCCTGGAAACGTTCTTAATTTTCCAGGATCTGTATGTCTCTCTCTTTTTTTTCTGGTTGTTACAGTTGTTACAGTTTAGCATTTGAATTCTAATTAATGATCACCCAATTCTGGCTTATGTTTATTGCTTGCCTTGGTTGTTAATCCAAAGACTGTAACCTTCTCTAATATTGACATTTCTGTTTGGTATGCCTGTTTTCCTTTGTATGCAAATCTAATAAAAATTTTATCTGGAAAAAAAAAAAAAAAAAAAGAAAATCGAACATACTACAGCATTATTACAGCAATAAGTTTACTAAAACAGCAAAAAATTACAAATACGATACATGTCCATTTTGTGTTGTAGTTATATATTTTCTACAATATTAACACTTGATAACTCAGAATAATTTTAGTATTTCCAGCCAAGTAGTTCCAGGTATCTCAGGCAGGTTTTTATGTAAACATATGTTCTATGCTGTACTTTTAAATGATAGTGAATATCCTCAGTAAATATATGCAAATGGCAAAAAATAAATTGTTCTACTGGATAGACTATACTTTTTCTGAGGAATAAAAAAATCCATTCTTGCCAATACATAACCAATTTCTTCCAGGAATCACCAGGATTGAAGCCTGCAGCTCCTGGTTCACGTAGAGATATACAGTGTGATGGCGACCACAGATACGGAGTACGTCTCCCCCTCCCCTCCTTTTTTGTTTTCTTTTTATCTCCTCTTTCCTCCCTGCGCTGCCTTTCCTCCTCCCCTCACACATCCACTTTTTTCCCTAAACATCTTTCACTTTCCTCCTTATACTTTCTTTGCTATAAAAAAAGAAAAAGCAAACACGGTTGCTAACCTCAATATTGTGAACGTAGGGAGACCGTTATTCAGCCATGATTTTGTATGTTAGAATTCTTTGGAATTCTTTGGAATGTGCAGTTGTGTTGCCATTTCTGTCATTCAGCTCAACGTTTAACAACTGTGTCTCAACTGTATTCCAACCGTGTTGAAGAAAATAATTTTCAAAAAGTGCATTTTGATTTCTGTTATTTTTTCTTTTTCACAGGATCATGGGGTGGAAAGCACCATTTTCCAGAACCCATCAAAACTCCACCTGACAATAGGGACGCTGGTTTTGCTGAATGAAAATGAAGTGGAACAGGCCTGCCAGCTGTTACAGAAGTGCAAAGAGGAATTTCTGGAGTGAGTGAATTATCTTTTATTATACCCATTACATAACATTGCAAAGGACTTTGAGGTGCTTTTGTGATTCTGTCAACTTGTTCTCTGTAATGCCATTTCTTCAGTGTTTGTAAGGAATAATAACATTGCTTATAGCCAGCATACAGTATAGCAGAGATACAAAAAGTCACCTTGAAGCTTTGTCGTTAGCAAGTACAAGCTCTCTGCTTATGACCTTTAGACTTTCTATGGTAATAGAATATTACTGTAAGTTTTCATTTAATTGGACATTACACTTTTTAAAGGCTTTCCGAATCATATATATGACAAAATTAACCCAGTACACAACTGAACACTGAAAAATAAAAGTGTACACTAAAAAAAATACTGCCAGGGCATTTTATGAACTGTGTCCACCTTTTGAAGGTGAAACCACATTGGCTGTTTATTTTCAAACAAAGGTAGGTTCATCCCTATTTTTCTTTTAAAACAAGTGGAAGATAAATTGCTTTGTTTTACATCCAAACTGCAGTGTATAATGTATATCCTCTATTCATTACCTAAAACTTACAGTGGGGCTCAAGTCAGGGCTGCCCTGTGTTGTTCCTGCTATTTACCTTTAGCTGTTGAGTTCTTCGCCTCCCCTAATAGAAATAACCCTTTCATAGAGTATAGGAAAACAAGTAGGGTGAAACAACAAAGCAAGTTGTTGCCCCTGACAAAGCCTAGCAATGCTCTGAAAGCCATTCTGCACTCTGTTGAGAGATTTAGCATATTTTTGCCACCAAAGTAACTGGAGGAAATTTCCATTTTTTTTTTTCTCTGGACCTCATAGTCTCAGTTCATTTCTGCCATAATCTACGTTCACGTCAGAAACTTTGGAGATATATTCCATAGCAGAGCATGCCAATTTAAAATGCTGTACAAAGCATTGGCCGCAGAAAGGTTTCACTTGAGTGTACAGCATTGCTGGTGTATTCCGTATTCTGTGAGTGTTTACAATTTTTCTTACCCTGGATAATTTCAGGGTGGTAGATGGTATTCTTTCTTTCCTTATCCAATAACCTTTTATTCCTTGCTTTAATAAATCTATCCTGCAGATCCTACTTCTAAAACAGTGTAGCTTTTCCATTTCCAAAGTCATTTTAGTGCAGCTGCCAACATGCAGGTTGGTGGCTTATTTCTGAGCATTATACCCCAGCTATATTGGAAATAAATATATAAATGTATTCCAATGTTACTCTCACTCTTAAAGAGGTTGTAAACTCGTTAAAAAAATTTTTTTTTCTTTTACAACCTGCAAGAGAAAGACATAATGAGCTAGTATGCATCGCATACTAGCTCATTATGAAATACTTACCTTAGAACGAGCCCCCGCCGTGCCGCTCTCTTACCTGTATGACGAGCGACATGTTCAGTCGCCCGTCTTCCGGGATCGCGGCATCCGGCCATCGGATTGGCCGGAGCCGCGGTGACGTCACTCCTGCGCACGCGCGCAGGAGCCGACGGTCACGGCACGGGGCTCTGAAGGAACGGCACGATCAGCCGTTCCTTCAGAGCGCATGCGCCAGTGACGTCACTGGCTGCATTAAAGGTAAATATCTCCTAAACGGTACATGTTTAGGAGATATTTACAGTACCTATAGGTAAGCCTTATCATAGGCTTACCTATAGGTACAACTTCCTGAGGAGGGTTTACTTCCTCTTTAATAATAAACACTTTTGCCACCAATACAGTGTGCATATGTTACAATAATGTGAAAATAATATCAAATAACACTAATGCTAATGTGAACAAAATATGAATAAATAAGTGAAGTCAATAAAGTAAATAAATAAAAAAACTCCCCTCGGATGTATTTTTCTCTAATCACCACAATTCTGATAGAAGACTGTGCGGGAATTTAATTCCCCAGCAGCTGCATTAGGACATGGAGTTTCTAAATAATTATATTCGAATATTAGAATTTTTTTGGGGTGCTTCCCTATATTGTATTTGTGGCTCTAAAGCAGTGCGTTGTTTGGCTAGATGTATTCTTACACCTGTTCAAATCAGAAACATATTGCTTACCTTTGGTCAACTTATATCATGTTATATAGAAATTATAATGTTTTTGATTGTATGATTCTTTCCAATTTTCACGTTGGTATATACTCTGTGTGAAAAATTATTAGGCAAGTGAGTATTTTGTCTAAATCATAATTTTTATGCATATTTTCCAACTCCAAGCTGTATAAACTTGAATGCTCATTGGATTGAAGCATATCGGGTGATGGGTATCTGTGTAATGAGGGAGGGTGTGGCCTAAAGAAACCAACACCCTATATATTAAGGTATGCATAATTATTAGGCAGCTTCTTTTCCTGAGGTAAAATGGGCCAAAAATGAGATTTAACTGATTCTGAAATGTCAAAAATTGTAAAAAGTCTTTCAGAGGGACGCAGCACTCTTGAAATTGCTAAGATATTGGGGTGTGATCACAGAACCATCAAATGTTTTGCTGCAAAAAGTCAACAGGGTCACAAGAAACGTGGTGAGAAAAAAAGATTCAAACTAACTGCCAAAGAATTAAGAAGAATCAAACGTGAAGCTACCAGGAGCGTATTA
This sequence comes from Pelophylax lessonae, assembly GCF_965119305.1. NCBI lineage: Eukaryota > Metazoa > Chordata > Amphibia > Anura > Ranidae > Pelophylax > Pelophylax lessonae. Next base: position 143,451,056 of record NC_138776.1, read on the forward strand.
TCCTCCAGTGCTGTCATATTGTCATATTCCAGAACTGCAACCTACCTGGGGTTTCCAGAAGTGCAAGGTGTTCAGTGCTCAGATACATGACCAAGGTAAGGAAGGTTGAAACTTGACCACCACGGAACAAGACACATAAGTTGAAGTGTCAAGACTGTGTCAAGAAATATCTGAAGAAAGATTTTACAAAGGTTTTTTGGACTGATGAGATGAGAGTGACTCTTGATGGACCAGATGAATGGAATGGGCTTGTGGCTGGATCAGTAACGGGCACAGAGCTTCACTTTGACTCAGACGCCAGCAAGGTCTGGAGTAGGGGTACTGGTATGGGCAGGTATTATTAAAGATGAGCTAATTGTACCTTTTCGGGTTGAAGATGGACTCAAAATCAACTACCAAACTTACTGCCAGTTTTTAGAAGACACTTTCTGCAAGAAGTGCTACAGGAAAAAGTTTGCATCTTTCAAAAACCATGATATTTATGAAGGACAATCCTCCATCGCATGCATCGAAGTACTCCACTGCGTCGGCTAGCCAATAAAGGCCTTAAAGTTAAAAGAATAATGACATGGCCCCCTTCCTCACCTGACCTAAACCCTATTGAGAACTTGTGGGCCCTTCTTAACCACTTCCCACCCAAGGACGTACCCGTACGTCCTTGGGTTTTCAATGGTTATACCGGAATGATGCCTGCACCTACAGGTATCAGCCCGGTATCATTGTTTGCAGCCTGTGCTTCAGATTCAGGCAGAAGTGATCTAAGTGGCTAATTAGCCACTTTATCACTTCTGTGGGTGGCAGAAGGGGGTTGCGCCCCCATTACACCACCGCGGCGGCCTCTCCCAGGCTCTCCGGTCCCATCGCGAAGGCCTGGAGCGATGCGGCGAAGGCTGCCTGGTACAGAGAGAGAGGAACTGATGTCATTCCCTTCTCCCTGTAACCCTGGAAACTGGGAGCGATGAGTGTTAGTCACTTCCGGTCCCACCCCTTTTTTTTTCAAATATTTTATTTAGAAATGCAGAACAGTGGAAAAGTAAAAACATGTACATATTTGGCAGAAAGATACAACATTCACCAGGTGTAAGGACCATCAGTACAAAACATACAGTCAAGACAGTGTTCAAATAAGTGCAAGAAAGAAGAAAAGAGAAAACCCGTAGAACCATCCCCCACTTCCGGGAGAAAGCCCTTGGACCACGTCTGAAACACATCAGAGTAAGGCACCTTAAATTTGCGTAGAAATATCGGCAGGGTAACAAAACTTTCCCAACTGTCACTACCAAGCCTTTTCAAAGAGTTAAAGACACAAGATAAAGGAAGTTAGAGCACAGAGCAGAAACTCAAAGGTAAGACAAAGAGAGCAAAGAACCTAGAGGAGCCAAAAAAAAAATAAATAAATAATAAAATGGGGAGGGGGGGCAGGGAGAGGAGGGGGGGGCATGGGGAGACCTCGACATGGACGAACCGCGAGCCAACCAGGCCATGTCTCTAGGCACACATCAGGGACTTCCCCTTGTCGGATAGGACAAATACGTTCCAGTAACCCCAGATCTTCTCATAACGCTCCTGTCTGTGCTGTGCCGTAAGGGTAAGGTCTTCCATCGTGTTAATTTCCTCCATCATACGCATGCAATCTTTAATAGTGGGAGCCCGAGCCGATTTCCAAAACATCGGGAAGCATGATTTAGCTGCACAAAGCACATGAGGGATGATTGATTTCTTGAATTTGGAAATCGGCATGGTAGACAGTTGTAAAAGGTAAAGGTCCGGGGGGGCCGGGGAGGTCACGGTCTGTAAGTTCCCCCGTGAGAGCCCGGACATCTTTCCAGAAGGTCTCAAGCCGAGGACATGACCAGAAGATATGCAACATGATTCCCACCTCCTCCTGACAGCGCCAACATACATCCGACGTGTCCGGAAAGAATTTATGTAGGAGGGAAGGAACTCTATACCACCGAGTAAGAATTTTTGTAATTTGTTTCCTGTAAATTCGTGCAAGTCGAGATTTTTAGGGCCAGGGTACAGATCTTCAACTGTTGAGCCGGGGTCAGATGCATTTGAAGATCCCACTCCCATTTCCCCAGGCAAGGCAATGCATAGTCATCTGCATAGTGATCAACAAATTATATGATTTGGACAGGGGACTGGGAAGACAGCCACTGCCCACGCAGTACTCCTCGAAAGGCGTAAGGTCCCGCGTATAGAACGTGGGCGCCGGCAGAGAGTGCAAAAAATGATGAAGTTGGGCCGCTTGCCAAAACCCCAGACGAAAAAGGCCATCCACCGCCATCAAATTTTCCATTGATGGCCATTGGGTCCCTCTGACAAAGTGGGAGGCCTGGAAGATACTCCAGGTCTCCAACCTGCGGAAGGCTGGGTCTGCAGTGCCTGTCGCAAAAGCTGGATTCCCTAAAATGGGGTAAAGTGGGGACTTCAGTCCACCCCCTTTTTTACCTGGCCACCAGCGGCCAGAGGAGAGATTTGGGGTCTTATAAACTCAAAATCTCTCCATAAAGAGGACCTGTCATGGCCCATGCTATCACAAGCGATGTTGTTCATCCCTTGTGATAGCAATAAAGTTTGTACAAAAAAAACAAAAAAAAAATTGAAAGTGCTCCCGTCCCACCGTGCTTATGTGCAAATGCGAACGCATATGTAACTCCCGCACTCATATGTAAACTGTGATCGCACCACACATGTGAGATATTGTCGCTAACATTAAAGCGAGAGCAATAATTCTAGAACCAAACCTCCTGTGCCACTCTGAATTGATAACCTGTAAAGGTGTTTAAAGCGTCGCCTATGGAGAATTTTAAGCACCGTAGTTTGCCACCATTCCACGGGCAGACGCAATTTTAAAGCATGACATGTTGGGTATCTATTGTGAAAGAAGACTAACCCCCTTTTGGGTGGGTGGGACTTTACGGGCAACTAGTAATTATCTCTCATAGGAAAGATTAATTTGGAATAAAATAATTTATTGAGAAAAGTGATTATAAGAAAAATCATCAAGGTAATTTATATTACATATGTAACGGTATAAATAAACATGTGATACAATACAGTGTTACAGGTACACAACAGAGTCCAACGCGTTTCGAAGAATTGTATAGTACCAGAATCTTCCTCAGGGAATCTGTGTATATTCCTGAAAAGCATATGCCAGAAATAAATCAAAAAAAAAAAAAAAAAAAATGTAAAAAGAAAAAAACAAAGCAAAATAATGGCTAAATATTCTATATCAAATCATTAACATGGATACTTTTTGTAGTTGCGACAACATATTACTCCATCTTATTGTGAGAGACATTCCTGGCTAATTAGCCATCAATAGATCAGAAACCTTATCTTATACCCTATAGAAAAATAAGCAAGAAAAGAAAAGGAAAAAGAAAGAAGCAAGCATATCGCATGGTAAGAGTTCACATACCTGCAGACCTTTGGAGCCAGAGATATCTGTCCTGAAAGGGGGGGATATATAGTAATCCCACAGTGTAGGAGCAAGAGTCAGATATTAACTCATAATATTCATTACCTAAAGATAATAATTCATTATCAGTGAAAAGGGGGTTGCCATAAATTTAAACCACCATATATGTAGAGGACTATGAATCAATTCACCTGTTATGATGATCAAAATGTTTAATATGTAAAAAGGGAAGAGAAAAAATTCTCTCCAAGTATAAGAAGAAGGAAAGAGTTCCTAACAACTTGTGATGGTTATCCTCCAATGGGGGTGCCTTCAGGACTTGACAGATGGTAAATTCTGATAAAAAAGAAGAAAAAAGAAAAACAGGGAGCCAACAGAATAAATATATCCATTAACCACGGTAGACTATATATTATATCCTTGGTATTTCGGATGTCTTACCTCCGTATTAATGGATATATTTATTCTGTTGGCTCCCTGTTTTTCTTTTTTCTTCTTTTTTATCAGAATTTACCATCTGTCAAGTCCTGAAGGCACCCCCATTGGAGGATAACCATCACAAGTTGTTAGGAACTCTTTCCTTCTTCTTATACTTGGAGAGAATTTTTTCTCTTCCCTTTTTACATATTAAACATTTTGATCATCATAACAGGTGAATTGATTCATAGTCCTCTACATATATGGTGGTTTAAATTTATGGCAACCCCCTTTTCACTGATAATGAATTATTATCTTTAGGTAATGAATATTATGAGTTAATATCTGACTCTTGCTCCTACACTGTGGGATTACTATATATCCCCCCCTTTCAGGACAGATATCTCTGGCTCCAAAGGTCTGCAGGTATGTGAACTCTTACCATGCGATATGCTTGCTTCTTTCTTTTTCCTTTTCTTTTCTTGCTTATTTTTCTATAGGGTATAAGATAAGGTTTCTGATCTATTGATGGCTAATTAGCCAGGAATGTCTCTCACAATAAGATGGAGTAATATGTTGTCGCAACTACAAAAAGTATCCATGTTAATGATTTGATATAGAATATTTAGCCATTATTTTGCTTTGTTTTTTTCTTTTTACATTTTTTTTTTTTTTTTTTTTTGATTTATTTCTGGCATATGCTTTTCAGGAATATACACAGATTCCCTGAGGAAGATTCTGGTACTATACAATTCTTCGAAACGCGTTGGACTCTGTTGTGTACCTGTAACACTGTATTGTATCACATGTTTATTTATACCGTTACATATGTAATATAAATTACCTTGATGATTTTTCTTATAATCACTTTTCTCAATAAATTATTTTATTCTAAATTAATCTTTCCTATGAGAGATAATTACTAGTTGCCCGTAAAGTCCCACCCACCCAAAAGGGGGTTAGTCTTCTTTCACAATTTTCATGGGATTATGGTAACATCTTACCTGTAAACTACCTACATATCTTTACAGTCTATGTTTTGGGTGGATAACACACCCGACCCCCATTTTCTGTAGATAGTTCACAGGTTACCCACTTTTTTAGATTAACAATTATATTTTTTCAAAATTAATTTACAAAGGGTTTTTTAAAGGGGGAAAAGGGTCTTTACCGGAAATTTTCTCCTACGAACCCTTTTCCAGGCTATCTATATAGCCTGTATACTATATATAACCCAGAATGGGAGGCTTTCAGGGAGATGGATGGGAGGAGTTAATGTCAGACATTGAAAGCAAATTCCAACAAAAAGAACAGATAGAATCAGACATCTTTACCCTATTTTCCACTCTAAAACGTTTCTTAGAAAAAAAGTCAGCATTACACTGGCATATAAAAACTTTTGACAAGTATGTGAAGGAAGGCCTGAATCCTTTAGGTCTAAGGATTCAGATCTTCCCTACCCTTGAGAATATTTCGTCAGAACTCAAACAGGATTGGGAGAGAATTCTGAACGATTGTTCAAAAAATTTAATGATTCTTCTTCAAGCTGAATATTTAAAACAACTGAAACTCATAGAAACAGAAGTTTCCGCCATTAATAAACAACTAGATCCGCTAAAAACCTCCCCTTTATATACAGAACAAGAGAGTAAATTAAAAACATACCTAGAGGATTATAATAAAGCAATACTGCAAAGGAAGGAGAAAAAATACTGGAGGGATAGGATAGCCTTCAATGAAGGCAAGGCATATAGATGGAATCAAGGACAACGGAATATTAGACGCAGGGGGGAATATAATAGGAGTGAAAATTACTCCTCTGACTCCTCTGCTTCTAATTCTTCTCAAACTAACCCACGGGGACGTCCTAGAGGCGATTACCCACAATGGGGAAAAAATAAGGATAAAATCAGGAAAAAAACAAACAACCCTCAGGGATCAACACCTACACCCAAAAATAAGGAGGGCACAAAAAGTGAAATTGCAGGTGGTTCCATGGAGAACCTGGATTCCACTACTACACAACCAGATGGGGCGGCAACCAGTAAATCCCAAGGCACCAATAGCAAGGGTCCTTTTTTAGGAAGACCCCATACGAGACAAGCAGTCAAAACGCAAGTCAGTATGGACTCCTTTGCGATACGGGTAACCGAGAAAACGGACTAACTATTATCAATTTGTCATCCCATAATCTTACCAAAGAGGAGGAGGATCTACTTAAATTAGGTTTATCTTTTTGCCCTAGTCAACCAACAGATAGGTTTAGTGTCATCAAAGACATAAACCTCTTTGCTAGGGATATTTTCTTTAAAAGTAAATATTTTAAAGATACAGATAAAATACAAAAACCTGACTCTAAACTTAGAGCAGCTGAATATCGAGCCCTTAGGGACTTAAATTTACTTCTGCAGGAAAGTGGATACGATAATGAAGAGATTTGGGAAAATCTAAGCGACTCATCAGATGAGGAAAATACACAAATACACGGTAAGGATCAAACTCCCATTAAACAATTTAGGAGAAAATCTCCAAAATTTCCTCAACTCAATCAAAACCCAACAATAGCTCTCTTCGTCAGGCAAGTCTCTAAAGACATTGATAAACTTAACATTCACTCCAATAGAGATAACCTCCCCCCGGACCAACGTAAAGCTTTAAAAACCCTCCAAAAAAATAATGATATCCCTATTAAACCCAGTGATAAGGGGGGGAACATTGTTCTTATGAACAATATAGATTATGAAAAAATGTGTCATCAACTTCTAGACAATAAAACTTGCTATCAGAAAATATCAGCTAATACAATCTCAAGATTCAATGAAGAATTTTATGCCATCCTTGATGGAGCCAGGGAAACAGGTAAAATTACGACAGAATTGTGGGAGTACATGAGGACACCACATCCTCGTACCCCCACTTTTTACTGTCTACCAAAGGTCCACAAAGACCTAAAAAATCCACCAGGCCGCCCTATAATATCTGGGAATGGCAGTATCACGGAAACTGCAAGCCGTGTGGTGGATGCCCACTTAAGACCATATGTCACAGGTTTAACATCCTATACCAAAGATACTATCCATATGCTTCAGATTCTAGAGAATGTTACCATACCTCATAATGCTATCCTAGCGACTATAGATGCAGAATGTTTATATAATTCTATACCACATGACAAAGGCCTCTCTGCTATAACCAAAATTCTGCAACAGAGTGGGCATCAGGAACAAAACTATAATGACTTTATCTTAGACATTTTGAAATTTATTTTGGAACATAATGTGTTCTCTTTTCAGGGCTCCCACTACCTCCAGGTACAGGGAGTAGCGATGGGGACCTGTTGTGCCCCATCCTACGCAAACCTGTACCTGGGGGAGTGGGAGCATAAAATTATTACCAGTGAAGACTTGTCGATGTACTTCTGCCACGTTGTTCTATGGCAGAGGTACATCGACGACATCTTCCTGGTATGGGATGGCCCGGTGGAGCTACTGGAAGAATGGCTTACTAGATTAAATAAGAACAATATGAATTTGTTCTTTACTATGCACTATGACTCAAAATCTGTGGACTTCCTGGATATTACCATCAACAAAAGTGATGAGGGTTATATAACAACAACCTTATTCAGAAAATCCACAGCGGGAAATACCCTGCTGCATTCAGCTAGTTTTCACCCCGAACCTCTTAAGAGGTCAATTCCATACTCACAATATCTAAGAATTAAGAGAAACTGTTCCTCTGAAGGTGACTTCAGGAAAAAGGCAGGTGAATTAACGGAGAGACTCCTCGAAAGGGGATACTCGAAGACCTGTCTTAGGAAAAATTTCAACAGGGTACAAAACATGAAAAGACAGGACCTACTTTTCAAAACTCCCAAGAAAAACGAAATCCCTCAAAAGAATCCACCAAGAATAATTCTGAATTATTCCAATGAACATGATAAAATCTATGGGATTCTGAAAAAGCATTGGGCTATATTGAGGGAAGACCCTACTCTCCAACATATAGTTACACCATCTCCAGCTATCACCTACAGAAGAGCCACCTCCATGAAGGACAGTCTTGTCCAAAGTGAATATAGGGGCTCAAACAGAGAAGACCCCTGCAGGGATAAAGGGACATTTCCCTGTGGCAATTGTGACCAGTGTAGGGTGATAGTGAGATGCAAAACCACTAGGCTTCCCAATGGTGAACTATTTCACCCCAAACATTTTGTTAACTGCAAAACCAAGGGGGTCGTGTATCTGATGCGATGTGAGTGTAAGGCTTTCTATGTTGGGAAGACCAAACAAGAACTTGGAAAACGTATTAGCCAACATATGCAAAGCCTAAATATTGGTAACTTATATCTGCCACTTGGCCGACATATGGCCATCACCCACAGATACAGGACCCCCAAGGTAACTTTTTGTGCCCTGGAGAGGGTGCATGTTCCGGCCAGGGGGGGTGACTGGAACAAGCAGCTACTCCAGCGGGAAATGCGCTGGATTGTGAAGCTTAGGGCCACCACCCCCCCTGGCTTAAACGAAATGGAGAGTTATAGACCCTTTCTGGAGGGATTTTTCTCTGGAAAGACGGACTAATGGGTCCCCCCACATTAGCTCTATTTCAAATACTCAAACGGTGATTTGTATATAGTTTTCTGTCAGTTCTATAGACTTTCTTGATGTCTCCCCTGTTTGTTTGTCAGGGTTCTTATCACTAACTTCTCCTCTTCCCCTTATCAACTTCTCCCCTTTTTTCCTTCTCCCTTTACTCCTACTGAGCAGTCTGAGGATATATATTTATAAATATGAAATCTTTTAGGAAAACACAATGTCTTTAAGTGGGTTTATTTAAGAATGATTTACTTGTTATACAATGTATGTATTATATTCATTTTCATGAACAAACTATGTGATTGCAGGATGCGACCACTATTTTCTTCCTCGATATAGTGAGATTAAGGGATATTCCCCTATTTATAAAAAACATATTTCCAGGGATTTTTCCCATTTTTCTTATCCCCATTTCTTTATTTCTTTTTTCTCCCTTTTTCTATTTTCTCCCTCCTTTCGCCTGGTGGGTTCACCAGCGGCTTTGGAGCCATAACCCTGCATAGCACGGTTTGGTTCTGTTCTTTTTTGGGGAGATTACCCACAGCATAGGAGCCCGGCACGGGTGAGACATTCTCCAATGGAGATCCCCATTCAATAGGGATGTCCTCATTTAACAACTGGAGAAATCAGCGTCTTTTCAGCTGGATCAATTCCCGACAATTCTTTCGGGAATTCCATGTCTGAACCCCGGGTGAGCTCAGGGGGTTAAACGCTATCTCCCGTGCCGGGGCGATATCTGATAGGATTTTCCTTCTCTGTCAACCAGTACCATGCCGTTCTTTACAACAAGTAATCTATATAGATACATATATAACTGAGGTTTTGTTTTATTATGCATCAATGGTCTGATCATATTTATGATCGGATTCTTCAGTGTTATATGTTCATTTCTCTTTCTATTCTTCATCGTTATTTCACTCTGTCTTTCGGTGGTGTCCACGGACCGCGAGAAACATGGGCGGACATATAGCTATGCCCATCCGTAAGTCAGGGCGGAAGTATATCTCTGACGGCGGCTACGTGGTACGCTTCATAATAAAGACTTTAAGGGCGGATGTGTCATCACCGTAGACTTGCGAGATTTCCCGCGAATTAGGGAAACGGAGGTGACGACATTGCAGTGCGCCGATTAGACGCAATCTCGCGAGACTCAACGAGAATTCACGGCAATGGCTTGATATTTAAGGAAACGCCGAGAGTCAGTCCGGAGAGTTATCTCTCCGTGACATGACAGGTCTATTGCCGATTTTTCCTACAATCAGTGAGTATGCCTTAGGGGACTTAAACAGCCTGTGCTAGGCTTTGACTCCACATAAGGGGATTTTTGTTTTGTTACCTTCAGGATACTGGATGGAATCTATAAGGCTGCGCTATCAAGCCTTGGGACCTGTTTGATGGCCAACGCTTATGGATAGCAACTAGATGTTTTACGTTCCACCTACATTAAACGGTATTTATACGTTATCTTAACGGGCAAGATTCATGTATGGCACATTTTCATATATGGGGAACTAGATGAATATATTCTTCTTTTTTTATATATTGTTGCAGGCATTTAGTTGGTATTGATACTGATAAATACTGCAGCCCTTCAAGTGGTGGGGATACTATGGACAACCCACCTCAATATTGAGGTAAGACAGTCCAAATCTCAATAATCCATTATATATTTCTTTCCCCCTTTTTTTTTTGGGGGGGGATTTATTTCTCCTCCATATAAAGTTATATATTATCCATGTATCTGTCCTAGATTAATATCCAACATCGACCTGAAAATCTGGGAATACATTTTGGAATAGAGATTTTATACATACCCGTGTGAATACTATATCCATAGAAGTCAATAAAGACACCATGGATGTTTCACATTAATACGGAGGTAAGACATCCGAAATACCAAGGATATAATATATAGTCTACCGTGGTTAATGGATATATTTATTCTGTTGGCTCCCTGTTTTTCTTTTTTCTTCTTTTTTATCAGAATTTACCATCTGTCAAGTCCTGAAGGCACCCCCATTGGAGGATAACCATCACAAGTTGTTAGGAACTCTTTCCTTCTTCTTATACTTGGAGAGAATTTTTTCTCTTCCCTTTTTACATATTAAACATTTTGATCATCATAACAGGTGAATTGATTCATAGTCCTCTACATATATGGTGGTTTAAATTTATGGCAACCCCCTTTTCACTGATAATGAATTATTATCTTTAGGTAATGAATATTATGAGTTAATATCTGACTCTTGCTCCTACACTGTGGGATTACTATATATCCCCCCCTTTCAGGACAGATATCTCTGGCTCCAAAGGTCTGCAGGTATGTGAACTCTTACCATGCGATATGCTTGCTTCTTTCTTTTTCCTTTTCTTTTCTTGCTTATTTTTCTATAGGGTATAAGATAAGGTTTCTGATCTATTGATGGCTAATTAGCCAGGAATGTCTCTCACAATAAGATGGAGTAATATGTTGTCGCAACTACAAAAAGTATCCATGTTAATGATTTGATATAGAATATTTAGCCATTATTTTGCTTTGTTTTTTTCTTTTTACATTTTTTTTTTTTTTTTTTTTTTTTTTGATTTATTTCTGGCATATGCTTTTCAGGAATATACACAGATTCCCTGAGGAAGATTCTGGTACTATACAATTCTTCGAAACGCGTTGGACTCTGTTGTGTACCTGTAACACTGTATTGTATCACATGTTTATTTATACCGTTACATATGTAATATAAATTACCTTGATGATTTTTCTTATAATCACTTTTCTCAATAAATTATTTTATTCTAAATTAATCTTTCCTATGAGAGATAATTACTAGTTGCCCGTAAAGTCCCACCCACCCAAAAGGGGGTTAGTCTTCTTTCACAATTTTCATGGGATTATGGTAACATCTTACCTGTAAACTACCTACATATCTTTACTGTTGGGTATCTATTTACTTGATGTAACATCATCCTTCACATTATATGTTTTTTTTTTTTCCGTTAAATTCATGAATGTGTTTTTTTTCCAAAAAATTGCTTTTGAAAAACCGCTGCGCAAATACAGTGTGACATAAAAGATTGCAGCACACCATTTTATTCTATAGGGTCTGGGCTAAAAAATATATATATAATGTTTGGGGATTCTAAGTAATTTTCTAGCAAATAAAAGTTGATTTTTACATGTAGAAGCCAGAATAGGCTGTCAGAATAGACTTGGGAAGGAGGTGGTTTAATGGGATATTTACGATGAAGGAAAACAGTACACCTCTCTGAACAGTGTCTGGGAGGCTGTGGTTGCTGTTGCACAAAAAGTTGATCGTCAACAGATCAAGAAACTGACAGACTTCATGAATAGAAGGCCTATGACTGTTATTGAAAAGAAGGATGGCTATATTGGTCACTATTTGTTTTTGTTTTTTTGTCTTTTTTTTTTAGGCTCCATTCACACCTGGGCGTTTTCAGCTCCAAAAACGCTCAAAAGAAACGCTTCCAAAACGCCCAACAAGTAAAACCCCATTAATTTAAATGGCCCCTGTTCACATCTGAGCGTTTTGCAAAATGCCTGTAGCTGAAAAAAGTACATGAGCTTCTTTTTGGGCTGATTACCAGCGTTTTTGATAGATGTCAATGAAAAACGCCTGAAAAAATCGCGGTAAAATCGCGGTAAAAATCGCGGTAAAATCGCGGTAAAAAACGCTACGCTCAAGTGTGAATGCAGCCTTAATGTCAGAAATGTTTAATTGTAAATTTTGTAAATTTTGAGTTGTTTGTTTATGATTCTCACTTTAATAAGTGAGGCAGGAAAATGTTCATTTAGTTGCATAATAATTCTACAAATTAATAGTTGCCCAGTAATTGTGCACATATAGAAAGTCTCCTAAGAAAGCCAAAACCTCACTTTTTCTTTCTTAATCACTTACGGACCGCCCACCGTGTATTTACTTTGGTACTTTGACGTTAAATACTGGGGTTATGGTAGCAGATAGCTAGTTATTTTTTTAAACGATGGACGGTCCGCTTTAACATAAGGGTGGTCGCAGTGGCGGATTCGCCGTGGGATCACCTTTATGGGCAGCGGGAGAGGTGCCCCCCCTACCGGAGCAGTCTGTAGCGGGGAAAACGATCCGGCCTTCTCTCCTCTGAGGCAGGAAGTCGAGTGAGGGCAAGATGGCCCCCACTCGACTCTATGGCCTTGGAGGACCGAAACAACATCATACGTTGCGTCCTAGCAACGGCCTTAAAGAAACCATTTTTTTTCTTTTTGCTTTTTAGTGTAGATGTGAGATCTGAGGTCTTTTTAACCCCAGATCTCACATTAAAGAGGTCCTGTCCTGCTTATTTCTATTACAAGGGATGTTTACATTCCTTGTAATAGGAATAAAAGTGATCAAAAATTAAAAAAAAAAAAAAATTAAAGCGCCCCATCCCCGTTGGCTTGCACACAGAAGCGAACCCATACACAAGTTGCGCCCACATATGTAAACAGTATTCAAACCACACATGTGAGGTATCGCTGCGATCGTTAGAGCGGAAGCAATAATTTGAGCCCTAGACCTCCTCTGTAACTCTAAACTGGTAACCTGTAGAAATTTTTAAAATGTCGGCTATGGGGATTTTTAAGTACCAATGTTTGCCGCCATTCCACGAGCGTGCACAAATTTTAAATCATGACATGTTGGGCATCAATTTACTCCGCCTAAAATTATCTTTCACATTATAGAAAAAAAATTTGGCTATATTTACTGTTTTTTTATTTTTTTATTAAAAAAGTGTATTTTTTCCCCAAAAAATGCGTTTGTAAGCCCGCTATGCAAATACGGTGTGATAAAAATATTGCAACAATCTCCATTTTATTCTCTAGGGTCTCTGCTAAAAAAAAATATAATGTTTGGGGGTCCTAAGTAATTTTCTAGCAAAAAAAAAACGTTTTTAACTTGACAACAAGTGTCAGAAATCAGCCTGGTCCTTAAGTGGTTAAATATTCAGGTTTGAGGTTTAGTAACACTTTGGATTGACTGTGAGCACTGTAGTTGTTCAATAATGAAATGATTCCTCAAAAATACAACTTGCCTAATAATTGCACATATAATGTACATAATAAGGTATTTAGTGCTGAAGACATTCGTTTAGAAAGATTTTGTTTATTTTGAACAATTCAGGACACATGGCAGCCTCCCTCGCCATACATGTGTTTGGCATCTCCTTCTGTGCACAGATTTTAGAAAGTCTTCCCTCCTCTGTAGATAAAGTGCACATTTTCTGGAGACTTGTCTTCCCATAACTTGACAATGGAGATTGGGAGGAGGCCACAGATCATTTATTTCCTTCTGTAGTAAGTGATAGAGACAGGCTAATAGAATGAGGTCTGGCTGAATGGACAGCGGAACATAAGGACTGAAGGTTTGTTAGGCTGCCATTAATAAAGAAATGGATATCCTCAGCCAATATTGCGTCTGTCCTCATATTGCAAGTCATTTGTGTAACAATAAACAAAGAAGTCAATGTCTTTCTTGAAGTTGGGCTTTGATTTTGTGTCTCAGTGCTGTGTTTACCTGTGAGGCTGAACTACTACATACAGTCAATCACCTCTGGGCTATGGGTGAACTAGAACTATGCAACTACATTGCATTCTGCTAGTTATTATTCATGTATGGGACTGACCATCTTTGCAACATTCAGTTATGTGTTTGAATAACTGGTTACAAGCACTAACAAGGAAGAGACACGTCTGTAGTTTTTTGTATTTATTCCAGCAAGTGCTTGTGCATTTATGAGCTTATGCTTAGAAAATAACAGAATTGTATTGATGTTGAGAGGAAATGATTCCATGAATACACTTGATTTTGTTTACTACATTGCTGTTTTCTTGACTTTGGAAATCTCAAGTCTAACGGAGGACTACCGGATTTGAAACGTGGGGTCATTTAGTTGTAGTGAGGCCCCTACGAATGGCAAACAGTATGTGGATAGATTAGCAAACTTTATTGTCATACCCTTAATTAACACAAAAGAAAAGAAAAAACCTTTTATTTCCTCTCTGCTTTCCATATCCTCGTATGCCCTTGCTCCTATCCCTTCCATCTCCATAACTTCTACTCTCTCTAGTCCTCCTTTTCTCTGCTTGTACCTATTCTTGTTAATGCCAAGATATATTTGAGTACAGTTCATCAAGGTTAGCTTTGTGACGCATTTGCTCTTTTTACCTTAGTCACCTTATAGTCTTTACAGGGATGCAGCATGTACTTGTTAATTTATGTGTGTTATGTATGTACAGCTGGAGTTTGCCCTTTATTGTCCCTAACCTTGTACCATGTTACTTATGTATATGAGAACTCTATACAAATCTTTTGAAAAGAAAACATTTTAACTACGCAAATGCGGCACATTTAAAACATCAAACTACTCTGTAGAGGCACCTGATTTGTCCCCAGTCAGTTTAATTCAGTCGTTTGTAAAAAAAATATGAACCTTTAAATGCTGAGTAATTGACTGCTGATTTGATACAGACTTAAATAACATAAAATTGATGTTTTATTCCAAAAATTCTTACTGATTTGTTTTATAATCTGCTGGTTTCAAATCTATTAACAAATGTTTATAATCCAACTGCGAATAGGTGTTGCTAATTCAGGTTCTACCAGTGTTGTATCAGGTTTTATCAGTTTTATATTCTTTTATATTTTAGTAAAATTGCAGCTGGCAAACCAATGCAAGTGAAAATGTGTGGAATTGAATACATGAATGATGACCCAGCAATGGTGGATGTCCTTTATGCAAAAGTCGAGATGAAGGATGGATCAGAAAGGTTAGTATTGCAAAGTTTAGTTTAAATCGCGTGTTACTTTACTGTTACATGCCGGAAAATAAAAGTAAATCTACTAGCATTTTGTCAACCTGTTATAATATCTATATAGAAAAGTTGCTTTAGACTGTGAGCCAAGTATAGACTAGAATACCTCTAATATTCTTCCACATTCTGAAGTTTTGTCTAATAATAAGCTGACCAGTTGAATGTCTGCATCAGACCATTTTGCTGGGTACTCCAACTGGCTGATTCTGATGTGACACCCAACAGCCCTTTCCTTCATAGCACATGTTGTTCTTTTTCCCACCTGTACATTGCCTTACCTGCCCCCCCCTTTTATATGAGCAAAGAAGCAGCATGATTGTGTTCTTCGGGGGAACAAGCTGGTAATGACGTCTACAAAAGACAGATATATAGTGGACCTTCTAGGGATATTTTGGTGGCTGTGTTTGAGGTGAGCACCAAGCTAAACCTTCATTTCACCTGTTTTCACAGCCATAGCTTACTTCTTTCAGGTACAGGAGGAAGAATAGGTTCTGAAACAGATGCTTCCCATTATGGCTGTTAAAATGGAAACTGGTTGAGTGGTGAATATGCAGGGACTAGTGTATGTGTGTGCACACGCCAGGAGAAGGACAGTTCTAAAATTGTTTGCTCTCAGATCTCTGAAATGATATCCAGCCCTTACCTTGTTTATATAGAGAACATATAGGTACAATGTTCTTTATAAAATTACACAGACATTTCCTTCAATTACTATTTCTTGCATTTTCCATTGGTACTCTTGCTACCCCTACCAGTTTTAATTGATTATAATCTAATCTGTATTTTTTACTTAGATTTTTTTACCGCTCAAAGAGAATGTAATACATTGTTTTTAGTTATTTTATCTAAAATAGATTGTGAATATTGTATTGTATCACGGGAGTCTGTACAGAGTAGACGTGTACAGGACACTAATAGGTTTTTAGCATTCCCAAAAGTTATCTGGCTTTTTAGAGCAATTAGCACGGGTTTTAAATTGGGCAGTTAATGAGATCTGTTTCATCTAACCTGAGACTTTAGTCAGGAGAAACCTAATCCCAACACCTCAGATTAGTCTGTTGTAGTTCCAAAAAGCTGGCATCTGTCTTGGCCAGACAATCATGGCTATGGATTTTATTTTAACTTAAGATAAGGCTATCATGTTCATGACAAGAATAAAGTCCTTTCAGGGAAGACCATTAACTGCAATTTCTTTTAGATGTTTTCAGGAAAAGCTTTTTTTGTTTGTATCTGTTCTCTTTGAACTTGCATTAAACTACTTAAGACATTCAGCACATTTTATGTTTGATAGTTAAAAGCTCTAATGATATCGATTTCATTTTATTTTATAATGCCTATAACATTTTTCACCCCCTAGGATATTTTCATGTTTTATTGTCAAAGATCATCGAATTACAGTGGATCTACTATAAATAATTTAATTTTACACAGATCACTAGAAAAAAATATTTCATGTTAGTAGAGTGGAAAAGAGTAGGAACCCTTATAAAGTGGCTATCTCCCAAGTGGGAACATAACAGTAGAAATGTTGAACCATTCTCCACTCCATACAATTATTGGCTAAATCTAGGCATAAAGTTAATTACAAAAAAAAAAAAAAAACCGACTGCATTGGTATACATACTCCTTTAAGTTAGTGTTTTGCAGATGCCCCTTTGGGTGCAATTACAGCCTTGAGTCAATGTATATAAGACTCTATCAGCTTTGCACATCTGGACACTGCAAAGATTTATTCATTCCTCCTTGCAAAACTGTCCCACCTTTGTCAGGTTACATGTGTTTTTAAGTGAATGTTTTCAAGTTCAACCTCTAATTTTCTATTGGATTACCATTTAGACTCTAATTTGGCCATTCCAGGACAATAACCCTATTGTTATTACAGCCAAAGTTTAGGCTCCAAACTCTTCAGGGTTGCCACAGGTGTTTTGGCCTCATTAACTAGTGTCCTTGCATGGTCACTCAGTTTTTGTGCAAAACCAGGTCCTGCCAATGTACAGCTATGCTATACTCTTTTCATTTCTTAGTTATTGATTTAATTATACCCCAAAGGATTATTTGGTGTCTTGGAAATGTTATTGTATCCACCCCCTGATTTGCACAATTACATTTTCTTTTCATGGTGTTGCTTGAGGTGTACTTGTGTCCTTATGGTACCAGTTATGCTATGATACTGGCTTATCAGAATTTAGATACATCTGTGTTTTTATTACCATAACTATAAACACCTTGACCACATATAACACAACACCCGGCTGTGTGCTAAACAATAGCTGTACAAGTGTGAAGGGACCCTTAAATGTTTCAGGTTATTCTTTTTTTAAAAAGTAAAGGACTCTGATACAAGGGTTAACTCTTTTATGCTAACAAAAAGAATGAGTCCTATGGAAGGAAGATCATGGTACTTGCAAAGGTGTTGATGTGAGCAGGTCAACTCAGTTTATTTCTAAAATATTTTTATTTAAAAAAATGCAGCCAGGTTCCTCCAGCTTTTTGCTTCAGGCGGGACACCAGACCGGTTAAAATGTCAAGATTGTGAAAACAGTACTTCAGAGTTAGGCAGGGACAGCAAGCAACATAAGACTATCAGGGGAAAAAAATCACACCCATTCAGCAAAGACAATTTGCCTTCTGAGTCAGGACAGCTGCAGGAATATCATGTTTAGTCTAAAAGTCTAACTTGCATGTTTCCTAAGAGAAGTACCCATCCTCCCTCTGCAAATGTCTGGCGCAGCTAGTGAGAGCATTGCTGCTTTGATAGTACCTTTCTCCATCTCCATGTATTGCCAGTTCACCTGGAAGAGTTTAGCTGACAAGTCTCTCTCCCCCTGCATTTCTTGTGGGACGCTTGTCTCAGTCAAGTGCTTGGAGATAGAGAAAAGGGCTGTTTTTTTCAAAACAGCCTTCCTCTTACTAACAGTGTTGTCGGAAATCTGTAGGAACACATGGGGGAACAGAATACATTAATAATAAAACTGAAGTGGGGTGATTTCTTTAAAGGGAATGTAAAGTATTTTAATTTAGTAGTGCAATAAAAATAATTTTTTTTTTTCTGAACCATACACATGATATACTCCAGAAAAAAGTAAATGGGTTGATGGGTGCAGCGTTACCATTCTAAGACTGGGGGTGCTTTTATAAAACTATTTAGAAAGACAATAATACAAGCACTGATAGGTGAATAAGGCACCACAGCCCCCTAGAACATACAAGTAAAGAATAGGACTTTATGGTGCTAGATTTCTCAAGCATAAGACAATAGTGAAAGATTACAAAAGATCTTTTATTGGTTTCCATGATAAAAAGGGTTTTTCAACACAGCCCTGAAAAGTAAAAAATAACAATAGGTATATCTTATGCTAGACACAAATCTTCCTTTAACCCTTTTGACGTAACAATACCAAGAATAATGCATGACTGATGGAGAACAGATCCATGATAAGACGAGTGGGTCAAGGTAATGTAAAATTTCTGCGTGTTTCACTGTTGCAGCTTCATCAGGAGAATTTTATGTGTCCTGGCATATACCACTAGAGGGAGCCCCCATAACCACCTAGGAAAATGGGGGACTCAAACTGATCCAAACAAATGGCACCATCATAAAGAGGGTGGAACTCCCAGGAAAAAGAATCAGTCTTGTATAGTCTCGAGGTACAGCAGGAATCAGGATGTAAAAAATGTATCTAATACATAGATCCCCATCTAGCTGAGAAACATAGCCATGCTGTCTTCCCATCAACAGTATCACCACTACTTTAAAGGGAATGCATAGTATTTTTATTTAGCAGTGCACTAAAAAACATTTATTTCTATGAACCATACAAATGATATACTGGCGAAAAAAGTAAATGGGTTGATGGGTGCAACATTACCATTCTAAGACTAAGGGTGGTTTTATAAAGCTGTTTGGAAACCAATTAAAAAAAAAAAAAAAAAACGGTCATAATTTTAAGGCTCCAGAACACAATCATCTGAAATGTAAAATATGACATTTATTATATAATAGTAACATTTTAAAAAATAACTTTTTATAAAATTAATGGCATTAAGTTTTTTAATTTCTACATATTCGAGGCTAAGTCTGGGCCTAGTCCAAAGTCCCAGAAAAATCTGTTTATGGAAAAATTTCATTCACTGTTCCCCACAGTGAGCAGTTTATAGTTTTGCATGAGGTGATGGCTAAAGATAAAGGAAGATACACAGCTTGTCCTCTTTCACTTCATTAGAACAAAGTATATAATAAGATAGGATTTGTCCTCTTCTTTTGGGGCATCCACAACAATTTTTTTTGAACATTAGTAACCTCTGGCATCCTTGTCATAGCCTTTTAAGGCAGGGTGAATGGTCTTTTTCCTCTAGAATGACTGCACATCCCTTCTATAATGCATGGCATGTTATCCTTTCAAGACAGACTTCCCTGTGGCTGCAGATTCCAGTTTTCTCCTGTCTACAGCTTTCACATTCTAGTGGAATGAACCAAATTGGGTGGGCAGGCAGCATTTGATGCAGGCTTTGCTAAATTTTGCATTGGGCAAACTGTTATTTTCATAATTGTTTTATTAAGCACAAGTGTTTAAATCACCCCTGTCTGAGTGCTGTGATGCATTTTCATTAAGTTTGCCTATTTCTGCCACATCTAATACTGATACTAAAAAAAATCTATAATTTATATACATTCCACTAATTTAGGAGGATATTGTTGTTCCTCAGACATAATTGATCATGAAGTAACTAGCAGGGTGTTATATTTATATATCCCGTAAATATTTTGTGCTATGCGGAGCAGTACATTTACATATATACCTCACATGAGTGGAACTTGAACTGTGCAAGTTTTTATTTTTGTACAGGAATTGTTTACGATAATGTGCCTGGCATCTGTTGTATTGAGTGGTCGGTTTACTACAACGTGTAGTTTCAATCAGTTCATTAATGGTACAGTTTGATACTTGACTGCAGTCTTTTGTCTTCAGGTAAGCAACATGGGACAGCAGGCAGGAAATTACCAACTAGATAAAAAACATGCAGACAAAGTGTTGGAATAAATATGGCTGCGGCCGTTTATTATTGGGTTCAAATACAATAAATTAAATCTTCATAACAAATATGAATTAAACAACCAACTGAAGAAACAACCTAGCCACCATGACTAAGGCTGTATAAATAGTTTTTCAAGAATTGAATAACTCCCATAGCATGAAAACCATGAAATCCAAACAATATCATTTGTTTTGTTCTCTATGCATGTATGTACGTGTGTATATATACAGTATCTCACAAAAGTGAGTACACCCCTCACATTTTTGTAAATATTTTATTATATCTTTTCATGTGACAACAATGAAGAAATTACACTTTGCTACAATGTTAAGTAGTGAGTGTGCAGCTTGTGTAACAGTGTAAATTTGCTGTCCCCTCACAATAACTCAACACACAGCCATTGATGTCTAAATCGCTGGCAACAAAAGTGAGTACACCCCTAAGTTAAAATATCAAAATTGGGCCCAAAGTTTCAATAGTTTGTGTGGCCACCATTATTTTCTAGCACTGCCTTAACCCTCTTGGGCATGGAGTTCACCAGAGCTTCACAGGTTGCCACTGGAGTCCTCTTCCACTCCTGGTGGATGTTAGAGACTTTGCGATCCTCCACCTTCTGTTTGAGGATGCCCCACAGATACTTAATAGGGTTTAGGTCTGGAGACATGCTTAGCCCATCCATCACCTTTACTCTCAGCTTCTTTAGCAAGACAGTGGTTGTCTTGGAGGTCTGTTTGGGGTCATTATCATGTTGGAATACTGCCCTGTGGCCCAGTCTCTGAAGGGAGGGGATCATGCTATGCTCCAGTATGTTACAATACATGTTGGCATAGTTGTTCCCTCAATGAACTATAGCTCCCCAGTGACGGCCGCACTCATGCAGCCCCAGACCATGACACTCCCACCACCATAAGACAACAGAGAGGTGCAGCACCAGAAATAAATGACAGTCATTCAATCGTGCAGTCCTTAAAAATGCAGATGGTAATATGATCCAATTAGGGAATCCCTTAGAGAGATAGAAAAGTTCCCAAGCCAGGTAGAGTGATGGTTTATGGAAAACACTTCACCGCTGTGCTCCAGACAAATGGGCTGCTTACCAGAATCATTTGACCCTCAAATCATAGAGTGGTCAAATGTGTATATGATATGAAATTCTTTCATGAATCCGCAACAGCAGGGATGATGGTTAGGCCGGGTCACCCCCTTCTTCCAATGCCAGAATGATCCAATGCACATGAATTAATGGGCAAACCTCCAAAGAGAAAAGGCTCCAATCCTGTAGTATTTCGAAACTTTTATTGCAGATAAAAATAAAGTAACACTTACATGCTACTAGATCAAACCAGGCAGGGGTGTACCAAGATGGATGCGGTGTGGCGTGCATACTTGCAGCGTATCCTGTGCGCCTGATGCATTTCGTAATCAAAAGGACATTAAAGGCGTCCCACCACCATGCTTGACTGTAGGCGAGACACACTTGTCTTTGTACTCCTCACCTGGTTGCCGCAACACACGCTTGACACTATCTGAACCAAGTAGGTTCATCTTGGTCTCATCAGACCACAGGACATGGTTCCTTTATTTCCCAAAGACAACCTCTGGATAGGACGCTGAGCACATACACTTCTTTGGTCGACCATGGCGAGGCCTGTTCTGAGTGGAACCTGTCCTGTTAAACCGCTGTATGGTCTTGGCCACCATGCTGCAGCTCAGTTTCAAAGTCTTAGCAATCTTCTTATAGCCTAGGCCATCTTTATGTAGAGCAACAATTCTTTTTTCAGATCCTCAGAGAGTTCATACAGCGGTTTAACAGGACAGGTTCTACTCAGAACCGGCCTCGCCATGGTCGCCCAAAGAAGTTGAGTGCATGTGCTCAGCGTCCTATCCAGAGGTTGTCTTTGGGAAATAGCTGTATGAGTGCTGCCAGCATTGCTGCAGAGGTTGAAGGGGTGGGGGGTCAGCCTGTCAGTGCTCAGACCATACGCCGCACACTGCATCCAATCGGTCTGCATGGCTGTAATCCCAGAAGGAAATCTCTTCTAAAGATGATGCACACAAAAGCCCACAAACAGTTTGTTGAAGACAAGCAGACTAAGGACATGGATTACTGGAACCATGTCCTGTGGTCTCATAAGACCAAGATAAACTTCAGATGGTGTCAGATGGTGTCAAGCGTGTGTGGTAGCATCCAGGTGAGGAGTACAAAGATAAGTGTGTCTTGCCTACAGTCAAACATGGTGGTAGGAGTGTCATGGCCTGGGGCTGTATGAGTGCTGCCTCCACTGGGGAGCTACAGTTCATTGAGGGAACCATAAATGCCAACATGTACTGTAACATACTGAAGCAGAGCATGTCCCCTCCTTTCGGAGACTGGGCCGCAGGGCAGTATTCCAACACAACAACCCCAAACACACCTCTAAGATGACCACTGCCTTGCTAAAGGAGCTGAGGGTAAAGGTGATAGACGGGCCAAGCATGTCTCCAGACCTAAGCCCTATTGAGTATCTGTGGGGCATTCCCAAATGGAAAGGTGGAGGAGCGCAAGGTCTCTAACATCCACCAGCTCCGTAATGTCATCATGGAGGAGTGGAAGAGGACACCAGTGGCAACCTGTGAAGACCTGGTAAACTCCATGCAAAAGAGGGTTAAGGCAGGGCTGCAAAATAATGGTGGCCACACAAAATATTGACACTTTGGGCCCAATTTGGACAATTTCACTTAGCGGTGTACTCACTTTTGTTGCCGGCGGTTTAGACATTAATGGCTATGTGTTGAGTTATTTTAAGGGACAGCACTTTTACACTGTTATACAAGCTGTACACTCACTACTTTACATTGTAGCAAAGTGTCATTTCTTTGGTGTTGTTGCATAAAAAAATATAATAAAATATTTACAAAAATGAGAGGTGTGTACTCACTTTCGTGAGATACTGCGTTGTGCGTATGTGTGTATATATATATATATATATATATATTTAATTAAAACAACTGTCCCCCTTTGTATTTGACAAAGATGACACCACCACATATCAACAGTCGCTACATAAAAAGGGAAGGGAAGGAGGGGAGCACCACAGCTCTGTCTTCTGAGGCGACTGAGCCTGCTACAACGGAGCCCCGTTTTATATAGCCTCTTTAGGGGTTCTGGAACTTTATATTAAAGTCACGTGGCCTGACAGGGACACCTGTCACCTGCCAGGCCACCTGACATTCCAGAAACCTACCCTGAGAGCACGATCCCCCAGGAGAGACTTAAAACTGCCCTTCCTGCTGCACTCCCATGAGGAAAAGGGGGAATAGGAATCATCTCCCCTGGTTACCTATCATGGGACAGCAGGCAGGAACTCTTATAAATACAAAACCTACCAACTAGAAAAAAAACATGCAGACAGAAGTGTTGGAATAAATATGGCCGTGTCCATTTATTATTGGATTCAAATACAATGAATTAAATCTACATAACAAATATGAATTAATCAACCAACTGAAAAAAACAACCTAGCCACCACGACTCAGGCTGTATAAAACATGCCTAAAGGATAAAATCCCTAAAACCTGCAATAACTTTGAAACCGCTCTATTTACCCTTTTCCTGATTTTTTCCAAGGGGCGCAACGAAGGGGATTTAAGCCACCTCATCCTTTGTACCAGCTCGGAAAAAACTATCACTGTTTTGGAAAAGATAGCTGAAAACCGTGTAAATCGTTCTTGATTCTAAAAATAAGATCCAAAGTCTTTATTTGCCCAATATCTTTCCCCCAGATGAACAATTGGCGTGGGAAAACGCTGGTGAAGCCTACCTATCTCAAAAATAGGTCAGTCCTACCGCTCCAAAAAATGTTAAACTTTTGTGGATCCAAGCCTAGGTTCTCAGAATACACTCTCTGCTTTGCTCTTTGATGGGCCCAAAAGATGTAAGTGACTGGTAATCCATAATAAACCAGGTATTGCCTCAAACAGAAGAGTTAGGACAAATTATAACTTTCAGACTTCTACCTTACTACTTTTTTTTATGTTTGAATCCAAACTCAACTTTGATGCTTCTTTGGCTGCTCCAGTATGAAAAGGATGAGATGTGAGATGAGAGTTGTGTAAATTCAATCTTTCTAAACATTTTTTATAAACTCTAACAAATTGATATTTTGTTAAAGGGGTATCAGACTCATGGACAAAAAAACAAGAACCAGCTATTGATCTTATCTGTAAATAATTTAGTAATAAATGTATCGGGCAAATGGGTGAGCCACTAGAATTATGAAGATGAATCAATTTTCCATTTCCTAATTGATCTTAGAATGACCAATAAATATTCTTACTTATAACCTAGAAACCATAACATCAGAAGCTTGTAGATTATTCAGCTCTAAAACTCTAAGGGTCCTTTCACACGGGCGCTCCGTATGTCCGTATTTCATCCCATTTGTTTGCGGATGAAAAACAGACATAATGCATGTCAATGGGATTGTGGATGTCAGCGGATGACCATCTGCTAACATCTGATTTGCGTCCTTTCTGATCAGTTCAGTTTTTTATACTGAATATAATTTTAAAAAGAAAGCCACAATAACCAGGCCAAATGATATCCAGCCCAGGTGGAAGGAGCTACTGAATTCTTAATACAGTCAGTTATTAACTCTAAAGAAGGTCCCATAAACTGGGTGGACACTAATATTCTCGCCTGGTCCACACCCGGAAACAACTGGTAGAAAGGATCCCTCTGCAGGCGAGATAATGAATCTGCGACGTCATTGTCCTTACCTGCTACGCGAGCAGCTTTTAATCAAATGTTCAGACTTTGATATTTAAAAATCATAATGCGCAATAAGACAATGTCTGGCAGAGACTTGAGTGTTAAACAATTGATAGCATAAGGCAGACCCTTATTATCTGTTCTAACCAGTATCCTCCTATTCTTAAAGTGGTGACCCCAAATCTCTAAGGCCGCAATAAACTGAAACAGCTCGAGGAGAACTATATTTTTAAATAACCTTTCGCCTGCCAGCTGGGACTCCAACGATCTGCGCACCAATGGGTCCGCCAAACCGCAGTGAAACCACAAGAACCAGCTGAATCAGTGAAAAGGAGAAAATCTTTGTCTAAAATCAACTTCTCTTTCCACATTGTTTTACCCTTAAAATGGATAAGAAATTGCAACCACACTAATAAATCCTCCCTCATATCATGCACCCCTATGACATGAGAAAAGGGGGAACCATGGGGCTACTTGGTATAAACTGGCTTTTTGAGTGAGAAAAAGATTTAGCCATAGGCCAATGTCCTTTACCCCCCACTTCAAAGTATAATATGCTGACAATTTTTGACTAAAAGCTTCATCATAATTAAACCAAGCAGTACCGCCAAAACTCTTTTTTATTTAACAAAACTGAATGTGAATGTGAATATTCCACATAACCGAAATCGACTGCCAAAATTCTTAAACGCTTCAAGAAATATGTCAACTTGCTGGAAAAGTCCAGGATTTTTTGGGGGAAATTTCTCGCATAATACAGCAGAGA
This sequence comes from Pelophylax lessonae, assembly GCF_965119305.1. Lineage (NCBI taxonomy): Eukaryota > Metazoa > Chordata > Amphibia > Anura > Ranidae > Pelophylax > Pelophylax lessonae. The sequence goes on from NC_138776.1 coordinate 143,476,895, forward strand.
AAATGCAAAATGCTTGCAACCAATTATTAAAAGACTTAGCTACTGGTCTTTTCCTATCATTATCTGTTTTTTCCTTGTCTTCTCTTTTATCTGACTTTGAAATAAATTCTTTGGCTGATGGGAGTAAGGATAGAATATCCACAAACTCCCTACACCAAATTTCTTCTTCAACGGTCAAGGATAAATGATATCCCAATGGTGAAAGCTCACATGATAGTGATTCTTTTAAATCAGGAATATTCTGCGACTTAGCCAACTGAAAACTAGAAGAAACCGATAATGAAGAAGGATCTAAATTTGTTTGAGAGAATTGAGCGTCCTTAGTAGAAAACCCACTAGATGGCACCCAAACTTAAACAGCCGAGAAGGCTGACTAACAGGAGCTAGGATAGCCTGAGTTTGGTTTTGAAATGCATGTATATCATTAGCTAATTTAGCCAACAGATCCACTATATTAGATAGTATGGGTAGAGAGGACAACTCACCAGTACCAAGCTGCTGTGGTAAAGCACCCGTGGGCTGTAGCGATGGGCCGATGATTGGGATGATATTACAATCTGAACTACTGCTTTGGACATGAGGAGCTATGGCTGCTGCTGCCACTGCTCTGACATCTGCTGACGACCTCCGTTGCCATGGTGACTCCTCTTCAGACCGTCTCATCAACGTCCGCTATGACAAAGCTTCTCCATTGGCTGCACTTCTGGCCCCACCCTGGGCCACACCTTCTATAGCTCCGCGCCTGTGCAGTAAGGACCGCAAATCGCTTCTAGCCGGGGCTGACTGCGGCGGTGACGGGGAGTGTCTTCGGCGTGGTATGTGCCTCCTCTTCACCGGAGGCCAGAGGTGATGATGCCACCCCGTCGATGACTCAGAACTTCCTCTTGCGGTTCCTCTTCTTCTTCTGGAGGCGGCATGGATTCCCAGACGGTCTCCTCCTTGGACAGCTGTCCTTCTTCGCCGTAGGTCCAGACACCTTCAGATCCACTCTTCGCCGCCGTCTTCTCTCGCCCTCTCAATCAGGCACTGCAGCAGGCTCATCTTCTTTGCCTCAGAAGATGCTGTTTGCCCAAAGGAGATAAGCTCCTAGAGTACCACATCTCTGTCTTCTGAGGCAACTGAACCTGCTGCAATGGAACCCCCTTTTATGTAGCCCCTTTAGGGGTTCTGGAACTTTCTACTAAAGTCACGTGGCCTCGCAAGGGACACCTGTCACCTGACAGGCCACCTGACATCCTTGAAACCTCCCCTAAGTGCACGAGCCCCCAGGGGAGACTTGAAACTGCCCTTCCTGCCGCTATTCCATGAGGAAAAGGGGGAATAGAAACTGTCTCCCCCTTTTCCTATCAGTCTCTAATAGTGATGCTAAAATAGTACAGTTGTCACTGTCTGGATCACATGAACTTTGTAAACAATTAATTTTTACATAGATGAAGACCTAGAAGCATAGGTATAATCTGCCATGCTCTATTTTAGTGTTTTTTTTCAGAGCAGGTGATAATGCGCAAATTGAAAATAAAGTCTAAAAAAACTGTCCAGAAGATACAATAAATAACCAAAATTCTTTGAGGTTCTATACACTAAGCAAGGTTTTCAGTGTTGTGAGATAATCTGGTGTAAACAGTGCTGCACATAAATGTCTATAAACTGCCAATTTCCTTGTGACTCATATGGCAGTCTTCTGAGGCCCACAGTTGGGCTTGTTTGCCTTGTACCCAGTGAGATTGTTGAATTAGTGTACCAGTAGTTTTGAAAGCTTCATCCATGCAAAATTCATTTAGTTGCAAGAAGTTTGTGGGTTTCCTTGAATGAAATGCCTGTTTCAAAATTGTACAAAATGTCAATGGGAGTCAAACTGAGACTTTGAATGAGTGAGTCCATAACCCTATAATTTAACCTTCTGAGCTATTCCTCACTGTGGGCCCAAACAAGGCCCACAGTTGGGCTTGTTTGCCTTGTACCCAGTGAGATTGTTGAATTAGTGTACCAGTAGTTTTAAAAAGCTTCATCCATGCAAAATTCATTTAGTTGCAAGAAGTTTGTGGCTTTCCTTTGAATGAAATGCCTGTTTCTAAATTGAACAAAATGTCAATGGGAGTCAAACTGAGACTTTGAATGGGTGAGTCCATAGCAAGTCTTCACAAAGGTCACACTACGAGGATCAGTATCAACCATAAGATTGCCAGAGGTACCGGTCCATCTTCATATCTGGAGGATAGTAAGAAATCCACTTCCAGCTAAGAAATATCTAAAGCCCTTACAGTGTATTGATCTGGTAAGAGGCTCCCCCTCCCTGATAAGGAAGGTGCGGGATGATACTCTCTTTTCCCTCTCCCCAGCATGTGATTTTTCAATGTGGATCTGGTCACATACACGCCCTTTAATTCTGGTAAGAAGCCAGTCCATAATTGGTGGTGGGATATCCAGCACATCCAGTTGTCTTGGGACTATCACTTGGAACATCACTCATTGTGTTTGGTTTTGATCACGGACACTTTATTTGCACTTTTTGCACAGTTGGACTTATTTAAAGTTTGACATGTTTTTTGGCTCACATGCATCCAGGATATTAGTCAGTTATTATATTATATTATATTATATTCTGTCACTCGCTTTGCTGTGTTTCTGCACTGTGGTAATAGCATCCTATTGAGGAAATATACAATTTATGCAGTTTTACACGCACCTATAGGTTTTTGAGTTACCCTTTGTCATTTGTTTGATTTTAGTAGAACTTTTGCACATTTGTTTAGCGCACCTGCTTTTTTTACTTCATTTCAATAATCCTTATTTTGGATCTAAGGTCGCAGCTTTACATATCACTTTATTTTCATCAGCGCACTTTTCACACTTTACACAACCCTATTAACCTTCTGAGCTATTCCTCATTGGATTTACTAGTGTGCTTTGAATCATTATTGTTTTAAAAGACTCATTTTCGGTTCAACTTTGACTTTTGGACAGATGGCCTCACAATCTCCTCAAGCATACTTTGATATGATGTAAAATGTGCAGTATGGTTGACTCTGACTGCAAGCTGTTCAGGCCCTGAAGCAACAAAGCATCCCCAAAGTATAACATTTGTACCACCATGCTCACTACCATACTATAGTCTTGTTTTTTTTTTTTTTTTTATTCGTAACCATGCAGGCTGAACTGGTTCAATGTCTTTCTGATTATAAATGCATGCTTTTAGACCCCAACTGTTTCAAGAGTTACCTGAACACCCTGGGGTGGAATTTTATGGGGCAGCCAGTCCTGGACAAATTGGCAGTTGTTTAAATGTACCCCATTGTGGATTATTTTCTTTATGACTTACTTATTAAGACTTATAGGCATCTACAACTTTCTTTCCTTAGAGAGTTCTCTTAAACTTAGCATCATGTCACCACATATGTCAAAAGCTGAGAAAAGACCAGACTCTATATCTGTCTGATATTTAATCACTTCAGCTCCAGAAGATTTTACCCCCTTCATGATCATGCCATTTTTTACTACACCGCACTGCGCTACTTTACTTGGTAATTGTGTGGTCATGCAACACTGTACCCAAGCAAAATTTGTATAATTTTTTGCAATGCAATGATAACTGTAGTTTTTATGCCCAACCTCTATATTATGAACATGTTCAGAAATTCACTTATTTAATGGTCTTTTTGTATGACCGAAATACTGCAGTCCACATGGACATGTAGTCTACATGGTCTGCATTGACCTCATTGTTGTCACAGGAAATAATATCCTTATACTTTCCCTTGTCTGTGTAGAACAAAATGTTTTCCTCCTCTGATTAGAACTATTAGTTCTACTGCCTCCATATCTACCACATGCCAAAAACCGTTCATAATCGAGTAAAGGAGTATTGGCAAGGACCCACAAATTGATTGTTCAATAAAATGTGCCAATGTTTACTAAAATACCCTCACTTTCTTTATATTGCTCATTGAAACCAGAAAGAAATCTTCTTTGTTGAGCTTCTTCCCTGGGAGTATCCTGTTCTCTATTTTCTAACAACTGTTCCCTGAGACTATTCTGGACCTCTGAAAAATCTTATCTAACCTTGTGCTCGAATATTCCTTTTTCACAAACCTACTCTTTAGGATCTTTCCCTGAGATAAATAATCTTCCTCCTCGGTACAATTATGTCTTACCCGCAACATTTGATCTTTCAGTATTTTTTTTAAGTGATTGTAAACCAATTGTTTTTTAAATAACAAGCATGGTATATGGTAAATATTGTGGGATAAAAACAACTAAACATGCAGCGAATAAATTATGAGCAAAATATATCATTGAAAAAAAATCAATTATATAATAAGTATGTAAGATGAGTTGTAAACAGGCAGAAACGAATAAAAAACCAGCAGACTGTGCGCTCTTGTGAAAGAAACACCGTGAGTGATGGCTAAGCAAGCATAATTTTGGATTGGCTGTTACTGAAGACATCACACTTGGTAAACCGTCCTTTCTTATGAGCTGACAGTCTGCTGGTTTTTTACTTGTTTGTGCCTGTTTACAACTCATTAAAGGTACTTTTTATATATTTGAAATAAAAGGGCTTAAATGTTAGCAGGCTTCACTATGCTTGTTAATTTTTTTTTTATTCTCGATCCAATTGAAGCTGCTGCTGAGCAGCCACCACCTATCTCAGATGCCAGGTTATTTTGTGCTTTTATGACCATTGTAATTTATGGTCTATGCTATCTGGTAAGAAGTGTATGAGAAGTGTTGCTGCTTGGTGGTGGATTTCATCAATCAACATTACTTATACACTTTTTTGCACTTTATGGACACTTTTGTTTAATATTAAAAAGGACTTTTTCATTGAAAGGACATTTTATGTTCATCTAACACTGAATTTTGGATCTATTTCATTATATCACTTTCATATGATTGATTTTTCAATGATATATTTTTCTCATAATTTATTCACTGCATGTTTAGCTGTTTTCATGTCACATTATTTGCCATATGATTATTCAAGATTGCACTTTTAGGATTTAGCACCTCTTCTTATTTATATTGATCATTTACAGCTGGTATCATAGTTGGTTAAGTGGCTGCTTACCTTTTTGTTCTTTTTGCCTGACCTAGCGTGGATTTTTTCCTGTTTTATATAAAACAAGCATGTTATACTTCCCTGCTCTGTGCACTGTTTTTGCATAGAGCAGCCCCGGCCCTGCCCTCTGCTCACCGGCTGTGATTGACAGCAGCAGTAGCCAATGGCTCCCACTGTTGCCTGTCTTTCCAGTGAGGAGAGAGATCAACTCAGGCACAGCGTTGGATCGAGATCAGGCTCGGATAAGTCTAAGGGGCGGGGGGCTGGAAGGGAAGATGCCTACAGAAGGTTTATTGTTTTAATGTAGAAAATGCATCAGGATAAAAAACCTTCTGCCGTTAGAACCACTTTAATCCAAACTCCGGTAGCGCCTGCTATTTATGAACAAATAGCTGTTTTTATCGGTTCCTTTGAAAAACACCATAGTACTGACTCCTAAACCATGTCTCAGTATATTTAGATCCAAAAAATTGATGCTCTCCTTTCTATAGGTAAAATGTAATTTTATATTCTTATTATTTGAATTCAGCTATAAAAAGGAGTAAAGACTCTGATCCTTTCTATATAATGCAGAGGTTGTCGATAAATTTTTATACAACAATAACTCGGGTCTCTTCTCCCTGAACACTACAGACTCCTTCCACCGTGCCATAAAAATATTTGCCGGGCTCGGAGCAAATTCTAAAAAAAATGTGTCCGCCTATACAATAAGAAGTTGGGGATTAGACAAAATGATAATACTTCCTTTAAAATATTTTTTTGCACCCCTAAGGCCAATTCTAGGGCGCTAATTACATTTTTATGTCTGATACTCGTGTACATATGTCTGCTGTAACCAAACTTCCCCATAACAAAGTCCTTACCAATGAAACAAGTTGGGTACAGAGCCTGGCGCTGAAAGCAGAATTCAGTTGTGAGTTATCTGGAGCAGTAGGAGCGGCAGTGAGCTGAGCAGCTGGCGGGTGTCTCAGTCAGCAGTCAGTCTGTAAATCTCCTCTGCTGTTGGCATGAATATATGTCTGCATTATTTTTCAGTCTGTGAGTAGATTGTATTCTTCTATTAAAATTGTTTATTATTATTGTATTACACTATTTGAAGTCCTTTTTTTTTTTTTTTTTTTGAGCGCTCATCTGTCTGTCTAACTTGGGACCTTGGCAGAGCTGAGAAGGGACGATGCCTCTCTTTGAAACTGCCCATGCACTGATTTAAAATAACTGGTCTGTGCACTAATTTAAAATAGTTCCATGCTTTATTTGCCTTTCTGTAATAAGATTGGCAAAAGTTTCTGGAGAGTGAATTTCCAAACCTTGCTGAAGGGAGCACAGTGGAATGCATTGATCATTGATCTACCACAATAGTAGCGCTAAAGTTCATGCATCCATTAGGATGTAAACAGTAACAAATAATACACTATTAAAGTCCACCATGTGAGTAAATCACAATAATAGTGAGATAATTTTGCTGTGTTGTATGGATGTTTGAAAATTAATTCAAATGAGTGACACTTCCACCACACCGCGTGATATCCACTCCCCTTCAGAAAATGCACTCACCAGAAGGTGAACAATAATGAGCCTTGGATAAAATTAAGCCTTGAATAGGGATCCCAAATGACTCTTCTCCACCTCCAGTAATGCGTTAGTACTCATATAGGGAAATATATAAAACACCACATAGCGTAATCCTGTTTCAAACTTATTTTTACACAGCAATCTTGAAATACAACTCACATACAAATGCAAATAGCCTAAAAATCGATCAAATAACCAGGATCGCCGGTAGTCCAGTATCTTTCACCGACTGAATGCAGGTAAAACCTGGGTGATGCTGTTATATCCAGCGTCCACTCTCTGTGGTCACGCCCTGGATGTGTTTCGTCATTCCGTCTTCTTCAGCAGGCCCGTTACATGTGGCAGCTTGTTACTTATTTAATAGGAGAGTAGAGGCGCTGGGTGTGGTTTTATAATTTTATATTTTCCTTATATTTCGAGTAGTTAGAAACAAGTTTTTGATTATTTGAGGAGGGCAAAACAGTCCCCAAAATGTTGGAGTGAGCTACATCACTGATTCTATATTGATTCTATATAGAATGGAGCATTGGTCTTGTAATGGGGCAGACGTTTAAATACACCTTCACCTTAAATTTTGGTGTACATATTGTAAACAACCTTGTGCTTCTAGGGGATCCATCTTCCATTCAGTACATCTCTTTCAGCTGTGAGTTCAGCCAGATTGAGGCATTAATTATATTAAGGCAGCTACTTTAAGTTAAGAGCTTGTTAAAAAAAAAACAAAACAAAAAAAAACAACGTATAGTGGTACTCTTAGGTTTTGGAAGAGACTGTCTGTAAATTAGCCAGTTCTTCATAGGAAGTCATAATACCTGCCTCAAGAGGCGTATCCATAACGTTCCAGTGCATAATAAATGGTAAATGGGAGGCAATATAATAAAGCTGGAGGTTTGGTGATACTAGACTGCAGTCAGAGGTGAAACTATGCAGGGTATTAAATGAGAGTCTGGGTGTATCCTGTGCCCATATAAGAGAGGATAGTTTGAATGCTTAAACGATTTGAACAGAGCATACACTTGGGGATTCAGTAAAATATACAGGAATTTTAGTAAGTATACCATTTAAAAAAATATGTATTTTTATCAGTGTTCCATTGGTCCCTTAAGGGAGTCTACAAGGTTTGTTTTATGTATATGCCAAGATAACGGGATTTTTTATACCAGCTTCAAATGCCGTGGATAAGTATGTGGGACAAAGGAGCAGCATGAGAAAAAATACTGTACATATTTCTTCCAGTTCACCTTAAACCAAGAGATATCCGCAAAAATGTTGATGATGTTCGACAGATTGGTAAGGGAGGTACCTGTATCTGACAAAAAGACAAGCATATCGTTGGCATGGAGAGACTCACACTCCTCTAGGATATTTATACTTTTCAAGCCATTGGTCAGCAGTACAATATTTATTAGATCAGCAAGTGATTCAACAACCAGAGAAAACAGCAGAGGAGAGAGTGGACAACCATGCTTAGTTTCTCTGTAAATGATAAAACTGTCTGATATTCAATTATTTTTGAAAAAAAGGATTTGTATAATCTCACTTTGGGTACTACAGTATTTCGTGGGTAATACATCTAAACTCATTGTCTTATATTTTTGGAAGCAATTTATTGAATTATTTTTTTTCTGTGGGTGTAAGAGGGGAGTCTAGAAAGGTTATTGCTGGTGCAATGCTGAACTTTGGGAGTTATCTATTTTTTAAACTTACAGTACAGTTTGTTAATTTTATTTCACTGTCTAGGAAGTTTATGGAGTACAGATAAAGTCCCTATTTGTCCACAATTTTCTCTATTGAGACTGCCTAATAAACCAAACAATAATCTAATAAAACAAACAATAATAATTGAATAATCTTAAAGCGGAGCTCCAGCCCCCCCACAAAAAAATGGAAAAGTCAGCAGCTACAAATACTGTAGCTGCTGACTTTTAACCATTTTACAACCGGAGGATTTTGCTGTCTTCCGTCCAGGCCACTTTTTGCGATTCGGCGCTGTGCGACTTCAACTGACAATTGCGCGGTCGTGCGACGCCGTACCCAAACAAAATTTACGTCCTTTTTTTCCCACAAACAGAGCTTTCTTTTGGTGGTATTTGATCACCTGTGCGATTTTTACTTTTTGCGCTATAAACAAAAAAAGAGCGTTTATTTTGAAAAAATAACAATATTTTTCACATTTTTTTATATGAAATTCCCCCCAAAAAAGATGTAAAAACCAATTTTTTTAAAAGTTTTTGGCCAATTTGTTTTATGCTACATATGTTTGGTAAAAAAAATCGCAATAAGCGTATTTTGATTGGTTTGCGCAAAAGTTATTGCGTTTACTAACAAAGGGAAAGATTTCTGTCATTTTTGGTGTTTTTTTTTTAACGCGTAATGGCGGCGATCTGCGATTTTTTTTGCGGGACTGCGACATTGCGGCGGACAGACCGGACCCCTGACTGACATTTTTGACACTTTTGGGGGTACCAGTGACATTACTGCAGTAATCAGTGCTATATATATGCACTGTTACTGTAAAAATGACACTGGCAGGGAAGGGGTTAATTTTATTGGAGAGGGAGGGGTTAATGTATGCCTGGTGCTTACTGACGTGTAGGGGGGGAGGTGACTATGTGATTCATGGACAGATCGGATGTCCAGCTATGCTGAACAGTCCGATCTGTCACTCCCTGTCACTATGGAGATCCGCCCGCTGTGTTTACACACAGCGGGCGGATCTCCAGACTCGATCCCCGACGATCGGGTAAGAGCAGCGGCGATCGCCGCTGCTCCTCCCCTGGCCCGACTCCCGCTGTTTTCATTCAGCGCCGCCCAGAAGGGGGAGTGTCCAGTCACGTTAATACTACGTGGCTGGACGATAACGAACCACTCTGCCGCAGTAGTATTACTGTGAGCGGTTGCAGAGTGGTTAATATTGGGACACTTACCTGTCCTGGAATCCAGCACGATGTTTCCATTGGCTCTCGGGTGCTGCTGCCACCATTGCCTGTAAGGGAATACCGGCTTTGTGGCTTCACAGCCGGTTCCCTACTGCGTATGTGCAAAGCCTGCTACGCTTTGTGGAAGGCCTGGCGATGAGGGAAGGAGGAGGGGGGCCCAACTCATGGGGGACCTTGCCGCATCTCACTGCAGCCAGGTCTCCCAGACGTGAGGACAGGTACCTGTCAAAAACAGGTACCCGTTCCCCCCTCTCTCCCGAAAGTTGCCAAATGTGGCACGGGGGGGGGGGGGAGCAGATAAGCGGATTTTCCACTTTTGGGTGGAAATCTGCTTTAAGTACAAACACTGCAACCGTAATATTCATAAGTTCCTGATCTTTGCAGATAGTATTTTGACAGGAACTCTACCAGGTGACTGGAGGAAAGCTAACGTGATACCAATATTCAAAAAAAGGGCAGAGGCATATCCTGGGAAATTATAGGCCGGTCAGCCTGACGTCAATAGTATGTAAACTTCTGGAGGGGATGATAAGGGACTATATCCAAGAGTTTGCTAAAGAGAACAACATCATCAGTAGTAATCAGCACGGGTTTACAAAAGTGCGTTCTTGTCAAACCAATCTGTTAACATTCTAGGTGAGCAGTGAGCTAGATAGTGGGAGACCTGTGAATGTGGTGTACCTGGATTTTGATAAGGCGTTAGATACAGTTCCCCACAAAAGCTTAATTTATAAAATAAGGTCTGCAGGCATCGACCACAAGGTTTGCTCTTGGATACAAAGCTGGTTAAAGGGGCGTGTCCAAAGGGTGGTAATAAATAAGGCATACTCAGACTGGTCTGGGGTGGTAAGTGGGGCCAAGGCTCAGTCCTGGAACCAATTTTGTTCAATTTATTCATAAATAGCATCGGGATGGGATCATTAGCTCAATCTCAGTTTTTGCAGATGACACAAAATTAAGTAGGGCACTAACTTCACATCGTGATGCAGAAATCTTACAGAATGACCTGAACAAAATAACAGAGTGGGCAACTACATGGCAAATGAGGTTTAATGTGGAGAAGTGTAAGGTATTGCACTTGGGGACTAAAAACATAAATGTCCAATACACTTTGGGGGAGGAACCTCTGGGGGATTCAAAAATGGAGAAAGATCTGGGAGTCTTAGTGGAAGATAGACTTAAGCTGGATACACACTATCCAACTTTTTTGGTTAGATTTCCTTCAGATTTACCTTTTCTATGTAGTGCAAGGGCCTGCCAGATTGCATACAAATTGAAAGTGTTTAGGTTTGACCTCATATTATATGGTTTTTGTAAGTCTAAAGGAAAAAGTCTTCAGAAAATCTTATAGTGTGTATGGCCCATTAGCAATAGCATGCAATGTCAAGCTGCAGCTGCCAAAGCTGGCAGAATATTAGCATGCATAAGGAAGGGGATGTATTCCAGAGATAAAACTATAATCCTACCACTTTATAAAACACTGGTCCGACCACATCTGGAGTATTCTGTCCAGTTCTGGTCACCAGACCTCAGAAGGGATGTGTGGGAGCTTGAGAGAGTCCAGAGGAGAGCAACTAAATTGATTAGGGGATTGGAGGACCTTAACTATGAAGAGTGCTTACAAGAGCTTGATTTATTCTCCCTGGAAAGGAGACCCCTGAGATGGGACTTGATAGCGATTTTACAAATACCTCAACAGTGATCCCAGCATAGAAAAAAAAACTGTTCAGTCGCAAGGAATGCATGAGGACACGAGGCCATACAATGCGATTAGAGAAGAAGAGATTTAACCTTAGGCTACGCAGGGGGTTTTTCACAGTAAGGGCTACAAGATTGTGGAACTCTCTACCACAAATGGTAGTAACTGCAGGGAGTATGGCTACTTTTAAAAGACTCTTGGATGTACATTTCAAGGATCAAAACATTCAGGGGTATGTGAAATGATTACGTCCACACACACCTACACCGGTTGAACTGGATGGACTATCGTCTTTATTCAACCTCAACTACTATGTAACTAAATATACTCAAGAATGCTGTTTTTTCTTTTTTTAATATGTTAGTTGTAATACCTCTTTAGGATGTGGCTTGATTCAGGGTTCTTTAAAACCGATAAATATAGCCAGTTGAGAAACAATACCACTGACAGTTGGCCATTATTTTCATGCATTAGTCGTTTAACTAGAAATAGTTACCAATCATATATATTTTGAATGGCTATACCTGTTTTGTAATTCTTGGTAGTGCAATAAGTTATGGATTTCCGAGAGCCATAGGATCTGAATATTGATCTTTTTTTAAAAAAAGTCCCATTCAGTGGTAAATGATGAAACATCATTGGTGTTTTCCAGCCTTACTGCTCTCGGACTTCTCTTTAATAATTATTTCATCCTACAACACCAATTCTAAAAAAGTTTGGAATTGGGGATGTAGGATGAAATACAAAAACAGAATGCAATGATTTGCAAATCTCATAAACCCATATTTTAAGCACAATAGAAAACAGAAAACATCACGTTTAAACTGAGAAAATCTACCATTTTAAGAAAAGAATTAGGTAATTTTTAAATTTATGGCAGCAGCATGTCTTAAGAAAGTTGGGACAAGGCAACAAAAATCATGATTGGGTTTAAAAAGAGAACCCCCCATTTGTTTGGGATTTACCCAGTTATTTGTTTGTTGTATATTGACAGATGATCAACATATGCTGCCTTTACCTGTCTTCGTAAAGCAATGGCTTTTCAGTTGGCAAACATGGCCCTGTCCCAACTTTTTTGAGATGTGTTGCTGCCATCAATTTTAAAATGATGTTATTTTTCTCTTAAAATGGTACATTTTCCCAGTTTAAACATTTGATATTTTCTTTTGTGATTAACCACTTAAGCCCCGGAAGATTTTACCCCCTTCCTGACCAGGCCCTATTTTGCGATTCCCCACTGCGTGACTTTAACGGACAATTGTGCGGTCTTGCGACGCTGTAACCAAATTAAATTGACGTCCTTTTTTACTACAAACAGAGCTTTCTTTTGGTGGTATTTGATCACCTGTGCGATTTTTACTTTTTGCCCTATAAAAACAAAAAGAGCGACAATTTTGAAAAAATAACAATATTTTTCACATTTTTTTATATGAAATGCCCCCAAAAAAATTTAAAAATCAAAATTTTTTAACATTTTAGGCCAATTTGTTTTCTGCTACATATGTTTGGTAAAAAAATTGCAATAAGCGTATTTTGATTGGTTTGCGCAAAAGTTATTGCGTTTACTAACTAAGGGAAAGATTTCTGTCATTTTTGGTGTGTTTTTTTTTTTTTTTAACGAGTAATGGCGGCGATCTGCGATTTTTTTTTTGCGGGACTGCGACATTGCGGTGGACAGATCGGACCCTTGACTGACATTTTTGACACTTTTGGGGGTACCAGTGACATTACTACAGTAATCAGTGCTATACATATGCACTGTTACTGTAAAAATGACACTGGCAGGGAAGGGGTTAACTTTATTGGTGATGCAGGGGTTAAGTGTGTCCTTAGGGGCATGCTTCTAAGTGTAAAGGGGTGTGGCTAGTGATGTAACCACAGAGACATACGATCCTACATAGCAGGATCGTATGATCTCTGCAGTTAGATCAGGGAGAATGACAGGCGGCTTTGTTTACATCAGCCGCCTGCCTTTCTCCCTCTCCACTAGGAGATCGCGAGTGACCGGCGGACATCGGGTCCGCCGGTCACACGCGCGTACATGTTAGGTAAGGAACGGGGGCGGGAGCGCTCGCCCCCTAGAGGCTCTCAGGCTGGCGACATAGTACTACGTCACTTTGCCTGTACGGGGCTGACCGCCGCAGTATATAGTCGTGCGGCGGTCGGCAAGTTATTAAAATATGGGTTTATGAGATTTGCAAATCATTGCATTCTGTTTTTATATAGATTTTAAACAGCGTCCCAACTTATAATTACTGTAATTTTAGGACAGTGAAGGTCACAGTAAAGAATAGAAGCGTTTATTAATTATAACTGAGGTTTTAATTACATATTCATTATAAATAATTTGGTTAGATACCATCATTAGCATCTAGGTTTAGGAAAGTAAAATTTATGTAATAGCCTTTGATGTATAAATAATTAGGCACTTTCAAATTAGTGCATATAGGGTTCTTCAATCATATTTTGTAGTCCTGCAACACGGGCAAACAAAACATCTCTATATTGCAGCTAGTATTTCTTATTGTCTAAATTAAAGTTTATAACTTTATAAAATGTCATTCTCACTTAATACATCAGGTCTAATGCGGTACGACAATAATTTAATTACATTGCTCTCATTCATCTCCCCTCCTTTTTTCTTTGGTAATTTTAAAAACCACTGATGTAAAACAAGAAGGATTATGGAAAACATACGCTAATGTCTGTAGCAAAAAGCTTGAATTGTATGAGTGTGCTTGCTGAGCAAGCTCTTTGCCATCTCAAACAATTGGGTATTGAAAGTAATTAAGCACTAAATCATCATTGTGAAAGTCTTTCTATATTTTTAAAACAATGCATCAACCACCGACCTTTGGCTTTTCCTGTAGAGTAGACAGTCTCTGAAAATTATCTGTGATTCATGGATTGTCCTGGTTGAAAAACTGTTCAACTTTCTAAGCACAAAGACCTTAGTGCTTGCAGTGTTTGTACTGCAAGGGATTGAGTGACCACATTGCACTCACATACAAATTTTCATTGGTCAGTTTTTTTTTTTGAAAATTCTTTTTATTCGTTTTAGAGAAGAAAACAACATACAAAACAGAGCCGTTGGGCATTCCCTGGCTCAACAACACAAAAGTAAAACAATACAACAACAATAAAGTATAAAAAAAAAAAAACATCCCCAAACAAGGCTGCACCCAGCTTCTACAGAAGGTTATGCATCACTATTAAGGATCATGCGACCAGTGACAATCCATTCACCGTGGGATAGTCCAGAAGCCCATGAGGGTGTCAAAAGTCCCGACTCCACCACACACAGGGGGAAAAAGAGTTCATACTAATCAAGGTCCCAGGGTCACCCCATCAGAGCCCTCAGCATCATTGGCAGTTTCACTAGATTCCAACCAGATATAACAGACCTTCGCAAGTTTCTGTGGACAGCCTCTGTTGACATAAGTTGCCTTATTTTATTGGTCAGTTTGGTTGTCACTTATCAACATGTGCCCAGTTAATCATAATGCTTACACACCCTAGCCATGACTCAATAACCAACTAGCCTTAAAGTGGAACTCCAGTTAAATCTGGTTCTTTTTGGTTTAGATACAATGGATATGGGATGGGACCTCTTTTTTATTGCTTTTTGTGTGGGACATAATAATTGATGGTGGAGCAGGTATTGTGTGGCACTGATAACAACATGAATTTTTCTGTATTTGGTTTATAAGGCAGATTTTATTTTATAAATAAGAAAAATAACTGCGCTTGCAGACACAAGCAGCAACAATATGCGTGACAACAAAAATAAGCAATAAAAACAAGAAAGTTGCCCTAAATCAATTGTTAAAACATAAAATATCATTCAATGAATAGTATATAGAAAAAATTGTCCATAACCATTAATATAAATCACCAGTGAAGTAAAGAGTATCTTCAAATATATTGCTCCCACAAGTGTATGATTGGCATCACCCAAAGTAAAGATCCTCCTCCAAGATAAGATGGCCTCTTACCATAACAAGGAGACCTGTAAAGGTCAATAACACCTGTGGTGTAACCCCACCAGGGCCTCTATTATCGAGGGGACACGGATAGTGATCCTGAAGTTGATGTCCACACGTCCACCACCACATTCATATAGATGTAATTTCCCATAAAAACAATAATAATCGCCTTAGTGTAAAACCTCAATAACTTATTGGAAAGAGTGTAAAAATTGCACTTACAGCAGATTCATAAAAAAGCTAAATTCTAGAAGTATTAGATGCCCGCATCGCGACGTGCTGAAGTCACCGCGTACAGTGTCCCCAAAGGACGGGTGGATTTGAAGTGCTGGCCGGCAACTGATACTTCTAGATATGTGCTTTTTTATGGATCTGCTGTAAGTGCAATTTTTACACTCTTTACATAAATTATTGAGGTTTTACACTGTGGCGAGTATTATTGTTTTTTATGGGAAATTACATCTATATGAATGTGGAGGTGGACGTGTGGACATCAACTTCAGGATCACTTTCCATTTCTCCTTGATAATAGAGGCCCTGGTGGGGTTAAACCACAGGTGTTATTGACATTTACAGGTCTCCTTGTTATGGTAAGAGGCCATCTTATCTTAGTGGAATATCTTCACTTTGGGTGATGCCAATCATACACTTGTGGGAGGAATATATTTGATAATACTCTTCACTTCACTGGTGTTTTATATTAATGGTTATGGACTTTTTTTTTTTTAAATATTATTAATTGAATGATATTTTTAGATTTTATTTTATATTTATTCAAAATGTGGAAGAACAACAGTTTTCTCTTTTTCTGGTTAATCATCTGTAGTTGCCAGGTTCAGTTATAAATAGGTCAGTTAATCAATATCCACACATCTGCATTTTCTCATGCATTGCAGATTTAGTGTGCTGAGGAAAAAAAACTAGGCAACAACAGCTGCACAATAAAATACACATACACACTGCACAACTGCTATAAAAAGAGCAAGGCAACAGCTACACAATAAAATACACATAAACACTGCACAACTGCTATAAAAAGAGCAAGGCAACAGCTACACAATAAAATACACATCACACACTGCACAACTGCTATAAAAAGAGCAAGGCAACAGCTACACATGTCACAGTGGATTGGACTGGACTGGACTCTGAGTCAGTGGAGGACTATCTGCACTGCAGTATGGTACTCACTGCAACTACTGCAGTCAGTGCAATACTGCTAGAAGAAAAGCAAGGCAAGTAGGCAACAGCTACTACACGTCACAGTGGATTGGACTGGAGTCAGTGGAGGACTATCCTGCACTGCAGTATGGCACTCACTGCAACTACTGCAGTCAGTGCAATACTGCTAGAAGAAAAGCAAGGGAAGTAGGCAACAGCTACACATGTCACAGTGGATTGGACTGGAGTCAGTGGAGGACTATCCTGCACTGCAGTATGGCACTGACTGTAACTACTGCAGTCAGTGCCATACTGCTAGAAGAAAAGCAAGGCAACAGCTACACAGTGGATTGGACTGTGTGTACTACCGCTGCAGTAGGGCACTCACTCATTGGAATAATTTTAAATCACTACTGCACTAATGCAGTAGTGATTTAAAATTATTGCAGCAGTGATTGGCATTCTACTGCAGCAGTTGTCCACTGGCACTGACTCCAATCCACTGTCTATGTCTATTTTTTTTCTATCACTTTTGCACTGACGGCAGTGCAGTCAGTGCAAAAATGTTAGAAAAAAATAGACACAAGCTAGACAGTGGATTGGACAGACTCAGTGTACTGGTGGACAGACACTACACTATAGACTAGCTACACTTTCAAATCAATACTCCCAGTTAAGTAGAACAATGTTATAGTGCAGAAAGCATAACATTTCAGCATGTTCACCAGTTAAACGGCTTCTTTTCTTTTCATAAATTGCTGCCACTTCACTAAAAACACGCTCACATGGTACTGAGGAAGGAGGAGCAGAAAGGCATCTTCTAGCATGAGAAGCAAGTCTTTTTTAGCGTGCCTCATTTTCTTTCCACCACTGAAGAGGATCACTTCTTCTGTCAACTACTGGTTCCTTCAAATAGAGATGAAGTTCATCATCCAGGCTCATTATTGCAGATTCTGATGAATCCTCTGCATGAGGCCCCAATAAAAGGCTGAACATTACATCTATTTAACCACAATGAATTTTCTCTTCTGTTCGTTGTCTTTTGGGACATTTTTACCCTGCATCCTGCTCTTCCACGTCAGAAACCTTCTCTTCTTGTCCTTGACTTTTCTTTTCGTCAGGAGGAACCTCCTGCACCTTCTGTTGAATATCTTCTGTCAGCCATTGCTTTGCCTTGGCCAATACATCATCAGAGGAGAAAGGATGGTTCTTGTATCGAGGTTCCAAACAACATAAAAGCACAACAGTTTTATTCTTCTCATGCTTCTCAAACCTGTTGGCGAGGCTGTCCCTCATGGCCTGCCTACATGCTTTGATGCCACGTGTTTCGGGTCCTTCATTCTGTTGAAGAAGCATCTTCAGGACTCTCACACATGGGATCACAGAGGAAACAGATGAGTCGTAATGACTCACCTCCGGTGTCACTTCCTCAATGGGTACGAGCGTCTCTATAATGTTGCCTACTATGTACCACTGATCTGCAGTATGGCAAGAATGTCCTCCAAGTCCATATTCACCAGAATATATAGTGAGAGCTCGCTTCTGCTCCAGCACCCTTTTGTAACATGTGTAGCGTTGAGTTCCATTGTGTTGGAACAGCCTGTATCAGGTTGTTTTTTGGGTAGGCCAAGGTCTTCCTGAATGCACCCCAGTCGCTGCTTGGCAAGAGCAGAATAGTGGAAATGGCCTGTGCACTTCTTCAGCATGGTAATAATGTCCAGCTAAGCTTTCTGGTGTGACAGACCATAATTTAACACCAGTTGGAGGGCGTGTGCCATGCAACTGAGGTCTGACACTTCAGCAAGTCTCATACCTTTAACCATGTTCGCTCCACTGTCTCACAGCACAAGCATCACTCCATCTTTGCTGATTCCCCATTCTTTTAGCATGCCTAGAAACATTTCTTTAATGTACTCCCCAGTGGGATCCTTGCATCACTTTTGTATTCAACACCAAATGCCTTCTTGTCCATCCGCTGTCAATGTAGTGGCATGTAAGACTCATTAGTGATCCTGTTTGTCCTAACCAGCAGTCCTTCGTGAATGAGAGGGAGTTGCCAGCATTCTCTGGTTTCAGCATAGTCTTAACTTTGTCAACGACCTTTTGGTGAATTTTTTGCAGCATTTCAGTTCGATAAAACGTGTCCCTCTTCAGTGTGTATCTTGGCTCAACTATGGACATCAACCGCTTAAATCCAGAGTCAGACACTATTGTAAATGGCTGGTTATCAGTGACCATCATCTCTGTGATTACTCTGTCCAGCAGTTGTGATCTTCCATCAGATTTTTGCCACCTGGTTTTTTTCTGAAACATATTTGTTATTGTTGCCTGGGATAGGGATGATTCACCTTGTGATTCATTTTGTTTTTTCTGTCCTGCATGATATAATGATACAATTCAAGAGGATGAACTCTTAGATGGGCCCAAAGATTAGACGTATTTTTGGTTTTTGCAGTTATTGATCCAATGCTCACATTGTTTTTGCATGTTTTGCACAGTTCTACTGATTTTCCTGGCGATGGAGAAGAGAAATACTCCCAAACCACACTTTTAATTTTTCTATCTCCATCCATCTCCATTGAAACAAGAGTGAGTCCGAGTCAGACATTAATATTGGCTTACACAAAATGGCTGCCAGGCACTGTGTGGTGGGTGGCTGGCTGGCACCCTGTGGTGTTTGGCACCCTGTTGTGGTGGGTGGCTGTCTGGCTGGCAGGCACCGTGTGGTGGGTGGGTGGGTGTCTGGCTGGCATCCTGTTGTGGTGGGTGGCTGTCTGGCTGGCAGGCACTGTGTGGTGGGTGGCTGGCACCCTGTTGTGGTAGGTGTCTGGCTGGCAGGCACCGTGTGGTGGTTGGCACCCTGTTGTGGTGGGTGGCTGTCCAGCTGGCAGGCACTGTGTGGTGGGTGGGTGGCTGGCTGGCTGGCACCCTGTGGTGGTTGGCACCCTGTTGTAGTGGGTGGCTGTCTGGCTGGCAGGCACCGTGTGGTGGGTGGGTGGCTGGATGGCACCCTGTGGTGGCTGACACCCTGTTGTGGTGGGTGGCTGTCTGGCTGGCAGGCACCGTGTGGTGGGTGGGTGGCTGCCTGGCACCCTGTTGTGGTGGGTGGCTGTCTGGCTGGCAGGCACCGTGTGGTGGGTGGGTGGCTTGCTGGCACCCTATTGGGGCTGGCACCCTGTTGTGCTGGGTGGCTGTCCGGCTGGTGGGCACCGTGTGGTGGGTGGGTGGCTGGCTGGCACCCTGTGGTGGCTGTCTGGCTGGCACCCTGTGTGGTGGCTGGCCTGGCATGTACAGGCCCAGGGCCTGTGGCGGGAGAGCTTGTGAAGTCAGGAGTCAGACGGAGGAGGACTCAGGCAGGGCCTGTGGCTGGCTGCTTGGACTGTGTGGAACTGCTTTGCTGGCTGGCACCGGGCAGCTGTGGGTGGTGGGTGGCCACAGCGGCTGTGTTACAGAACAGAACAGAGAGATACAGAACATGTGTCAGAGTGTTTGTTGGTCACTGTTATCATTTATCACAGAACAGATAGAATACAGAACGTGTGTCAGACTGTTGGTCACTGGCACTGCACTCACTAGATGTGGCAGAATTCTTCCTGTCTCGACTCTCCCGACCGACCATGCAGACTCCATTGTGGCATCGGCGGGTAAGACACTGTAGGAGGCAGAGGGAGGCGGCCTAAGCGATGTTCAGTGCGCGGAGGCACATGGTGCAACATACGAGATGACGTCACGAAAATATCGGTAAATTAAAAGCCGATTCCGATGTATCAGGTAAAGTCCATATCGGCCCTCGATATATCGGCTATGCCAATAATCGGACAATCTCTAGTAAATATGACCTTAGTCACAAATCTGGATTGAGCAATCAACAATCCCTGTGTAAAAGTTATTTTTTCATATGTTTGCATGGTTGAATCTATGTATATACATCTTGTAAAACAAAAGATCTACAGCAGTTCATGCACTTGTGATCTCTTGTGAGTTGTACAGATACCGTAAGGTGTTTTTATGTATTTATATTACACTATAAAACAGCAAAAAGTATAGCGCTAATCATAAATGTAAAAAACATGAGTGAAAAAAACAAATGAAAGTTTAAATCACATGGCATAAATAGTGCAAATGACTTATATCAATATTGGTAAAAACCAGAAAAAGTCCCAAAAAAAGTGATAATAAGAGTTCAAAACCATAAGTAAAATGGTGAATAGTCCAAATAATCTCTTCAAATCCAACACCACCAGGGAAGTGTAGGTAAAGGGACACCACAAAGTGCAGCTGATGGAGGGCAGCTTACCGGAACACTATGGTCATTCAAACTAATGAAATGACCTCACCAAGCCTTTGAATCAATGTGGAATGCTTCAGCCCAAACAGGGAAGCCGGGTAGTGAAAATAGGAAGCTCCGATCTCAGCAGTTATGTTCATCAATGGTCACATATACATGGAGATATATGATAAAAAGAACATAGCGTAATACTGTAAAGTGCACACAAAATATTTATTTTGGAAAATTACTCACAATGACAGGTGAAAAACAGGCACATTCAACATAGAAGCTGCGGTTAGTCCAATCGCGGCGTCCCGCGTGTTCCAAGCAGCGCAATAGTAACAGAGCTGGCATAGATGGGGGCGTGTGTACGTAGCCTCTGGTGCCGCAGACGCGTTTCCTCATCAAAGGACGTTGTCTGGGATGCTGAGATCGGAGCTTCCTATTTCCTATTTTCACCACTTCCCTGGTGGTGTTGGATTTGAAGAGATTATTTGGACTATTCACCATTTTACTTATGGTTTTGAACTCTTATTATCACTTTTTTGGGACTTTTTCTGGTTTTTACCAATATTGATATAAGTCATTTGCACTATTTATGCCATGTGATTTAAACTTTCATTTGTTTTTTTCACTCATGTTTTTTACATTTATGATTAGCGCTACACTTTTTTGCTGTTTTATATCTTTGGATCTTTTTTTGTGGGTCTTGTGTATGCAGCTTTTCTTTTTTTGAGTATCTAGTTTAGTGCAGAAATTCTTCTATTTTTTTCTTGAGTATATTACACTATAGAATTTATTTATGAATGTTTCACCCAAAATGAACACTTTTTTTTCTAATTGGATTTGATTGGAAAAAATGTGTGAATCCTTGGTCTATTAATGAAAAATTAAATAGAGGTACATGCAAATATGTATGTAACTACACCCAAAAAACAAAGTTAGGGTAATTGGATTTCTACTAAATCTGTCTTAGCCTATGTAAATTTAGTAGAGACATTAGATTGCTGGTTACTTTAAAACCCAAGGACTAACATGGTTCAAAGTACCCAGTAAAGTACTGCTTTTTATGTATGTGCTACAAACACGGGAAATGATTTCTCTATGAAACTGCACTTAGTCTGTAGACTTGTACATGTGCATCATGCACCCTGATTCCCATAGCAAATGCTAATAGCAGGGAGTACCGTATTTTCCGGCATATAAGACGACTGGGCGTATAAGACGACCCCCCTATTACATGATCTAGCGGTAATACTTATACTTAGGTTACCTTGGAGATATTATACTCGGCGTATAAGACGACCTCCCATTTTTGGGGGATTTTTTTCAGGTTCAAAAGTAGTCTTATACGCCAGAAAATACAGTATATTGAATTGGGCTTTAAAGATAAGGAATTACATGCTAACACAATCTTTTGTCATGTACAATATTCGTATTTAATTTCAATAATATTTGATGTTTCTTCTATAGTATAAAAGTCCTTTGCAGAAATGTTATACCACATTTCTTCTAAAACATATAAATACCCATCCTGGTAAGATGACTCCATGTCCTGACTGACCTGCACTGTAATCTTCATTTGACAGCAGCGGAGAAAGTCTTATTGAATTCTAGGCTATTGAAAAAGCATTACTGTAGGACTGACCCACTATTTCACTATTTCATGTCTTGCAAGGAGCAGATAAATTGAAATGATTCTTTAGAGAAAGAAGAGGATTTATAATGGTCGGTTCGAGCAGCCAGCCCTCATTCGCTGCTAGCACTGTTATTGTGCAATTGAGCATTGAATTGTTAGTTGATGTAAGTCTTACAACCTGGTTGATATAGTTAATATCGTCAAGAGCTTGTATTTCTAACAACCCTCATCTTTCAAAAAGAAGGTTATCACTGAAATGAAACATACTGTTTTGTATAAGCTCCAGGTAGACTGAAATAACTTTGCCTTTGAAAACACTGAATTCCTTTAACTTCACACCCACTTTCTGCAGAAAACTAAACTTATTATAGCTAGAATACCCTTACTGACCGCCTACACCACTGCCTGGCCTGCCCAGGGTCAGCACATATTTATTTTTGTCCTGTGCTCCTAGCATGCTTTGAAATTCAGCATATTTTATGCACCATAAAGTAGCATGGGGACAATGGCTATCGCCAGAGCATGTGATGGATGCTGTTTTCTTTTTATCTACCGACACATCAAACTTGTTGGGAGCGCTAAAGGACTAAAGCCTTGTTGCAAGGCCTTTGCCTGGTGAGAAAAAAAAGCTCTGATTACATGATTTGACATCTGATTGTTAGTGAGTGGATGTCCTAGTACAGTGATGGCAAACCTTGGCACCCCAGATGTTTTGGAACTGAATTTCCCATCATGCTCAACTACACTGCAGAGTGCATGAACATCATGGGAAATATAGTTCCAAAACATCTGGGGTGCCAAGGTTCGCCATCACTGTCCTAGTACAATTGGAAAATGTAATTGATTGGCAATGACCAATTAGAGGCAAATATCCAATTTGCATACATTTGTTTTGGAATGTTTTGCCTGGGATTGAACTCAGGAATTGCTGGATTTGTTCCTTTTACCCATTGACCAGTCTGTGGGGTTTCCAGCCAAGTCAATCTTTCTCTTGCTCAGTGTTTACTCTTATTTATACCAATGCTTATCTTTTTTGTTTTTTTTAACCTTGGAGCATTCCCAGGAGTGTGTTTTCCCTTTTTATCTCTTTCCCCAAGAAATCACTGGGATTCTGGCTGCTGCAGTTTTGGTAAATTCCCTTCATTGTGTCTGCTTCAAAAGAGCAGCTGTTGATTGGCCACTTTTCCGCCCGAGTCCGTGCACTATTGGCTCTCGGCTTTGTCAGTCGCCCGGGACGTCACAGTCGGAGCAACGCAAGCAGGCCTTTGTAAAAGATGTACATGAGGATTCCATTACGGTTACTTTCGAGAATAATCCTCTGTTCCCTTTGTCATATGGTGGAGCTGGAATCGTCAGCGTGGTTGCTGTGACAGATTCTGTGGATTCTAAAGAGAAGGGGAGGCAGTGTCTTTGCAGAGACAAGCGCATACTGATTGCTATCTGGTAAGAGGCTAACCCAGGTGTTTTGCACGAGGTGATTGCTTGTTCACTAAGGAGATCGGATTTTGTTCAGCATATGAGTTTATTATTTGCACCTTACCTTTTTCCGTTCGGTAAGGAGGAATTTCACTTGGTGGTGGATACACTTCGGATGTGGAATTGATTTAGGTTTTTCACCCATTTGTCATCACCCATTTATGGACACTTATGAATTTTTGTGTTTTTGCACATACTGAATACTCACGAATATCTTTGTATATTTAAGTTTGGTTATAAGTTATAAATTTTGTTCATATATCAATTGTTGTTTAGCGCACCCCAACACACCATATTTATTTATATATTCACCAAGCACTGAATACCGGGAGCAGCTTCAACACACTATCAGCGCACCCATCCCCCCTTAACATAGACATCTGATTGTTAGTGAGTGGATGTCCTAGTACAGTGATGGCAAACCTTGGCACCCCAGATGTTTTGGAACTGAATTTCCCATCATGCTCAACTACACTGCAGAGTGCATGAACATCATGGGAAATATAGTTCCAAAACATCTGGGGTGCCAAGGTTCGCCATCACTGTCCTAGTACAATTGGAAAATGTAATTGATTGGCAATAACCAATTAGAGGCAAATATCCAATTTGCATACATTTGTTTTGGAATGTTTTGCCTGGGATTGAACTCAGGAATTGCTGGATTTGTTCCTTTTACCCATTGACCAGTCTGTGGGGTTTCCAGCCAAGTCAATCTTTCTCTTGCTCAGTGTTTACTCTTATTCATACCAATGCTTATCTTTTTTGTTTTTTTAACCTTGGAGCATTCCCAGGAGTGTGTTTTCCCTTTTTATCTCTTTCCCCAAGAAATCACTGGGATTCTGGCTGCTGCAGTTTTGGTAAATTCCCTTCATTGTGTCTACCTCACTTCTTCCCTTTTCTAGCCTGCCTTGTAGCTATATCGACCAGTGACTTCCTGTTTGATGATGCATTTGCTAATACACTTTGTGTTGGCTTTTGCTTATTAGTTTTATCAGGTGCTTCTGTCAGTTTTTTTCACAGACCATCTTTCTGTTTAGGTAAGTTTACCTAGGTTACTATTGGCTCAAAATCATTTGCCGCTCCAGCACCAGTCTGAGTTTTGCTGCGTAGTCTGGATCCTGCTTCTCTATAAACGCTTGCCTCCTTTATACTTCCCCCCCCCCTCCGCTTTTTGTGTTTCAGTCCCCTGCCCTTCATCCTAGGTAGCTAGCCCTATTTCCACCCAGTCTTTCAGTTTTATGTTTGGATTGTTTGCTTAGTCTCGTGTTAACTTGTCTATTAGCAGTATGTTATGATACTGTCTCTCGTATGTGCTGTGCATTTTGCCCCTGGTTGTTTTAGGTGTTTAACTTTCTTTCGGGTTCTGGTACCTTTGTTTGCTGAGGTATAGAGCTATTTAGTAAACTGTGTTAAAAAACACATTTATTTTCAGCTATTTCAACCTCTCCCAAATAGGTTTTGATCTAGAGAAATGCAAAACATTCCTTTTTGAGAATCTATTTTTCAAAAATCCTTCCTTGTGCAACCAAGACAATTACGCTAACTTCCTGTGTTAAAGTACTTCAGAATATCCATTAGCAGTTATTATAATGGAAGTAAATAGTGGTAAGCAAAGCAGAAACACTTAAAGCTGAGGTCCATATTTCATGTCACTTTAAATAGTTTGTTTGGACCAAGCTAGTCCCAACTAACTATTTGCTTCACTAAATGCTGCGTTGTCTCTAAGCACTGTATGTACTGCATGTAACTTCATCTACATACAGTACACAAAGCTGGGTTCAGGCTGTAAGACCAAGACTTTCCGTCTCACACCCAGAATAAAACCAAGGCTGGCTGACCGGCGCTCAGCCTCTCACAGACAGCTTTGTATTCTGCAAATGAATACAAAGTTTCCTCTGATTAGCTGAGTCTCAGAGTGTGATGTCCTCAGCCTGCCCCTCCCACTCAGCCAATCAGAAGAAGCTTTGTATTTATTCACAGAATAAATAGCTGCCTATGAATGGCTGAGCGCCGCTTCCATGTTATTGATGAAATTATCTTTTTGACGTCCCGGCAACAAGTTAGGCCCATGTGTTGTGTTTTAGTTGTGTTTTACCATGGAGCTCTATATAATGCACATTTTGATGAAAGTGCATGGTAGATGTAGCAACAGGATATTCAAGAAGTACATATGATTTCATGTTACCTTGCTGCCTGCAAGCACTGGTTGCTGTACTGATGGTTCCTGTTGAAACTTCTCCTTCCAGCACCTCTGCATAATGAATATGTGTCACAGAATTCAATGAAGTAAATGTGTGGAATTCTTCACAAGGTTATCTTACAAACTTCAGGATTGTTAATATCATTAGGAGTAGATATAATTGAAATACAATGTGGAATATGAGTTTAAATTCTGACCATAGGAAGGATTTAATTTTGAACTCTAGGCAAAATGCTAAATACACAGTTGAAAAACAAATCTGTTTTACCTGTGTATTTGCCCATGTTGGCAGTGCTGAAGACCCAATTTTTCGGTGCTGCAGATAAGTAACACTTACAGGCCTTGTTCCCCCTCCAGCCTGTGATTGGACAGGGAAAAAAGAAGCAGCAGCAAACTATGACTCTACTCTGTACTCTAGTACAACTGACTGCCCCCTTGTGCTTCTCCCTTCTCCTCATCTGAGCACTTTCTAAACAGGGGCTGCAAGGGGCTGATACTAAGTCAAATGTAGGTACTTTGTCTGCTTCTATTAAAAAAAATTAAAAATACGTTAAAATATTAAAAGTTAAAAAATAAATTAATTAGTGTCTTGTATAACTAACTGCCTGGGGTTCAAATTTAAAGTGTTTCTAAAGTCTTTTTTGTTTTTTCTTTAATATAATAAACACATCATACTTACGTGCACTGTACAATGGTTTTGTACAAAGCAGCCCTAATTTTCCTATTCTCGGGTCACCCGCTGGTGCTTCTGGCCCTTCCCTCTTGTCGAGTGCCCCCAGAACAAGCTGCTTGTTTTAGGGGCACTTGTGCACGTCTATGGGACACACAGAGCGTGGCTCAGTCCTGCTCCCTCCTCACTGGCTGTGATTTACAGTGGCTCCTGCTGCTGTGTCTCAGCCAATCAGGAGACAGAGTCTCGGGAGAGCCTCAGCTCTCGTGCACATCACTGGATTGGAATCAGACACAGGTAAGTATTAGGAAGACTGCACCCTGAAGGTTTTTTTTTTACCTTCATGCATAGAATGCATGAAAGTAAAAAACCTTCAGCCTTTAAAATCACTTTAACAACAACCACAGCTAAAACCGTTAAACACACACAGTTGAATTCAAGGGTGTAACTATAGCCATAATAGACCCTGCAACTGATATGGGCCATGAGTTATTCTGCTACACAGGTAGTAGTAAAATATGGCACAATATAAAGTCTATATTGTTTGTAAACACCAATAAGTTTGCCAGAAATGCAATTAGTATTCTGTATCACAAGAGGAATTGCCTTTGCTGTAGATATTTAAAGAGCTGGGAAGGAGTGGGTTTAATGATGTTGGTATGGGGTCCCATCATACATAGTTACAGCCCTGGTTAAAAAAACTCCTGTGTGTATATTGCTTCATCTAGCAACATATTTGTAATTCAGTTCAGCTAAAAGTTTGATGTATACATAGCTAAAATGAAAGCTGTTCATTTATACTGTATATGCACCGAGCTGTGCTTTAAATTTAACTTGCATCTATGGTCAAAAAATAAAATCATATAGTACTGTGCAAAAGGTTTAGGCAGGTGTGGAGAAATGCTATAAAGTAAGATGCTTTTAAAACTATATATTTTAATTGTTTTTTTAAATAAATTTACAAAATGCAAAGTGAGGAAACAGAAGAAAAAATTAAAATCAAATCAATATTTGGCGTGACTACACTTTGGCTTCAAATCAGCATCAATTCCTTCACGTGCACACTTTGTACACTTGTACAAAATCAGGGATTTTGTAGGATTAGAGTTTCAGGAATCATTTGCAGGGATGGCCAAATCTGTGTAGCTACACTTAGAAGACTGAGACCAGACTATATGCTTTAAGTGAGATTTATTTACTGTGAAACATAACCCATCCAAACACCAAGGAAACCAAAAACACAGCAAACATAAAGAACCATACCCCAATGACAAAAAAATAAATAAAACTAGCAATTTAACAGAGTAACAGAAAGCCTAAATAACAAACTGACTGTATACAATATACGGTACACACACAATGGGGAACACAGATCAACTGGGTAAATTTGAGATGCAGGGAACAGATTGAACAGGGGAACCAGGACTGCGATCAGGAACAAGAGGAGCAGATAAGGGACAGTAGTGCACAGGATGCAGGACAGGAACAAGATAAGGGTCAGAATAAATGGCACACAGTCTGGCAGCAGAGCAAAAGACTGGAGCTAGAGGCACTAATGGGGGGACCTAAATACCCACTTATCAGCCAGCATTAGGTGAAATGTGATTACTGAGATCTGCTGGCTGCTGGGAAACACCTGCTGATAGAAACCAGAACTACAACCTTCCGGCCTGGGAAGCATAGTGTCACAGGCATGTGATCCAGGTCCTGATATAGAGTCAGGTGTATGATTACCAAATATATCAAACAGGTGCCAATGATCATCAATTTCATATATAGGTTGAAACACAGTCATTAACTAAAACAGAAATAGCTATGTAGGAGGCTTAAAACTGGGTGAGGAATAGCCAAACTCTGCTACTAAGGTGAGGTTGTGGAATGCAGTTTCATGTCACAGGTCCTACATCATGGCAAGACTGAGCATAGCAACAAGACCCAAGGTAGTTAAACGGCATCAGTAAGATTTCTTCCTGGCAAAGCTTTCAAAGCATACTGGGGTTTCAAAAGGTGCTGTTAAAGCTCTTTTGAAGAAGCGCAAAGAAATGGGCAATGTTGAGGACCAATGTAATTTAATGCAGCAGATGAGACACATAATGCTTACTTCCCTTGGACATTGGAAGATGTCCAGCTGTGCCATCAGCACAGAACTGGCATAAACCAGTAGGACCCAGGTACACCCATCTATTGTCTGGAGAAGTCTGGTCTTCATGGAAGAAATGCAGCCAAAAAGCCATACAAGGCTAAGTGACTCAACCATGTACGAAAACACAGGGGCTGGAGTGCAAAAAAATGGCAGCAGGTGCTTTGGACGGATGAGTCACAATTAGAAATATTTGGCTGTAGCAGGAGGTAGCTTGTTTCCTGAAGGGCTGGAGAGCAGTACAATAATGAGAGTCTACATGCAATAGTGAAGCATAGTTACATAGTTAGTGAGGTTGAAAAAAGACACCAGTCCATCCAGTTCAACCTATGATGAGTATGTGTATAAGTGTTTATGTCAATAGTACATTGTATACCCCTTTATGTTGTGGTCGTTAAGGTGCCCATCTAATAGTTTTTTTAAACTATCGATGCTCCCCTCTTATACCACTGCTTGCAGAAGAGAATTCCACAGGTTAAACCGCTTTTCTTCTAAATTTAGCGAATGGCCATAAGTCTTTTTATATTCACTTTCGCTGAATAGTTTTTTCCCTATGCTAGGGTCACCAGCACGGTATTTGTACATTAATATCATATCCCCTCCCAAGCATCTCTTCTCCAGAGAGAATAAGTTCAATGCTTGTAGTCTTTCCTCATAGCTGAGATCCTCCAATCCCTTCATTAGTTTTGCTGCCCTTCTCTGGACTCTCTCCAGTTCTAACACATCCTTCCTGAGGACTGGTGCCCAGAACTGGATGGCATACTCGAGGTGTGGCTGGACCAGAGTCTTTTAGAGTGGGAGAATTATCATTTTATCTCTGGAGTGAATCCCCTTTTTAATACATGCCAGTATTCTGTTGGCTTTGCTTGCAGCAGCTTGACATTGCATGCCATTGCTGAGCTTGTCGTCTACTAGGACCCCCAGGTCCTTTTGCATCTTAGATTTCCCTAAAGGCTTTCCCCCCTAGTGAGTAACTTGCGTTCGTATTCCTGGCACCCAAATGCATTACCTTACAATTTTCAACATTAAGCCTAATTTGCCATGAATATGCCCACACAAATATTTTGTTTATGTCTTCTTGCAAGCCATAGTGAAGGTTCCTTGCAAGTTTGGGATTGCAATTCTGCAAATGAAGTTGGAGATTTGGTCAGGCTCAATGGTGTCCTCAATGCTGAGAAATGCAGGCAGATATTTATCCATCATGCCATAGCATCAGGGAGGTATGTGATTGGGCCTAAATGTATTCTGCAGCAGGACAATGACCCCAAACATACAGCCAATGTCATTAAGAACTATTTTCAGCGTAAAGAAGAGCAAGGAGTCCTGGAAGTGATGGCTTGGCCCCCACATGTGATGTTGAGTCCTGATGTCAACATCATTGAGTCTGTCTGGGATCACTTGAGACAAAAGGATATGAGGCTACCTAAATCCACAGAAGATCTGTGTTTAGAACAACCTACCTGCCAAATTCCTTTAAAAACTATGAGCAAGTGTACCTAGAGGAATTTATTCTATTTTGAAAGCAAAGGGTGGTCACACCAAATATTGATTTGATTTGGATTTCTCTTCTGTTCTTTTACTTTCCTTTTTTTTTTGTTGCAAAAAATCTGTTTATTATTTCAAAGTCCGAAATATTTCACAGACATGCTGCATACCATGTAAGTACAATCAAAGACAGAGAGGCTTAGAAGGTATTATATGTAACTATATTAGAGTGTAAATTTCCAGAGCCACAAGGAAGAAAAACAGCAGTGATTTATTGGGCAGCGTGTATCCTTTTTTAGCTAAGATGCTACAGTCAGGTCCATAAATATTGGGACATCGACACAACACTAATCTTTTTGGCTCTATACACCACCACAATGGATTTGAAATGAAACAAACAACATGTGCTTTAACTGCAGACTTTCAGCTTTAATTTGAGGGTATTTACATCCAATTCAGGTGAACAGTGTAGGAATTACAACAGTTTGTATATGTGCCTCCCACGTTTTAAGGGACCAAAAGTAATGGGACAGATTAACAATCATAAATCAAACTTTCACTTTTTAATACTTGGTTGCAAATCCTTTGCAGTCAATTGCAGCCTGAAGTCTGGAATGCATAGACATCACCAGACGCTGGGTTTCATCCCTGGTAATGCTCTGCCAGGTCTCTACTGTAACTGTCTTCAGTTCCTGCTTCTTCTTGGGGCATTTCAGGTCAGGTGATTGACTTGGCCATTGCATAACATTCCACTTCTTTCCCTTAAAAAAACTGTTTGGTTGCTTTCGCAGTATGCTTCGGGCCATTGTCCATCTGCACTGTGAAGCGCCGTCCAATGAGTTCTGAAGCATTTGGCTGAATATGAGCAGATAATATTGCCCGAAACACTTCAGAATTTATCCTGCTGCTTTTGTCAGCAGTCACATCATCAATAAATACAAGAGAACCAGTTCCATTGGCAGCCATACATGCCCACGCCATGACTCTACCACCACCAGCATGATCCAAAGGTGGTATGCTTTGGATCATGAGCAGTTCCTTTCCTTCTCCATACTCTTCTCTTCCCATCAGTCTGGTACAAGTTGATCTTGGTCTTATCTGTCCATAGGATGTTGTTCCAGAACTGTGAAGGCTTTTTTAGATGTTTTTTGACAAACTCTAATCTGGTTTTCCTGTTTTTAAGGCTCACCAATGGTTTACATCTTGTGGTGAACTCTCTGTATTCACTCTGGTGAAGTCTTCTTCTCTTGATTGTTGACTTTGACACACATACACCTACCTCCTGGAGAGTGTTCTTGATCTGGCCAACTGTTATGAAGGGTGTTTTCTTCACCAGGGAAAGAATTCTTTGGTCATCCACCACACTTGTTTTCCGTGGTCTTCCGGGTCTTTTGGTGTTGCTGAGCTCACCGGTGCGTTCTTTCTTTTTAAGGATGTTCCAAACAGTTGATCTGGCCACACCTAATGTTTTTGCTATCTCTCTGATGGGTTTGTTTTGTTTTTTTTCAGCCTAATGATAGCTTGCTTCACTGATAGTGACAGCTCTTTGGATCTCATATTGAGAGTTGACAGCAATAGATTCCAAATGCAAATAGCACACTTGAAAGGAACTCTGGACCTTTTATCTGCTCCTTGTAAATGGCAACATGAGGGAATAACACACACCTGGCCATGGAACATCCGAGCAGCCAATTGTCCCATTACCTTTGGTCCCTTAAAAAGTGGGAGGCATATATACAAACTGTTGTACTTCCTACACCTTTCACCTGATTTGGATGTAAATACCCTCAAATTAAAGCGGAAAGTCTGCAGTTAAAGCACATATTGTTTGTTTCATTTCAAATCCATTGTGGTGGTGTATAGAACCAAAAAGATTAGAATAGTGTCGATGTCCCAATATTTATGGACCTGACTGTATGTCAGTAGAAAAGAGCATGCAGATTTCCTCCTGATTAAACAAAAAATACTTTATTTGGTTGGAGACTAAAAACTGAAAAGTATAACATATTTGCAGCAGTTTTAAGCCTTTTTAAAAGTCTGCTATATCAGGGAGAAATCTGGCATAATTCATGTACAAAAATGATTGGCCATTTCCAAGGAATGAAGAATAAAAATTGTACAGATTTGCAGCAGACCTTTTATTGCAATAAAAACAGTAAGGTTTAAAAGTGAAATAAGATGATTTCAACTTAGGCTGCTTTATAGAATATAATAGAAAAGAAAATAATAAAACAGAATAGAACAGAATATAAATAAATAGATTAAAAAATAAAGTAATAGAACAGGATAAATGGAGTTATTTACAGTTAAAACACTTCCACAACCAATTGGGTCAAAGGAGAATTTAGACCCAATTGAACGACTATGTAATACATAGAAAACGAGAAAACATGGAACATGTCGAATATATAGAATACTCACGGAAATGGGGGGACTGGAAATGCCCCGAAACATCAAGAAATGGGAAGAGGAGTAGGGCATTAAGATAGGGGAGCAACAAGTAGCAAATGTGCTGAGATCGGCACATGAGTATGCTACTAATATAAATACGATAGAAATTAACTACAAATGCCTAGCAAGGTGGTATATAACGCCAGAAAAAGCCCAAAAATACCAACAGCACCTCCGCCCTATGTTGGAGAGGGTTGGAGAGGATATAATCAGAAAGGTACCATGGCACAAGTTTGGTGGGAGTGTGTAAAAATTAAGGAATACTGGCAGGAGATACAATATTATATTAACCAGTTCTGGACCAAAAGGATTTGCCCCCTTATTGACCAGGCAATTTTTTTTAGCGAAACCCTGCACAGAGCAGGTAAGTATGACATGTTTGTTATTTTTAAATGCTTTATTTATATGTTTTTCAAAAGGAAAGTAATCATGATACCATCAGCTTGATACATACAGGTGTGAAAAGATCCTTCTACATTTATCCACTTCCCCCAAAGGGAAGTACCTGTACTTCCTTGGGGTTCAGTGGTAATACCAGGATGATGCCTGCACCTACAGGCATCATCCTATGATCATTTTTTGCAGCCGGCAATCCCCTTTCAGGCAGAAGTGATCCGAGTGGCTAGTAAGCCACTCGATCACTTCTGCGGGTGGCAGAAGCAGTCCCATCCCCCCTCTCACCGCCTCTCCCGGGCTCTCCGTTCCCATCGCGGAGGCCGGGAGCGATGCGGCTGGCGACGATGGCTGCCTGGTACAGAGAGAGAGAGGAACTGACTTTGTTCCCCTCTCTATATAACCCTTGAAACTGGGAGCGACGAGTATTCGCCACTTCCGGTTCCGCCTCTTTGTTTGCCTGGCCAACAGCAGCCAGAGAAGCAGCTGATCGGACCGATCTCCTCCTGATCGGCTGCATGAGGGTTCTAATAGACCCCAAATCTCTCCATAAATAGGACCTGTTATGACCCATGCTGTCACAAGGGATGATGTTAATGAATAAAGTTAATACAAAAATGTAAAAATAGTGAAGTAAACCGCCCCCGTCCCACCGTGCTTACGCGCAAATGCGAACACGTACATTATTCCCACATGTATGGTATTGTCGTGACTTTCAGAGCAACAGCAATAATTCTAGCACCAGACCTCCTGTTCCACTCTAAACTGGTACCCTGTAGAGGGGTTTAAAGCATTGCCTATGTATAATTCTAGGCAGCGTAGTTTGCTGCCATTCCACGGGCAGACGCAGTTTTACATTATACAAAAAAATTGGGGTAAATTTACTGTTTTTTTTTTAACTCAGGAAAGTGTTTTTTTTCACAAAAATTGCATTTAAAAAACCGCTGCGCAAATACCATTTGAAATATAAAGTTGCAAGACACACCATTTTATTCTATAGGATCTCTGCTAAAAATATATATAATGTTTGGGGGTTCTAAATAATTTTCTGCCAAAAAAAAGTAGATTTTTTTTATGTAGCGAAGTGTCAGAATAGACTTGGGGAGGAGGCGGTTAAACGTGCCAAAAAAAATGATGCCAAGAAAAATTATACAGTACAAAAACATATATTGCATCTACCATTGTTTAGATGCATTTATGAGATGCATTTATGAGAAGGCCAGTTGGCAGCATGACTCCCACCCCATCCTAAAGTTAAATACAAAAACCAAAAACAGGAACTGGAGAATGAACAAGAATAATGAAGAAGAAAAAGAAAAGAGGTGTAGGGGTTTTGGTACTTACTAGCTATAGAAGAGTAATGAGCAAAGTAGAGTAGGTCTCTCTTTGAATAGGGGAAAATGTAGTGCCAAGATCTCTCTCTCCTATTTAGGTCCCTTTCACTCATGTGGGCTGTTCATTTCATCAGCTCAGTCACGTTTTTTTAACCACTTCCTGCCCGCCCTATAGGGAATTGACGACAGGAAGGTGGTTGTATTATCCTGACACGCCGTCATATGATGGCGGTAGGATAATGCGCTCTGTGCGCCCCCTGGGGGCCCGCAGAGCGGGGGCCGGTGCTGCGGTGTGTCACTCGGACGTAGCCTCTTTACCATGTGACCAGCTGTGTCCAATCACAGCTGGTCACATAGTAAATAGGAAGTGCCGTTGATCGGCTTTCCTCCATTCATGCCTGGGTGGGAAGGGGGAAAAGTGCCCGGTATTGAAGTACGGGTGAAGTTTACATTCGTTTTTCATCAGTTTACATCAGTTTTTCATCAGCTGCTCATCAGTTTCTCATTAGTTTTTGTTTACATCCACTACCAATGCAAAAACTCATGCAAAAACGTACCGTTTGCCCGTTTACATCCGTTTTTTGTCTGTTTCGGTTTTTGTTTACGTAAGGAAAATAGGGCTTTGATCTGTTTAAAAAAAAAACAGATGTTGACGAATGTGGATGTAAACTGATGTAAATAGATCATCTGTTTACATCCGTTTTTCAATAGGGATGTATTGATGTCCGTTTTTCATCTGTCAATGGCTAGATGAAAAACGGACAAACCATCCATATGTGTGAAAGGGGCTTTAATCAGAACTGGGAGTGTAAAAGATTCTAATGGCTGAATCAAAAGTTTCTATGCGGCTGAGACTACTTGAGGCTGGGAATTTGTTTCGGTCCTATCAACTAAAATAGGGGAAGAACATTTTTCACTGAGAGCATTTTAGTTACAGGTAGACATCTCTAACCCTAAAGAGGTCCTTTCATGAGGGAATTATAGGAGCTGTTTTTGTTTTGGAAATGCTAGTTTCCTGATTATCTCTGCTTTAGATTATTTCAAGCGTGCAGCAAATTAAGTCAGAGCTCATGATCTGTATACTTGGAAAAAAAACATAGCAAATAAAGAAAAAATAATAAATTGTATACAATTGCGACTCAAGTCCTATTGTAATTGAATAATAGTAATATTATTATTAATAATGAAAATTAATTCATATTAAAAATTACCTTTCAGTCTGCAGTGCTGTAATTTTCTCAAAATGCAATGCAATATGGCTACCAGAAGGTGTTCTGTAGACTGAATGTCCCCAAACACATATATTCCTGCTTGTGTGATTGGCTTACCAATTTTTTCAGAAGTCTGCCCTAAGATACAAGTCAGATTCCAGGCATCCCCTGCAACAAAAATGTCATTTTTGGTGAGATACTCCCAATAGGAAATCACATCTAAAGAGAAGCAGGGAAAATGCACATATACAAACTGTTGTAATTCCTACACCGTTCACCTGATTTGGATGTAAATACCCTCAAATTAAAGCTGAAAATCTGCAGTTAGTATGTTTGTTTCATTTCAAACCCATTGTGGTGGTGTATAGAGCCAACAAGATTAGAACTGTGTCAATGTCCCAATATTTATGGACCTGACTGTATGTCGGTTCGTCTGCCAATGCGGGGTCGAAAGCTAAGAGAGCCGTCAGTCAAGCCAGGTCATACATGGAGGAACACGGAGAACAGAAGACTGCTAGCAGAGAGGCACCTTGGAGCACAAACGCAAGGGCAAGGACTGCAACCCATCAGGTGATAGATATAATCAGGTGTGCAGCATCATCACTGTGCGACACCCAGGCAGCAGGCAAGTGATGATCCAATCAGAGTTTATAAGAGGCAGCAGTCTGCGCATGTCCAAGATGGCTGCCAGCAGGAGGGCAAAGTAAGACCTTGACACCCAGCAGGTGCACAGCTGATTGATAATAATGAAATCACTCCCATTAGACTCAATTTCCCACATGAACACAGACAAACACACAGTGATTTCTTCAGAATAACAAAAGGTAGGAATTATGCAACAAAGTTTGTTAAAATCCTTGTAATGTACAAAGATCACCAAGAGGGGGAATGTTTTTATTTCAACAAAAGTGGAGTTACACTTTAAAGGGAAATAAGATCCTGTAGCTTGAAGCTGCAAATGTGTTTTTCTGTCCGCTTTACTGTGTGGTAGCTATGATTTGGCTACTAATTTCTGGCTTTTGTTTCCAGGAAAATTACTTAATTGATCAGATTTACCAAAAAAAAAAAAGCCATCAGGGCTGTTTGGGAGATGCTGACTTGATATCTATTTGAGTTGTTTTGAGATACATAGCTGAATGTATGAAGACTACTATGTTAGTATGCCTTTGTAAGTTAATGGCTTGTGCCTCAAACCTCACCTTTAAACATTGGTACACACTACTAGTTTGCTTTTTTTGTTGAACCCAGCGAGCTGAACGAAAAAAACTGACAGCTCATGAGGAGCCTCTGTACTAACTATCTGATCTCCCCCGCTGTGCTATTGTGTTGTGACAGGGGGGAACCGATCGGCAGACCTTTTTCGTCATGTACTGGCTGCAGTACACACAGGCTAAATGTCGACCAGTTTTTTACAGGCTTTTGCTGCCTGACATTTGACCCATGTGTACTAGGCTTTGCTTAGGGAAGGATGTAAAGATTTAAATTCTGGAAATTTCTTCCTTATTGATCTAAAGAAGCCGCTCAAAAGATTGGTGACATTTTTTTACGTCCAGATTGTCTTTCCAATAAAAACAAAAAACATGAGTGGAGTGATTTTTGCATGTTTAATGTTTAACCACTTAAGCCCCGGAGGATTTGGCTGCTAAACGACCAGAGGGTATTTTGCGATTCGGCACTGCGTGACTTTAACGGACAATTGCGCGGTCGTGCGACGCTGTACCTAAACGAATTTGGCGTCCTTTTTTTCCCACAAACAGAGCTTTCTTTTGGCGGTATTTGATCACCTGTGCGATTTTTTGATCACGCGCTATAAACAAAAAAAGAGCGTAAATTTTGCAAAAATAGCAATATTTTTCCCTTTTTTTTATATGAAATTCCCCCCAAAAAAAATGTAAAAATCAAAATTTTTTAATATTTTCGGCCAATTTGTTTTATGCTACCTATGTTTGGTAAAAAAAATCGCAAAAAGCGTATTTTGATTGGTTTGCGCAAAAGTTATTGCGTTTACTAACAAAGGGAAAGATTTTTGTCATTTTTGTTGTTTTTTTTTAACGCGTAATGGCGGCGATCTGCGATTTTTTTTGCGGTACTGCGACATTGCGGCGGAAAGATCGGACCCTTGACTGACATTTTTGACACTTTTGGGGTTACCAGTGACATTTCTACAGTAATCAGTGCTATATATATGCACTGTTACTGTAAAAATACACTGGTAGTGAAGGGGTTAACTTTATTTGAGAGGGAGGGGCTGTGTGTGTCCCTAGGGGCGTGATTCTAACTGTGATTGGCTGTGGCTTCAACTGTATGCAGAGTGATCAATGGATCTACATAGTAGATCCATGTGATCAGCTCTCATACAGAGAGGAGAATGACAGGCAGCTTGTTTACACAAGCTGCCTGACTTTCTCCCTCTCCCCCGCCGATCGCAGAGTGGCCGGCGGCGATCGGGTCCGCCGGTCACACGCGCGGGGGGGTCCGTGACCACGCGGGAGCGGGAGCGCGCCTCCAGCGGCGCGCGCTCGCTCCCTAAACCCTCACAGGCGAGCGACGTAGACCTACGTCACTTTGCCTGTGAGGGGCTGACCGCCGCCGTAGATAGTCGTGCGGTGGTCGGCAAGTGGTTAACCATTGTCAGCATTTTCAAAATTCCCTTCCTTTATCTGAATATATTTATATTTTATTTATTTTATTTATTTCAGGTACTTGTATAGCAGCGTCAATTTACGCAGCGCTTTACATATACATTGTACATTCACATCAGTCCCTACCCTCAAGGAGCTTACAATCTAAGGTCCCTAACTTACATTCATACATACACATACCAGGACCAATTTAGAGAGAAACCAATTAACCTTCCAGCATGTCTTTGGAGTGTGGGAGGAAACAGGAATACCTGGAGGAAACACACACAGGTACAGGGAGAACATGCAAACTCCAGGCAGGTAGTGTCATGGTTGGGATTCGAACCAGGTACCCTTTTGCTGCCAGGCAAAAGTGTTAACTACTACATATTTAGAATTACTTTTGCCTTGTTGGGAGAAAAATATATTAGTTGTTTGATTTATTACTACTAGATATAACATGGTCTAAATGATTAAGTGCACAGCTTCACTGATATTTACAAAGACTCTGATAAGTAAGGTTGTAACATACAAACATTGCCATGATTTTTCAGTTAAACTTTCAGAGCTCCTTTAGTAGCTTTATGATTGTAGCTCTCTCTGGGACAAATGATTAGCTCAGAGATGATGGGCAAGAATGGGGTAGCTAGATAAACCATAAACCTACATAAAGAATTTGCTCCAGTAAGTTGGAATATCACTGTGGGTTATAATGAGTGTGTGTGACTATTGGAAATTCTTGTTATTGTCCCCTAGAGTAGCCTTGGATGGCTCAGTCATCGAAACCTGTTTTGTTAAGTATTGCATCGGAGGAGGAGTCAGGCTATTAAATGTTTCTTTAACTATCTATAAAATGTACAATTTGAAATGGAATATAAATACAGTATCTCACAAAAGTGAGTACACCCCTAACATTTCTGTAAATATTTTATTATATCTTTTCATGTGACAACACGGAAGAAATTACACGTTGCTACAATGTTAAGTAGTGAGTGCTCAACTTGTATAACAGTGTAAATTAGCTGTCCTCTCAAAATAACTCAACACACAGCCATTATTGTCTAAACTGCTGGCAACAAAAGTGAGTACACCCCTAAATGAACATGTCCGAATTGGGCCCAAAGTGTCAATATTTTGCATGGCCTCCGTTATTTTCCAGCACTGCCTTAACCCTCCTTGACAGGGAGTTCCCCAGAGCTTCACAGGTTGCCACTGGAATCCTCCTTCACTTGTCCATGATGACATCACGGAGCTGGTGGATGTTAGAGAACTTGCGGTCCTCCACCTTCCGTTTGAGGATGCCCAACAGATGCTCAATAGGGTTTAGGTCTGGAGACATGCTTGGCCAGTCCATCACCTTTAACCTCAGCTTCTTTAGCAAGGCAGTGGTCGTCTTGGAGGTGTGTTTGGGGTCTTTATCATATTGGAATACTGCCCTGCGGCCCAGTCCCCGAAGGGAGGGGATCATGCTTTGCTTCAGTATGTCACAGTATATGTTGCCATTAATGGTTCCCTCAATGAACTGTAGCTCCCCAGTGCTGGCAGCACTCATGCAGCCCCAGACCATGTCTCTCCCACCACCATGCTTGACTGTAGGCAAGATACACTTGTCTTTTTACTCCTCACCTGGTTGCTGCCACACATGCTTGACACCATCTGAACCAAATACATTTATCTTGGTCTCATCAGACCACAGGACATGGTTCTGGATTGTCTTCAGCATTATATATATATATAATTTATCTTTATCTTTTCGGGAGTTTTTCTGCTTTTTGTTTTACAAATATTCTGTTATGTAAAGGAACATTAGAGACAAGCTTGTTTGTCTCAGTGTTGGAATGAATTTTTGCATCTAACGTGCAGGAGACCTTGCCTCTTTCTAACTGTGTTAGACATCAGTGGTGTAGATGGTCCGAAAACATGATTGATAAACTCTGCTTTTCAAGCTGTGAAAGCTTTAAGATTAACCCCACAGCAAGTGGGTTACATGCATTCTCATTTCAAATTTATTGACTCTAATTGGATATAGTTATGAGATATAAGAATAGTTGTTATGCACTGTTATTATAAGACCTGTGTTAGACATAGCCCTGACGATTGTCTGTTTTCAAAAAAATATAGAGCAAGATTTTCATACTTCAGAAAGTATACTGCAGAAACTCCCATTTGGCTCTTATTTTGAAAGATTACCGTGTAATAGAAAGGGTTGTTTCTGATATCTCTCAAACATAAGCTGGTAGGATTATGTATTAAACTTTGCTTACATTTTTGCAACACATAGCAGTTTTAGGTCGAGTTGTTTGTATTCTTAACTAACCTAGAGTTTTATATTAGCACTGCAGAGGTTTCTTATTTATTTTTGATGTCTGGCAAGAAAACAAAAAATCCGTAGAGCATGACTGTGCAGCTAATGAAAGAATCTTAAGGTTTACAAATCTTAGCAAACCTTTCTAGCCCCATCACCATTGCATTTATGTTCATTTATCATTTATTTAGATGTAGTATATAAAATTATTCTCTGATACACCATAAATAGATTTTTCTTCTTTCTCTGTTTTTTTACTGTTTGTTTAGCTTTGCTGAGTTGTAATTGTCTTTAGTGCCTATACTTTCTATTAACAGAAACATCAGAGTGTAATTCCTAAATGGAGCCTATGTAATTGCACATCCGAGTAAAGTAAAATAATTACACAACCTGATGGGTGAATTTCAATGTAGTCTTTCCTTGATAATTAACCCCCTTCCCCAGTGGTGTTCTTGTTTTGACACAGTCATAGGGCTTAAAAATGGCCAAATGATCAGGGCTGCCAGGTCCATCTGCTCAAACCAATTGCCCAATGGCTGTATTTTACTTAGATTTACCTATAAACGTTATAAGCAAATTCTGAATGTTCCTCCTGGATCAATAAATAGGCAATTTGATAATTAAAAACACCACTAGCAAATTAAATCTACCATCCCACTTGTTTTTTATCTAAAATCCTAGTTGATTAGTTAAAGCCTAACTCAAGACTGGACATGGAATAAAAAAAATGTGAGTCCTTGACAGGAGTTTATGAAAATGTGCCTACTTGCCTCATCTCTGGAGCTGTACCCTGCAGAATCACCAAGTTTGGAATCGAGTGTCACTGCACATCTGGTTGGGATAATACCCAGAATCATTTGTTAAGCCACATTTCTGTGAGCCTAGAGCATCAAGGCTTTACCCCCTGCCCTGTTTTTTTTTTTATAGGAAATGTTTTATAACAAATACAAAAAGAAACAAGTTATCTCACAGGACAGCAAAGCACCAAAAAAAAAAGAATTAAAAAAAATGGAAAGCATCAGTACACATAATTTAATACCATCAAATACAGCAAAATACTATGAGATAATATTAAGTCCCCGTTCACACTTAGGCGACCTGTGAGGCGACCTGGTCGCCTCACAGGTCGCCTTCCATAGGGAAGCTGCGGACCCGTTCTAATAGGAGCGACACAAGTTGCTCCGACTTAGAAAAAGGGTCCGGAGCTTCTTTGGGGCGACCCGGAGGCGACCGCCATAGACTTCAATCTTATGAAGTCCGTGGCGGCCGCTCCAAGGTCGCGGCGCGCTGCTCGCACCGCGACCTCGGAGGTCGCCCCCCCAAGTCGGATCGCGGCAATGTGAACGGGGCCTTATAGTACACCAGTATTTGCTATAAAGTGATCTCGCTATAGCCAATACCTAGTCATGGTTCAGTACATTGGAATTCACATACTCCTATAGGCATATGACAGGGTTTAAAGTCAATGCAGAATTGTAAACTGTATTAACTATATCTAACACCTCCTGCCAAAACTGATAAAGTTTAGGACATCTCCAAAACGGATGTATAAAGGAGCTAGGGGATCGGGCACATCTTGCGCATAGAGAGTTATCTGTATGGCCTACTTTGTGGAAAAATGCAGGGGTACAATAGGCTCTATACAGAATGAAGAGCAGGGTCTCCCTATGGGCTGGAGGCAATGAATCCAGCTATACATTCTGCAGTAATTGATCCCATCTATCTCCTAGAGTACATATCCATGTCCCATCTCTGCCTATAAGCAGTAGGGAATTTAAAAAGAAATGCAGATAACAACTGTGTATATATCTTAGAAATAAGGCCTTTGGTAATATCTGTTTGAACTATAATATCTTGAACGGGGACAGAGGATAAAAAGTCAATCCAAGTCAGACCCTGGGTCTTTAAAGCATGTTTTAATTGGAAATATTGATAAAACCATTCAGGTTATAATCAGAGCAAAGTTGTTGATATGTTTTCAGAACCTCTCCAGAAAATAATTTGCTTCAGGTAGGGATCCCTGCGTGTTCATACCTAGTGAATCTCTACAATATGAGGATTTCAGGAAATGCCCTGTCGGTCCAAGGAGGAGTATATCTGGTATACCCTGAAATGCCCAGTAGTGTCTTAGTGGACTGCCAGTGTATATCAAATACAATGTGGGATAGGTGGATTGACTGAAGGGTGGAATAGTAGAATCAAGGACTAACAAAGGATTACAATTTTGCAGTAAAAAGGTAAATATATTATAAGAAGATATTTGTGGGCCTCTATTTTCCCAACCTGCAGGATGTTGAAGTTGGGCCACCAGAAAATGTACCCAGGGATATGGTGCCAACAAGCCCCCTTGATCTTTTAGGTAATTCATATTTAATTCTGGCGGCCATATTACACCATATCAAATTCTGAAAAACCATATTAAGAATTTTAAAAATGATTTTGAAGAATTCAG
The DNA here is from genome assembly GCF_965119305.1 of Pelophylax lessonae. Classification (NCBI taxonomy): domain Eukaryota; kingdom Metazoa; phylum Chordata; class Amphibia; order Anura; family Ranidae; genus Pelophylax; species Pelophylax lessonae. Next base: position 143,519,958 of record NC_138776.1, read on the forward strand.
CAGGGAAAGCTGTGTAAAACATATAATAACTTAGGCATCCATATAATTAAGGTTAGTGTGATTGGCTACAGAAAGACAGTTAACGCCACACATTAACCTGGGATCTAGATTTCAAAAGTAAGGGTAGCAAATTATGAGAAATATATTCCCGAGGTTTAGCGGAGACCATTAACCCAAGTTATTTAGGTTTCACATCTACCTTAACCTGTGACAATACAGAGGAAAAAGGGCCATAAAGAGGATCCAGTGGAAGTTATATGGACTTACCTCAGTTTTTGGTAAGACCAGAAATAACGCCACCGTTCTTAATGATGGACATTGCTGTAGACAACGATCCCCCAAAAACAGCAGCATGTTGCCTGCATATAGAGCTATATTATCTTTATGTTTTGCCATACAGGAACCTCTTACCCTCGGAGTCTGCTTCAGCAAGACCGCAAGAGGCTCTATTGCTACCACAAACAGGAGGGGCGACAGTGTGAACCCCATCTAGTCCCGCGAGACAAAGAAAAAAAATTGAACATCGCACCATTAACCTGTACAGAGGCTCTGAAAAATGTATATATAAGTTTGACCCTATTGCAGGAGACATCCCCAAAGTGTTCAAGCACTTCCCATATATAGCACAATTCTAAGCTATCAAATGCCTTGGCAGCATCTTAAGATGCTAGGGCTCTGTTTGATGAATTGTCAACAATTTGAAAAAAATACATCTTATATTGAGCGCAGTGGAGGAATTAGGCATTTTTGAAATTGGGATTTTTGTTGAAAGCTGATTGACTGCTCCAGTGGGTGTGTCGGGGAAAGGGGGGGCTAAGGGAGAAATTAGTTCAGTGTTAGATTTAAAATTTTACCTCTCATCAAAGTATATCTACGTAGGCCGTTGGGGGCTATAGATCTAGACAAACCCCTAACTATACAGTGAATATGATAAATGGTTATGACTTTAAAGCTGGACAGCACCATTCAATTTATTTTTTGTGTAACTGCCTGAATGTGACTTATATTTCTTGATAGGGAAGCATCAGTTGATTTCAAATTTTGTACATAATAAAGCAACCTGGCAATTGACTATTCGGTTCAACCAATTCTTTTTTTTTTTGTTGTTTTGTGACCTGTCATCTGTCGTCTGTGTAGTCCCTGTACAGCATAACTGGTTGGGAGAAGAAAATGGCAACACAACAAGTCAATCAGTTCATGTGCTAGCAGGAGTGGAAAGGAGAGTGACAGAGAGATGAGTTTATCACTGTGCTGCTTCTCCTTCAGTGTTCAAACACAGGCTGGGTGCACTTACATGACATCCTAGGCTCAGAGTAACAGGGTTGCTGAATGTCCAAGCCACCTTGTGGAGGAAAATAAGTACTGCAGACGCCAACTCTGTATTTTGGGTGAGTATTGCAGGAAAAGCTGCTTTTTTATTTTATCTTTTATTATGTTAATACTGTTTTGTTTTGTTTTTTGTTTTTTCTCTCAACTGAATATTTGCTTTAGGATTGAGATGAAGGAAAAGAGTAGGAGGACTGATTGGAGGGAGGAAAAGATATGGCTTTTTCAGTTTTATTCATTTGTTTTTGTTAATCTTTATTATGATGCTGAAGTCTACAGCTATGTAATAAACTTGTAAAATCATTCATTTAAATTCATAATGTATAAAGCATAAAACATTCACACTCTTATAATGCAATATTACCAGCTGCTAGCTAGAAGGAGGCAGGGTACAGGGTGTAATTTTGTAATGGTTCAGGCCCCAATGTAGATGTAGTGAATCTTTTGAATTTAATAGCTGTATTGCTGTTGGCAATGTAAATACCTCTATAGAAAAACAGCTAATTTCTCTGTAGTGATTTTGATAAACTGCTTTCTGAATTCTGTTTATGTATCCTACTTCTGCACAGTTGCAGCATGCTATTAAATTAATAAATATGTAAAGGGCCTGTTTTGTATGATAACTATTTATTGAAGTTCTGTGATGTATGAACGGATGATGCCTTTATTTTTGTGGTATTCTATTCCTCCTTGCCCACTTGCAGCTCTGTTATGAGTGTGAGAATTGCCTTTGTCTTTTTAATGGCCAAATTCTTAAAGGGTAACTCCACTTTTGTTGAAAAAAAAATAGCTAATAAAAAAAAAAATATATAGCATATACAATAGTGACACAAGTCATATTGTAATTCAGGGGTGGCAAGCTCAATTTAATCGAGGGCCGAATCAGCAATATGATTGCCCTTAAATGGTCGGTTGTATCTGTAAGAGCAGATGTTCAGAGCATCCCATACCCTTACATAATACGTCAGGAGCCTCCCCGCCATCAGAGGTTGAGGCCCCCACCTTCCCTTACATTACAGTGCACCACTCTTACCTTGTGCTGCTGCTTGGAAGAAGCTGGAGGCATTGCTGGAAAGCAGAAAGCACAGGGTCTGGAGGAGGGCTGGAGCTCTTCTGCAGCTGCAGGAGAGGTGCGAGGGCCACATGAAATGGCCTGGAGGGCCAGATTCGGCCCGCAGGCCTTGTGTTTGACACGTGTTGTAATTGAATGTTAATAAAAATGACCTTTCCTTTTCAATCTGCAGCTCTGTAATTTTCTGTAAAATGCAATGCAATATGTCTACCTGGACGTATTCTGTACACAGAATGTGTACAAAACACCCTCCCAGATATGTCATTTCCTGCTTGTGTGATTGACTCGCTGATTTTCCCAGAAGTCTGCGCTAAGATACAAGTCAGATTTCGGGTCTTTTTTGGTGATATACTCTCAATAGGAAATCACGTCTAAAGGGATGCAGACCTTGCAATTTTCCTCATTAGAGCCCTGCAGGTGCAGCAGCTGGTTGATAATTAAGAAACCACTTACATTAGACTCACTTCTACACATGGGCACAGACAAACAAGCACAGAGTTCTTCAGAATAACAACAGGTAGAAATCTGCAACAAAGTTTGTTAAAATCCTTGCAATGTACATAGATAACCCAGAGGGGGATGTTTTTTTCTCAACAAAAGTGGGGTACTCTTTAATTGGACTAGAGAACAAGAAAATATATATTTTTAAAAAATACTAAATTGCAGTGCTTCTAAAAATCATAAATCATAAAACACCAAATGAGGGTAATGATACCCAAAAAAGGTTCATAAGAAGTCCAACTGTGTCCTTCCTTCACTCAAAATGATAGTCACTCACCAAAAGCTGAAAGGCTCTGTATACCTATGAAGATACCTGTGTAGGTTTCCAAAGGGGCCTGTTTTTGTTGAAGAGTGCTTGCAACTATTTCACCATCATACCAAGAAAAAATAATGAATAGTGTTCATAGTGCAGTATGTTATTTGAATGTTAGCAAAACTGATAGGAATAGAGCCACCGGTGATGAAAACAAACGAAAAAATCCAGTGCTTCACTCCATCATTCCCGCATGCTGTGCAAACTCCCCAGATGCTTAATTTCAATGAGCCTATCACCATCATATAAATGCCACAAGTAGTATATCGACTTCCACAACAGCATCTCAAGGGCCTCAAAGCGTGTATTGCTGGGGGACCACCAATCACTCTCACCGCATCTTGTGAAGCGCTGCCACGATCAGTACTTTTGGCGGCGGCGTGATGTCACATGAGTAGTACCGACCAACGCGTTTCCAGCCAATGCTCGTCCTCGGGGGACCAGAGCAATTTTTTAATTTCTGCTGTGAGTCTATTTATTTGGCGATAATTTTGTCATTACTTAACATAACAACGTAATACATACATTGTTGTTTTAAGGACAAACAATGCACTTTTTTCGTGAATATTGTCCTGCAGCAAACATTTTTTATTCGCAATCCTCAGACAATTAAACGCAATAGAACTAAACAAAGGGCATTTTGTCTTTTTTCGAACAGTGTTAGTTTAACCTCTTTACGACCACTCGCCGCAGTTTTACTGCAGCAGGTTGGCTCTGTCCCGCAAAACGATGTAACTGTACATCACTTCGTGGGACCGCTAGCGGGGGCACGCGCACACGCCCATTCGCCACAGGAGAACCCGATAAGCGGGTCCCGCAGCCGCGACTGCCGTCGGGCACCTGCGTTCGCTCCTCGTGGAGACAGAACTGTTCTGTTAGTTATGAATAAAGGGATCCTGTGTTCCCCTTATTTAGGAATGCAGGTCTCTGTGCTCATGCAGAAAGCCCACCCCCCCCACAGTTAGAAAGCACCCCTAGGGACACATTTAATCCTTTGATTGCCCCTGGTGTTAACCCCTTCCCTGCCAGTGTCATTAGTACAGTAACAGTGCATATTTTGAGCATTGTAGTAATTTCACTGGTCCCCCTAAAAGTGTCAAAAATGTCTGTTAGTTGTCTGATCTGTCCACCGCAATCCCGCTAAAAATCACTGAACGCCGCCATTACTAGTAAAAAAATAATTAAAATGACATAAATCTTTCCCCTAATTTGTGAACGCAATAACTTTTACGCAAACTAATCAACATACGATTATTGGAATCTTACCAAAAATATGTGACAGGATACAAATTGGCTTAAAATGATGAAAAAATTTTGATTTTTAAAATGTTTTATTAGGAATGTTATATAGCAGAAAATAAAAAAATGTTGTTTATTTTTCAGAGTTGTCGCTCTTTTTTTGTTTATAGCGCAAAAAATAAAATATGCACAGGTGATCAAATGCCACCAAAAGAAAGCTCTATTTGTGGGGAAAAAAAGGACATCAATTTTATTTGGGTACAGTGTCGCACGACCGCGGAAGTATCAGTTAAAATAACTGGCGTATTGCAAAAAAATGGCCTGGTCATTAAAGGGTAAATCCTTCCAGTCCAGAAGTGGTTAAACATATATAATGTTACTGCACGTAAAAAAGTGTACATTTTTTTCTGTAATTTATCCTGTTTAAATCAACACTAAAATTATGATTTTGGTACAAAGCGTTGCAAAGTTATTTACAGATGAAGTAAAGTGGGTTTTTTCAAATTTGCGATTTTTCAGTGTTATACGTGTAAATTATATGTTAAAGACATAAAAATATTATTGAACAAAGCAAAATGAAAAAAAAAACAGAAGAAAATGTAACTGTTAGTTCATAAAATAGAAAAAGAAAATCACCAGGAAAATTACAATTGAATGGAGAAAGATAATACAGAGTTATTTAGTGCTAATTAGTGTAACCTAAGGGGTTAATATGGGGGTTCAACAGAGGAACATTTATTTAGAAAAAAAAACATTTTTTTTTAATTGTCAGGGTTGCTTTAACTGTCTTCATTTGCAGATCGAAGTTGATCGCTTTATTCTGTAAATGTATAGACAGAAAGTTACAATGTTTCAATGTAACTTTCTGTATTCCCGTTTGAGCAGTGTTGTAGATAAACAGTGCCAGACTGATTTTTGCAGTAGGTTATAAACATTGCCAGGGCAGCCCTCCCCGCCCCAAAGCATCCTCCCTGGCCCAAAGCATCCCCCCCATGCTGGGGGCATGTAACCTGGTATGGTTTAGGAGGGGGCGCACTTGTCACCCCTTCCTTTCCTGACCTGCCAGGCTGCATGCTCGGATAAGGGTCTGGTATGGATTTTGGGGGGGGACCCACTCCATTTTTTTTTTTAGTTTTTGGAGTAGGCTTCCCCTCCAAATTCATACCAGACCCGAGGGACCTGGTGTGGATCTGGGGGTGACCCTACGCTGTTTTTTCTTCACAGTTTATTTTAGCCAGCAATTCTTTTTTTTACATTCAGCTGTCAGCGGGGATTCCTGCTGACAGCTGATGACACATCAGTTGTTAAGGGCACGATGACCAGCTTCCCAGTTCGCTCCCTAGCAAGCAACCAGCTATATACAGTGTTTTTAAAGGGGAAAAAAATTCAAAATGCATGAAAACTGCAAGCAAAAGCGCATTAAAAAAAGAACGAGGGTTTAACAATTCTGGACCACCCACTTTTTTTTACGCCACTACTTAAAAGTAGTAAACGACCGATATCTGTTTTTCATTGCCGATACTTTGGCCAATGCATATCGGTATCGGCCGATATTTTTGTACATTTAAAAATACCCCAAACCCCTCCTCTTCACTTAAAAGCATTCAAAACGCCAAGTTTGGCTATTTTGAATGCTGTCATTTTTTTGAATGTGGCGCCAGACAGTACCTGGAAGTGATGTCACTCATGACATTACTTCCAGGTTTTTGCATGGAGACCTGATCAGAGCAGAATGCGGCTTTGATCGGGTCTTCGGCGGCCGTGCAGGCTGGTTGCCTGCGGGAGACCCGGGCGAGCCGCAGAAAGCGCCGGGAGGGGGGAGGGGGGACGTCCCCTCCCGCTCCTTGCAATGAAAGCCGAGCTGCTTCTCAGCCGCATCGGTTGTCATTACAAGACAGCCGACCGTCGGCTATGGATGCCGGTACCAGGGTGATGCCTCTAGCTGCAGGCATCACTCCGGAACTTGCACTTTCCCGAAATATCGGCAATATCGGTAACCTCCAATATATCGTGAAAAGTGCATATCAGCCCTCGACATATCGCCTTTGCCGATAATCGGTTGATCCCTACTTAGAAGTGGTCCCAGTGGCGGACTTGCCAGTGGATCACTTTTATGGGCGACAGGAGAAGTGCCCACCATCCTCCCGCAGTTTCCCAGATGTTTTCCCCGCTTATGGGCATTGTTGGTAGCGGGGAAAACAGTCTGATCCTTTCAGGTCCTAGGCCATCTTGCCCTCACTCGACTCTATGGGCTTGGAGGACTGAAGCAACAATATTGCTTTTAAGGGTAGATGTGAGATCTGAGGTGTTTTTAACCCCAGATCTCACATTAAAGAGGAATTGTTCTGCTTATTTCTATTACAGGGGATGTTTACATTCCTTGTAATAGGAATAAAAGTGATCAAAAATTAATAATTTTTAAAGGGACAGTGTAGAAATAAAAAGTTAAATCAAGAAGAAAAAAGAAATTTAAAGCACCCCATCCCTCCGAGCTCACGCGCAGAAATGAAAGCATATGCAAGTCACGCCCACATATGTAAACGGTGTTCAAACCACACATGTGAGGTATTGCCGTGATCATTAACCACTTGCCGTCTGCTCACGTTGAGCCTACTGCGGCAAAGTGGTTCGTTATCGTTTGGCGACGTAAACCTACGTCGCCAGACACTCCCCTTTCTCAGCGGCGCGCGCGCGCCGCCGGAGGCTCGCTCCCGCTGTATTCAGTCGGGCCAGGGGAGGAGCAGCGGCTCTTACCCGTTCGCTTGGAGATCCGCCCGCTTGTGTAAACACAAGCATAGCTGAACCCTGGATCTGTCCTTGTGTCACACAGTCACCTCCCCCCACACACGTTAGTAAGCACCAGGCATACATTAACCCCTCTCTCTCCAATAAAATTAACCCCTTCCCTGCCAGTGTAATTTTTACAGTAACAGTGCATATATATAGCACTGATTACTGTAGTAATGTCACTGGTACCCCCAAAAGTGTCAAAAATGTCAGTCAAGGGTCCGATCTGTCCGCCGCAATGTGGCAGTCCCGCAAAAAAAATCGCAGATCGCCGCCATTACGCGTTAAAAAAAAAACGCCAAAAATGACAGAAATCTTTCCCTTTGTTAGTAAACGCAATAACTTTTGCGCAAACCAATCAAAATACGCTTATTGTGATTTTTTTTACCAAACCTAGGTAGCATAAAACAAATTGGCCAAAAATTAAAAAAAAAATTGATTTTTACATTTTGGGGGGGGGGGGGGGATTTCATATAAAAAAATTTAAAAAATATTATTTTTTCAAAATAAACGCTATTTTTTGTTTATAGTTCAAAAAGTAAAAATCGCACAGGTGACCAAATACCACCAAAAGAAAGCTCTGTTTGTGGGAAAAAAAGGACATACATTTTGTTTGGGTACAGCATCGCATGACCGCGCAATTCTCAGTTAAAGTCGCACAGTGCCGAATCGCAAAAAGTGGCCCAGACGTAAGACAGCAAAATCCTCTAGTGGTAAAGTGGTTAAAGCAAGAGCAATAATTCTATCCCTAGACCTCCTCTGTAACTGGTAACCTGTAAAAAATTTTAAAGCGTTGCCTATGGTGATTTTTAAGTACCAATGTTTGTCATTACACGAGCGTGCCCAATTTTGAAGCATGACATGTTAGGTGTCAATTTACTTGGCGTAACATTATCTTTCACTTTATAGAAAAAAATTAGCCTAAGGGCTCTTTCACACGGGCGATCCGATCAGATCCGCCTGTCAGTTTTTTAGGCGGATCTGATCGGATCCTCCATGCAGCTCTATGGGGCAGCGGGTGTCAGCGGAGACACCTCCGCTGACACCCGCTGCCATCCGCATCCGATCCTGTGCTTGAAATCTGGACGGATGGAAACCCTATTTTTCCATCCGTTCAGTAATCGGAGCGGATCGGATCTGATGAGAGCGGACAGGCGGTCCGCTCTCATCCGATCCCCCATAGAGGGCAGCGGGGGCTGAGACACCTCCCTCTCCACTCTGCAAGCGGAGACGGAGCTGTCATCCGTCCGGCTCAGCGGGGATCGTGGATCGATCCCTGCTGAGCAACACGGATCCGCCTACGGAGCGGACCGTGTGAAAGAGCCCTAACTTAACTATTTTATTTTTTTTATTTTTCAAAAAAGTGTCTTTTTTCCAAAAAAAAAATTGCGTTTGTAAGACCTCTGAGCAAATACGGTGTGACATAAAGTATTGAAATTATCTCCATTTTATTCTCTAGGGTCTCTGCTTGAAAAAAAAAAAAAAAAAATATATATATATATATATATATATATATATATATATATATATATATATATATATATATAATGTTTGGGTTCTAAGTAATTTTCTAGCAAACAATACTGAATTTAACTTGTAAACAGCAAGCGTCAGAAAAAGGCTTGGTCCAGAAGTGGTTGAAAACGCAAAACGCACTGCAAAACGCACTGCAAAACGAGCCGCAAAAATGTATCAAGAGCAGCCCGCATAGATGTGAACTTAGACTAAGATTGGCCTCATTGAATGGTAGTTCAGAAAAGTGAGGTTTTACATTGGGTTCTTTCCATGTGGGGCCAAGGAGAAAATTCATAGTTTCCTTTACCTAGTCCCAGCAGTAAGGCTCCATTCACATATAGGCGTTTCGGATTGCCACGATTCTGCCGGCGATCCCGAACCATTGCAAGTCGCGGGACACGTGCTATTCCTGTCGCTTGCAATGGCACCCCAAATGTGTCGCGATTTTGCCGCAATTGTCACCCGGCGGATCGCGGTAATATCACGCAAACAGAATCGTGGAACGCCGTTCGCCCAAAAGAATTATTGTGCCGTGTTAGGGGTGCCATTGCAAGTCACGAGAATCGCACGGGCGTCCCGCGACTTGCAATGGTTCGGGATCGCGGTCAGAATCGCGCCAATTCTGCCCGCGATCCGAAATGCCTATATGTTAATGGAGCCTTACTGCTGGGACTAGGTAAAGGAAACTATGGATTTCTCCCTTGGCCCCACATGGAAAGGACCCAATGTAAAACCTCACTTTCCTGAACTACCATTCAAGGAGGCCAATCTTAGTCTAAGTTCACATCTATGCGGGCTGCTCTTGCTAGAGCAAAGGAAGGTGAGTAAATGCTTCTAGGAAAAAGAAAGCTAAGTGAACCTTCTACTCTGCCCTGGGTGGGTGAAAAAAGGTCTGTTTAAAATGTAATATTGACTGCACTATGTCACAGCCAATAACGCGTATTTGCTTGCACTGGTTTTGTAAATAAAGGGTACATGACTACATATATCACACTGCAGTTTGCTGCAGGACTAGGTGGATATGAAAATATATGGGAGTTCTGTTGGGTACATTATGCCTGAAGAAAGTATTATGATAACAGATGGATAAAGTAATCAAGGCATTAGATGATCCCCATCAGGATCAGAAAATAATTATTTGGCTGTGGGCAGTCTGCAACCTCTGCATTCACCCTCTAATCAACCAATCTTGGAAGAAGAATCGATTTTCAAACACAGTTGTCCCCAGCCTGTTGTTTATTTTGCCAGGAAAAAAATGATGTTCTCTTGCACTATGATTAAATGACAAAGTAATTTCACATTAAAACCAAGTTAGTTTGTAGGATATTTCTAATCATGTACAGAAATTATATCTCTGCAGTCTTACTAAATGTTCTAAAACAAACTTGCCAATTGCCCTGGCACACACTCGCATTTTATATCAAGGGGCTCCTCTTGTCTTGTTCGGATGGCTTGTGCTTTATTCTGCTGCTGTAATTAGGATACTCGCACCTTTTCTTCTCAGTCACTACACTTTGTAAATGGTAGACTGAGCTGACATAAAATAATATGTATTCTCTCTCCCTGCACAGGTTGCAGCTCATAGCGGACCGTCTTATGCAGAGATTTCTGGGCTCGGGGCTGATGTTAAAAGAATGGGACAGGGTAAAACTTCATGCAACAGTTATGAATACACTGTTCCGGAGAGACCCCCTAGGCAAGTGCATATGTCTTACAAGTATTGATATCAAAAAGAGAATCTATGTATTGTTCATATGATCAACCATACCTGTCTGCCTGATTTGGTTTTTGTGTGATGTAATACAGTTTATACTAGAGTGTATTGAGAATGAACTAGAGATAAAATATGAAATAATGTGTACAGTTATAGCGAGAAATATTTTTATTACTTTTACATTTAAATACAAACTCATTCAAATCATGTGTGTGATACATCAGAGAATCATAACTGATGCTTAAATGTTTGTTTACTTGGCAAGTATGCTGGGTGGCCTTTTAATTACAATTTTATATTTCCAGCCGTTCGGTATGTCCACTAAAGTGTTTGAATAATTGTCAGTTTTCTTTTTATTATGAAGATGCAACAGAATGGTAAGGTTCCACATAGGGCTGCACGATATTGGAAAAAAAGTACATTACGATATTTTTTTCCCAACGATATATATTGCGATATTGAGAGAGCCATCAATCCAGGCTAAATACAGGGTTAAAACACACATATACTATACAATAAAAAGCAGTATTGCGATGATGAGGAGGTCTTGTGAACTGATAACTTCCTATGCTCTCTTCCTCTGGGGACAGTTATCATTCAGCATTGTTCCCAGCTATCTCTATTGACTAACCCCCCCCCATGTTACAGAGAGGGGGAGGTGTTATATACTCCTAACATACTTCCTTCCTAGAGTGACAACGCTGCTCCTCCTAGATACAGTACGGTTGTCACCCTAGGAATAGAAGTATGTTCCTAGCAGGATCAGCAGGTGAAAATAAAGAAGAAAAATAAATTGTAAAAAAACTATTTTAGACCCCCCCCCCCACACCTCTACAGACAGGTGAGCTGCAATAGGTTTCATTTCTGCACTTGAAGGGCTAGTTCAACTTTACATAGCTAACACTGCACACAATCCCCACCCTCCCAATTCTCGAATAATTCCGAATTCCGATTCTAAATGGTAAACTGTGAGATTGTACGGCGAGAAGGTAAATCAGAATGACACGGTAAGACAGAAGAAATTGGAGGAGACAGACGGGGAGCCGGAGACAAATAGAAAAAGACATAAAAGACTGGCACAGCGGCGAGGAGAACTTGAACCATCAGAAATCAGTGCCTGCCATTGGACGGGAAGATCTATAAGCAGAGAAATCGGGACTCACAGTTGTGGTAGAAGGTAGAAGAATACAGCCCGACAATGCCGACATCCGTCCCGCATGTTAAGTCCGTCCTGCAGCTCTCCTGACCGAGCGGTGAGCGCGGCACAGCGAACCAATCAGGTGTGCAGGCACGCGTGATTTGTTCCCTGTGCCGCTGCTCACCGCTCAGTCAGGAGAGCTGCAGGACGGACTTAACATGCGGGACGGTCAGGCTGTATTCTTCTACCTTCCTTCACTGTGAGTCCCCAATATCGGCTGATCCAGCGATGTGACTATCGCCCACTCCTGCAGCACGATATTCGATGTTACATCGAATATCGTTCAGCCCTAGTTCCACAGCTGGGGAAAATAGGGAGTCAATAGCTTTCAATGCAAATGTTTGGATGCAGAAAATATGGCTCTGAGATTTTTTTTGGAACTGTTTTGAATATCTTATCAGTGTGATGCTACAGTTTTCAGTGCAAAATCCTTATCCTTATCACTGCAGTTTAAATTTAAAAGATAAGTTTACTCTAAAAAAAAAAATAAATGCACTTTTTTTTAAATTTTGTAGCCTGTAAAGCATTGCACCAGGAATCAGCAAACCATTTAGAGAGCCCCTGATCAAATTTGACCCTGCTGTATCGATGGGCCATTTCAGAAGTTTCTCAATTGCTCTAACAAATGCTGAAGAACCGATCATAATTCAATTCAGATTGATTTTAAACAACAGTGAGCTGCGCTAGGTGTAGATGGCAAACATATATATAGATGTACCCTGTTTCCCCAAAAATAAACCCTACCCCGAAAATAAGACCTAGTGTGATTTTCAGGGATGGCTGCAATATACCGGTAAGCCCTTCCCTTAAAATAAGCCCTAGTTAAAGTCTTTGTAAAAATCTGTAATCGATTTTGTAAAAAGATTATATAATGTGCAGTGTGTCTCTTTTTGTATTGGGGAGAATACCTCATTTATAGCGCCGCTGGGTGCTCACGTGACCTGCTGGAGAGCTTCTCCTCTCCTTCCGGCTGACGTCAGTGGCCCCTCCCTCTGCAGTGCTCAGAGCAGGGCTGACGACCTCTCCCTCTGCAGTGCTCAGAGCAGGGCTGACGGCCTCTCCCTCTGCAGTATTCGGAGGAAGAAGAGCTCCGGCGGGTCATGTGAGCGCCCAGCCACGCCGTCAATAAGGTATTTTCTAAAATAAGGTTACAAGAGGAGACACACTGCACATTATACAATCTTTTTACAAAATTGATTACATAATTTTACAATGACTTTAACTAAGGTTTATAAATAAGACATCCCCTGAAAATAAGCCCTAGTGTGTTTTTTTAGACAAAATTAATATAAAACCCGGTCTTATTTTCGGGGAAACACGGTAATAGCTGCTAGCACAAAATTGCTAGACAAACAATCTAAAAACACATAAAACTATAGGTACAGCGCTATAAAATGTCCAGATTTTTAAATCTTAAATATATAGAAAATGTCCCAAAAGAGTCCAGTCACATCCAAGTTCAATCCATCAAACCACACAGGCATAGCTGGAAAACGTATAGAGCCCAGTGCTTCAGAGGGAAAGATAAAGCCATCACCTTCAGCCGATCACACCGCCTCTTACCTTCTGGCATGAACACCACACTCTGAGGTCAAGAGCGCAGTTTGTATTATAATCCCGGACCGGTATCCTATGTGGATGATTCGCCTACTCCTCCTACAACTGCACTCTCCAGATAGGCTCCACTAGAATCTCCCCAATGTCGTGGGAAAAACGGAATGCATCTCATCGTGTAGTATATCAGACTCAAATTTATTGTATGAAAAGTATTGTACTCACGCTTAAGTAGATATAAAACAGCATATCCTAAAAACCTCAGCCTTTCCAACCAGAAAGATGGCCGCCACGTTCCGCTGCGCGATGACATCACACTTCACAGCTCCTCCCTAGCCTTTTTTCTTCCAAAATATGGGTGGACCCCTTCCCTTCAAGTTAGACCTATATATTCCTATAGATCAAACATGTTTGCTTGCACACTCCTCCTAGGATCTCAGAAATAATTGTTATTTGAAACCTGCTCCTATTTCTCCTCTCCACATGTATCACAAACATGATCACATAAATGAGAAAAGCCTCTCCATAGTATGTAGGCATAGGAGTAGGTGAATCATCCACATAAGATAATGGATCCAGGATTATAATACAAACTGCCTTCTTGACCTCCTTGTGTGGGGTCCATGCCAGGCGGTAAGAGGCGGTGTGATCGGGTGAGGTTGATGGCTTTATCTTACCCTCTGAAGCACTGGGCTCTATAGGTTTTCCAGCTATACCTCTGTGGTTTAAAGGATTGAACTTGGATGTGACTGGACTTTTTGGGACGTTTTCTATATATCAGATTTTAAAATCTGGACATTTTATAGTGCTGCACCTATAGTTTTATTCATGATACAGATTGGTTAAATTATTGGATACACCGATTTCTGGTTTATAGTAATTGCGATTAATATTTAAGTCAATCCCAAGTCAATGTGTTCAGCCTTAGAGGTTAATGTTAAGTTTAAGGAATACATTAGTAGCTAAAAGTTAAAGTTGAATGTAAGGGTCAGGCTAGGTTCACACATATGTGAATTGGATGCGCTTTGAACCGCATCGAATTCGCATTAGAAGTGAAAGAACATTGCTTTCTTTTGTGCTTGTTCACATATGTCTGGTGCAACTGGAGTGCGGATTCAGTGGGAATTGAAAAGCAGTCCTATCAGTTTTCTGAGCAGTGCGGTCCGGCTCAGGTGCAAATTCAGGCCTATTGACTTCTATGGGACCGCTTCTGAATCACACATGTCATTCAGTTGTGAACAGGATAAAATGCTGACCTGATACTGATGTAAACCTGACCTGATACTGTTCAAAAACTGACCTGAAACACTGAACTACTTTGTCAATTAGCTGTGAAAACAGAGCTTCAATTTGCGCCGCATATGTGTGAATCTAGCCTTAGATTTGGGGGTCAAGATTAAGTTTAAAGGTTAGGTTTTAAGGTAAAGATTTTTCTGAAACATTTAAATTACACATATAAAGCCCATGTAAGGTCAGCACATACATTTAGACAGTCATTTGTAGTATTTGAGCAAGGCAAATGTATATATAATAAAAATATACTTCTAAATATATTGTTTTTTTGTCTTTTATCAGTGACTCCCCCCTTCCTTTTGCCTGCTGGTAAAGGTTTGTGGGACAGTCTGCACATCAGCTATGCTTCACTTCTGCTGATGTAACAAGCTTTTTCCTAATTAGCCAGAGTCGCTAGTACTTCTATACCACAAATACAGCCTAAGCCTACCATTCCCATGGCTACTATCTCTTTTCATAGAACGGGGTTCTTTAAACCCAACCAGGCATCCTCCTCTAAGTCAAAAGCAAATCCATTCTTTAGTCAAATTCCTTGGACCCCAAAACCCCACAAACTTACCCAGAAGACGTCTTCAGGATAAAAGAACATCCTCAGTGTCCGCAGCAGGGGAGACATCTGTTAGCATTTGCACCAGCATCAGAATCAGAGACATTCCGGACTTTTGGGTCCAATCTGTCATTTCCAGGGGCTACAAAACATAGTTTCTATCCTTGCCCCTCCTCAATTCCTTACCTTCAATCTGCCAGCTTCACCTCAAACACAGACAGATTTGTGGGCAGCTCTAAATCAACTTCAGGCACAAGTAGTCCAGTTCCTGCAGAGGAAGGAATCAAAGGGCTTTAGTCCAACCTATTTACAGGTCCCAAGCTGAATGAAGATGTTCTCTCCATTTTGGAGTTAAAATCCCTAAATATATATGTGTGTGTCCCCAAATTCCGCATGGAGTCCACAAGATCTGTCATCTCTTCTCTCAGATAAGGAGAATTGCAGTCTTCAGTGAACATCCAAGATGCCCATCTCCTTATTTCCATCTTTCCTGCACACCAATGCTTTCTATGCTTTTTTCAATTTGTCAGGCTCTACTCTGCATCAAGAGTCTTCACAAAAGTATTGACTCCACTAAGATCCCAATAAATCCATATCATTGGGTACCTAGACAATCTTATCCTGAAAGGTTTCTCAGCCACAGTCCTGTTTTCCAACAATAAAAGGACAGTCCAGTTCCTCCAAACTTTTAGATGCGTGATCAAATTTACAAAGTATGACCTCCAGCCCTCCCATTGTCTGGAGTATTGGGGGGGTTAGCCTTTGACACACCCTAGGCAAAGAATTTTCATTCCTCAGGAAAAGATTGCTCTGCTGAGGTCCAGTTGCCAGACTCTCAGGTCAACGAGACATCCCACGACTTGCTTCTGTACGTAATTTTTGGGGCTCTTGGTAGCCTCCTTTGAAGTGTTCCCCATTGCTCAGTTTCATTCAAAACCCTTGCATTTAACATTCTCACTAAATGGAACAAGCTGATCTTATTTCTGGATCACCCACTACTGCTATCCAGCCAGGAAAAAGTCTCCCTGGTATGGTGGATTTCCATCTTAGCCCTAGAATTCAGGAAAGCATACAAAACCGTACCTTCCCTAAGGTAACGATGGACGTAGTTCTGATGGGCTGGGGTGGGCTCTATAAATCCTTAATTGCATCACACAAACCAACCATACACAATTAGTGACAATCGGAAGTGACATTAAACAGTTCAAAGTCCATATACATAAAGTATTTATGTAAACATATTTATTATAAAGTATTTATTATAAACATATTTGAACAGGCTAACATTGGATAATGAAAAACACCCGCACACTGATGACATCACAAAGGTCACCAGTTCATTCCACAGGGAATGGCAAAAATGCCCAATGCTGTGATTAACTGTGTATTAACCGTGTATTTATCCATCTTCATGTGTAATTCACAAAATGCCACTCCACCGCCACTTCCAAATCAAGGGTTACCAAAGCAAGTTATACATTTATATGCCCCCCCCCCCCCTTTTTGATAGAACTGCTCCTGCAATGTGGTATATATCTGTCAATTCCCAAAAAGAGTGTTCCGTTGGGGCCCTTGTTATGAACACGTGCGTAATGCTTTGAAATGCTGTGACGTTTGACACCTCTCTTGATATTTCCCACATGCTCATTTAGATGAACATGTATGGCTCGGGTAGTCCTTCCCACATAATGCATGTCGCAAAGCCACTGCAATAAATATACCACGTTACATGTGACACAGGTAATCGAGGATTTAAATGAATACACTTTGAAAGTTACAGTGGATTGGGAGAATGTTATTTTGTTCTTATGCAAACCATTAACTTTGCAAACTGTACATTCTTTACAGGGAAAATAACCCTTTCAAATTATGAAAAAAGGGTCCACACATTGGGAGCAATCTTGTCTCCCTTGGATGGAACTCCTTTAAACAGGATATGGGGCTTATTCAAAAAAGAGGACCTAACACTTTATTGTTTTTGAGAGCTGAACAGTGTTTCCTAAAAATCACATAATGTTCCTTTTTTGACTTCTCGTATTTTGGGGGTCATGTTTGCTCTTGGTAAGCCTTTATGTGGAAGTGGAGGTGGAAGGGGCACTTGATGAAGTACACATAAAGATAGATATTTACACTGGTAATCCAAGTCACAGCATGACTGGGATTATGTGTATGAACTTTGCACTGTTTAATGTCACTTTTGAATGTCACTAATTGTGTGTGGTTGGTTTGTGTGACACTTTACTGAGTGGTTTTGATTTGTCCACCATATTTTTGTTATTTCATTATTGATCATGTGGAAAATGTAATTGTTTGTTTTGATTGATTAGCATGGCCATTTTTTGGGTAAACTGAATATGGATATCATATATTCTATATTTTGTGCTAGCAGCTTTCTTATTATATATATTTATTATTTCTTTGACCACATAGCCCAGTCACATTTTTTTTATTTTAATTATGTTTAAACTTAAGTGTAAAAAAATACACTGAGTGCCTGGGTTAGGAGTGCGTCACTCATAATTATGAGCAAGGCAGGGTTTGCCTCTATTCCATGGTAGACCTGAACTTAAACCTCACCCCTACTGAAGACAATTTCTGTGCATGCAGCTCTGTACTCTAAATAGACTGCATTATTATTTTAATATAAGGTTCTCTTGTAATGCAGTAATATATGTGTAATATGTTCTTGAAATTATGATTGATAAAAAAATAAAACACTCAGCAGGGCTTAGACATTTAGCAAGGCTTATCGCTTTATTATTACATGTGCATTTGGTTGGAATGTTTTATTACCTTTTATATAAACTGCTTCAGTATCTCTACCCTCATTTTATGGACCTTTTTTTTTTTTCTTTTAACAGAGAGCCCTCTAGTTTTATGTATGCTAGATTACAAAGGCAAATTAAATAACTAGTAAAGTTATTTTCGTTACAGCTGAAGAAAGAAGTACTGTATCTCCTGGAAAGCCTGGCCAAAGAGAAAGAGAATCGTTTGATGCCAGAAATGTACTGAAGGTTAGTAAGAAATACTTTAGATCCATATGCTGCTTTATGATTTTCTCATTATATTTATACATAAACCAAATAAAATGTTGTTAACATTTATTAAAACTAGAGCATAACTACTCTTCTACATGTGACATATCCTTGCACAGATTACTGATCTGACAACAAAACAGCATCAGTCTGAGTCTCTGGGTGCTGCCTGCCTTATTAAAATAGTATATGACACTGGAATATACAGTCATGAAAAAGGTTGAGTAAACCCCATTAAAAATGTTGACTTTTTCAACATATTTGAACAGGCTAACATTGGATAATGAAAAACACCCGCACACTGATGACATCACAAAGGTCACCAGTTCATTCCACAGGGAATCTCAAAAAATACTGCCCAGAGACCGCCTCCTCCAACATGTTTCACCCAATAGGGCTTGGTTGTACAGATAGGAGGGAGTCAGGAAGAACATTATTTTATACACACTAGGCTAAAGCTGGGTACACATGATTTTTTTTGTTTTAAGAATACTCATTCAATTTTCTAATATATTATACAGCAGAAGAAATGTAAGTTTCAGCCCTTTGTTAGGTTTCACTTTGATATATGTTAAAGTAAACCTGTATGGTGTAACCTCTAAACCTGTCAGGTACCCTATTTGTCCAAACTAACAGTGCTGTTAGCAAACACTTTTGTACTTTTGATCATCCTAATTTCTGTATGGTCAGGGATATTTTTCTTCATAGGCTCACTTTGTACCAAGGGCCTTGAATTTTTTCAACATAAAGCAGATTCCCACTGTGCAGCAGCCCAATGCTAGGCCCTCAGTGGAGAGTAGAGATCCTAAAATTAGACTTTTAAATGGAGGCGCTGAGACTTACCTCTTACATTACCAGATTCCTCACTTGAAACTGGGTGCTGCCCACCTGGTCCTATACTTACCCTTATCTTAGATCCATCAATCTTTACTGAACCATACAACCTTTCCTCCAGAAATTGCCTCTTTGTACAGGGCACGCCAAGCCCCATTTATTGTTATGGTAGGGTTATACTCCCAGCAACCGCTTGAGGCCTCCATGATTTTCTCATGAGAACAAATAGTGATGCAGTGCACATTTGCAGTGCAAAGTGGCCATTTTATGAGGAATGGCTGTGTGGCTCAGAGTGGAGCTGCACTGAAGATTGCTAGATCAGGGCTGAAAGTAAGTTTTGGAGATGAGTTTGGTCATGAGCTGTGGGGCAGCAAATGAGCTACCCTGAAGAGTGTAGTAGAGATAAGCTTGGCTGTCCTCTGAGCTCACCTAAGCTTATCTACACTACGGTACAAGTAAAAAAAAAAAATATATGTTTTTTAGGTAAGGCAGAAGACAATTCTCTCTACATATTTTGCTCATTGGATCATCCCTGGGGTTCACTGGGACACAGAAATTGAATAGGTGGCTGTAACTTTACATTGCTGCAACTTCTTTAGATTTAGCCATACAAACAAGTATCACACTTTGGCTATATGGCTGCATTTAAGTAAGATTAATTATTATGACGACCAAGGTCAGTTTTGCTATACTGGTCAATCCAGGTGACATCTGAGTAGGTAATAGGTGAAACACTTTTTAAGTGCCACACACTCTGCAGTTTTGGAAGCCTTACACCTTGAATGGCAGCTCTTACAGTATGTGTATAGACAGCCTTTATTATACTTGTTTTTTAAAAGAGACCCTCTTAAAGAGGAATTTGTAAAAGTTAAATGTGTAAATCAATGCACAATGCAAAGAAACAGTGTCTAATTCTGCTGAGAATTTTCTCTTCTTTTTTTTTTATGATGGAGAACACATACCCTATTTCACACAGCGTGCAGTACACATAAGTTTTGCATGTTCTACTCATTTCTTATTCTGTTGAATTCACTCCTATTGTTAACCCAATCAGTATCATCACATTATATTTCTCGGCTTGCTAGCTCAGTGGTGCATTAAAATCTGGTTGTATGCTAGCAGGTAGAAAACCATACACGTGTTAATCAGATCAAGGTTTTGCAATGTAAATAATACATTGGATTTTGTCTTCTCCTTTATCATTGTTGGGAAAAAAAATGTCAATGTGTTACAGTGTAAAGAAAATTACATTTTGTTTTGCGTATCTAGCCAATATCACTGTGCAGTTCTGAATATTTTATTTCACAGCAGCCCAGCAGATTTCCACTACAGGTTCAGTTTTCATTTTCTAAATGACTGGAGCTTCTGGGCATACAGTGCTGGTGTCATTTGAACTTTCTCTCATATGATTTATATATCGTGCTTGGAAATAAATTAATGGTGAATCGAGATCGCCCAGCACATCTTTGACTGTAGTTTGACAATTGAAAGTGATTGCAGAGAATGAATAGTTGAAGTGTGTGAACTAATGGAAGTTGAAATTTACAGGATTCTTTTTTTTTTTTATACTGTTCTTTAACATAGAGTTTTTTTACATATATTGCTGGGGAAATGCATGTCACTATTTTGACTAATTACTAGCTACTAGGTTATGAATATTAATAACCATGATCTTTTTCATACTGGATAGAGTCCTAATCTTGGCTACATTTACTATAGTAAGCATATTGTATATAAAAGAATAGTAGCTTGTGTTCATGCATCATCCTGAAGCTTTGCCTATATGTTCTTGCATTAGTGATAGTCTAGGCCAATGGTGCTTAACATTTTAATGAGGAATCCACATAGAATGTGTTGTTCTGACACCTTATCTTGGCTTTCATATAGCAGAACAAGAACATTGAAAACAAATTACATCAAACAATATTGACCAGCAACCCCAGAAATAATCTTGCATTATTTTGATTGCTCTTAATCAGCCTTTCTCAATATTTTTACTTTGAAATATTTTTTCCAATCTTTCGTAATTCCCTGCTTAAATGATATTAATAAATTATTATAGCTAAAACTCATGATACGTTGTATAATCATCTGATTAGTAAGTTTGTTGAAAAAATGTGCCCCTTTTATTGATGGTAAGTGGAGAATGCTCTTATACATTGATGTTCAGCATAAACAGAAGATCAATTCAACAATGCTCACTTTTCAAGGAAGCCCTAGCAGCTTCAAAAGAAACCCTAGGGTTCCATGGAACCCTGGTTGAAAAAGTCTGCTCTGAATTAATTAAACATTATGTCCACTTGCTTTCATTGCTCTTTCACTGCTTTATTAAAACCACCTTCCGCCTACTTAATGTAAAATAATGGCCGGGCGGGAGTACTGTTATCCCAGGAGGGCGTCATATGATGTCCTCCCATTTGCGCACCTTGTGCGCACCCTAGAGGCGAGCAGCGCCCTGACCTATGACCCATTGTAGAAACACAGATTGTTGTACAGGGCTGGCTGTGCATGGCCCTGGTAGAATGTGATTGATGTAATTGGTCACTATTGTGACACTGTACTGCTCTGGTCACAGGATGTAAAAAAAAAATGATTATTATTTTTTACATACTGTCACCAGTCAGTGTTCCTGATCACCACCATAGAAATCTTATGGTGACAATGCAATGCTCTGATGACAATATGTACAAAAAAAAAATTGAATTTCTTAATTTTCAAAAAAATTTGTGACAAAAGAATTACAACTTAAAAAAACTCACCGTGCCTCTTACTAAATACCTTGGACTGTCTACTTTCCAAAAAGGGTTCATGAGGGGGGGTGGTGTTTGTACTGTCTTGGCATTTTTTAAGGCCTCAAGAGATAGGCCATCAGCACATCAGGACTGATCAATTTTCAAATATAAATACAATTTCTATTATTATTATACAGGATTTATATAGTGCCAACAGTTTGTGCAGTGCTTTACAACATGAGGGCAGACAGTACAGTTACAATTCAATTCAATACAGGAAGGCCCATTAGAGCTTACAATCTAAAAGGGAGGGTCAAGTGATACAAAAGGTAATAACTGTGGGGGGTAAGCTGATGGAGAAAATAAATGTACAATTGTTAGGTGGAGGCAGGATGGGCTTCTCTGAAGAGAAGTGTGCAAAAAATGGTTTCCCCCTTAGTGTTTGGAACTTTTTTGGCACTTTATATTTAGTAATGCAAGTAGAGAAATATTTGTAAAAAAAATATAATTTATTTGTACATATTAAAAATGTAAATTGTTACATATACAAAAAGTGCACAAGATACATAGCAATGTTTACACGACACAATGTTTACATGATGCAATGAACTAACAATACACCAACTGTGAATGATGCAATGATAAAGTTGTAACTTCCTCTAACCGACGCATTTCAGAGAGCACAAACTTTCCTTCATTAGGGATATGGGAGGTGTCACTTCAAATCAGTCACATGGCATTGCACGTAGACATTACATGTATCCTCTTAAAAACAAAATCTGATAATTCTGCCTGTTCACCCAGTCATTGACACACCATCCACAATTCGTTCGTAAGAAAACAGTGACGAAGAATTGTGGTTTTAGAATTTCTTGGATTTTTGTGGTCACAAGCCACAAGTATGGAAAACAGGTGTCACTGAGACGCGATAAATCGCCGTCCCTGAAGATCCTGGACTATAATAAGTGTGCTCAAATTAAATTCCCTGTAAACCGTTGTTGTCAGGGTGGTGTGTAGTGCAATGTCATTGATTGGGCTCCTCCCTTCCGTCCACTGGATCTGTAGGTGTGAGCCCAAAGAAGGCCACCATGGGAGAGGGTATGCAGGAGAAGCAGTGTGTCAGATTCATGAAGCTAGGTTTCGGTAACAGCTAGAAGATTAAAGGAAAGATTAAAGAAGTGAGTTTTTTTCAGACGGAGCAGGCATTCTACAGGGTAGAGGAGAAGGGGAGGCTGGTTTTGGGAAGAAGAGGAATGAAAACTAAATTGTGTGGATCGTGGCTGCTACCAGAGGGTGCAGGGGGATTGGTGCGTTGGGTACAGTAAATAATGGAGAGCCAGGGTTTGAGAACACCATAACTTTCCCACAGACTAAATAATATATACTAATTTGGGTTATTTTTAACAAAGAAATTTAGCAGAAAGCATTTTGGCCAAAATTTATGAAAACAATAATTTATTTGCAAAATGTTAAAACAAAATTTAAGAAAAATGTGTTTTCTTCAGAATTTTTTGTATTTTTTTTTTTTTTATATAGCAAAAAAAAAAAAACCCAGTGGTAATAAATAGCACCAAAAGGAAGCTCTATCTGTCTCAAAAATAACAATTTAATTTGGGCACAGTGATGCATGACTGCGTGATTGCCACTGAAAGTGTGACAGCACTGAAATCTGAAAATTGGACTGGACAGTAAGGGGCTTACAGTGTCTGGTATTTAGGTGGTTAAATAAAACATATTTAAGTGTTGAATTGCCATTTTCAGGGTCTTCAAATGTTGAGGTTGCTAAAATAATAAGTAGCTTTCATAAGAACAGGTTTTGTGATCTAAACTGCTGACCCAGAATACTGATTGTACACTTCTGCTCAAGGGCACAGCCATACTATTTGAATACTAAAGCTCAATAGATCCATCCACATAACAAATACATAAATCTATCAATAATAGCGCAATATATTTTTTATCACTAGTTTGAAGAGCCTTTTGTAAAGCAGGTACCAAATATTGCCATGCATTCATTGTGCTTACCAAGTAACATATGGGCTTGTTCATTTGCATGTCAAACTCGAAAGCAAGTCAAATGGAGATATGGGAAACCATGCCTTCAGGTGCTTTCGGGAAAAAATGGGTTGCTTTTGAGGCGATGTTTTTTTTTTTTTTATCCACTTACCTTTTGTTCATTTTCCAGGTTCTTTAAAAATGCTTCAAAGACTTAAGTCCAGAACAAAGCACAACAACTCATGTACACTAGTCATATCTCTAGCTCTTCTACCATCTTTGTAATTATTGACCATCTAGCCATGTGACTGTTGATAGCAAAAGTGCTTGAACCTGTAACTTTTGGCATTATATGATAATATTATTGGTAAAATCTAATGACACCAGAATACAGTACTACTGTGTATCTTCATAATGTACCAGCTGTAGTTTTTCTTCATATCTTGGCCTATGAAATTACAGTACAAGTAAAGTGAAGGGATCATTTCTTTTTTGTAGTGAACAGATATTACAAGCACTTTCAGTGCTTGAAAGTGCTTGTAATCACACGATAATAATGGCCAAATAATTATACTTTAAACTGTGTCACTACTTGCAAATATCAAGCAATATATACCCACCCTTCAAGAGCAAGTTCGAGAAGTAACATACATAAAAACATTATAACATACAGTTTTGCTCCAGAGTATATCAGTATATATAGTAAAGGAAAACATTTCCCTCACACTCTGTGTATTATTTTTACTAGTTTATCCACAGCTACAGCCTCACTAGAAATCTCTACTGTTATTTAGTCTAGAGGTATTTTTCTCCAGAGCATTGATTCAAATATCACAATTTTTACTACCTTTGATGCATTTGTGTTTTGCAGGTAGCTACCATTTTCTGACACTTACAGTTATATCATTTCCTTTGGAAAATGTGTCTTTAGGGATTGTGTGCAGTAACTTATTGCCATACTCCAAAATCTTTTAGTTGTAGATGGTAATGTTGGCGTGCATGTAAAAAAATGGATTTTGTGCTTGCCTGTAAAATCTATTTCTTGGAGTACATCAGAGGACACAGAACAGCCTTAATAGACATGACTACCTGGGTTATGTGCTACCTATAGGTGGATGGACACTGGTAAACAAAGACAGAAAGTATTCCCTATATAAACCCACCTCTCAGAGCATCTGTTTTGTAGCAACCAATATCTGCCAACAGAGAGGGAAAGAATCTCTGTGCCCCATGATGTACTCACAGAAATGGATTTTACAGGTAAGCACAAAAATCCAGCTTTGCTTTTTCATGCACCAGGAAACACAGAGCAGGCTTAATAACCATGACTACCTGGGGTGTCCCACAGCACTGCCGATGAGAGGAGGGAGACACAGCCACCACTGCCAGGACAAAGCTACACAGCATCCCTCAAGACATTGCAACCAATTGCAGCATCTTTAGTGGCAATTACATCCACCTAATAAAAACTTGTATAGGTGTGAATAAAAGACCAGGTTGCAGCCTTGCATACCTGTTCCACTGAGGCCTGATGACGGATAGCCAAAAAGGCCCCTACACATCTGGTAGAGTTAACCATCACACAAAATGAAAGATTCCTTCCTTTCAAGTCATAGGCTGCTGAATCCAACATGAAATGTCTGACTAAGAAGCCAGCTGACCCTTCCTACAATATTCTGGACAATCAGTGAATCCGACTGCCTAACTGCAGCAGTAATTTTTAAAAACAACGTTAAATCGTGTACCACATCCAACGTGTGAAGAGCTCTATCCCCTGGCAACTCAGGCCTGGGGAGAAAAAAATACAAGACAATGTCCTAATTAAGATGAAAAGACAAAACTACTTTTGGTAAAAAAGACAGAAAAGGATGAAGCA
This sequence comes from Pelophylax lessonae, assembly GCF_965119305.1. Lineage (NCBI taxonomy): Eukaryota > Metazoa > Chordata > Amphibia > Anura > Ranidae > Pelophylax > Pelophylax lessonae. Next base: position 143,545,489 of record NC_138776.1, read on the forward strand.
CTACCTTGTCTTTATGCAGTATCAGAAAAGGCTCCCTACAGGAGTGAGCTGCCAATTCTGATATTCTCCTTGCCGATGTAATAGTGACCAGGAAAACAACTTTCTCAGTCAGAAGCACTAATGGAATTTCCCCAATTGGCTCAAATGGTGGTCTCTGCAAGACTGACAATACCAGGTTGAGACCCCACGGAGGCAATGGAGATTCAGTTGGAGGCAACATACATGTGGCTCCATGAACATGGCTTCTGTAAAAATATTGCCAAGGCTGAAATCTGCCCCTTTATAGTACTCGGGGCCAGCTTCAAATCTACTCCCAACTGGAATGCATTGAGGAAAAGGAACTGCCTTGAATGAGGCAATCATCTTCCCCAACACCCTCATGCAAGTGCGGACTGAGCGATTCCTCAGCCCCCTGACCTTCTTGGAGGCACACGCTTTGGAGGAAGAAAATCTTTTAACTAGACTGTATCCCATATCAGGCCTAAATATTCCAGTCTCTGGGTTCTTAGCAAGACTGACTTTTGAAGGCTGAGGATCCAGCCAAACCTTGCTAACATCTTAACTCATCTTAACTGTAAGGTCCACATCGTGCCACAGTTAGAGCGCCGACTGCTCTGAGAAACAGGTTGTCCAAATACCCCAAAATGGACACCCCCTAAACCTTTAAGAGACCCAGTATTGGGGCCAAAATGTTTGTGCACACTTGAGGGGCAGTGGTCCAGACAGAATGGCAAGACCACAAACTGGTAATGCTGATCCTCTGAAGCAAAGTAGAAAAACCTCTGACGTGGAGGATAAATTGGGACATGCAACGTAGAACTATATACTGTTCAAATTACAAATGTTCTAAATTTGCAGTACAGTTCACTATCATGTCCTATCTTTCTTGTTATGCAACAGTTGCTTTATTAAATACGATTTGAATTAATAGGAATCATTTCCTACTTTTGAAGTACCATAATCCTGTCAATAACTATTTGCATTTTTATAAGTTTAGTTTGGAATTGTAGAACTTGTCACCGAGTCCACCAAACAACAGTTGGATTGGTCAGGTTTGATGTGTGTGTGGGTAGCTTAACTGGTTTGTTTGAGCTCAGCTCATATTAATGTCCCTTCTGGGTCTCGTGAGGGAACTTTGACGCACCTACTGTTGTGATTTTATTATGGCTATTTTAATATGATAACATTTACATTTGTGCAATGTAAACCTCTGTATACTCATTTAGAAGATTGCTTTCTTTCTAAATACTCTCAATATTTATCCAGGGGTGCAGAAGTAGCTGGAAGTCTTTCCATACATAATCATTATGCAAAAAAGGCTTCTACATCTCTGGTTGTAAGTGGGTAGTCACTGGCCTTGGTAACTCCTATATGCATTTCTTAAATTATGTTAGCATACATCTTCCAGTGGACATATTGCTTCTTACTGTCCAACAGACAGTCAGAGCCCATTCAGACTTACCTAATCTGTTGTGTTGCAATACTGCATGCGTGTTACTGTGGGTTATGTTGCATGTTAATGTAACTTGCATTAAGTCCAGCTCATTCATTATGAGGGAACATGGTGAAATATCTCTGGGTAGCAAAAGCACTTTTGATTCTCCTGCTCATCATTCTTCAAATGTTAACCCTTATATTCTCAGATTATGGGAATCAGTGATCAAATAATTTTCTAAATATCAAGCAATGTATGGAAGGCCTAAAACCTATACATGCAGCTTTAACAATTTAAACTTCAGTGACAGACTTCTATCCACCTCTAGGTTTAAGCTGCAGAATGCCACAGGAGCTAAAAACATGGGATAGCCAACTGTAAAAATAACAGTGTCACTTCTGAAGAAAGGGCAGTAGTAGTAATAGTTACCTGTATAATTTCAGAGCCCTGCTGTTACCCTTCTTCAAACCGCAAATGGGCGTTCTGCAGTGCCACAGAATATGTTTACTTTATGGATGCAAGATTCATCAAATCAGAAAATCTATAGAAGCTACCATAGATATAGCTATAGTCCTGATGCATATGTCAATGTCATCCTATATCTAGTCTTGCGTGAAATACTAAAACCAACTAGTAGCACACATGTGCACTGTGGATAAGTGTCTTCCCTTAAAATATTGAAAATGTTTTCACCCCTACTTCCTGCACAGATGATTAATGGAGAATACATTTTGTAGAGCAAATATCTAACACCCACAAAAGCAATCTAGACTCTTTCAACAAGCCCCATTGTAATTCATGTTCCCTTTAGTCCTGCAATCTTTCTGCAACTGCAGATGTGGTCCCACCACAAGGCATTGCTTATGAACTTTCTAGAAGCTACACAGTCCAAAAGAGTACTGACATCAGGACCAAGACTGACAATAAACTCTGCAATTTGTTTTCTAACAACAGGTTTACTAGAAATTAACCCATGCATTTCCCACCTAACTCCCCTCTCTGTTAGTCAATTGCCAAATGCAAAGACTTCAGAGAGCGTTAGAAGCTTTTGTATTTGACAGTTGACTGACAGAGGTTGGCCTTTATCATGAAAAGAGGGTCTGCAGGTAAGAAACTTTGTAACTGATAAATTTGCTGTTGTGGTTGTTAACCTCTGAAATAAAAAAAGAACAAAGCATATCCTTATAGAAAGTGTACTTGCCTTAGTCCATAGCACCTACGCTTGATTCTGGTAGCGCTACGTCGGTCGCGCGCCGGCAGTGGCGCGCTCCCGCCCCCACTCTGCTGTGGGGAATCTGATGCACGGGGCAGGCGGCTCCGATTGCCGCCTGACACTCGCAATCGCTCCCCACTGAGAGAGAAGAACGGTCAGCTGTTGTAAACACAGCTGATCGTTCTCTCTGGAATGATCACAGAGCTCCTGTGATCCTTTTATGTAGGAACACAGGTTTCTATGGTCATTCCATAAGCCCCACCCCCTTACAGTTAGACTCTCTCCCCTAGGCTCACATTTAACCCATTGATCACCCACAGTGTTAACCCCTTCCCTGCCAGTGTCATTATTAGAGTAACAGTGCATATTTTTAGCACTGATTACTGTAGTAATGTCACGATTCCCCCCAAAAGTGTCAAAAATGTCAGTTAAGGGTCTGATCTGTCCGCCGCAATTTTGCAGTCCCGCAAAAAAACGCAGGTCGCCGCCATTACTAGTGTAGCGGGGTTAAACATGCCTAAAGACACTGTTTGATATGTGGGAAGGAACTAGGCTCCCTCTAGTGGTAGCTGCATGGAATTTCCCGGGCTGTGACTTCCTTTTCACAAGATGAAGAAACTACATCTCCCAGGCTGCTTTGCAAGATCCAGGAACTAGGCTCCCTCTAGTGGTAGCTGCATGGAATTTCCCGGGCTGTGACTTCCTTTTCACAAGATGAAGAAACTACATCTCCCAGGCTGCTTTGCAAGATCCAGGGTGCACGGCTGCACCGCACGGCACTATGGGGGAGGTTATTTAAAGGAGAGAGAAGCGCGCGAAGGGGGGCCTTTCTGCGCTGGACTCTGAGGAACCAGCGAGCGAGAGTGAAGGACTGACACTGGATATTGGGCCAGAGCCTTTTAGCCTGGAGGGACGACGTGGAACCGTCCCATCTCAAGCACGAGGCACATTCCTGGAGGTCATACTGCTGTTTGCCGAGACCGGAAGTCATCCGCCAGAAGGACCCCGCGCGGCTGGCATATAGCCAAAGGACTGAGACCGCAGTGGAAGCGCGCGAAGGAGAAACTTCTGTTGGTGAGAGGGCACATGCCCAATAACTGACTTTATCTGCTGAAGAGACAGTTTTATCTACAGATAGCGGTAGCGCAGCAGGAGGTGATAAAACCCCGGGGTTTATCACCATACTCTCTCAGGAGACTCATAGACAAACAATAAGGTCTGTAAAGGAGTCGCCAGAGGCTTATCTCTCTCGCAGAAGTTATTGCTCAGTTACGCAGACACCCTGCGGTGACAACTAACAGCTCGTTGTTTTCTCTCTCTTGATCTTTATTCCTAATCTGGATTACAAATGAGCTCTATTCAATAACCTTGCTAGCGAAGATCAACAAGAAAGAAGAGAACTCTGGGGGAGGGACTCAGATAGGCCCACCTACCTGGTACTGTGTCTAGCCTTAATGCAGGAGGAGTGTGGGGGTATTCTTTTACCTTTTTAAAGCTGTTTTAAATAACCTTTTATGGACTTGTATTGTATTGTATTGTATCTCCCCTATTCAATTTGATATATAGTAAACTAAGTTTGGTTAATTACAATCCTGTGCGTTGTTCCATTGTGTCACCCAGAAGGACTACCATTCAAGAAGGTAACAAGGTATTGTTGCATAGTGAAGTATTGTATTCCAATCTGTGTATCCATTTGATAGTCCAGTCCTATTCTGGGTCAGTTGTGCCTGAGGAGGGATCGAGCCAATTTGATTGGGTTGTTAGGCAGGGTGTAGACCCAATAATATAATCAGCAGCTCCTGCGGGGGTGGTGCTACACGTGGGGGCTCGTCCGGGATTTCTACAGTCCTGCAACACAACCCTCTCAGCCCCAGAATCCCCTCCCACGCAGAAATGGATCCTGTCGCTGCTGCTGAGTGGTGCAAGGAAGAGAATGTCATAGTGGAAAATGGCCTGGTGGTTGAAATCAAGGGAGAAGCCTGGACTGAAGAAAAGCTCCTCCCTGTTTTAAGGGCACTATCCACAGACAGGAAATTCTGGGTGATTGACATAAAAACTGACACCACTGCCCCACACACGTATGCACTGTGTGAGTGGAGGAAAGGGGTCCCTGATTATTTCAATGGAAACAGTGTAAAAACTATTGACCAAACAGAACTTTTCCTGATACATCCAGGAGTTCCTACTGCGGGTCCCTCATCCACCACCCCTGGGGTATCCAGCCAAGAAAAAGGTGTCCAAGAAGGGCATCCTGAGTCATCACCTTTGTCGACTTTTAGCTCAGAACTGTGTGCTGTTCTTGGGGAGATTGTGGCAAAATGTAGCAGGGACTCCTCGAGCTATCTGATGACTGGATATAGGAAGCTCCGGACATTCTCTGGGAAACAGCCTGTGCCTTCAGCAGAAGATGGGTTCGAAGAGTGGCTAGATACCGCCACTCAGGCTTTGGAGGAATGGGAGGTACCAGAACAGCACAAGAAGCAGAGGATCACAGAGAGTTTAAGGGGACCTGCATTAGAGGCTGTACGTAATCTAAAGCTTAGCAAGAAGAACTGCACTGCACAGGATTATTTGGACATTCTGCAAGATGTGTTTGGTCGGACGGAGAACGCGGCTGAACTTCTCTACCAGTTGGACCACTGTTATCAAGAAGAGGGGGAAAGTTGTCCGAATTCATTAAACGTCTGGATAGGATTATCCACCAGATTCTGTTAAAGAAAGGAATAGACCCCCGGAAAATAGATGAGACTCGTGCACGACAGGTTCTGAAAGGGGCTCAACCTTTAGATCCCATTGCCATACTGTTACGAACTCGTCGAGATGGCGGCATTCTAGAATACCCCGATCTGATTCGAATGGTCAGAGAGGAAGAGGTCATGTTGGACAACAAGAAGAAAAGTCGGCAGTTTGACTCAACTGCCCGGGTTGGAGTGATAAGTGTGGAAGAGGGTGACTCTCAAGTTGAACTCCTAAAGACTCAAGTGTCTCAGTTGATAGAAATGGTGTCCATCCTGACTGGTCAGGTATCCACTCTACCCAAGGGGAGTATATCGGAGAGGCCAGATGAACCTGTTAGTCTCAGCACAGATCCAGAGCCACGGCCTGCAAGATTGTTAACTTGTTTCAACTGCGGGGGAGTTGGGCATGTTAGAAGGGTATGTCCCAGCTCAGGAAATGCTGCCGCGAAACCTCGCGAGCCAGCGGGAAACTTCAGAGGACACCGGTGAAGGAGTCAACCGGGTGTCCGCCAGTCTTAAGGGACTCCAGAAGTGGTGCAGGATCAGGGAAACTGAGTCAGGGGGTCAGACCCAAATATAACACCCCCAGTTCTAGACTCCGGGTTACTGAGGGAAGGAAAGTCAATGCACACCGGATTCGGCGGGGGCCTAGATCAAGGAAGAAAAAGGAGAAGAGGGCCAGGGTACAGAGAACTGAATCAGATAACAAGGCTACATCAAGAGAATTCCCAACTAACTTGGTCGGGCCCTCCCCAGTGGTCTCGGTTCAGGTGGAAGGAATTTACACAAGAGCCCTCCTTGACACAGGGGCCCAGGTGACTCTTTTGTATAGAGACTTCTATGATAAATATCTTACCCATCTACCTTTGCAGAAGTTGGAAGATCTGGAGATATGGGGTATTGGGACCCAAAGTTTTCCCTATGACGGGTATCTGCCAATCAAGTTGACCTTTGATCCATCAGTGGCTGGTGAAGCGGAAACCTTCGACACCTTAGCGGTAGTCTGTCCTCGTCCACCAGGGGCCAACAAAAGCTCTTTCATCGTAGGAACAAACACTGACCTGGTAAGGCGCCTTCTGATACAACTGGTCCAGGGACAAGGTGCTCAGGCGCCAAGGATCCATCCCATGCTACGGCAGGCCTACCAACGATTAGTGTTGGAGCAAGAGACCCCCGCAGAAGGAGTTGGACGACTCTGGAAGCTGGATAGAGCAGAAAAGGTCTTACAGCCAGGAGAGGTGGCCTGTTTTAAGGCTTCTGTTAAACTCACATGGCAACAGCCGGGTCCCTTCATTATCTTTGAATCAGGTCAAAAGGAGAGACAGAGAGGGATAGAAGTGATCCCTGAGGTGATCCCTTTGAAGGTGTTACAGGAAAACCGTGGAAGGGTTTTAGTGAGTGTCAGAAACACCTCTATTACACCAGTGAAGGTACCGGCCAGAGTGCTCCTGGGCCAAGTCAACCCGGCTACCCCAGTTGCCCCCATTGATTTCAAAGAAAAGGAACAGGGTGAAGCGGTTATAGAGGAGCTTTGCTCTGGAAACGCTGCCCTCCCGCCGGAATGGGTGAAGAGGGCCAAGGCACAACTTGCTCGATGGAGGGAAATATTCTCTAAGGACGAGTTTGACGTGGGATGTGCCAGGAGCGCCACTCATAAGATCCGCCTGAGTGAGGACAAGCCTTTCAGGGAGAGAGTCCGGCGAGTCCCCTTAGGTGACTTAGAAGATCTACGTCAACAGCTGGCAGAGCTCAAAAAGATCGGGATTATCCGAGAATCCAGGAGCCCGTATGCTTCCCCGATAGTGGTAGTCCGGAAGAAAAATGGATCTTTGAGGCTTTGTATCGACTACCGAACGCTGAACAGAAGAACCATCCCAGACCAGTATACCACTCCTCGAATCGAAGATGCCCTACAGAGTCTGTCAGGGGCGAAGTGGTTCAGTGTGATGGACTTAAAGAGTGGGTATTATCAGATCCCCATGCACCCTGAAGATCGGGAGAAAACAGCCTTCATCACCCCTGTGGGGTTCTTTGAGTTCAATCGCATGCCTCAGGGGTTGTCCGGGGCCCCTGCTACCTTCCAAAGGCTGATGGAGAGGACCGTTGGAGATATGAATTTGATAGAGGTACTGGTATACTTGGATGATGTTATCGTGTTTGGCAGAACTTTAGAAGAACATGAGGAGAGGTTGGAAAAGGTCTTGAAGAGGCTACATGAAGAAGGTCTGAAACTTTCTCCTGAGAAGTGCCAATTCTATCAGTCCTCGGTCCATTACCTGGGCCATATCGTGTCTGAAGAAGGGGTGGCCACTGACCCGGACAAGCTGGATGCTGTTGCTTCCTGGCCGAGACCCACAAATGTGACCGAACTCCGGTCATTCTTGGGCTTTTGCTCCTATTACAGGAGGTTTGTGGAGGGGTTCGCCCAGATTGCCCGACCCCTAAATGAGCTCCTGAAGAATGAAGAAGATGATGTCCCTGAGTTGGTAAAGCCGGCGAAGTCCACCATAGGCCCCCGGAAGGCTAAGGAATCCATCCAGGATCAGTGGACCCCGGAATGCGAAGGGGCCTTTGTCCAGCTGAAGGAAACCCTAACCACTGCCCCTGTGTTGGCCTATGCGGACCCCACAAAACCATATGAACTGCATGTTGATGCCAGCCGAGATGGGCTGGGGGGGGTACTTTATCAGGAGCATGAGGGTCATCTGCGACCTGTTGCCTATGTGAGCAGAAGCCTACTGCCTGCTGAAAGGAATTATCCTACTCACAAACTTGAATTCTTGGCCTTGAAGTGGGCAGTGGTTGACAAATTGAAAGACTACCTGTACGGAGCTGAATTCATTGTCAAGACAGATAATAATCCCCTCACCTATCTGTTGACTACGGCCAAGCTGGATGCAACAGGACATCGATGGTTGGCTGCCCTCTCTAGCTTCAATTTTAGCCTGAAGTATCGGCCAGGAATCGGAAATAGGGATGCAGATGCCCTATCCAGAAGGTTGCATGTTCCACAGGAACCTGCGGAAGAATGGACTCATTTGGCTCCAGAAGGGGTGCGTGCCCTATATCAGGGAACTGAATTTCGATCCCGAGGAGGGTCAAGAGCAGAAGAGATTGGGGTTTCGGCTATCGGAGTACCCAAATGCTACTGCCAGGTGACCCAAGTTGAAGGGGAGGGTTTGCCCCGGCTGTCCAAAAGGGACTTGCGGAAGGAGCAGTTGGAAGACCCTTTGGGAAAACTTCTCTTGGAAGCCCTGGAGATCCAGAGCCCTGAGTTGCTTCTAACTGACTCCCCTCAGGGGGCCCGTCTGTTGCATAGAGAGTGGACCCGGTTACAGATCAGAGAAGGAGTGGCCTACCGGAGAGGTCCATCTGAAGATCTGGAGGAGAAGTGGCAACTGTTCTTACCAGCTAAATACAGAGAGGGAGTTCTGGCCGCTCTTCATGATAATCATGGCCATCTGGGGCCCGAAAGAACCTTTCAGCTTGTCAGGGACAGGTTCTACTGGCCTTGTATGAGGGCCGAAGTTGAAGGATACTGTCATTCTTGTGTCCGGTGTATACAGAGGAAGACTCTGCCACGTCAAGCAGCCCCAATGGGCCATCTACAAAGTCAGGGACCCATGGAGCTGGTGTGCATTGATTTCCTTTGCTTAGAGCCTGATCTGAGTGGCCAGGGGAATGTCCTTGTGGTAACAGACCATTTTACCAGATATGCTCAAGCATTCCCAACAAGGGATCAGAAGGCCTCAACGGTAGCCAAAGTTCTTGTAGAGAAGTTCTTTGTACATTATGGGTTACCACAGCGCCTCCATTCTGATCAGGGAAGGGACTTTGAAAGCAGACTGATCAAGAGACTGTTAGATATGTTAGGCATTCAAAAGACTAGAACCACTCCCTACCATCCACAGGGGGATGCCCAGCCTGAACGATTTAACAGGACTCTTTTGGATATGTTGGGGACTTTGAGCTCAGAGAAGAAACAGCATTGGGGCAGGCACGTAGCTGCCATTGTGCATGCCTACAACAGCACTGTCAGTGATGCTACTGGATATTCCCCTTATCGGCTGATGTTTGGAAGGGAGGCTCGGTTGCCAGTGGATTTGGCCTTTGGCATTTCGCCTGATCATACCTCTTCAGCATCGCATAGAGGATATGTGGACCGACTGCGGAAGAGTCTGAAAGCGGCCTATGACAAGGCTCAGGCCACATCTGATCAACGTGGACTGCGGAATAAAAAAAATTTCGACCTAAAAGTTCGGATCCATGACCTGCAACCAGGGGACAGGGTTTTGTTGAGAAACTTGGGTGTCCCGGGAAAACACAAGTTGGCAGACCGCTGGAAGTCCCAACCTTATGTTATCTGTAAGCAACTGCCAAACCTTCCTGTGTACCAAATTCGGCCTGAGGGAAGTGTGGGTCCATTGAAGGCTTGGCATCGGAACCATTTGCTGCCTCTCTCTGAAGCGGTTCGTATGCCCCCTGTGGAAGACTTGTCAGCGGCCCCTTCGACTTCTCGCCGGTCCAGACCAGTTACCAGATCTCAGACGATGCTCCCAGATGAGGGAGAGGGAAGTTCTCCATCTGAAGATTTGGAAGATGAAGAGGAGGTACCCGACTGGTTGTGGTCATCTCAGTTGCCAGAACCCACACCTGCCTCCCTGTCTTCGTCTGACTTGGCTGATAGAGGAGCCCTTCGGGCAGAAGCCCCTGAATTCATACCCTTTCATATGCTTCCAGAAGAAGCAGCTGAGGATGAAGATCCTGAGGAGGAGGTTGCACCCTTCTCTGAAGAAGAACTGACCTCTCTTGAACCATCAGGTGCCTCTGTGTTGGAACATGAGGAGGGGGACATGGAAGAATCCTCAGAAGTGCCTGATCCTAGTACCTCTGAGAGCATGCCTCCACGGGAACAGAGGGAAAGGAGAGTCATTCACCCACCTAAGAGACTGACCTATGATCAATTGGGTGAATGTTCGGAAGAAGCTGTTTTTATCTCCAAAAGGTCTCCTGACCAGCCTAGTTCCTCCACTGTAGATTTGGTGGGGGACAACCCTAGCTCACCCCCAGGCACAACTGTACAAGCCACCCAAGTTTTGGGGGGTCTGTGAGAGATCATGAGAACAAAGTATTGAAGTAGAAAACGTTTGCATTTAAGTTTGTACATAAGGATATTGGGTTTGGCCATTATAATAAGCACAGTTTTTGATGTTCACAATTTGGTTTACTTTGTGAGTTAATGTTTGCGCACATTTTGTTGCTCTGACCTCACTATATGTTTTTTTCTCTTTCTCACCTTTTGATGTTTTTTTTTCAACACAAACTTTAAGATGTAAGTGTTTAAGAAATTGCAAAGGCACATGTGCTTTTTAAAGGAGCACTATATAAAAGCACTAGAAATCAGCACTATATTAACACTGTAGAAATCACTTATTTGCTTATTAATTGCACTTTATCGTTTTACTGTTGCACTGCTATTAGAATACAAAATTGGATGTATTCAGATTGACTTATTTCAGCAAAATGTTAATGTTTTTGTTGTATAATGCCAACCTATGCACTAGGGTACATACTGTTGACCTCTTTGGGGACCAAAGTTTCTCAAGTGGGGGGAGTGTGTAGCGGGGTTAAACATGCCTAAAGACACTGTTTGATATGTGGGAAGGAACTAGGCTCCCTCTAGTGGTAGCTGCATGGAATTTCCCGGGCTGTGACTTCCTTTTCACAAGATGAAGAAACTACATCTCCCAGGCTGCTTTGCAAGATCCAGGAACTAGGCTCCCTCTAGTGGTAGCTGCATGGAATTTCCCGGGCTGTGACTTCCTTTTCACAAGATGAAGAAACTACATCTCCCAGGCTGCTTTGCAAGATCCAGGGTGCACGGCTGCACCGCACGGCACTATGGGGGAGGTTATTTAAAGGAGAGAGAAGCGCGCGAAGGGGGGCCTTTCTGCGCTGGACTCTGAGGAACCAGCGAGCGAGAGTGAAGGACTGACACTGGATATTGGGCCAGAGCCTTTTAGCCTGGAGGGACGACGTGGAACCGTCCCATCTCAAGCACGAGGCACATTCCTGGAGGTCATACTGCTGTTTGCCGAGACCGGAAGTCATCCGCCAGAAGGACCCCGCGCGGCTGGCATATAGCCAAAGGACTGAGACCGCAGTGGAAGCGCGCGAAGGAGAAACTTCTGTTGGTGAGAGGGCACATGCCCAATAACTGACTTTATCTGCTGAAGAGACAGTTTTATCTACAGATAGCGGTAGCGCAGCAGGAGGTGATAAAACCCCGGGGTTTATCACCATACTCTCTCAGGAGACTCATAGACAAACAATAAGGTCTGTAAAGGAGTCGCCAGAGGCTTATCTCTCTCGCAGAAGTTATTGCTCAGTTACGCAGACACCCTGCGGTGACAACTAACAGCTCGTTGTTTTCTCTCTCTTGATCTTTATTCCTAATCTGGATTACAAATGAGCTCTATTCAATAACCTTGCTAGCGAAGATCAACAAGAAAGAAGAGAACTCTGGGGGAGGGACTCAGATAGGCCCACCTACCTGGTACTGTGTCTAGCCTTAATGCAGGAGGAGTGTGGGGGTATTCTTTTACCTTTTTAAAGCTGTTTTAAATAACCTTTTATGGACTTGTATTGTATTGTATCTCCCCTATTCAATTTGATATATAGTAAACTAAGTTTGGTTAATTACAATCCTGTGCGTTGTTCCATTGTGTCACCCAGAAGGACTACCATTCAAGAAGGTAACAAGGTATTGTTGCATAGTGAAGTATTGTATTCCAATCTGTGTATCCATTTGATAGTCCAGTCCTATTCTGGGTCAGTTGTGCCTGAGGAGGGATCGAGCCAATTTGATTGGGTTGTTAGGCAGGGTGTAGACCCAATAATATAATCAGCAGCTCCTGCGGGGGTGGTGCTACACTAGTAAAAAAAAAAAAACAATAAAAATGATAAATCTTTCCTGTAGTTAGTAGACGCGATAACTTTTGTGCAAACCAATCTAAATACGCTTATTGCAATTTTTTTTACCAAAAATATGTAGCAGAAAACAAATTGGCCTAAATGTGGATTTTTACATTTGGGGGGGGGGGGGGAAATGTTTTATATAGCAGAATGTGAAAAATATTGGGTTTTTTTTTTTTTCAGAATTTTCTCTTTTTTTGTTTATAAAAATCGTACAGGTGATCAAATACCACCAAGTGATCCGACTTGTGATGCAACTTCCATTCAAATCAATGGGCTTAAAGCCATATCAAACACGGCTGCTAGGCAACCATTGATTTTGAATGAAGGCAGAAAAAACGCTGCTAAAAGCCAACGTGGCCAAACGTGCAATAACGCCAATGGAAAAATCTACTAAAAGCAGTTTTTACAGCTGCTTTTTCCTGGCGTTAGAAGTGGCTCTGCAGCTTGTTTTTTTCCGATGCCCTGTGTGCATGGGGCCTTAGCATTAGTAAGCAGAATATAAACTTTTTGTTGTTATTATCATGATTATTATTATTATTACAGGTACTTGTATAGCACTGTCCATTTATGCAGCGCTTCACATGTATATTATACATTCACATCAGTCACTGGCCTCAAGGAGCGTACAGTCTAAGGTCCCTAACTCACATTCGTACACACGCATACTAGGGCCAATTTTACCAAATAACCTACCAGCATGTCTTTGGAGTGTGGGAGGAAAGACATGGATTATTGGGTTTAGTTACCCTTTAAGAAAATTGTATACATTGAGACATGGATATTCTGGGTTTTCTTACACTTTAAAGACTAATACAGGTACTGTGGTTCCTGAACTGTATAACTGTGGTTACTTAAAAATGTTTTAGTTCAGGAAAACTTCTTTATTAAACACCCTATTTAGAAAAAAAATTAATGTAAAAGATACTTTTAGGTAAACAACAATAACTAAAATCGTGCGATCACTGAAAATATGAAGCCATGTTCTTTTAGAGCATATTTACAATTAGATTTTCTTAGATTGTGTATATAACTCCCCAAGGGTTAGAGTTTCATGCAGCATTTGCTCAGAATTCATCTATGCTTAGACATACAAGGATGATGACATTTACTGAATATTGCAGCCATGTCATTATTCACTTCCCGTTAGGAACTCCAATAAGTCAGATGTTAAATTTACATATATACAAAGTGCTGAATATTGTTTTAAAGCCTTTAAAGTAAGAAATATGGCTTTGCAATCAATCAGCTGTCTTCAGTTAAATATCATTGCAATAAAACTGTGTGATGTTTCTATATTAAGAGATAGATCAGCATGTCAGGATCAACACATTTTAATTTTGGGGTAGAGGAGTAAGCTTATTGCCAAGGGGCAGGGTAATAATTCACTGTCAGTAGCTGGTTATCATTGAAAATACGATAGCACAGTCTCTTGTGATCCATAGCTACAAGCATTAAAATTGTCTTTTACTGTATGACAATGGCAATATCATTCCCTAAAGAAACATTTTGCCTACAAAAAGGAACTAATTGGTAGCATTCCTCACCTTTTTCTACCAATGTTCTCAAGATAGTGATGCTCAAAGAATTTTAGCATTCTAAACATGTATTTTTAATGCATATTTTTTTGTTCTAGCCAATTAGCTTGTTTAATTACAAAGAACAGAAACAATAAGCTGCAATTTACAAGACAGAAGAATAGCAGAAAACATAAACTGCTCTACAATATTTCGATCAAGAGGAAATTAGGTAATGAAAATAAACAGATAATGATGATCCCAAAACACTTGGCAGAATTCTCATTTGTGAGGACCAGGTTAGCAACCATGCAATTAAAACAGCTTGAGGAGTTATTAACTAATGAAGCTTAAAATTTAAAAAATAAATTTGGCGATGCTTTTGAAATTGTATCTTCGTTTAGAGTATTGTCCTATTATTTATCCTAGTTTAAATAATTTTTTTTCTCTGCTGTGGTTAGCATTAATGAACTATGGATATTAACTATAACAGTAACTATGTTAAAAACATAAAATGCATCTGATACGTAGTTTGCTTCATTCAGAAATTGACAATTTTCTGAAACTATTTCTTTAGTACTGATAATGTATTGTTTATATAAGGTAATGATTTATACATATTTATTTTTTTTTCCCCTAACTTTTCATGAAATTTGCTATGCATAGTATCCACAAGATGGCATACCTATCTGTTAGACAGTGCATTCACCATACTTGCTGAATTGCTGGTTTGAGTAAATAATTTACAGGATAAAGGTGGTCATGGATGACTCTCTTTTTTTTTTTTTTTTTCGATCAGCCAAAAGGCAGATTGAAAAAAAAAAAGCAAATAGATTCCACCTTCCATACTTGTGAGGTGGATAGAGGAATAATCCCTGCTGAGACAAGATAAGTTTTCCAACATTCTCGTTGGAGGATGCAGACCTAAAGATGGAAGACATACCCTCTCTTTATCCTGATGACCATTTTCGCTGAAATATAAAGTGATGGACAATCTAAAAATGTATAGCTCTCACTTGAACTGGAGGTGTGGTGGATCTTCTTATGTAAACACCTATTAGACTGTTAACTGTCTAAGAGAGGACTTTATCTAATGTTAAAGAAATTTCCTGTAGTATCACCAGGACAGGAAATTAGACTGCAAAAAAAAACCTGTAGATTTGCTAATTCCCTGCTCTAAAAAAAGCTAAAACAATTTTAAAGTGATCAAAAATCAAAAGAGAAAACAGAGCGCCAGGTCAGTGCGAGTAAAAACAACAACACTTTATTCAAATATCCACTTACATCTGAATAATTTGCAGACTGCATGTAGAGGTGCTGTGATATTGTGTGGTAATCCAAGACAGTAGACTGGGTGGGCTGGAGGGCTACTGAAGATGTCCGAACCCGCTGAAGATGACTGCTGGGGCTAACAGAATGAGAAAACTCCAAGGCTTCCACTGCCGAGTGACCAAAGGTAAAACAGCCCGATAGAGAGACCACCGCTCACACAAGTCCAGACCTGCTGCATAAGAGAGCAGGAGAACGGTGGCATCACAGCGTCTTGTGCACCACTACTGGCTGCAACAAGACAGAGCACACAAGCTGGAGAGAGGTGTTTCTGAGGCCCCGTCTCCTTCTTTAGGCTGATCCACCCCCCAGAGGGGGAGAATATATACTATCAACCGGACGGCGATAAAGCTAATCATGAGGGGGAATGGGCGGGGCAGGGCTGTCCTACAAAAAGTTAAGCAGAAGCATCCACATAGCCGGGAATCGAGCAGCGATCTGGACAGAGCGGGTGGGGGATCGCCAAAGGCAATTATTTAAAGGACAAGTGAAACATTACATATATATATATATAAAAAGGAGCAAAAAAAGCGGATGGGCTTCCATAGTCCTCCAATCCACCCATGTCTAATGTATCAAGAAACCTGTCTCAGTACACTTACCTAAAAATAATTACCGAAGAAACATGTTCTAAACAATAAAAGTAGAAAATGTTATATCATTTGTTCTACAAAAATTTCATAATTTCATCTGTAAAAAAGAGAACAGGGAAAAGGGGAAACACATAATAAATAAATAAAAAGCACATAACAGAAGCAACATATGGACACTAAAAATGAATAATTATCATATGAGTATACAAGTGTGTGTATACACACACAACCATATATATATATATATATATATATATATAAGAAGGTATGCAAAGAGTCACACATTCAATGGCAACAGAATGTGAAGGCTACTTTAATAAATAACTACATCATGGACATGCATATAGCACATTGCTCTAAGAGTTAATACACAAAAAGGAAGATAACAAAAACATGAGCGACAGAAGGTTTACAAGATGGTCTTAATCTCTATTTCTTCACCTAACCCTCTGGGTGCTAAAGAATTGAGCATGAAAATCCAAAAAGTCTCTCTGCGACACAAGGGAGTCGCAGGGGAATGGTTTTAATGATCCAAACTCGCAGCCCTTTGGTGGACTGACTGTGATGAGAAAGGAAGTGCCTGGGGACACTATGGTCTTCAGACCCCTTCTTGATCAATCTCCTGTGGTTCACAAACCGTACCCGCACTGTGCGAATGAGGCAGCCCACATTTAAGAGCCCACAGGACCAGGACAGTCCGTACACCACGAATTGTGTAGAGAAACTGAAAAATTGTTTAAGGCAATAGGTCTTTCCTGAATGGTCTAGAAAGCTTTTTGGCAATGCTGGACGAATGGGCATGTTTTGTACTGGATTATTTGTATATCGTTTTCCTTTGGGAATTTCAGCTGCCCCTGTCATTAAATATTGGATCAGATTAATGAATTTTTGTTTGATTTTAAAACTTTGCTGCACAAATACCGTATGACAGAGAAAAAAATTGCAACACCCACTTTTTTTATTCTCTAGGACATCTGCCTGAAAAGATATATATAATGTTTGGGGGTTCTGAGTAATTTTCTAGCAAAAATTTATGATTTTTCCATGTAGGAGAGAAATGCCAGAAA
Organism: Pelophylax lessonae; assembly: GCF_965119305.1. NCBI lineage: Eukaryota > Metazoa > Chordata > Amphibia > Anura > Ranidae > Pelophylax > Pelophylax lessonae. The sequence continues at coordinate 143,562,356 of NC_138776.1, forward strand.
TGGCTTGGTAGGGAAGTAGTTAAGCTGCAAAGGCAGCTGGATGGGAATGTACCCATGCCAAGGCTGGTATGCTTTGCTTTGTGGGCATGTCAAAAATGATACCCTATGTTGCTTTTGGCGGGCAGTACCGCTGCGGAACCTGATCCATTCAAGTGATGATGCAGTGGACATGGTTGTTGTACAGCAGGGATCCTCAAACTACGGCCCTCCAGCTGTTGCAGAACTACACATCCCATGAGGCATTGTAAAACTCTGACATTCACAGACATGACTAGGCATGATGGGAATTGTAGTTCCTGAACAACTGGAGGGCCATAGTTTGAAGACCCCTGTTGTACAGGCTTTGCAGGGCAATGATTAGATGACATATTGCATCCTCCAGTGCCTGTCAAATGCCTCTGAAAAAGGATCCACTGTAGAATCTCTTTTTAGAGGATAGGTGAGGCCTGCCGCTTGTGTAAACCTGTCCATAAGTACACTTACACTTCCTTATGTTAGTCTTCACACAGATCAGAAAAGTTGCCATTTTCATAGCATCTTTGGGGGCCACATTTTAGTCACACTTAAAAAAGTGGCACCGGAGGGTGTCTGCTGTGCAGCTGCATGGGCGCTTAGTGTGACCTTGTGACAGGTGAGCTTTAAAACATTTAAACACAGTGATATTTTTTATTTAGGCTGCCCGCATTCACATATACTGTATTTCTTAGCAAAAAGAAAGTCATCAGAGAGCAGGTATTGTAAGTGTTGATTTATAACTTATTATGGCTTTGTATCGACCAGCCCTAAAATCCAGTTTATTTTATTTATTTATTTGTTTGTGTCTAAGAGCGGCTTTTTGTTTCCAGCCACAAGTCATGCTGTTATATCTGCCTAATTTGCAGTCAAAGAGCAGTGTGTAGCTTGAGATGTAGACAGTGCATCACTGTGCTAAAGTTGCTTCAGAGTTTTGTTACTTTGCCTGTAATGCTTCTGCTGAAAAAATAAAACAGGCTGCGTATTATGTTTGAGGCCTCATGTTTATGTATTTTTCTCGTGACAGTTGTATTTGCATCTGGAGGATAGAACTGGAAAAGGAGATAATGAAGGGAAAAAAATGAATGGTTGGCTAGTGCCAGTGGCTAAAACATCCTACCTGCTATTATTAATCATCTGTGTATGGCTCTTTTAATTGGCTTATGTAGTTCCTATATGATTCATGTCCACAGTAATTTGGGATCCTATTACATCCAGGTTTTGGGCATATAGATTAGTGGGGACCCTGGGTTCTTCTTCCCTCCCTCTCCCTATATGTCACTGCTTTATGGAGGGGTAGTTTGTGCAATATTTATTTTATGAAAGGGAAGATACATTGTTATAGCATGCCCATCAATATCCCCTTCCATTTGGGATGTTTATCACAAGGGCATGGAATTTTTTTCATACTCTGATGAGCTATATATTTTCACCTACAGATGGGTGTCCATGTAAAGGGGTCCTGGCAGTCAGTCTCTGTAGGATATTAAATGGATACATAAAGTTTCTATTTGGTCCCCTCTTTCTTCACCCCCCCCCCCGTATTGAACTTTACCTATATAGTTTGTAATCAGTGGGGAATTTATAAAAATAAGCGCCTGTATGTACACTATATTACCAAAAGTATTGGGACGCCTGCCTTTACACTCACATGTACTTTAATGGCATCCCAGTCTTAGTCCGTAGGGTTCAATATTGAGTTGGCCCACCCTTTGCAGCTATAACAGCTTCGACTCTTCTGGGAAGGCTCTCCACAAGGTTTAGGAGTGTGTCTATGGGAATCTTTGACCATTCTTCCAGAAGCCCTTTTGTGAACTCAGGCACTAATGTTGGACAAGAAGGCCTGGCTCACAGTCTCTGTTCTAATTTATCCAAAAGGTGTTCTATCAGGTTAAGGTCAGGACCCCAAACTCGCTCATCCATGTCTTTATGGACCTTGCTTTGTGCACTAGTCCAAATAATTTGGTGATGGGGGGATTATGATGTGGGATTGGTTTGGCCCCTTAGTTCCAGTGAAGGGAACTCTTAAGGCGTAAGCATACCAAGACATTTTGGACAATTTCAAGGTCCCAACTTTGTGGGAGCAGTTTGGAGTTGGCCCTATTCCAACATGACTGTGGACCAGTGCATGAAGCAAGGTCCATAAAGACATGGATGAGCAAGTTTGGGGTGGAGGAACTTGACTGACCTGCACAGAGTTCTGACCTCAACCCGATAGAACACCTTTGGGATGAGTTAGAGCGGAGACTATGAGCCAGGCCTTCTCATCGACATCAGTGCCTGACCAAATGCGCTTGTGAAAGAATGGTCAAACATTCCCATAGACACACTCCTAAACCTTGTGGACAGCCTTCCTGGAAGAGTTGAAGTTGTTTTAGCTGCAGAGGGTGGGCCAACTCAATATTGAACCCTATGGACTAAGACTGGGATGCCATTAAAGGTCATGTGCGTGTAAAGGCAGGCGTACCAATACTTTAGTAATATAGTGTAGATAGGACTGTTAGCCTCACTTGGCATTTTGTTAGGATGGGAAAGATCTGGGTCATGTGACAGCTGTATATCGAATAGGAAAAATGTACTTAGATTTTTTTTCTACTAAAATAATTATAGTGCCATCATCTACATACAGAAATAGAAGGGGCTATGTAAATTAAAATAATTACAGTGCCATCATCTACATACAGAAATAGAAAGGGCTATGTAAATTAAACAGTGTGTGTTTAGTATTCATTCAGACTGTGTGTTCAATTTTGTTTGCAGTATTAACCTATATAAAGTTTACATTGTAATATTGAGAGGATTTGGGGTGGGGTAGAGGAGTTACATGAAATTTGTAATTTCCTGCTGGATTCCTTTTAACCACTTAAGCCCCGGAGGATTTTCCTGCTCAAAGACCAGGGCCTAATTTGTGATTCGGCACTGCGTGATTTTAACGGACAATTGGGTAGTCGTGCGACGCTGTACCCAAATGAAATTGACGTCCTTTTTTCCCCACAAATAGAGCTTTCTTTTGGTGGTATTTGATCACCTGTGCGATTTTTACTTTTTGCGCTATGAACAAAAAAACAGCGATAATTTTGAAAAAATAACAATATTTTTCAAATTTTTTTAAATGAAATCCCCCCCCCCCCCCAAAAATGTAAAAATCTAAATTTCTTAACATTTTAGGCCAATTTGTTTTCTGCTACATATGTTTGGTAAAATTGCAATTAGCGTATTTTGATTGGTTTGCGCAAAAGTTATTGCGTTTACTAACTAAGGGAAAGATTTATGTCATTTTTATTGTTTTTTTTTTTTTTGTAACTAGGAATGGCGGTGATCTGCGATTTTTTTTGCGGGACTGTGACATTGTGGCGGACAGATCGGACCCCTGACTGACATTTTTGACACTTTTGGGGGAACCATTGACATTACTACAGTAATCAGTGCTATACATATGCACTGTTACTGTAAAAATGACACTGGCAGGGAAGGGGTTAACTTTATTCGTGATCAAAGGGTTAAGTGTGTTCCTAGGGGCGTGATTCTAACTGTAAAGGGGCGTGGCTAATGATGTAACCACAGAGACATACGATCCTACATAGCAGGATCGTGTAGTCTCTGCAGTTAGATCAGGGAGAATGACAGGCAGCTTTGTTTACATTAGCTGCCTGCCTTTCTCCCTCTCCACTGCGAGATTGCGGGTGACCGGCAGACATCGGAGCCGCCAGTCACTCGCGCGGACATGTCAGGGAATGAGCAGGGGGCGGGAGCGTGCCTCCGGCGGCGGTCGGAAAGCTGTTAATAACATTATTGTTTTTAAATTGGTTGTAAACTTCAGACATGAATTATGAACAAAGCATATCCCTCGATTGTGTGTACTTGTCTCTGTTAGGAACACCAAGTGTCATTTTTGTCTGCTGCTTCTTTTCTCTACTATCAACATGAGTCACTTCTGACAAGTTTTCCTGACACCAAGAGGAAACGATGACTGGGGAAGGAGTTCCTGCAGATTTACAGCCTCAACTCTGTTAATCTGAGCTCTTGGAGCTCTGCTCACGCTGCTCTTCAGAGTGTAACTTCAGCTCTCCACCCCCTTTTTTTCTAAACTCTCAGACAAGCTTTAAAATTTCAGCACTTTGAACGGATGTAGAGAAGAAGTGGCGGCAGATAAACATGTACAACTTATTTAGGATGATTTGTTTTATCTCTGTGTATCACCTGAGGCCAGTCCCTTCACTGGGTATATGTAAGGGTTTACAACCACTTCAAGGTAACTGGATGGAAGCAGAAAACCTTAATAATAACAGAAAAATATACAATGAAGCAGCATGATAGTTAGGAATAGCAGACATCCCAAAGGTGTTCTATCAGGGATGGAGATTTGTGTGGAAATGCCAGTAAACATGCAGTCTTCATGGTGTTTGCATTATTTCCCTGTGTTTGCCCTCTAGCTACTAAGGCTGGCCATACACGGTTCGAATTTCGGCCAGTTCAGCAGGCTGAATATACCAATTTGATCAATCGATCAACTTGGATACAACCAGTCTGCCGAATTCTCTTGCGATTATAGCTAGCGGCTGCTATAGCCGCTAGCTATAATCACGGTCTTCTCCCGGCAGGGACGGCTTACCTCGCCCGCCCCAGCTGGGAGAAGACAATGGCCCAGCAGGAGGGATTGCCACATCAGCATTACCTGTGTTAATGAGAGAATCAAGCTAATTTCTTTCCTGCAACCCGTGGTTGCAGGAGAGAAATTCGTTCTGTGTATGGCCGGCTTTAGGTTTCCTCCCATAATGCCTGTAATTGCGTATTACACATGTGTGGATGTTTTGTTTAAAGATGAATACTGTTAAAAATATATCATTTATTTATTAAGCAGGATTTATTAAGTAAAAACTAAAAATATTTGAACTATTTGTAAGACCACATTTTAATGAATGTTTAAAGCTGATATCCGGGATAAGCACATTTTGTCTAAATACAAGAGACATTTGTATTCTTTATTGTATTCTGCAATCTTGGTGTGCTTTGTGTATGTCTTCTAGATTTGTGCAGGAAGCCAGTGTTGAAACTTTGCCTCTGTGCAGGAGCTTCCTGTAATAAAGACCTATCGCTGATGCTCTCTCTCCCTGGGCAGGGTGACGGGTCTTGTCACCACCCCTTCCTGTAGTTTTCTGCAGACAGCCTGTAGTGTGTGGGGCCTGCTGCATTCCTCCAACAGCTCTGCTCTCTGCACAGGCTATGTACAACATAGTGATGATGTTACTGCTACTTTTACCTTTTCTGACTGAGCCTTATCCTCCATTCGTGTCTCACTTGCATTGGGAGGGTTTCAGCAATAGGCAGTGCTGTCAATCCAGAAAGCAGTGGGCAAGACTAGGGGTGGCCAGATACTGATTGACAAGCTACAGGCTTGGGAATTCGCATTGACAATGCTGGTAGCCATGTTTCTTTTTTTTTTTTTTACAAAATTGTTAAAGTAGATCATTACACAAGGGTAAAAAACCTTAAGTAAGCAGCTTCCCCCGTAGCCCCCCGAATACTTAACCTAAAACCGATCGCAATCTAGTGATGGCAGCTTTTGTTTTTAACACTGTGGTGCAAGCAGGCCCAGCCTACCTGAGGGTGGCAACTGAATTACCCACTTTGGCACTAGATCATAATTGTTATTCTTTTGCACGCATGTAAAATTCTGCATTTTTGCCCATAAAATAACTTAAAACATGTTATATTTTCTGAAAACAGAGGCTATGTAGAATAAAAAATAATAGTTGCAATTTTTTTGCTGCACAATATTTGTGCAACTATCAAATGCATATTTTCAGCAAAAAAATTTTTTAGTGTACGCAAAATAATTTAATTATTTTCTGCACACACTTGCTAAGACTTGACTTCTTTTAAGTTGTTATTACTTGCACTAAAATGTATCTCACATCAATATGAATGAAACAAAAATTAAAAAAAAAAAAATGCTGTACAACACCTTTTGTGCATCAAAGGTATTACACCTACTTGGCTACTGTGGGTGCTCCAATAACAAATTAAATAAAAATTAAAAAACGCTACTATGAATCAACAAAAATGCTCAAAACAACCAAACTCATTGTTGCGTATTCAAATAATGATACGTGCACCAGTTTATATTCATGAGTGACAATAACATTTATCCTTAACCATTTGCCGACCAGCCACTGTAGTTTTGCAGCGGCAGGTCGGCTCTGTCCCGTGAAACTACATACCTGTACATCACTTCGCAGGACCGCTAGTGTGGCCGCACACACGCAGCGATTGGCTACAGGGGGAGCCAATCAGTGGGTGCGGCGGCTGCGATGGCGGGCGGACACAATCGCTCCCCAGGGAGACAGAATGGCGGCCTGCCATTGTAGACACGGCAAACCACTGTTCTGTCAGTAATGAACACAGGGATCCTGTGTTCCTCTTATTTAGGAACACAGGCCTCTGTGTTCATGCAGCAAGCCCATCCCTGACACAATGAAATAGCACCCCCTAGGGTCACATTTACCCCTTTAATCGCCCCTGGTGGAATTTTTAGCACTGATTACTGTAGTAATGTCACTGGTCCCCCCAAAAGTGTCAAAAACGTCAGTTAGATGTCCGATCTGTCTGCCGCAATGTCACAGTTCCGCTAATCGCCGCCATTACCAGTAAAAATAAAAATGACATAAATCTTCTGGGTACAATATCCACTTAAGGCTAAACCTCAGAATCACCTATTTCCAGCAATCCAGCGGCACTTCTGGGTAGATGCAATGATGTCATAGGCCCCACCCTGACATATGTCGCCACACCCTTTTGATGTTACTCTTTGATAAAGTCACAAGAGCATGACGAAACATTTCAGGGGTAGATGCAATTATGTCATAGCCCCACCCTGACAAGTTTCGATTAGAGAGATCTGCACAGTTATATGCTTCCCTAGCTGTATCGGCCAGGGAAGGATACCTCCCAAACCAGAAGTGATGCAGAAATGGGGCACAAGTATTATACAAATGTACAGTCACAGTGTACAAATAGGAAAACGATGAGTATATTACAACTTAGCACAGAGGAGTAGATTTACTAAAACTGTAGAGTGCAAAATCTGGTACAGCTCTGCATAGGAACCAATCAGCTTCCAGGTTTTTTTTTATTAAAGCTTATTTGAACAAGCTGACGTTAGAAGCCAGTTGGCTACCATGCACAGCTGTACCAGATTTTGCACTTTCCGGTTTCAGTAAATCAACCTCCAATATCAACACAATATCAATCTTCAAGGGATTCTCTTAGAGTTAGTGTCATTACTGTGCTGCTTTTTTAGATTGTACATTTCTTGTTCATTTTATTTATACTTATTGTTAATTATTAATTCCTGTATCATATGTCTTCTGAGTGTAACCTTCTGAAAAGTAACACTTCTGGAAATGCTGTGGTGTTTATAAAATCTTTGATTGTCTGATATTCTGAGTGGGGGAGGCTTTGTTGCGTATATATAGCATAGTCAACCAACTGTTAGTTGCAGTAGGTAGTCTCAAAAGAGTGTGAAAAATGAGTGCTGTCAATTGCCCATCAAAGCTGCCTGTGGGCTGCTATCCTGAATTTTTTAACATAATGATGTACAGTCTTTTTCCCAACAACATGCTGCTCTTAGACTGCAGATTATGCAGATATATTCATTTTCATTGTAGCGAAAAACTAAATGCTGTTTTTTAGAGACAAAAACAAGTAAATAAGGTGGTATTAACCCAAAAGTAAACAATTGTTATATTGCAGCATACCAGTTCTTAGATGTGGGAACTGCATTAGTTTTCTTTCATTTATTTTCACCTGGTAAACTGGCCAGTAAGACCGGCCATACATTGAGTGCAATTCAGTTGGTCTGGCAGGGACGGCTGAATTTTGATCCATGTACGGGCAGGGAGGTTGTACAGAAGTCAATTTACTGAAGTCTATTGATTGGCTTCTGCATAACCGCCCTGCAGGATTTTCCCTGCCTAATCAACCTGCAACACTCATCGGTGTAGTCTGACAGTGAGGAAATCTTCCGCTGTCAGAATATAATAGCTTAGCTGGGAGGATTCCCCCATCCACTTTGAGTATGTGAAATCAAGTCAGCCTACTCGTTGAATGGGAAAAAAAGATGGACTCATCTATTATCTGCCATAGTCTGTTGTTTTTTCAAAAGAACAAGCTCTCTTGCAGATGTAGCAGTTAGAGGGATGAAACAAACCATTTAACACTGACAGGGGTGCTTGCAATGATCAGATTTTATTTATGTTAAACCTTTATTCAAAAAGGGGAAAAAAAAACTCCTTATAAAGCTGGAATTTTTCTTCAGTTTGTTAATGTAAAACACACACAACCCCAGATTAACAATGATGCTGTTCAAACATGATCCTGTGCTCCTTTATCTAGAGCAGGGGCATTCTGATACAGGATGAGTTTTGCTAGCCAGTTCACCAGGTAAAAAAAGTGAAGAAAAGCTAAAAAAAAAAAAAAAAAAAAAAATGCAGCCACCATATCTAATGATTGGTAAGCTGCAATATATTATAGTTTTGGTTTTAATAACGCTTTAAATCAAACCCTGAAATCCTAAATCAGTCCAAAAGGCAGAATATACCTAGTTATTTTTATTTTTTTTGCGCACTCACGGTACTGGGAGCCTGCCAAGAGAAAAATATGGTGGCTGATATTGCCAAACGAGTGGGCCCGTGTTTTACTACTTAGGCTGGCCATACACTATACAATTTTCTTGTTCAACTTTCCTTTAGATTTACCAAAACCATGTAATATGAGGTCAAACCTAAACACTTTCAATGTGTATGCAATCAGGCAGGCCCTTGCACTACATAGTTTAAGGTAAATCTAAAGGAAATTGAATAAGAAAATTGTATAGTGTATGGCCAGCCTTAATGTATGTCTACTGAAAACGTATGATAGGAAGTATGGCCCAGCTGAAGAGCCAGGGGCCTTATTCACTTTAAATCCTTAACCACTAGCGGACCAACCATGTAAAAATACAGTGGCGGGGCTGCAGTTATGTGCCAGTTCACATACATGTACGTGATTCGGCATTTCTGCTTAGGGGGCCTGCGCCTGTCCCCTCTTTCATGCTGTAATTCGATGCAGCACTAGTCGGTCAGCAGGTCCCGACCAATGATTTATAGCTGGGACCTACTGGTTTACTAACAACACAGGGCTCTGTACAAGGAGCAGCTGTGTAGTTGTTGCAGGGAGAAAAAACAGCCACATTAATTAGTAAAAGCAGCACACGTGTTAGGCACACAGTTAAGCCCTTGATTACCCCTAGATGTTACCCCTTCCCAGCTAGTGTCATTACTACAGTGATAGTATTAGCACTAATTGCTGTATTAGTGTCACTGGTGATGTCCATGTCAGTTAGTCAGTTCCCACCCAGTGTCAGTTAGTGTCAGATTTCCCGCCACGCTATCATAGTCCTACTATAAGTGGCTGATAATCCGACATAACTAGTATTAAAAAAAATAAATAAATCCAAACAGTCCTAATTTCGCATGGAATTTCGCAGATTGAAAGCTCAGGTGGTATTGATTAAGGAAACTCATTTCAAGACGAGTCATATTTCTAAATTTACCAATAAAAGTGTTCCTGTTGTTTTCTATGCTACATCTGCTGAAGCTAAAACAAAAGGCGTTTCGATCTCGTTCTCTAAATCTGTGAGTTTCAGATACAAGACACTAAAATAGACCCTGAGGGTCGATGCTTATTATTTAAGGGCCAGCTCAGGTTGCGTGCACTCACAATCGCTAACATCTACAGCCCTAACAGCAGCCATGTAAGGTTTTTTCGACAGATCAGCTGTGTACTTTCTGAGTTCACCTCTGGCATCTTGATTCTGGGTGGTGATTTGAACGTTCCTCTCAACCCTTTACTAGACACTTCAATGGGTACCTCTGCTATTCCGTATAGATTGTTATGCCAAATTAACTTGCAGCTCCAGAACCTCCATCTTCACGATACCTGGAGGGTTCTAAACCCGAGAGACAAGGACTACACTACTTTTTTCTCTTCCCCCACATGGGAAATTCTTCACGCTGGTCTACTTTTTTTTTTGTCCCAACCTGATCTTTCAATCTTGAACTCGCCAACCATAGAACCTATGGTCTTGTCCCACCATCATCCTTTAACTCTCACACTGACATGTCCTGAGCAGGAAACGAGATGTAAGATATGGAGATTGAATTCCTCCCTTATCAGGGATACAGAGGTCACCTCCTAACTCAACACTATACTGAGAGACTACTTTGTAACCAATGATACTCCTGATGTGGATCCTCTAATGCAGTGGGAAACACACAAGTACGTCATTAGGGGAGAATTTCTAGCCCGCTCTGCGGCCGCTAAAAAAAATCACAGCAGGCTTTGGTTAACTCTCCGCCTTTTAGAGCAGGCCCCCAAACTTTTTCAAGCTGCATCCACCCTTCAGAAAGTCATGAATGTGAGCGCACAGCTCCTCGAGATACTTGCCATTGAAAGGTTACAGACAACGCAAGTTGAGTCAGAGGGTCTTTTATGAGCAAGAGAAGAAGAGTGGTCGACTTCTTGCGAGGGCGGTCCAGACTCAAAGTGGTATCACAGCGGTGCACTTCATTAGAGACTCCCAGGGTCATAAACATTGCTCTAATGAGGCCATTGCTAATCAGTTTGAGGTTTAATATAAATCCTTGTATAACCTTAAGGAGTCTCCCCCCCCCCCATTCTCTATTGTTCCAGAGTGTAGGCGTTTAAGGGAAAGAAGTGGAATGTTATGCAATGGCCAAGTCAATTACCTGACCTGAATCCGATTGAGCATGCATTTCACTTGCTAAAGGCAAAACTGAAGGGAAAATGCCCCAAGAACAAGCAGGAACTGAAGACAGTTGCAGTAGAGGCCTGGCAGAGCATCACCATGGATGAAACCCAGCGTCTGGTGATGTCTATGCGTTCCAGACTTCAGGCTGTAATTGACTGCAAAGGATTTGCAACCAAGTATTAAAAAGTGAAAGTTTGATTTATGATTGTTAATCTGTCTCATTACTTTTAGTCCCTTAAAAAGTGGGAGGCACATATACTAACTGTTGTAATTCCTACACCGTTCACCTGATTTGGATGTAAATACCCTCAAATTAAAGCTGAAAGTCTGCAGTTAAAGCACATCTTGTTTGTTTCATTTCAAATCCATTGTGGTGATGTATAGAGCCCAAAAAATTTGAATTGTGTCGAGGTCCCAATATTTATGGACCTGACTGTAAACCCCCTAGAATTAAATATACCCACTTGGTAGCCCCTAAGATTAAGGGAGGCCTAGGCTTTTCAGACCCCCTAAACCAGTGGTCCTCAACTCCGGTCCTCAGGGCCCACTAACAGGCCAGATTTTAAGTATTACCTTGGGGAGATGCAGACTAGAGTACTGCAATCACTGAGCAGCAAATGATATCACCTGGGATGTATTTCAGTTATCTTGCAAACCTGGCCTGTTAGTGGGCCCTGTAGGCCAGGGTTGAGGACCACTGCCCTAAACTACTATAAGGCCTGCCTTCTAATCAGGATTGTGGACTGAAATGTAAATGACTCCATCAAGTCCTCGGTAGCTCTTGAGCGCTTCCTGACTTCCTTGCCCCTGCACTTCTTGCCATGGCTTCAGCCAACTGAGAATCCCCGGGAGGCCAAATCCCGCCCATTTATTGGTCCTCCATTAAAGGCATACCATCTTTTATGTAGACATTTATACGGGCCCTCACAGAGGGGTTCCTTGACCCCCCTACGTTTTAACCCGGATTTCCCTCTGGGTATGTCACCCTCCTTTCTACTATTGGGTTGGCCGTTTCGAGAGGTTCAAGACCAGCACTTCATTCAAAATGGTTCTCTGCTTTCACGGGATGTTATCAATGATCTGTTGAGCCCCATGTGATTCCGTATTAGATGTCTCTCCAAATAAGTCATTTTCTGAACTCACAATTAAGCAAAAGACTAGGCCCCTAATTACTTTTGAAGCTTTACTTACGCATACTAACATTGTACTGTTCCCTCTTAGCACATACCCCTCTGTCTGAGTCTCCAGCCTGTCTTGCTTGGGCCCAGGAGCTAGACCAAGTTCTTTCTGGCACTGATTGGGAGTTCACTTGTTCCATTATCCATAAGGGTACACCTAATGTGGCTATTCAGGAAAATGGCTATAAGAACTTCTAGCGCTGGTACAGGACCCCTTTCTCTATTCCACAAATTTTACCCCAATGTCTCCAATCTGTGCAGGAGATGGGGGTCAGGAGTTGGTACAATGCTGCATGTATGGTGGTCATGCCCCAGGCTTCAGGCCTTTTGGTCACAAGTGCATAGCATAATCTTGAGAGTTACTTCTTATAACCTAGATTTCACCCCGGCGCAACTTCTATTCTATCATTCTTCCCAACTGAAGGCATCTTATCATAAGTCTTTGTCAATGTGCATGGTAAATGCAGCTAAACTGTGTCTTGGCGCTCTACTACCATCCCCTCGATCCGTGAATGGTTTCAGAGGATTATTCGTATGGCAGAAATGGAAGAGCTGATTCATATTTCATACAAAAAGATCTCCAAATTTTACCAAGACCTGGTGTTGCTGGCTGCTGTTTAAGGAGTCTATGGAATACCATTTGTTTATTTAATGAAGCATAGGCCAGTCTTTTTGCACCTCCTTTTAATTTCAAAACATTGTGTTTGGGTCCCTTTGTGGGGCTTGAGACTTTTGCTCTAGCAGTCATTCGCTTTCTTCAAACTTACCCCTAAATCCCCCTCCACCCCCCCCCTTCTTATTTCTTCCCTCCCACCTTTTTTTTTCTTCCTTTCTCTAGTTCTTTTTGTACCTCTCTCTCTATTTCTTTTCCTGAGAACACCTGGGCACTTTTCGTGGAGTATATAAGCACTTTCCAGTACTTAGTTCCTTTGAGGGAACCATCTTTTGGACTGCACTTTATTTTTGTTTGCACCAATATATATATGATTGTTTGATGGACATTCAATTGCACTTCACTTATGCACTTTATTATGGATGATTTTTTACCTATTTTTTAACACATTGTGCACTTTATTTATTAAGTTATTATAGTATACACGGATTGTTGATTTTACCTGTTAGCGCTGCCTTTTATGAATTTTAAACTTTTCTGGTGTTTTACCTAGTGAGTAGCAGCTTCAGGATACACTATTAATTTATTTTACGTATTTATTTACACTTTATACACTATCTTAGCGCGGGTTTTAATTTTCTAGTTTTCTAGTTTTCTAGTTCTAGTTTTATCTCTTTTTATTGCTTCTTTGTCTTCAGTCACTTTTGTTTTTGCCTCCTTTGGGTCCTCTGCAGGGTAGGGCCGAGACAACTGCTTTTGACCTAGTGACTAGCTCTCTTTTATTTGTTTGAAATAATTGCTTGTATTGTGCTCTCCCGAGGACCCGTTGGATGTCCTGTGCTTGTTATATGTCATATGATATATATTATTTGCACTTTTGGCATAAAATCTTTCACTGCTTGTTTTATATTTTGCAATAAAATCTTCATAAAAAAAACAGTATATTCACATAAATTTCATTTGTGTACCGTGTCGCATGACGCACAATTACTAGTTAAAGTAGCGCAAAGCCGAATAGCAATAAATGCCCTGGTCACAAAGGGGGTAAAACCCTCCGGAGCTTAAGTGGTTAAACCAGGTGGGGCCACAAGATTAGAGAGCTGTATGTGGCCCAAGGACACCAGTTTGACATGCCTGTCCCCGAGAATTCTTTGCCTTGCTACCAATTACCACAACTATTTCAATCCAGCCTCAGATTGAATGCAAGAGGAATCTGTACCTAGATGTCAAAGCTCTTTTAATATATTTTTCCAGGCAGAGGTATTGTAAGAATCTGGTAAAGGTTAGTCTTGGAATTATATCTGTGAGTAAAGAAATAGTTTTCCATAGTTTTTAGCTTTGAAGAAAGCCTTTCTCAAGGTTATAGCTGCAGCAAGAGAAAAAAATGTATACTTCAGTAATTCAGATGGCAGTCAGAGCAAACAAGATCATTAGCATACCATTTGCCACCATATCTACATTGTTTTGTAAGGTGAAATGTGCATCAGGATTGTCTGAACAGCTCCATTGTTCTGCCCTTTATTATACATACAGGTGCTTACATGTTTTCATTTGAGAAATCTTTTAGCACAAAATGCTTCCAGCCAGTCCATGAATAAAACAAAACCAGTCAATGACAGAATCTTTATGCTTTATTTTGCTCTTATTCTGCACTGCTTGCTGCTTCTTTTTATAACATGGTAATAAAAGCACACTATCTATTGCTTTACTATTTAATACAATGAATGACATTGTATAATTCTATACACATTTCTCTCTCTGCTGTCCTTTAGACTTTGCCATTTACTTTTATTTATAATAACTGGGTACATGATTTGTTATATTCTGTGTGATAAAACGGAGCCCATAAATGGATGTGAAAGTGCACAAATAGACTTCTAGGATGCATCACTTGAGGGATCACCAGCAGGAGGAAGGAGGTTCTGATTCCTCTATATAGATATTTAGTGAGACCTCATTTAGAATGCTGTGTGTAATTCTGGAGACCTAACTTACAGAAAGATACTGATAAAATAGAATGAGTCCAGAGATGGGTAACAAAAATGATGAAGGTTCTGGGGGATAAAACCGATCAAGAGCGACTTCAGGAATTTAATATATACAGTTTGGAGTAAAGAGGGGAAAGGGGAGACATAACTAAAACCTTTAAATACATCAAGGAGGGGGGATAAGGTTCAGGAGGGCAGTTTTTTTTTTTATGAAACCAAAATCAAGAACATGGGGACATGACCTCAAACTAACTGGATGAAAGTTCAAAACTAATCTTAGAAAATTATTTTACTGAAAGGACAGTTGATGCTTGAAATAAACTACCAGCAGAGGTAGTGAGACAGTCAACAGTAAATGGCTTAAAACATGCTTGGGAAAAACCTAGATCTATACTCGGGCAAAAAGTTTAACGAAAAAGAACAAAAAAACAATAACCAAAGAAAAAAAAAGGGCAGACTCGATGGACTACTGTCTTTTTCTGCCATCACTTTTCTACAAAAAAAATCTGTTAAAAAGTCAGTCTACCGGGGCGTGGCTTGGCACCGGACCTGAATGGCCGCATGGTAGAGGAGCTCTCTGCACTGGGGGATTAATATTAGCTTTTTGGTGTCTCATCTATCACCCCAACATGGTCAGATCGGGCCGCAGCGCATCAGCCAGCCGAGTACCACCCGACCAGACGATCCAAAACTCTGGCAACATTCCAGCGATCTTTAGGGCTCAGCGGGAAGGCCTACGAGCGGCCTCACCATCTCCAGCACCCCGCTCTCCTGAAGTACAGCCTGTCTCCTCCTCACCGCTCCAACTGGGGACTAACATGGCAACTCCACTACCCAGCCTGGCGGACCTACAAACAGTCGCGGCCGATATAAAACATACCCTGGGATCAGCTATCACGGAGCTTTCAGTCGAGCTGCGTTCTGTAACGGCCCGCCTCACAGAGACAGAGAAATCATCGATTACCCAGGCGACCGCCATCAAACAGCTTCAGCGATCAACTGATGCCCAAACAACACATCTTATCGAGATCAACAGGCATCTGGAAGATCTCGATAATCGGGGTCGGAGGCACAATATCCGCCTGAGAGGTCTCCCTGAATCAGTGGAACCACCCGCTCTAGTGCCTGCAATGACCGCCATCTTCAATGACCTACTCGAGCGCCCTGCAGACACTCCTGTGGAATTTGAAAGAGCTCATCGCGCCCTCAGACCGAGAGGAGCGGATAATGATCCCCCGAGAGATGTGGTGGCATGCCTGGTCAGCTATCAAGTTAAGGAGGCTATCCTGAAGAAAGCGAGAGCCCGAGATCGCATCTCCTATGAAGGCTCTGAGGTAAAGCTCTTCCAAGACTTATCTACCATAACCCTGCAAAACCGACGGGCTCTTCGTCCCCTGCTGGAAACCCTGCGTTCAAAAGGCATTACTTACAGATGGCGCTTTCCCTTTTGCCTATCTGCATCATTCCGGGGCAGATCTGCAGCTCTCAGAGTCCCAGATGATTTACCCGCCTTCTGCGATGCCATGGAGATCCCTATAATAGACTTACCTGACTGGTACAGCACCTTCTACACTCCGGAACCCTGGATCTCAGTGACATCCTCTTCAACTCCGAAGTCCCAACGCCACCGACACAGACGTCGTCAATCACACCCTGGCTCCACACCTAACCGTGGAAGAGATGATCACCGGAGCAGCCCTCGTCGTTCCCCAACCCAGCAGAGGGAACATGTAGACCTATAACTTCACTCCTACGTGCAGCCTGGATGCCTGACAATGTGAGTCTCTCCTTTCTCCCTGCTCTACCCTAAGATGCCCTTTCCCCAGATTTATAGAATTCCTAACCACCCCATGCCCTCTTTAGCTCCTGGGAATATTACCCCCCCAATCCTCCTCCTCGATCACAAACTTTGAATACCCTGAACTGGAATTGCAAGCAGAATCTGTCTGGCTCGCTATTTGCCCTCTCCCCCCCCTCCTCCCATCGATCTGTCTGTGAGACTGTTTGCATCGCCTGCTGCTTATTTCCCTGTACGCGATCCATCACCATGCTTCACCTTAGCAATATATGCTATCCCTGTCATCCTGAATTACCGATGTCACCGATCCAAGCTGAACTGAACTTTTTGCAGAAACTGTCTGACACCAGAGAGGATGCTTGATCCCTGTCTCCAGCACTCAGGCTGTAAGATGGTTAACGTTCTCGCAACAGGATCTAATGTAATGTATGACTTAGGAAGATGGTGCAGGCTCGTGAAATCAGGCTTCTACACCTCTCAACTGTTGTTTGGTTGGTTGATGGTAACCTGGGTTTGATGATGGGGGGGGGGGGGGGCGGATGTAGGGGGAGTTTGATTATCTGACTTCTAGCTGCAGAAATTGCAATTCTATATGCCTCTTCAGATATCCGTCAGCTGTCACTTCCCTATCTTTTTGCTCAAATCATTCCATCATTATGTTCACCTCCTCTCCCCTTCCTCTCTCCCTTCCCCTTCCCTTCAGTCCCTCCCCTCCCCCCTCCTTCTCCTACCCCCTCCTCATTCCCCCCCTAATCCTTTCCCCTCAATACCCTTCCCAACTCCTATTTTTTCAACTCCTATTTCCAATTAATATTCCTATATTTTCTATATTCTATTTTTCCAACTCATATATCTATAATCTATGGGACTGATGATGTATACTTTGTTATGTTATACAATAGAAGGTAATATTAGGTTGCACTAAGTTGCATTTTAGGATGGGGATTGTGCATGTGGCCTATGGGACTTTGATGGATTTCCATGATCCCCTCGGAGATATGTTCTTGCTCCTTCCCTACTTAAATCATGCCTATCTTCATATTGAAATGCAACTATACTTCTAAGCTCAATAGTACGGTATTACTAAACCAGTGGTGTTTTGTTAAATTTCCATATTCCGATAATAATCAACAACAGGTTCAAAAAGTATTGCAAACATTAATGTAATATTTGCCTGATGCTCCATTTTGACTTCAGATCACAATCAATAAGCCCCAGTACCGAAATACAAAATTGGCATCCTGCCAAGATAAGATCTGGAGTCATCGAACCTTGACCCCATGGATTACTTCCCCTCTCCCCATCCCTGCTCCCTCCCACCTTCCTCTCCCCCCCATTTCCCCTCTTCCCTCCCTTTCCCCCTCATCCCCCCTCCCTCCTTCCCCCTACACCCCTCTCCTTCTCCCTTCCCTTCCCCTCCTCCCTCCCCCCTTCCCCCTCCCCCCTCTCCCCCCCCCGTCCCTAGCCTCACTCTCTCATCCCTCTTCCCCTACAATCCCCTCATCCCAATTACCCCACATGTCCCCTGCATCTTCATCTCCCTATACCCTCCTCAGTCCTCAGTGATCTGACTCTACTCCCTACTCAACATTGCCAGACCTCACAGTCAACTACTTCTCGGCATCCAGGCTCACCAAAACTTCTCAACCGATCTAATACAACTGTTTAAATGTTCATACTATCTTGTTACTAACTGTCAAGTTGATTTAAATACCTTAGCGGTTATGCAATTTTGTTTATATGTGATGTTACATACACCCTTAAGGTTTCACTACTCTACATTATTCACCCTTCGCTTGAGCTGGTCACTGTTACATTTGATCTGGACCAAATAGGAACTCAGGGACGCTCATGACCCTATACTACATATATCTCTAGGTATACCGGAGACAATTTTCTCCTTTTTGCATTCCATACAGGCTCCAAAAAAAAAAAAAAAGAAAAAAAAAAAAAAAAGCCCCTGACGACCCGGGCTCCTTAAGACCATTATCTGCAATTGTTTTTCTACAATTCACTTTTTTTTTTTTTTATCCACATTTCGAGACACCAAAGATTTTTGTTTGCCTACATTTTCCTGCTATCCCCCAGTGCCGTGCAGTCCCACGGTTATCTGGTTTTTGTTCTAAGACCCCTCCCCGCACCACAGCGGGTGCCTGTGTTGACCTCGGGCGCCCGTTGAACCTAGCACCAAGTGCGCATTTCTTCACCCCCCAGAATAAAGTTTTCCTGGTAATCTTGGTGAGCTTTCTGGGGGCGTCCTCCCCCTCTATATCTCTTTTCTGTCACTCTCAATAACCCCTCCAACCTTCCTAACTCTACTCTTCTCCTCTTCCCCTCCCCCCCCCCTTTTTTTTTTTTTTTTTTTTTTTTTTTTTTTTTTATTCTCCCCCAGATTTTACCCCCCTTTCACTATTCCCCTTCCATCATGACCAACCCCAAGTTGACACAAATTCAACATAGTGTCAGAATTCTCTCACTGAATGCACATGGCCTAAATGTGCCAGAAAAACGTTCGCAAACGCTATCAGAAGCCCATAGACTACGGGCACAAATTATTTTATTGCAGGAAACCCATTTTCGAACCGGAGACCCAATTTATCTTTCCAACAAACGATACCCTACGGGTTTCCACTCCACGACAGAAGGCACCAAATCACGAGGAGTCTCGATTCTATTTGCACGTCAATTAGACTTTAAGCTGGTTGACATCAAAAGAGATCCTAATGGTAGATTTCTTTTTGTAAAAGGACTTCTTGCCTCTCGTCCAATTACAATCGCAAACGTATATGCCCCTAACACCAAACAGGTGGCCTTTTTTCGTTCAACCTTACAGGAACTTCAGGACTTTACAACTGGGCTTCTAATTCTTGGAGGTGATTTCAACGCCCCTCTGAACCCCTTAATTGACTCCTCCACAGGCAGTTCGGTCCTTCCCTATAAGGCTTTACGACAAATCACTACACAACTTCAATCCCTCCGTCTCCACGACACTTGGAGATTGACCCATCCAGACACCAGAGATTACACCTTTTTTTCTTCACCTCATCAAAAATTCTCCAGGATCGACTACCTTTTCCTATCCCAACCAGATCTTCCTTACCTCTCCTCCTCCTCGATAGAAACCAGTGTGCTATCCGACCACAATCCTATCACCTTAACTTTGAAGTTTCCAGAAGTAGAAACAAGAAGTAAGACTTGGAAACTAAATGCCTCACTCCTAAAAGACACACAGGCAATCACCAGGATCCAAAACTCCCTGAAAGATTATTTCAATTTGAATGATACCCCAGATACCTCAGCTCTCACCCAATGGGAGGCTCACAAGTGTGTGATCCGGGGAGAATTTTTGGCACTATCTGCAACACTTAAACGGGCCCGACAGAAAGACCTTACGGAACTATACTCTAAACTCGAAGCACTTGAAAAATCCTACAAACGCTCACAGGCACAATCCACTCTATCAGAATTGACAGCGATACGAACCGAACTGCGAGATAAGTTGGGCTTACAAGCCCACCGCAGACTCGTTCTTTCTCGCAAATTATTCTACGAACAGGGGAATAAAAGTGGTCGCCTTCTGGCGCGGTCTATACGCCCACAGCACACGTCATCCCCAGTACACTTTATTAAGGATGCTTCTGGCAAGAACCACCACTCTAACCCTGACATTGCAAAACAATTTGAGTGTTATTATAGGAAACTATATAATCTCACAGACTCACTTGCCACTAAACCTTCTCCAGAAGTCAGGAAAGCCCAATTAGATAAGTTCTTCCATGATCACGGCATGAGCCCCATTTCCGAGTCCGACGCGATCTCCATGGAAACTCCCATAACTGGTGAAGAACTACACCGCGCCCTCAAAGAAATGAAGCCGGGGAAATGCCCAGGCCCCGATGGGCTCTCGCTTCAGTACTATCGTTCTTTTGCTGATACCCTCACGCCACATTTTCTCCGTGCATTTGGGAGCTTAGCTACATCCCCTAACCACTCACCTTCTCTTTTAGAGGCACATATCTCTGTTATCCCGAAATCAGGAAAAGACCCTTCCCTAGTCACTAGTTATAGACCGATCTCCCTCCTAAATGTAGATGCCAAGCTATATGCAAAAATTTTGGCCAATAGAATACTCCCCTTTCTGCCATCTCTCGTTTCCCTTGACCAAGTAGGCTTTGTTCCCGGCAGGGAGGCGAGAGATAATACCACTAAGGCCCTAAATATCCACCACTGGTTGACAACAAAGAAAACCCCTGGGTTCTTTCTCTCTTTGGATGCAGAGAAGGCGTTCGACAGGGTGGCCTGGGACTACCTAATTAAGACCCTGGAGTCCATTGGACTCCGTACCAGGATGATCTCGAACATTCAGGCACTTTACACAGATCAAACTGCTAGAGTCAAGGTCAATGGTCACCTGTCGGACGCCTTCCAGCTATCCAACGGCACAAGACAGGGATGCCCACTCTCTCCTATCCTTTTCGTTCTATCCCTCGAACCCTTTCTGAACATGCTTCGCCAAAACCCCAACATCCACGGGGTACAGATTAGTAATACCACCCATAAAGTAGCTGCGTTCGCGGACGACATGCTTCTTTTTTTGTCGCAACCGCACATTTCCATTCCGAACTTATTGAAAGACCTGGAATATTATGGTTCTATATCCAACCTCAAAGTTAACCATTCAAAATCAATGGCTCTCAACATCTCCTTACCTATTACCGAGGTGAATCGTTGTAAATCTAATTTCCCCTTTCTTTGGGCTAACACAACACTCCCATACTTAGGCATACATATTCCCCATGACCTGTCACATCTCTATGCTTCCAACTACCAACCCCTCCTGTCAGCAATCAATACAGATTTAAAATCTTGGAGGAATATTCAGGTTTCATGGTTTGGAAGGGCTGCCATTCTTAAAATGTCTATTCTCCCCAAATTGTTATACCTTTTCCAAACAATCCCCATACATATTCCCCCAGCCTTTTTCTCTTCCCTACGCTCTTCATGGCGGAACTTTATTTGGCAAGATAAACCACCTAGGATTAAGTTTTCTCGTCTTACAGCCCCCAAACACAGAGGAGGTCTCAACTTGCCAGATGTGACCAGCTATTACAAAGCATGCCTTCTAGGCAGAATAGTTGATTGGACCCTTCATGCTGAACATAAAGAGGTGGTTAAGATGGAGAATGTCTGGTCATTCACTCCGCTACACCTTTTACCGTGGCTTCCGTTATCAGACATACCTCAATCTATTAAAATACACCCCTTCATTGGGCCTCCGCTACTCATCCATGATTCATGGCGTAAGAAGTTAAAAATTGATCCCCGCTGTGGCCCACTGACCTCCCTTAGGCTAAATCCAGCCTTCCCACCAGGCATGTCTACAGGCTTTCTGCGTTCCCTTTGGCCTCACAAAGAAATCTTAGCCAAACACTTTTACAAAGATGGAGCATTCATCTCATGGGAAAGTCTTAACTCCTCACTACACCCCTTAAGCATACCATTGTGGTCTTTTTTTCAAATACGCCACTTCCTCTCTTCCAAAGGCACCCCGGCTTTATGGTCAAGACCCAGGACACCATTGGAAAACATATGTGAACGTTCCCATCCTCAAAGACACACAATCTCAGAACTATATGGTCACATACTTGATGCCCCATCTGCATCCTCTGCTACTTTTTCCCTTGCCTGGTCGAAAGACTTACAATTGTCCCTTTCGGAAAAAGACTGGGAAGCAATCTGCAGCTCACCCCACCGCACCTCGATTAATGTCACTGCACAAGAAAATGGATACAAAATCCTTACCCGCTGGTACAGGACACCAGACAAAATTCATAGATTCGCCCCAACAGTTGACAACACCTGCTGGAGATGCAATGAATCTCCGGGCACCATGTTTCACATATGGTGGACATGCCCAATATTGCAAACTTTCTGGGAAAAGGTACAAAACACCATAAAAAAAGTCACATCCAGTGAAATTCCTCTCACCCCGGAAAAATTCCTTCTTAACTATTCCCCTAGAACCTCCAATTTCTCTCAAACTAAACTAGCACGACACATGATAAACGCTGCCAAACTTTGTGTGCCGTGCCACTGGCGCACATCTGACATACCCTCACTTAAAGAATGGTTTCACAGACTAAATAGAACTGAAGAAATAGAAGAACTGATAGCTACTTCAAGAGAAGACATATCCAAGTTCTCTACAGAGTGGCTGGATTGGATCAGATACAAAGAGACGAACGAATACAAATCCATTGCCAGCTCTTCATAATCTGAACTCATAGATTTATCATTTTTTTTTTTTGGAACCGGCTTCCCTGTAGGAGAGGGAACCGGGAAGCTGAGCACATTGTCACCATGAAGTCCATTGCTTCCGGATATCCCCCCTCGACCCTCATGTACACATCCCCCCCCCCCCCCCAACCCCTTTACTTTTCCCCTTTTTTTTTTTTTTTTTTTTTTTTTTTTTTTCTTCTTTCACCTCTCCTCTTAATTTCTTATCTATTCTTTTTTTCTATTACGCCTCTCTACCTATCCTTTTCTATCTCTTTGACAAGCTATATTTCGGCACTCCCACAGATGGTTACCAAGAAGCCAGCTCCCTTGTTTCAGACACATGAAGGAAGCAGACTCTTGTATATAATAACAAACAAGGACTCCTTCCCCACCAGTTGGACACTAATCCAATTTTTTTCCTTTTTTTTTTTTTTTTTTTTTTTTTTTTTTTTTTTTTTTTCTCCTCCTTTTATTTCTCAACAAATCTTTTTGCCAGAGTACTACTTAAAGCCTCACTCCTATCTTATTAGAGTGCTTCCACTTTATACGTTTTTGATTATGTCTTCTTGTGTCTGTAACCACGCAATCTCTTATGTTTTTTGTGCCATTATGTTTCTTGTTATTACGTGGGCTCATTGGCCCTCATTCTATTGTACTGTATACATTTCTTGTTATTTTTTGCTTTTTTCAAAATAAAAATTTGTTTATGGAAAAAAAAAAAAAAGTCAGTCTACCTTTTAGTTTTGGTTATGTCTGGAACCTAGAGAAGGGCCTAATCATTTATTGTTTTCTCAGCAGTCTGACCTCTTTGCCTTTGCTGTTGTCCCTGTACAACAGAGAAAGGTGACTACTCAGAAATGTAGATTGACCCAACACAGTAAGTAGAACTCCTGTCTATTGGCTGGGGAAGGTCCCAAGAGAACACAAAATGAGTGATTCAGCAAACAGGTATCTTCATGACGTTTGAAAGATTAGGATTTAGTGGACTGACTCTTCTGGAGAAAAAATGTTGGTAAGATGCTAAATAGGTTTTCTTGGTTTTGCTTTTAGTCCTGTACAATATGTGATATGGTAATTATTATATGGCCAAATCAGAAAAAGTCAGAATTCCTCATTTTATTATTCTATTTTGACTCAAGGTGGCCATAAATGGCTCAACCTCAGCATTATTGGTGATGATGGTGAAAAGTCAGTCTTCATTAGGGAACAATCTTCATTAGGGAACAATTTAGAGGATAAGTTTCCTTTCTTTAATTAAAAAAAATATTAAATGCACATGTTTTTGCAGGTAAAAAAGCGTGCATTTATTTATTTTGAAGCCTGTAAAGCATTGCACCAGCGATCAGCAAAACACTGGTGCCATTCAGGTCTCCTGCAGATCCGTCAGTGTATCTGTGTGCCCATACAGATACACTGACTGGAAGAATCAATAATCGACCATGCTGCTCCACATGTGGTAGTAGTTCATTGAGAACTACAAGCCGACAGCTGCAAAGGATGTTGGGGGTTGTAATTCATTCACACACACAGCTGTGTGAATGAATGACGTGGCTATGTGAATGGAGCCCTGCAAGGCCGCACTGATTTCAAAAAGTGACAGCTAGTACGGGGAACTTCTCCCTGCACTGCTTTCACAGGAGGGGGGGGGGGAGGGAATCGGGCAGCGGCTGCAGCATTGGGAACATGTTACATGTATCATCCTAAAAATGGGTCGATCATATAACATGTTCCCAAAGGTGAACTTATCCTTTACAGTGTTCATAAGGCTGAAGTTTAGCTAAAAAGCTAGCCCTACAGCATTGATGACCTATCTTATCTGTAATAAAACATGTCCCATGTTGTGCAGGCAACTGAATTGTGGAGAAATCTTCATGGCAGGAATGCCAGTCCTCTTCCTGGCTCTGAACATCTGGCATTGCAGTGGTGAATAGCTTCAGGTTCCCAAGCTGAATTCAATAGAAAAAGCTCCTAATAAGAGAACCTCACCTCCTCCCTCCCTCCCTCCTCCATGGCGAAAAGCTCTTTCATTGTTATTACTGAAAACATAATCTCTGAATAGAGGAGATAATTCTGTCATTCATCTGACTCTCCACCAATCAGAGATTGTGCTACATGTAGTGTAAATAATTCGAACTTTTCTCGAGGAGGAGGGAATGGTTCTCTTATCCGGAGCATTACCTATTGAAGTCAGCCTGGAGACCTGAATCTAATAACCATTATAGTGCATGGCCTGATACATACTTATTTACAGGTAAATTGTACAGCGACTGTGAAGATGGCTTTCTTGAATCCTGGCTATATTGTAGTCATTTTTACATATGCAGACATTGCAGCTTTAACCTGACCCAAGTTTCTTTTGCTGTGTTTTTCAGGTTATTTGTATCTGAAATTATTTTATTTATTCAAAAGATGTGCAAACCAAATTTGCTGTATTAAACTTTTAAAAAGATGTGTAAGATGTGATTTTACAGTAAGTTTATTGAAATGTAAGCGCTGTATCGTTTGGGCTGTTAAACAAGACATTCAGACAGTATAAACCTTCATAAAGCTGTATCTGCCTTCTGTTGAGAAAACCTCTAAACGTAGAGATGCGTTTAGCATTGTAAAAGTACTGCAAGCCAGCGGCATGCCTCATGTATTTTACACCTAGGACAGATTGTTTTTTGTTTAACTCCCCACCATACGCCCGTTTACTTTTGTATGTTAAAATTATTTTCAGAAATAACCATGCATATAAATATTAGTGGCTAAAAAAAAAAAAAAAACAGAGACCATGAAGAATTATCTAAATATATATAATTATGTTGGGTAAAAGAAAAAAATGACATTCAAGAACTCCCGAAATAGGGGGATAATAGTGGCATACTAAAAAACAATCAGAAGAGTTTAATAACCTGGGTATAGTAGTAGTGTGCTTTGATAGACAGAACTACAAGGGACTACATTTTTGTAAAACTGTGACTTTACAATATGTAGACAAAAAATGCCAATCCTTACAATATATGGGTCCCAAATACCAAGGGCTACAAATAAGTAAACATGACAATATGTGAACAACAAATCAACAATTATTACAATACATGTACATCAAACAGCCAAATGTGGCAATGTGAGAGAAACCAATAGTCAAATGTGACAGCAGAAAAAACAAAACAAAAAAAAAAAAAAACATATAGGCAATTGTTACAATATGCAGGCAACAACAAAAGGGGAATTGTGACAACAGGTGGACAACAAAAAAATGGATGTGCCAATTTACGGGCAGAAAATGGGCAATCGTTAAAATACCTGGGCAATTGTGACCATATTTTGGTGGCAAATTGTTAAACATGCAACAGCATCCACACACATACGACACCGAACATTAGAGGTGATTTTTTCTTACAAAGCAATATACCTTTGCACACTGCTACTGGAAGGACAGGGGAGGGACAGGTGAGGATGCTGTACACCACCTAATGTCTCCCTTATCATCCAATGACATCATTGGTTGCTAGGATGCCAGCAACTGGCCGGCACAGTGCTCAAGGCTGTAATGCTGCAAAATAAAAACCTATGGCTTTCCAAAACAAAATGGCAGGCTGATCCACCCACTGGCTTATTCACAATTTTTGGGCAATTTGGAGCAGTTTGCCAAGACACCCCTGAGGAACCCAGAAGACACCCTGGTTAAAAAAGGCTGGACTAGATGGATCTCAGTTATACTCAATATCATCTCATAAATACAGGATGTCATTAATTTTTTGACTTATTAAATTGGAAGATAAATAACTACAATTTTATTTCTGCCTTTGGTTAGGCCATATTCGCACGCGCACTGGAACGTGTATGCGTGTAGACTCTAGCTATTGAGTTCCGGTAGCCCATTTAAGTCTATTATGATGCAGCAGCTACACAAACACAGACGCTTGTCCTAACGTGACAGACTTACGGGTGCGGATGAGCAGCCTGAAATACACACGGTCTATGTTTTGGGCCTATTTGTTTGAGCTTAGGTTCAATCTTACAGGATTCACTAGATTTATAACATCACATACTAAATACCCTAATTACTCTCCATCCTTAATAAAATTGGGTAGCTTTCCTATTTAGGCTCACTGTGTTTGTGTTATGGACAGGTGTGAAAAAACAGCCTAGTATGTAACATTGTAAAACAGACATTGTTTTATTGTGACCTAACATTGAGCCTGCATTGATCTGTGCTGATCAATGCAGCTGAACACAGATGATGTGAGCAACACCATAAAGCTACTAATGGGTCCATTTTAAGCAAATATAATTATTTTTATTGGCAGTCAGTAACATCATGTTTTATCTTTCAGGCCTGGATATACAAAATATAGATAGGCTAAAAGATCATGCCACCATATTGTTTTTGTAATGAAGACTGATTAGACAACCTAGCATGTGACATTGTCAATCAAGTTTTAACCAGCTGTTTACTGCCATGTAAATCCTTCCTGTGCATGTTTCCTTAACGAGTTAGTTGAGAGTTAAACTAAACCTGTGGGCTAATCTTAATTTGTACAATGGCCTCCAGCATTCTCAGTTTATCTTCAAAGCATCAAAATCCTCAAAACCTGGGGTGCGATATAACACAAATATTAACCACAACGTCGGCTGGCAAGTTTTGGTCCACCTTCTTCCACACCTTCTTACTGGGCTCATTACATTTATTGTGAGCCAGTGCTTGACCATGGGAGCTGAGGTCAGTGTATGTCTACTCAAGTTTATTTTTTAATATATTTTTTAGCACAGTCGTTTTCATCAAACTGGATTTTATTTGTGTGGCGTTTGAGGCCCAGTCACTGACATGGAAATGTTGATCAGCTTTTATTTTCAGCCCAGACACTCAGAGAATTAGGCAACCTAAATGACCTAACAAGTTTTGAAGTAATTTACAAACACTTCAGAATGTGGCAAAGCTAATGACTTAGCAGAAGTCAACTCATTAAGTAAAAATGCAGGATTTAAGCCCAAATATAGTTTTTATCTCCACTGTGACATATGCTTCATGTTTTTATGTGCTTCCTTCTGTTTCCATAAGCATTTTCCTGACTGTGGGTCATTAACACTTTCCCATTTTTCTGCAGTAGAACCAATACTTTTTACTCAAAGTAAATCCTAAATGAAAAACCTTTAGTTTGCTAAAGCACTTTCAGGGGAATCCAATAAAGCATTTAAGTCACTTTTCTGGCAGTAGTTCCCTTTAAAACTACCTGCATCTGATTCAGACAAGCATTTGTGCCAATTTGAGTAACATTACCAACATGTGCAACAAATTCACTTGTTATTACCCCCGCTTTTAGAACCTGTCCTTAACCACTTGACCCCTGGAAGGTTTACCCCCTTTATGAACAGGCCATTTTTTGCAATACAGCACTGCGTTATTTTAACCGACAATTGCACAGTACCCAAATAAAAGTGATGTTCTTTTTTTTCCCCACAAATAGAGCTTTCTTTTGGTGGTATTTAATCACCTCTGTCTTTTTTATTTTTCCGCGACCAACAATTTTGAAAAAAAATATATTATTTTTTACTTTCTGCTCTAAAACACATCCAATAAAAAAAATGTCAAACATCTAATTGCTTCATCAAGAAGCATGTATTCTGCTACATATTTTTGGTAAAAAAATCCCAATAAGTGTAAATTGATTGGTTTGCGCAAAATTTATAGCATCTACAAACTATGGGATATTTTTATTTATTTATTTTTTACTAGTAATGGCGGCGATCAGCGACTTATAGCTGGACTGCAATATTGCAGTGGACAAATTGGACACCTGACACTTTTGACACTTTGTGGGGACCAGTGACATTATTACAGTGATCAGTGCTCAAAATATGCACTGTCTCTGTACTAATGACACTGGCTGGGAAGGCGTTAACAGGGGCGATCAAAGAGTTAACTGCGTGACTACGTTGTGCTTACTCACTGTGGGGGAGGTGCTTTGAATTGCAAAGATCTGTGTTCCTGATTTGCATAGACACAGGATCAAAGCCTTCCCAGCTGACAGAATGACAATCTGACTTGTGTAATCGGCAGGTGCCGGCGGACATCAAGTCTGCGGTGGTCGCCATGGGTCTCCCCACACCCTAAAGTGTCAGATCACGTACTAGGTACTACTGGGGAGTAGATGTTTGGATGGGCCAGTTTCTTCTCTAGAAACTCTAGGATTGCGGCCCAGAATTTCCCGACAAGAGGGCAAGGCCAAATCATAAGAAAATAATCACCTACAGCAGCATGACAGCGGGGGCAATCAAGGGAATCCACCCTACCCATCCTATAAATACGTGTCGGAGTATATTAAATACGGTGTAAATAATTGAACTGTATCAGTTTATCTCTGGCTGATCTGACCTCAGACCATGTTTGCTCTGTGAGATGGAATATCAGTACTCCATTGTTTAGCTACTTTCTCCATCCTAGAGGAAGAAGAGGTCAACAGAGTAAAATAATATCTAGAGATGAGTTTTGAGTGGTCATCTTCAAATAGAAGTTTTTCCAAATTAGAGGGGCAAAGCTTGACCTCTGTCAATCCAAATTGTGCCGTCACTGCATGACATAATTGCAATTAGCGAAAAAAAAAAAGGGTTGGGGATCAAATACTCTATCTGTAGGCCTTTGAATGTTCTGAAGGCATTACCGGAAAACAGCTGGTGAGTATATGTGATTCCATTATTAGCCCAACATGTCCCTTCTGGTCCCAATATTTTGATTTTTCAATTAGCTGAGGGTTATGCCAAAGAGGGGCATAGGAGAAGTAGTCAGAGTGTCACCTGTTCTGTTATTACACATATGAAAAATTCTATGAGCATGTTTAAGAATATCCACCCCCCCTTTTCAGGATATGGGCAATTTCTGTATAATACGGTAATTTGTGTTTCATATGAATGAACTTGAGTGGCCACAGAAGCAATGTCCAAGTTTGGGAAAAAGAGTTAATTGGGACGCTAAGTAGTAACACTGGAAATTTGGCAAAGTCAATCCTCCAGCTTGTATAGGCAAGTATAATGTATCAAAGGAGATCCTAGGTGTCTTATATCCCCAAAGAAACGAGGAGAGTAGTGTTTTTTTTTCCGGTAAATAGTTTCTTGGGGATTCAAATCAGGGCATGCCAGAACAGATAGAGAAATCTGGAAAGATAAATCATTTTAAATAGGTTTTTCGGCCTTGAAGACTGAGATGCAGCTTGGGACCAAGTCTGTAAATTATTCTTCAGCTGAGTCATCAGGGAAGAGAGGTTATTAGAGATGTATGTACTCCGCAGGAGCTGAATCTCAACTCCCAGGTACCTAAATCTGGGGACCACCTGCAGTGGGACATCTGGGGGCAGCCCTGGGGTATATTCATGGTCAAAGGGAAAAATGATTGACTTATTCCAGTTAACTTTAAACCCAGTGCCAAAACTTGAAATTCTGTTTAAGGCTGTGACCAAAGACCCCTCTGCTTCTTGTAATATAAGAGCATATCATTAGCAATACATTTAGGCCCAAAACCCAACTGCACAAGGACTGCCAACACATAAGGCCACTCAATGGAGTCAAAGCATTGTGGGTGTTCAATGACCCTATGACTCGAATATCTGGGCCAAGCCCCTCCGACTGCAAGATCGTGAATAGACGGCGTAAATTTAAAGCCGTCGATCATATTGGTATGAAGCCAGTCTGGTCTGAATTAATGATAGAGGCTATTACCTTGTTTAGTCCTTTGGCAAGAAGTTTGGCTAATATTTTAGCGTCCACATTAATCAAGGAAATTGGTCAATATGATTCACTAAAGTTGTGGTCCTCGTGTGGCTTGGGAATCCGCACAATTAGCGCTTCCTGAAGAGAACCAGAGAGCACACCCCTATTGAAAGCATCATTATAAACCTCAAGTAATTTTGGTGCTGCAAAATCTTTGTAGGTGCTGAACCACTCCACTGGGTACCCATCCAGCCCAGGGGTCTTGTTAGGGCTAAGGGAGAGCATTACAGCCATTATTTTGTCTGTAGTAAACGGAGTTCCATATCTGCTGCCTGCCTCCTGCGATAACTCAGAGAGAGTGATTGGTGCTAAGTAGTGATTAACCTCTTCCTCTCCATAACTTACCCGAGATGAATATAGGTCAAAGAAAAACTCAACAAAGGCACTGGCTTTATAATTCTGGGAAGTATAGAGGGTTTGCTGTTCAATAGAAATACGAGGAATGGAGGCAGGAGCGTGCTGGGAGTGGGCCAAATATGCTAAAGGCTTACTATTTTTATCCCCAAATTCAAAAATATGTTGTGACTGATAAAGTAACTTTTTGTTTTTTTTTACACCAACACTAGGTCGAGGTGATGGATATTATCCTTCCGAGACCTATAGAGGAAGTTTCTGTTCCTTTTCAGCCTCCATAGCAGCCTGCTGTCAGGCCCAACCCTTCCACTCTGATCTAAGCTGCTTACTAACCCCGGAAGGACATTCCAACTTTAGTGCCAGCTTCTGACAGATTCATGTACCTGTTTCTGACAGGTACATGAATCTGGTGCTAAAACTGGCAATTTTGGTGCAGCTGCCCAACAGAATTCACCCTGGGTCACCTTTTTTTTTTACATTTTTAATAAAATACTTGTTTTCCCATTTTTCATCCTCCCACCCAATCCACAATACGCTGATTAGTCTGCGGTGTACTATCAGTGACAGATTGCTACAACCACGATGCACCACAGAGCGACATAGGAAATTATTTTTGCCTGTGGCCATGAAGTTATATAATTCCTCCCTGTGAGGGCTGGATGTGAAGATTTTAACTATACTTTATGATCAGGATTTTTATGTAGTTTTTATAGTATGTTGGTATTATATTAATATTTGTTGTAATGCTAGAGAAAGTGGTGTATTATTTGCATTTCGGTAGTTTGGTTTTCTGTTATTTTTTATTCTGTGTTATTTATTCTATGTTGTTTTTTTAATAATATGGATGTTTATTAGAATGCAGTTTTATTTTATTTTTTGGTGCTGATGGCTGTTGTTGGAAATGTTATGTCTTTGTGTCTTGTTCTGTTCATTGTTGTGAGCTTGTGTTGTGTGGCATGTGTTGCAATAATTTTCCTTTGGGATCAATAAAGTATTCTGAATCCTTTGTTGCAATTTTGGTGCTACTGCCTCGTACATTTCTGGTGTGAACATGATGGGTATTGTATTGCGCAGCTGGTGGATTTGATGTATGCTTCTGATTGTGTGCCAGAACCTGAAAAAAATAACCCTGAGGTCTGCTTGCAAGGAAGGATTTTAGCAGTGTCAAAATATGGTTTGCCATGTTGTGATCAAGTATGAACATACAGTAAATTTTAATATTTTATTGTTTTTAGCATTTTAGTTGTAGATTTGCAAATTATTTTCTACAGTTTTCCCCAGTTGCAGGAAGCTGGATGAGAAGATACAATTGTTTCTGCTCTTGTGTAGCCATTTAGTATATAATAATTTTGTCTCACCATATGCATCCGCCAGTGAAAACTTTGCTGATTGGGTCAAGGAGCAGATTGTGAATGTGTAGACACTGTCCCTGGTCCTAAACACTATGAATTGCTGTGATCTTTTCATGATTTGGCTGATGTTTAAATACAGTGAACTTTTTAATAGAAATAGCAACTTCATACAGATATCTTTCAGCTTAGTTGGAAAGTGCATCATTCTTCTCTAATTAACCCTTACGTGGCCATGGTCACTTGGTCTTCTTGCATGATGCCTGCATAAGTGATATAACTTGTACTATGTGCTAGGTGATGTCCAGAGCACCCACCCCCTTCACATCAGCTGTCAAGAGTCCCCCACCCTCCCTTACATCACAGTGCACTTACCTTGTGCTGCTGCTGAAAAAGAAGCTGGGGGTAGAGCTGGAAAGCAGAAAGTGCAGGGTCTGGAGGAGGACTGGAGTCTGCTGAATATTAAGACGGAGGGTGGAGGGGGTGCTGCAGCTGCACAAAGAGGTACAGTATCTGTAGTAAGAGTTATGTCATTGTCTCTGCTGCCGACTGCTGAGACTTGGGGGGTGGGGAGGGGTCAGAGACGAGCCTCACCATAGCTGCACAAAGAAGTGCAGGATTTGGAGAAGGAGTTCTTTTCTCTCTGCTGCTGACTGCTGAGACAAGGTGGAATGGAGACACGGGAGAGTGCCGCAGCTGCAGGAGAGGTGTGAGGGCCACATGAAATGACCCTGGGTGGCCACATTCGGCTCACGGGCCTTGTGGTTGACATATGTGGTGTAATGTGTAACATGCTCCAGCATCTGTCCTTGCAGCCCCCCCCCCGTAACAGCGGGCGGGGAATCCTCTCCCCACACCCGCTAGCTCAATTCAAAAATAGCATGGTTGTACAAGGGCCAGAGAGCCACACAATGGCAGTGTGTTTTTATGCATTAAAGTGCTTTACGTTAAGATAGGCAAACCCATTCAAAATAAATAGGTTATAACACATCTCAACGCCCAAGAATGTTGGCCCTGCTGCTTTTTTTGCAGTGCACACTGAAGATATTGGAAAAAAATAACCGTAAACTTTTATGTCAGTGGAAGTAATAATAACCCACAGCACTGGTGTCAGTAGCAGTAATAATAAATTCCAGAATTGGTGTTAGTGAGTGCAATAATAGGTTCCAGCATTGGTGTCCGTGGACGTAACAAAAACCTTTCATCATTGGTGGTGTGGGTGCAATATTAACCCCCAACATTGGTGTCAATGGACATAGTAATAACTTTCAGCATCAGTGCCAGTTGACACAAAAATTACTCTCAACATTGATGTCAGTGGACACAATAATAACTTCTAACATTGGTGCCAGGGGACGCAATAGGAATCCCCAACATTAGTGTCAGTGGCTGTAATAATAGCCCTCAATACTGGTGTCAGTAATATTAACCTTTTCCTCCACATTATTAGTCACTGTCAATGAAATGTAATCCCCCCACCCCTCTCCATTGAAGGTCAGTGAAAGTTCATTTTAAGCCGCCCCTTCTCTGCATTGGTGGTCAGTGTCAGTGACAGTTAATCCCCCATAACTTCACATCGGTGACCACTTACCTCATCACATGCTCCTGTGCTGCTATCTCTCTCCCTAGGCCTCGACTTTACTTATTCTGTAGGCAGAGATAACTTCACCTCATAGTACAGTCTTTCTTTCACCTTGATGCCATCTGGTCCCCAGTAGCTTGTTGACCACATGCAGAGGACTGGTGAGCCATGTGTTGGACACTAGATAGAGATCTGAATTTCACTCCATTTGTTAACCCTGATTGATAAGCAACAGTTGAGGGAAACGACCATATACACAGTACATTGTTTTTTGTTGGTGCATAGACTGCCGTCAGATTGGCTTACTGGTTTACCTAGAGATATAAGTGAAATTTTAGACATTTACTTCAATAGGAGTTTCATTGTTGAGATACTCCTTAAAGCCTGTTCTCTTCTAAGGGAATCTCAAATCAGTCTGGAATGGACATGGTGAAACTATTTCGTAAGAACAGTGAAAGGTATGAATCTGCAACCAAGTTTGCTAAAACCCTTATGATGTATAGATTTCCTAAAACAGGCTACATGCAGCTCTCTTTCTCCTTCTTTGCAGTATCCAGTCATTTAAAGTCTACGTTTATTGAAATTATTTTCTAAAATAAAAATCGGCACATGAGATGGTACTTACATTTAAGGAGAAGTGTCCCTTGTGCTGGCTATATTAGTTGAAATCTTTGTCTGCTGAAATACCCTAAACCTCCACAGCAGTAATCTTCCAGTGCTGCAGGGGTAATGCAGCCATTGAACCTGAATTGGCACTCATCAAGTGTACCAACTATACCCTGCCACTGTCCTCCACTGAAAAAAGCTGTACAATGAAAAGTGCTGTATGCATGGAGGAAGAAGACCTTTCATTCAACCACCAATCCTCCATTTATAGAGGGAGTTTTACTAAAGCTGGTGCACACAGAATCTGGTGCAGCTGTGTGTGTGTAACCAATCAGCTTCTAGGTTTTTTTATCAAAGCTTAATTAAATAAGCTGAATTTAGAAGCCGATTGGTTACTTTACACAGCTGCACCCGATTCTGTGTTTATTAGCTTTTGTACATTTCCCCCATAGAGTGCTTTTCATTGATGGAAACTATAATACAACTTCTATGAATGAAGGAGGGGGGCAGAAAGGAAAGGCATAGTCAGCACACTTGATGAGTGCCTAGGCCAGGTACAGCAGTTGTATTAACCCCCTCAGCACTGGAAGATTACCGCTAAGTTGGTGTAGGGGGAGCACAGAATGGAAGATTTCAACATTCAACTAGGGTAGTCAGCACAGGAACACAGCTTGTTAAATGAAAGTACTGTCCCTGATTAAAAAAAAAAAAAAACTTTAATTAAACTTTGGCTTTAAGGATAAAAAAAAAACACGTGCCCCCAGCTGTTTTTTTTAGTTGATGTTATACTTATTGACATAATTTTGCAGCTAAATGATAAAACAATTGTTTAAAGGTCCCTTTTCCAGGATTTAATATTATATGTTGCATTTTTACTATTATGATAGTTCTGAAGTGCCTTAATTATTTTCTAGAGGAAGGTAGGTGTTGGCTGTGGTAGACATAATTTAGTCTAAATTTGACATAAAGCTTTGGTCTGCTTGGTTCGGGTCACTGTTTTATCAGTTTGACAATCCAGGGCAAGAGGAGATTGTGCTTTTCCAAAAAAAAAAAAAGACTGGAATTACCTTAATCCAATTGTTTAAAAAAAAAAAGGAATTATCCTAAATTCCCATTATACCTGCCTTTTCAAAACTGTAGTATTCTGGCTGATGACATAATGTGTTTGGACGGTCTTTAATACAGCAGAAGGTGGCACTGACATTATGACATCAACTCTGCTCTGACTCTCTCTACTGTTAGCCCAAATCGATGTAATAATGCACCCCAAGGGGTGTGCCAACAACAGCCTGGTATTATGGGAAATGGGTGGAATGATGCTGTTCATCACTCCACTCAGAAGAGGAGTGATGTGGAATCTTGGACAGGAAATTTTTTTTAACCACTTGCCGACCGCCACAAGTACATATACTGCGGCGGTCAGCCCCTCTGGGGCAAAGTGACGTACCGGTACGTCACTCGCCCATGAGCCAATAGGGGGTGAGCGCATGCCGCCGGAGGCGCGCTCCCGCCCCCGCTCGTTCACAGGGATCCCTGCGCGAGTGACCGGTAGCTCCGATGTCCGCCGGCCACTCGCGATCTCCCGCTGGAGAGGGAGAAAGGCAGGCGACTGATGTAAACAAAGCCACCTGTCATTCTCCCTGGTGTTACTGCAGAGA
Organism: Pelophylax lessonae; assembly: GCF_965119305.1. Classification (NCBI taxonomy): domain Eukaryota; kingdom Metazoa; phylum Chordata; class Amphibia; order Anura; family Ranidae; genus Pelophylax; species Pelophylax lessonae. Next base: position 143,598,332 of record NC_138776.1, read on the forward strand.
TCATACGATCCTGCTATGTAGGATCGTATGTCTCTGTGGTTACATCAAAAGCCACGCCCCTTGACAGTTAGAAGCACGCCCCTAAGGACACACTTAACCCCTGGATCTCTAATAAAGTTAACCCCTTCCCTGCCAGTGTCATTTTTACAGTAACAGTGCATACGTATAGCACTGAGTACTGTAGTAATGTCACTGGTACCCCCAAAAGTGTCAAAAATGTTAGTCAGGGGTCCGATCTGTCCGCTGCAATGTTGCAGTCCCGCAAAAAAAATCGATGATCGCCGCCATTACTAGTTATAAAAAAAAAACAATAAAAATGACATAAATCTTTCCCGTAGTTAGCAAACGCAATAAATTTTGCACAAATCAATCAAAATACGCTTATTGCAATTTTTTGTACCAAAAATATGTAGCAGAAAACAAATTGGCCTAAAATGTTAAAAAATTTAGATTTTTAATTTTTTTTGGGAATTTCATATAAAAAATGTGAAAAATATAATTTTTTCAAAATTGATGCTCTTTTTTTGTTTATAGCGCAAAAAATGAAAATCGCACAGGTGATCAAATACCACCAAAACAAAGCCCTGTTTGTGGGAAAAAAAAGGACGTCAATTTCATTTCGGTACAGCGTCGCATGACCGCGCAATTGTCCGTTAAAGTCACGCAGTGCCGAATCGCAAAATAGACCCTGGTCTTTGAGCAGCCAAATCCTCCGGGGCTTAAGTGGTTACTGCGCAGCTGGGCTACATGTTAAAAATACAACTGGAGTTCCATTTGAAGGATAAACAAATGCATTATTGCCTGACAGACTTTGGAAGGTATCTGTCTACCTTTGAGCAGACCAAACTTTTCATTACACCATCACATAATACTGTTCAGATATTGAAACACTCTTTGGCAAGTTCCAGAGCAGTTGGAGTTTTCCAAGAAAGAAATCAGTTATTTTTTTTTCAAATCTACTGAAAATGCAGAGTTTGTTATTAAGGTTTGGAAAAGGCTTTTTTTTTCTTTTTAGTTTGTCTTTCCTAAACTATACACTTATGAGTCTGTTTCTATAGAATGGGCCATTTCAATATTTCATAATCCTCCCATTATCATGTAAAGCTTTTATGAGAATTCATGAATGTATAATAGCATTTAGTAATAATAATAAAGCCTATTCCTGTAATCTACATTTAGCCCATGCATTTGGAATCAGCACATTGATTTGAATACAAATATCCAGTGAAGGATAAATCTTTCTGTGGCCATTTTAGGCGGCAGTGTAGGTGGCACAGAATGGGAGAACATGCACTTCATTTAACTTGATTGCATTTCCTATTTACTTTATTCAGCAACTTAGTACCTTGAAGGAGTTCACCATCTGGCAGGATGAGTGTTATAAAAATGAAAGGTATCTTAAATGTAATAAATGTCAGAAGCAAAGACACAGTTGGGCTTAATAAAGATTTGGTGTTGAATTGGAGTTGAGAAATGTTGAACTAGCTCTTACCAACTTACCAACTTGTATTATAAGTGTGAAATCATTAGGTATGCAGAAGGACATCAAGCAGTGGTTGCATTTCAAGGCTTTTTTTTTTCCTTTTACTGTTTAGCTGAACGTGAATCTCAGGTGCATCATTTTTCAATGGGATTGTCTGCTAATATTTAGACTTATAAACAGTGACTAGAATTGAGAAAGCTCACTGCATTCATCATGTGTATTATGGTTATAGTAACAGTAGGCCTATAAATTTTTTTACAAGGTCGTCTGAGGTATCTTCTTGATGTAACTCGAAAAGCCTGCTGTGGACAAAAAAATGTAAAGCCAACTTCATGGATGCATTTGTTTTTATATTTAAAGATTAACTGCAAGTTGATATATTTTTATTTTATTTTTTACAGGTACTTACTGTATATAGCACTGTCAAATTGCTAGTGCTTAATAATAATCCATATAAACACTGCAATTTTAAAGGTGTTAAAATCTCTTGCAATATAACTATATATTTTTGCTATTTTGACTCTGATCATGCTGATTATTTTCACCTCAATGTTTTCCGAAACAACGACCCTTGCACGCGTTAACTCATGCGCTTTTACCTGTGTTGTGTTAGGGCAGCTCATTTAACTCAAGGTACGAAAATAGACACCTGCACTATTTATGGCATCTCTATAGCACAGCGCAGTTATGTTTAGGTCTACTGTATATGTTGGTGTAGAATTCAGAATGAATGGCAGGACACATAGACCGCATATTACTATGCAAAGCTGTAGCATGTGTTAAAGGGTAAGTTGTAACGTGAGTTACTGAAATGCAAAAGTCTTGATAGGCAGCAGGTTGGAAAATCTATCTGTGGCAAAAGAAATGCACCTGGCTATCTGAAAAGTTCATTATCACTCTTCCAAACAATAATTGATAAGTCAGTTCAGACTCAAAGTTTGCTTTTTTTAGGTGTTTATAGGCAGCCTTAAAGTGATTGTAAAGATATATATTTATTTGAAATGGTATTACACAGAGCAGCCTTGATCTTCCCCTTCCAGGGTCCTCCACCGGCTTTGTCAGCTCCCCCTTTTCTCCTAGTGCCCCCATAGCAAGCCACTTTCTATGAGGGGGAATATTCGGGTGCGCTCCTGAGCTGGGCTGTGTGTCCATTTACCCACACAATGTGCTTGGCCCTGCTCCCTCCTTCTCAGGAATTGACTGACAGCAGCCATTGGCTGCCACTGCTCTCAGTAAAGCCTGTAAATGCAGAAAGAGGGCAGATCAGGGCTACCGGCAGGGGCAGCGCTGGATCGAGAGTGGTGTTAGGTAAGTATTTGGGAGGGGACAGTGGGAGGCACAGACAGTGGAAGCTTTTTTCCTTAACCAATTGACAACCGCCCACCGCAGATTTACTGCGGCAGGGAGCCGCTCCTGGGCAAACCGACCTAGTACTACGTCGCTCGCTCAGGAGACTCTAGGGGCGAGCGTGTGCCGCTGGCGGCGCGCACTGGCCCCCGCTCATCAGCTGGGGAGCCAGTGCGTGTGACAGGTGGCTCCGATGGCCGCCGGCCGCTGGCCGCTCGCAATCACCCCCCGCTGACAGAGGACGGACGGACGGCTGATGTAAACACAGCCCTCTGTCATTCTCCCTGAAGTGATCACAGAGGCTATGTGATCCTGTTATATAGGATCACATGTCTCTGTGATGATCTCACAAGGTATGCTCCTCCACAGTTAGAATCACTCCCCTAGGCTTACATTTAACTCCTTGATCACTAATAGTATTAACCCCTTCCCTGTCAATGGCATTATTACAGTAACAGTGCATATTTTTAGCACTGATTACTGTAGTAATGTCACTGGTACCCCCAAAAGTGTCAAAATTATCAGTCAGGGGTCCGATCTGGCCGCCGCAATGTCGCAGTCCCGCAAAAAAACACAGATCGCCGCCATTACTAGTAAAAATAAAACAATAAAAATGACATAAATCTTTCCCGTAGTTAGTAGACGCAATAACTTTTGCGCAAACCAATTAAAATACGCTTATTGCTATTTTTATTATCAAAAATATGTAGCAGAAAACAAATTGGCCTAAAATGTTAAAAAAGTTTGATTTTTACATTTTTTTTTTAAATGTTATATAGCAGAATGTGAAAAATATTGTTTTATGCTCAAAATTGTCACAATTTTTTTGTTTAGAGCGCAAAAAAAAAATCGCACAGGTGATCAAATACCTCCAAATGAAGCTCTGTTTGTGGGAAAAAAAAGGACGTCAATTTTATTTGGGTACAGCTCGCACGACTGCGCAATTGTCCGTTAAAGTAACACTGTGCCAAATCACAAAATAGGGCCTGGTCATTAAAGCGGAGTTCCACCCTGAAAAAAACTTTTTAGATAAAATACCCCCGGCACAGTCAGGGCTAGTGCCTTTAAGCAACGATAGCCTTGGAACCGTCCCCTGTTTCACTTACATTTTAGAAGAAATACTTCCCTTGAAAATGTCTTATCCAGCGCTGCCATCTCAGGTGTGGGTAGCTGAAGACGGAGCGTCCTTTTCGGTGTTCTCTTCGGTGACGTCGGAGTCCCAGAATGCCCTGCTCGTCACTTCCGGTGCAGGCGCGTCATCCCGGCACAGCTTCTGGGATCGATGACGCTCATCTCCCAGGAGTCAATGCAAGCAGGAAGTGAAAGCACGGGCCGCGGCCACAGAGGGAGGAAGAGGAAGGGGAAGGTAAATATATTTTCTTTAAAAACAAGGTAAGTGAATAAAAAAAAAGAATGTAATTATCCAATTCTTTTTCAGGTAATTTAGAGCAAGCGGATGGGGAAAAGTTGATTTTGAGGCTGTAACTCAGCTTTAAGCAGCAAAATCCTCCAGGGCTAAAGTGGTTAATGCAGAGAATGCATTAAGGTAAAAACCCTCTGCCTTTATAAACAGTTGAATGAATCTCCCTATCCTTGATGGTGTGCAGGGTTTGCTGCAATTTAGTAAACCGCATGCATGTGCACCTCTGTTTGATATAAGGTCTTATGCTCCTCCAGGGCTAAAGTGGTTAATGCAGAGAATGCATTAAGGTAAAAACCCTCTGCCTTTATAAACAGTTGAATGAATCTCCCTATCCTTGATGGTGTGCAGGGTTTGCTGCAATTTAGTAAACCGCATGCATGTGCACCTCTGTTTGATATAAGGTCTTATGCTCCTGAGACATTAGTTTCCCCAAAATTTTATTTCTTTTCAGACATCTGAGAACATTCTGAAAATATTCTCAGGACATTGGTAGTATACAGCTACAAGAAAAATATGTGAACCCTTTGGAATTATATGGATTTCTGCACAAATTGGTCATAAAATGTGATCTGATCATCATCATCTAAGTCACAACAATAGACAATCACAGTCTGCTTAAACTAATAACGCGCAAAGAATGAAATGTTGCCATGTTTTTATTGAACACACCATGTAAACATTCACAGTGCAGGTGGAAAAAGTATGTGAACCCCTAGACTAATGACATCTCCAAGAGCTAATTGGAGTGAGATGTCAGCCAACTGGAGTCCAATCAATGAGATGGGATTGGAGGTGTTGGTTACAGCTGCCCTGCCCTATAAAAAAAACACACACCGGTTCTGGGTTTGCTTTTCACAAGAAGCATTGCAACATGAAACATGGCAACATTTCATTCTTTGTGTGTTATTAGTTTAAGCAGACTGTGATTGTCTATTGTTGTGACTTAGATGATGATCAGATCACATTTTATGACCAATTTGTGCAGAAATCCATATCATTCCAAAGGGTTCACATACTTTGTCTTGCAGCTGTATATTGAATCTACTCCAGGCAATTCTTCTTTTTATGCATTTTTTTATGATTAAATAAATTAGTGACATACATTTACCAGTATGCTAAAATATTTGTGTGTCCAAAATCTTTGTAAATGCCAACCAGTACAACGTCAAGATAACCAGAAAATAATCTCCACATTTTGGAATTACATTACTTTGGCTACCACACCATTGGTGGATTATTACAAATTTTTTAATATATGATTTCCCTTAGTTTTGGACTATGCTTCTCTGCTTTCACCCTATACCTTTTCATTTAATGTATCTTGGGCCGATCCTCAATTAAATCTGTTTGCATTGTGAGTATCTCAAGGTGTATAGCCAGCATATGTTAATTGCATCTTGGTTGTTTAGATTCCATTAAGCTGGGCAGAACTCTACAAACTATAACTTGGTGAATTAGATAGGAATTAAATGGATGCAGGTCTGTGAAGAAGAGCACAACTATTAAAAGTAATACCTAGATGAAGGCAGGTAATTTGTAAATGAGAACCAAATGAATAGTTATGTATTTAATGCTTCCATAATTACTATGTGGAATACAAATTGAAAGCCTTGCTGCTTGTCCCTTCCAATTAAGATCATATCTCATAAATATTAGTGTATAATAGTCTGAGCAGAGCTTCACTTGGGCACAGCTGTGTAACTGTACAGCCAAAAAACAGATCATCCATTGACAGCATTAGAAAAGTGTCACTTTTAACAAGAGGAAAGGTTCAAGGGAAACATAACCTGTTCATTAGAGGGAGCTATTTTACTTTACATTGAATGTGCCCTGCATGAAATAGCTGGATGGCCATGGCACATTTCCTTTAGATATTGCTTATCTACTTGGTTACCGAAGCAGGGTAAGTGGACAAAGAGTTCTTATGTCACTGTTTGCATACCCGATCCCAGGTTAGGGGCTGACTAAATGGTTAGTGAAAAACGAAACAATTTTCTTAATCCCAACAAATAATCTTTACACATCAATTATTTGTTGGACCGGCAATCTATCTTTCATTAAATTGTTTCTTATTGTTTTTTTTTTTTTGTCTCCTTATAAAATTCTCTATGAGCTTCCGAGCTCCCTTTTCCCAAGCTATTTTCCCCCTCGCTTCTGTTTTCTTGGAACAGGCAGCCTTATTTGATTTCGGTCATGTGCAGTGCTGTATGTATGCTACAAATCCCCTGTTCCATAGTCCCTGGTCCATCTCAGGAGCAAGCAAGAGATGGCGGCTACGTTTCTACATACAGTGGAAGCATGGAGAGCGATTGTAGTCACCCTCTAACAGAAAGTCAGAACACAGCAGTAAAAAAAAAAAAAAATTGAAGATTTAGAGAAGGCTGAGAGCAACAAAATATACTTTTTGATTTAGGATGACCTTAAGGGAATTTTGTTTTCAAACTAGAGTTTTATGTCACTTGATTGTATGGCCAGCTTATATGAAACTAGTGGGAGGATTTGGGGCGGGGTATAAGAGGGGAGTGACATAATTTTCAATTTCAATCTGCATTTCTTTTTATGAATAATGTTTCCATGAGAACTGGATGGAAGCAGAAAAGCAAAGATGAGCCTTTATTATTAACCACTTCTGGACCACCCACCATGTATTTATGTCGCTACTTTGACATTAAATACCAGAGTTATGGCAGCAGATAGCTAGCATAACCCCTTTATATTTTTTAACAGCGGGCAGTCCGTTTAGCATAAAAGTGGTCCCACTGGCAGATTCGCCACAGGATCACTTTCATAGGCTTACCGCAGCAGGGAAAATGATCCGATCCCCACTGCGGATGGGCAGGAAGTCGAGTAAGGGCAAGATGGCCCCCACTCGACTCTATGCCCTTGGAGGACTGGAGCGACAAAAGTCACTTCCGCCCTCAGGCCTTAAAGGGCCCTTTTTTTTTTTTACATTTTTTTTATTTTACTTTTATTTTATTTTTTTTATTGTTTTTAAGTGTAAATGTGAGATCTGAGGTATTTTTAACCCCAGATCTCACATTAAAAAGGACCTGTCCTAGGTATTTATATTACACGGGATGTTTGCATTCCTTGTAATAGAAATAAAAGTGATGAACATTTTTTTTTTTTAAAAGGGACAGTGTGAAAATAAAAATAATAATTTAATGCGCCCCATCCCTCCAAGTTCGCGTGCAGAAGTGAACGTATACGCAAGTTGCGCCCACATATGTAAACAGTTTTCATTTTTGTCAGTTCGTGGTGCCTCAAGTCAGGTATGGGATTTTAAGGGCAGGAGTAAAGCGAGTAAACAATAGTTGTACAGTTTATAGGTAAAATTTATTCACATGTATAATTATATACAGAAATTTGAGTGAATTAATAGGTAAAGTCCCATTGTGATGGTGAAGAGAAAGTAGTAGGTGTGTTTACACGTGAAAAAGGTGACTTGAACAAGAAAAGTAGATGGTCCTGCTCTGCTGTTCCTCATATCAAGGAATGGGAAATGGTTGCAGAGAGGGGCCTGATCGGTATTCCGACATGTTTCGGCCTGTAGCGGCCTTTATCAAGGATGTTACCGATTCTAGGAATAAGTAAAATGGATTTGTCAGTGATAATAATATATAGTTGTTCAGATTTAATTATGTATAAGATTGTAATATAACATACATATTTTTTGTCCACTTTCTGGGGTATTGCTTTCCCAGATTTTCTCCGGGAGCTGCAGGAACAATGCTGTATTGGGTGAAAAAAGGTGTGATTTGGTTGTAGTTGGAGCCACAAGTAAAAACAGGGAGGGTTGTTTGTAGTAAGTAATAGAAAGTATAATAATAATTACTTCTTGGGCCACGTTTTCCTGGTCCAAATGGTTCAATGTGGCTATGATATAAAGATTTCCACATTGATAGAGATCATCTGTGGTGTTTCCACATTGATGGAGATCATCTGTGGTGCGGGGTATATAAGGTATAGTACATAGTAAATGGTAAAGGATGTGGCTTTAGGTAAAGTAAAGCATCCTGGGGTGAAGTACAAAAATTAGAAGTTTGGAAGTGTATAAGGAATTTAGACTTGGTGGGAAGATGTTTGCACATCTTCTCCAGGTCTATGCTTACGCTTAGTAGAAGAGTATCGGTGTAGTGTCACAGCATGTGGCCTCCAGGTCCTGTCCTCCTTCGATCCGGGAGAGACTGAGGACTTGGAGGTGTTCCCCGGCCTTTTAAAGGCTGTCGCACATGCGCAGTGATGCGCTGTGTGACGCCTGTGGGCGGTGTCCGTGGTGTAGCAAGAGATGCGCCTGCGTGCGGCAGATGCGGCATCCCTTGTAGCCGTGCGGACGTGCCCCTACGGCCGCCGACACGGAATGAAAGCCGCAATCCCCAGAGGGGATAGTGGAAGGTACGAGACCAACCAGTCGGCTTCAAAATGCCCCGATCCAAAAGAGGATTCGGGGCTTTCCGTGCCGGGAGTTCCTGGAGTTCTGGAAATGGGCAAAAAAGTGGACGAACAGTATCATGACAATATATGTAATATATTTAAGGTGGTACACTGTACAGAAGTGTATTCACCAGTTAAGTACATATAAAGAAAAATAAAATTAAAGATAAACAAAGCATGGTATATCAACAGTGTCTTAATGCAGCAAAATAATAGTAGGAGGAGAGGGGATGTGAGAAGGTCTGGATCGGGTCAGGGGGGGGGGGGGGGGTTTATGGTCAGGCATCCCAGCATCATGTTTGGCGATGTATTGGAGGTTGGATGACCAAATGTGAGGTCAATCCAAATAATAGGTGGGTTCTGTTGGTAATGGGTTTAGTCTTTTTTGCCGGAGGAAAATCCTGGGAGGAATGGACGATAACTTTGAGCTTCATTTAGCCCCGGTGGGGTAGTAGCCTTGAGAAGTGTGATCCAGCGCATTTCTAATTGTAGCAACGTTTTGTTCCAGTCCCCGCCACGTAGCGGGATATGGATCCTGTCCAGGGCCATGAAGTTAATTTTTGGCATTTTATAATTGTGGTCATCCCTCACGTGTCTGCCTAGTGGCACATAGAAATTGCCAATGTGCATGGTCTGGAGGTGTTGATTGACCCTTTTCCAAATTCCCTGTAGGATTAAGAATCCAAATCTTTCCCACCATGGAAAATGTTACAACCCAACTTAAGAAAGAATGGGAAAACCAACTTAATGAATGTTCAAGGAACTTAATGATTCTTCTACAAGAAGAATATTTGAGACAAATAAAAACCTTAGACCTTGACATCAAAAAAACCTACGAACAACTAGCTCCTCTCAAAAAAGCCCAACTATATAGTGAACAAGAAAACAAACTCAAATCGCACCTTGAAGAATATGGAAAAGACATCTTACGAAAAAAAGAAAGAAAATACTGGCGCGACAAGAATGCCTTTGCCCAAGGCAGAGCCTATAGATGGGCAAACCAACGGACCAACCGTAGAACCCAATATGGCAGACCCTCAGATAAAACAGGACAACACTACTACTCATCGGATTCATCCTCATACAACTCTGGCCCTGAACATTATAAAAATAGAAGAGGACCACCTCCAAAACAACACGAACCCCGACGCAGAACAGATGAGGAAAATACTCAGGAAACTGAACCTCAATTCCAAGGAACCAATATGGCAGATGAACAAGCCACGCAATCGGGGAACATGGACCAACCCCCCAAAGCTTACAACATGTTCACAAGATCGAAGGTCGATCCAAAACAACAGGGTGTTTTTTTAGGGAAAACGAACTCCAAACCCCCCAGAAAACATCAATCGGAGAAGAAACAGGAGGAAAAACGGTAATAAACCTATCATCCTACACACTAACCAAGGAACAAAAAGAAGTGCTATCTTTAGGACTCTCCTTCTGTCCTAATACATGCCTAGACAAATTTGAAACCATCAAGGACGTTAACTTATTTGCCAGAAATTTGCTACTCAAAACTCTTTATCATAAACAACCCCAACCACAAGCCCCAACCACAAGCCACACCCACACTCACAGCGGCTGAGTTCAGAGCCATCCGGGACCTCAACCTATTACTTCAAGAAAGTGACCTAGATGATTGGGATGATCCAAGTGAACCAGACCAAGACTCTGACAATGATGAGCCAGAAGCAACTTCAGATATACCTACGTTTAAAAAGAAATCAAACAAATTCCCCTCCTTCAATACCAATCCAGCAATCGCACTGTTTGTGCGACAAACCACTAAGGACATAGAAGCAATCAGAGAGAAAAAACATATGTCCAATTTGACAAACAAACAAAAACGAGCTCTCCAAGAACTCAAAAATAATGATACAATTATCATTAAGCCTTCAGACAAAGGAGGAAATGTAGTTGTTATGAGCAAAGAAAAATACAAAAATATGTGCCATACAATACTCTCCAATACTAAATGCTACAAACAGATCGCCCCAATAATGATCAAATCATACGATCAAATCTTCTACACCAAAGTGGACAACGCATTCCGGGAAGGCACCATCTCCCAGAACCTATGGGAATACATAAGGACACCACATCCCAAAACACCCACATTATATGCATTACCTAAACTGCATAAAAACATAGATGACCCACCCGGAAGACCGATCATATCCGGAAACGGAAGCATCTCAGAGTCCATGAGTAAAGTTATTGACCGATACCTACGCCCTCATGTTAAAGAACTGCCCTCCTACACCCAAGACACCCTTCATCTTCTCAGAATACTCAATGACATCTCCATACCAGAAGAAACCTATTTAATTACGATTGATGTGGAATCTCTATACAATAACATACCCCATACCAAAGGAATACAAATAATCGAAAAAACACTTCGCTGTCACAACCAACGTGACCAAAACTTCAATCATTTCATCACAGACATGTTACAATATATACTCAACTATAATGTCTTCACATTTGGTGGCAACTACTATATCCAAACATGTGGGGTTGCGATGGGAACCAGCTGCGCCCCCTCTTACGCCAATATCTACTTAGGCTCATGGGAGCAAGAATTCCTATCACATGAAGAAAACACCATCTATACTGACAAGATTCTCATATGGCAAAGATATATTGACGACATATTGATTATATTGAACGGACCAGAACACATGATACTTGACCTACTAACCAAGATGAACCAAAACGAACATAACATGTTTTTTACAATGTCGTATAACAAACAACAAATATCCTTTCTCGATACCCTAATATATAAAGACCCCACAGGAAAAATCTCCACCACTCTCTACAGAAAGGAGACAGCAGGCAATTCCATTCTCCATGCCTCAAGTTTTCATCCACAACCTCTCATTCATTCCATACCCTACAGCCAATACCTCAGAATCAAGAGAAATTGCAATGACCCAGCCAACTTCCAATTGGAAGCTGATGCACTCACCTCCCGATTTCTAGAAAGAGGCTATACCAAAACCTCACTGCGCAAAGCATTTAATCGGGCCAACAACAAAGACAGAGAAACGCTTCTCTTTAAAAACAAGGAACCTACCAAAACTGGACCTGATACCGGCATTATCATCAGATTTACCAACGAACACCAGGAAATCAGAAATATCTTTACAAAGAATTGGCCCATCCTCATGGAAGAACCCAGCACCTCTAAGTTCCTACCACATCATCCACCCATTACCTTTAGGAAAGCAGGCTCCCTCCAACAACAACTAGTACGCAGTGAATTCCAGGAAGGATCTAAAAGAGACCCATGCAAGAACAAAGGCACCTTCCCCTGCGGAGACTGCGCCCAATGCCCTGTCATTCGTCAAATAACAAATACTATTTTACCGAATGGAGACCCATTCCAACCAAAACACTTTTGCAACTGTAAAACCAGAGGAATAGTGTATATGATGACCTGCGAATGCGGGTCCTTCTATATAGGAAAGACCCGACAGGAATTTGGGAAAAGGGTCAATCAACACCTCCAGACCATGCACATTGGCAATTTCTATGTGCCACTATGTAGACACGTGAGGGATGACCACAATTATAAAATGCCAAAAATTAACTTCATGGCCCTGGACAGGGTCCATATCCCGCTACGTGGCGGGGACTGGAACAAAACGTTGCTACAATTAGAAATGCGCTGGATCACACTTCTCAAGGCTACTACCCCACCGGGGCTAAATGAAGCTCAAAGTTATCGTCCATTCCTCCCAGGATTTTCCTCCGGCAAAAAAGACTAAACCCATTACCAACAGAACCCACCTATTATTTGGATTGACCTCACATTTGGTCATCCAACCTCCAATACATCGCCAAACATGATGCTGGGATGCCTGACCATAAACCCCCCTCCCCTGACCCGATCCAGACCTTCTCACATCCCCTCTCCTCCTACTATTATTTTGCTGCATTAAGACACTGTTGATATACCATGCTTTGTTTATCTTTAATTTTATTTTTCTTTATATGTACTTAACTGGTGAATACACTTCTGTACAGTGTACCACCTTAAATATATTGCATGTGCGACAGCCTTTAAAAGGCCGGGGAACACCTCCAAGTCCTCAGTCTCTCCCGGATCGAAGGAGGACAGGACCTGGAGGCAACATGCTGTGACACTACACCGATACTCTTCTACTAAGCGTAAGCATAGACCTGGAGAAGATGTGCAAACATCTTCCCACCAAGTCTAAATTCCTTATACACTTCCAAACTTCTAATTTTTGTACTTCACCCCAGGATGCTTTACTTTACCTAAAGCCACATCCTTTACCATTTACTATGTACTATACCTTATATACCCCGCACCACAGATGATCTCCATCAATGTGGAAACACCACAGATGATCTCTATCAATGTGGAAATCTTTATATCATAGCCACATTGAACCATTTGGACCAGGAAAACGTGGCCCAAGAAGTAATTATTATTATACTTTCTATTACTTACTACAAACAACCCTCCCTGTTTTTACTTGTGGCTCCAACTACAACCAAATCACACCTTTTTTCACCCAATACAGCATTGTTCCTGCAGCTCCCGGAGAAAATCTGGGAAAGCAATACCCCAGAAAGTGGACAAAAAATATGTATGTTATATTACAATCTTATACATAATTAAATCTGAACAACTATATATTATTATCACTGACAAATCCATTTTACTTATTCCTAGAATCGGTAACATCCTTGATAAAGGCCGCTACAGGCCGAAACATGTCGGAATACCGATCAGGCCCCTCTCTGCAACCATTTCCCATTCCTTGATATGAGGAACAGCAGAGCAGGACCATCTACTTTTCTTGTTCAAGTCACCTTTTTCACGTGTAAACACACCTACTACTTTCTCTTCACCATCACAATGGGACTTTACCCATTAATTCACTCAAATTTCTGTATATAATTATACATGTGAATAAATTTTACCTATAAACTGTACAACTATTGTTTACTCGCTTTACTCCTGCCCTTAAAATCCCATACCTGACTTGAGGCACCACGAACTGACAAAACTATACTCCCGGGATGGTGGCAGAAACTATTATTTTCCCTTCCAGCTAAGATCCAAAAAACATTTGTAAACAGTTTTCAAACCACACATGTGAGGTATCGACATAGGTATCAATTTATTTGGTGTAACATTATCTTTCACATTATAGAAAAAAATTGGGCTAACTGTACTGTTTTTTTTATTTTTGAATTAAAAAAATGTATTTATTCCAAAAAAATTGCGTTTGTAAGACCACTGCACAACTACGGTGTGACAAAAAGTATTGTGACAATCTCCATTTTATTCTATATATATATATATATATATATATATTTATATACAGTGCTTTGCGAAAGTTTTCGGTCCCCTTGAACTTTGCGAACTTTTCCACATTTCATGCTTCAAACATAAAGATATAAAACTGTATTTCTTTGTGAAGAATCAACAAGTGGGACACAATCATGAAGTGGAACGAAATTTATTGGATATTTCAAACTTTTTTAACAAATAAAAAACTGAAAAATTGGGCGTGCAAAATTATTCAGCCCCCTTAAGTTAATACTTTGTAGCCACTGAGGAAGAGGCTAAGCCTCGAAACGCGTCAGTCATCTCATCGGTCATGGACGACTATATGGACTAAACACGGACATTTGAGCAATCCAGCTTGACACGCTTTATTTTCATCTGCGTCTGTGAGTAGCCATTTTTATAGGTTACTTAATTAAAGCCCTTTATTGAGGATAATGCGCTAGGTCGGTGCGCCCTTTCTTTGTTCTTTTTGCATTTAGTATCTCGGACCTGCCTAGTGTGTTCCTTGTTCTTCATGATGCTCTCTGCGCTTTAAACAGACCTCTGAGACTATCACAGTGCAGGTGCATTTATACGGAGACTAGATTACACACAGGTGGATTCTATTTATCATCATTAGTCATTTAGGTCAACATTGGATCATTCAGAGATCCTCACTGAACTTCTGGAGAGAGTTTGCTGCACTGAAAGTAAAGGGGCTGAATAATTTTGCACGCCCAATTTTTCAGTTTTTTTTTTTATTTATTAACAAAGTTTGAAATATCCAATACATTTTGTTCCACTTCATGATTGTGTCCCACTTGTTGTTGATTCTTCACAAAAAATTACAGTTTTATATCTTTATGTTTGAAGCCTGAAATGTGTCAAAAGGTCGCAAAGTTCAAGGGGGCCGAATACTTTCGCAAGGCACTGCATATATGTTTGGGGGTTCTAAGTAATTTTCTAGCAAAAAATACTGAATTTACCAGAAACAGGCCTGGTTCTTAAGTGGTTAATATAAAGTTATACATTGGGGCAGCATGAAGTAAATGTATGGGGATGTTCATAACAAAAGTTTATAAACTTCAGTACCATTCAAAATAATAGGAGTAGGCTAGAAATAATTAAAATACAGCGTGGAAATTACTATATGCTTTTTTTTTTTTATTATCGATACACTTATACACTGAATGAAGATTATAAAGGATACAAAAAAATTTCAAGGAAACTGTAGGCTTCAAAGAATAAAAGTATAAAACCCTGCGCAGTGCAGGACAAAAGTGTATATATAGCAGCTAGCACGTGTACAGAATATACTATACCAAAACAACTGTCATAAAAAGTGCAACGCATATAGATCCCTTAGGCTGCATTCACATGTCAGCGTATTGATCGCGGGCAGAATCGCCGCGATTCCGCCCGCGATCCGGAAAGCATTGCAAATCGCGGGACGCATGTGCGTTGCCCGTGATTTGCAATAGCACCCCAAACGCTGTGCGATGTTGCCGAGATTTCCGCCTGCCGAATCGCGGTAACATCGTGCAAAAAAAATCGCGGGACGCATTACGCCCAAAAAAGTACAAGAGCTTCTTTGGAGCGTAATGCGTCCCGCGATTTTTTTGCGCAATGTTACCGCTATTCGGCAGGCAGAAATCGCGGCAACATCGCACAGCGTTTGGGGTGCTATTGCAAATCACGGGCAACGCACAGGCGTCCTGCGATTTGCAATTATTTCCGGATCGCGGGCGGAATCGCGTCGATTCTGCCCGCGATCAATACGCTGACATGTGAATGCAGCCTTACTGAATGCAATAGTGTGAACATATAAACAATAAACATACAAACATATGGTATGAAAGTAATTTAAAGCGGAGTTCCACCCAAAAGTGGAACTTCCGCTTTAGGGAGTCCTGACCCCCTGACATGCCACATTTGGCATGTCATTTTTTTGGGGGGGGGAGCGGGTACCTAGTTTTGACAGGTACCCGCTCCTACTTCCGCTTGGAGCGCCGCGGCGCCCTGAACGGAAGTTCTCCTCTCCCCCTGCCTCCCATGCAATCTTCTGGGACACGCTAGAGGTCCCAGAAGATTGCCGGCCAATCACGGCGCGACTCGCGAATGCGCAGTGGGTACCCGGCTGTGAAGCCGCAAACTGTCACAGCCGGGTGCCCCCAGCAGTGATGCCGGCGCCGAGGGAGAGGATCGAGGCTTCGGGCGGCCGCATCGCTGGACCGTTGGACAGGTGAGTGAATGGCTGGAACTCCGCTTTAAGAAGAGGAACTAATCCTCTGGTGAGTACAGTAAAGGTCTTCCGTAACAGAACTTAATCAGCAAAAAGATCACCAATAAACACCAAGTGTCTTCCACCAAGAATCACTCTGAGGCTTACCAAAATACATGCGACCCTTGGATAAAGAGGTCACAAAGAGCACTTGGTAAACTGTAAATTCCATAGATCGGCAGATGGTCACTCTCCTTACAGTGGTTCATCAGCAGCATAAAATTAACTCCAGTCATCAACCTTTCCAGTGGCCTGTTTTCCAAAAAGCTACTGCTTCACTGCTCCTTCTCCTCAGTTGTATATTATGTGTATGTTTACTGTTTGTATGTTCACACTATTACATTCACTAAGGGATCTGTATGCGCTGCACTTTTTATGAACGAAAATATAGACCTTAGCTTCAGACAGCTTCCTGTAGGTGAGGTAGACCTCTCTGGGCTCCAACATTGTACAAAAAAGACTTCTCGCTAGATTTGGGCTCTTTATCTCTCCCAGGATTTTGGGAAAAGGTCCATTGACATCACCTACACCTAGGCAGGCTCTTCAGAAGCCGAGCGTAAGGCAAGTATTTTTTTCTTTTTTTTCTTCTTTTAATGTTTTTATGTGGCATTTTTCTTATGTGGAGGGGCTACAACAGAAGTAGACATTTTGGTTTGAGCAGGCCTTAGCTATGTTAGAAGTGGCCATATGGGAACCTCATACTTTAATGAAGGTGGTCTTTGAGTGACAGTTACAATCCTTGTTGTTGGACCTCAGTAGTTGCTAATCTGCTATTGACTGACCACACCTAAGGTTTTCTTATCATATGTTAGGTCTAAAATGTCCTTGCATACCTTCTTTACTGACCTGTGTGGACATCTTCACTACCTTTTGTTTGATTCTGGAGTAAAATTTGTATGCTTGACTTGTTACATTTAACATTGAGATACAGATAACATCTGTCATTTTGGTGGTACTTAATGAAAAAAAGCTGTGCATGAAAAGTCATTTTCTACTGACGTGACATTTCTGAGTTGCTTGTGACCTTTTAAAACATCCAGGAGACATGAGTAATTGCTACATCTTACTAAGTACAGAATGATAAAGTTGATGATTTCCACCTGCCCTCACACAATTTTCATGTACTAATTTGTACCCAATCAGTAAAATTTTTCGACAAGTCTAAAATATTTTATTGGTTGAACTATAGTGGTGATAGACTTCTTTACAGAACTACAGTGAATTGTCAGTGAGCACACATTTTAAGTAGTTTTGACAACATTTTCCTGAAAGCATTTTTTCCTTTGTCAAACATTTTGATTTAATAAGGTTTGCACCAAAAAATGTAGAGAACATGTCTTAAACGCAAAAAGGGAAAAGAAAACAATACGAGATTAGGCAAATGATTGCAATAAAATCTTTGTATAAAGTCTATTGCCAGAAAAAAATTGAGTTTGACTGAGTGCTTCTCAGCCATTCATAGGAAGGCTTTTTTTTTTTTTTTTTTAAAGGGATGCAAGGCTTCCTTTGATTGGCTGATTTTGAGATCAGCCACCACCTTAGCCAATCGGAGGAAGCCTTGAATTTATTGAAAATACAAGGTTTCCTGTGGGTAGCTGAGCAGTGCTTAGCTTGACTCAATTTTGTTCCAGCAGCAGACGGGAATTTCCTGTACCCTTTATGCTATATACAGTTTATACAGCGCTGACAGCGGGCCCATAAATTAGTGAATATAATAGATAAAATAAAAAACAGCGCAAGTGTTAGTGCCAGTTCACACTACCGTGGCACGACTTCGGGGGCGACCTGTGAAGTCGCGTGCACCACGACTTCGGCGTGACTTGAACGGACTTCATATAATGAATGTCTATGCAAGTCGCTCCAGGTCGCCCCGAAGTAGTACAGGAACCTTTTTCTAAGTCGAAACGACTTGTGTCGCTCCTATTAGAGCGTTTCCTGTAGCACACAATGGGCCGCGACTTGTCAGGCTGACAAGTCGTGGTAGTGTGAATGGACACTTACAGATGATCCAAAAATATAGCTGCAAACACACTATGAGATATTAATCATAGATACAATTATAAATAGAAAGTGGTGAGCTAATACATAAAAATAATTTGCAAGAAAAAGAGTAATGTAAAATGCACTCGTGTAAAAAGTTCACTTTTGGGTACAAGTTAGATAAATAGATCAAAGTGTCCCAAAGAATAAAAACTGGGAGCTGAGCATGCTCACCATTCAAATAGTAAACCAAAACCGAAAATAATTTCCGCCACCTAAGGGCTTAAATGCAGGCTTACCAGAAATCTTTGACTGTCTAATACAGAGAAGTCATAGAAAGCATGTGTCATCAATGATCATACTATTAGCTGAATTTTTAACACTCTCTCCCAGGTATGTGGATTGGCCCAAGATATTAATACCACTGTGTGTGTATCCTCCACATGTGAGCAAATGTGAAATCCCATGTAACTTTTTAATTAAAATGTAAAAATGCACTTACATCCAAAAAGTACAGAATTGCACAATAAAAAGAAATCATCGCTGTTAAAAAAATGGAATTTTGTTTTTTAATTTAACTGTATGTTTCTTGCTATTACCATAACCCAGAGCCAAAAAACATCCTAAAATAAGTTCCCTTTTACTTCTTGCATTCCTGATTCCTGATTATTAGTGCGAGACCCAAGCAGTTGGTGACAGCTTTTGTCCTGGCGCTGGGAGCGTACTATACAGAGCGCTCCCAGCACAGACACAGGCACACACATAGTTGGCCCCACGATAAAAGGTCCAGTTCTGTGAGGCTCCATATGTGTGTACACTCATTGGCAAAGGGTTAAAGTAGGTCTAAAACCTGCCTGGATGACATTTACTTTAAATTTACTGTTACAGCACTATGTATCATAAATAAATATAGGTTTTTCATAAAATGCTTTTTTGATGTGGATGAGAAGGCCTGGCTCACAGTCTCTGCTCTAATTCATCCCAAAGATTTTCTATTGGGTTGAGGGCAGGAATCTGTGCAGGCCAGTGAAGTTCCTCCAACCTAAGCTCGCTCATCCATGTCATTATGAACCTTGCTTTGTGCACTGGTCCATATTTATTTGGTGGAGGGGGGGATTATGGTGTGGGGTTGTTTTTCAGGGGTTGGGCTATGCCCCTTAGTTCCAGTGAAGAGAACTCTTAAGGCATACTAAGACATTTTGGACACTTTCATTCTCCAAAGTTTGTGGGAACAGTTTGGGGATGGCACAAAGCAAGGTCCATAAAGACATGGATGAGTGAGTTTGGTGTGGAGAAACTTGACTGGCCTGCACAGAGTCCTGACCTCAACCCGATAGAACACCTTTGGGATGAATTATAGTGGAGACTGCAAGCCAGGCCTTCTCATACAACATCAGTGCCTGACCTCACAAATGCGCTTCTGGAAGAAAGGTCAAACATTTCCAAAGACAAAGACCTAAACCTTGTGGACAGCCTTCCCAGAAGAGTTGAAGCTTTTATAGCTGCATAGGGTGGGCCAACTCAATATTAAACCCATTGGACCAAAACTGGGATTCCATTAAAGTTCATGTGCATGTAAAGCAGGCATCCCAATACTTTTGGTAATATCGTGTATACAGTGGGTACGAAAACTATTCAGACCCCCTTAAATTTTTCACTCTTTGTTATATTGCAGCCATTTGCTAAAATCATTTAGGTTCATTCTTCTTCCTCATTAATGTACACATAGCACCCCATACTGACAGAAAAACACAGAATTGTTGACATTGTTGCAGGTTTATTAAAAAAGAAAAACTGAAATATCACATGGTCCTAAGTATTCAGACCCTTTGCTCAGTATTTAGTAGAAGCCCCCTTTTGATCTAATACAGCCAGGAGTCTTTTTGGGAAAGATGCAACAAGTCTTTCACACCTGGATTTGGGGATCCTCTTCCATTCCTCCTTGCAGATACTCTCCAGTTCTGTCAGGTTGGATGGTAAACGTTGGTGGACAGCCATTTTTAGGTCTCTCCAGAGATGCTCAATTGGGTTTAAGTCAGGGCTCTGGCTGGGCCATTCAAGAACAGTCACGGAGTTGTTGTGAAGCCACTCCTTCATTATTTTAGCTGTGTGCTTAGGGTCATTGTCTTGTTGGAAGGTAAACCTTTGGCCCAGTCTGAGGTCCAGAGCACTCTGGAGAAGGTTTTTGTCCAGGATATCCCTGTACTTGGCCGCATTCATCTTTCCCTCGATTGCAACCAGTCGTCCTGTCCCTGAAAAACACCCCCACAGCATGATGCTGCCACCACCATGCTTCACTGTTGGGACTGTATTGGACAGGTGATGAGCAGTGCCTGGTTTTCTCCACACATACCGCTTAGAATTAAGGCCAAAAAGTTCTATTTTGGTCTCATCAGACCAGAGAATCTTATTTCTCACCATCTTGGAGTCCTTCAGGTGTTTTTTTAGCAAACTCCATGCGGGCTTTCATGTGTCTTACACTGAGGAGAGGCTTCCGTCGGGCCACTCTGCCATAAAGCCCCGACTGGTGGAGGGCTGCAGTGATGGTTGACTTTCTACAACTTTCTCCCATCTCCTGACTGCATCTCTGGAGCTCAGCCACAGTGATCTTTGGGTTCTTCTTTACCTCTCTCACCAAGGCTCTTCTCCCCCGATAGCTCAGTTTGGCCGGACGGCCAGCTCTAGGAAGGGTTCTGGTTGTCCCAAACGTCTTCCATTTGAGGATTATGGAGGCCACTGTGCTCTTAGGAACCTTAAGTGCAGCAGAAATCTTTTTGTAACCTTGGCCAGATCTGTGCCTTGCCACAATTCTGTCTCTGAGCTCTTCAGGCAGTTCCTTTGACCTCATGATTCTCATTTGCTCTGACATGCATTGTGATCTGGAAGGTCTTATATAGACAGGTGTGTGGCTTTCCTAATCAAGTCCAATCAGTATAATCAAACACAGCTGGACTCAAATGAAGGTGTAGAACCATCTCAAGGATAATCAGAAGAAATGGAAAGCACCTGAGTTAAATATATGAGTGTCACAGCAAAGGGTCTGAATACTTAGGACCATGTGATATTTCAGTTTTTCTTTTTTAATAAATCTGCAACAATGTCAACAATTCTGTGTTTTTCTGTCAGTATGGGGTGCTATGTGTACATTCATGAGGAAAAAGAATGAACCTAAATGATTTTAGCAAATGGCTGCAATATAACAAAGAGTGAAAAATTTAGGGGGGGTCTGAATACTTTTCGTACCCACTGTATACAGTATAGGTTATTCATTTAGTGTACTAGTGATGCAGGGCATACATTTATCCATGAATACACACTGCATTCATGTGCCGTGAAAATATAGAATTTTAGCTGCTGTTATAAAGGAAGGACTAGATATACGTATGTATGAACATGTAATACAATATAAACTGAACCATATCATCTGTAGTTTCCACAACGACTGGATTTCATTAGTGACCCACTTTTCTCCACATAATTGAAAGTAAATCTGATTGACTGTCCAGATCTTCTCCTGCTTGTCTGTGTTCTTTTATAAGTCTCTGATGTGCAATTAAGACTGCTGCATGTCTTCTCTTCCAAAGAAATTTCCTTTAAGCTATTTAAATAGGACTAGCATTTATTAATAAACATCAGCTTTTCACCAACAGCAAAAAGACAAGAAAATTGTTCCTGATGCATATTTGTGGTGCATTTAGTTTATTTATTCATACAGTTAGATACAAGCAACATATTTGTCATGTAAATGCTGTGGTGACGGATTGGCAAATAATGCATATTATCTTGAGAATTCATGCTAATTATAATCAGCCACTAACTTGACATCTTTTCATTGCACATTGCTGAAAGAAATACCTGTTTATCAGTCTGGGCTGTACCTGCATCAGGGATTGCTTCTGGGCTGTACCTACCTCAGATAAAGTGTGCCTTTATTGTTTTAGTTATTCAAATGTCTTCCTTCAGTATCCCATACACAAAAAAATATTTAGTGAAGACCCACTAAAAAAACAATTGCATTCTTTTCTCCACGATATATGTAATAGATTGTATTCCTCCTGGAATATAACTAATAAAAATAATTGGAAAGAAAATGTCATTATCAAACATTTTTTTAAGGGAACACCTCTTGTAAAGCCATATGAATGACCAGGTTATGTATACACTATCCCAACCAATATATGGTCCTTGCTGTTTCTCACGGGGCGATATGGGAAGCTGCCTGGTGCAAAATCCCATGAGTAGAGGCCACAGTTCAGTTAGAAGCATAACTGGATTTTTCCTGGAATCTAACTGTATTTCATTGCATGCATGTTACTGTAGATATAGGTAAAAGGGAAATATCTAATTTTTACAGTTGCACTGCTGGCATTAGCAGATCAATGGTTAATTTAATTTATTATCTGGAATCCGTCTTTAATAATCTGAAGAATAATTGCTTGGCTATAAATGTAATTTGCTACGTTGGAGCTAGTAATCTCATTGGTATGGATTACGACTTTGCGTAACTGAATTGTAATGCAAAACATAATGTGTGAGCAGTCTGTTTGTTCATGAGCTATGTAAAATCAGCTGAACCATGTTCTGTTCTCATGTCTATAGTACGAGGGATCACATCTGGGCAACCATTATATAGGATACCAGTTGATTGGACATTTTTTTAAATCTTTGTCCATTCATTTTTGCTTCCCTCGGCTCTCCTCTTTCTTCCACACTCAAAATGTCTGAGTGGCCTTGGTGTACATGTACAGTCAATAGTAAATAAATAGTTGTGCTAAGTAAAAATCATTAAAATTCTTAAAATATAACAAACAGCAGCTACACTGACCATATACTGATAATATGTGAGAATAGTAAATATATATATATATGTAGCACTAAAACAAATGGTTAAAAAAGTCCATATACAGTTCATTTAAATTTCCAGAGATCCCAGTGAAAAAAAGGTGCTCAACAACCAGGTCTGAGTTAATCAGTGAAGCAGATCCGCCACCAAGTAGAGTGCCAAAACACGCTTACCAGACGGATAAAACAAACAAGCGATCAAGCTGAACCTCAGCTAGGCTGTAGATCACTGTCTCAGGGTCTTCATCTCAATCCAACTTTCAGAGGGAAACACATATGTATACACCGAACGTCACACCAAATCAGGAACCACTCATAAAGACAAGATAAACCTCCTCATAGTGTAGTATGTAATCGAAATAATTTATTAATGAACATAAGAGTACAACTCACATTTGCAAAGGAGGTATCCTAGCATGTAAACGCCGACCTGCGTGGTTCCGTGTTTGGCCGACAAGATGGCCGCGCTTGTCCTCTACTGCGCATGTGCGTCAAGGCATCCAATCGGGAGCGGCCCAACGCGTTTCGTCATACGCAAATTACGTCTTCAGGGGCGCCCCTGAAGACGTTCAGCCCTTATCTGAGGGCTATAGCTTGACATTTGTTGACAGAGACTATGATTTTTAAACCATGAGAAATGCAAAAAGCATTAGAGCATAGCTGAACAAATCCCAGGAGGTAGACAGCTGTACCCCAGCTGGTAACAAATTTATTTGATGTGTTTTGATATGACCAGAAGCATTCCATATCTACATAAAAACCCATATGGCTCCCTGTAGTCAATGACTGGCTTGTGAATTGTGCGTAATTTGCCTACCCCTGGCTTAAAGTGGTTGTCAACCCCTCTCATATACCCAGTGAAGTGACTGGCCTCAGATGATACACAAAAATGAAACACATTCTGCTACATAGGTATTACTTGTTTACCTGCAGTCTTCTCTTCCCTACATCCCTTCAAAAGTGTTAAAATCCTTCTCCATCTGTTAGTATTACAGAGAAGGGGGTGGAGAGCTGCAGTCACAGAGTGTGAGAGCTGACTGGAGAAAAAGGCACACACTCTTCTTGACACAGCACACAGGGGCAAAGGAAGGATACAGATCTGTATTCTGAATAGACAAACTGTGTGCTTATCTTCCTCCCCCCATCACAAATGTACAGTTGTGCTCATAAGTTTAAATACCCTGGCAGAATTTATGATTTCTTGGCCATTTTTCCGAGAATATGAATGATAACACAAAAACGTTTCTTTCTCTCATGGTTACTGTTTGGCTGAAGCCATTTATTATCAATCAACTGTGTTTACTCTTTTTAAATCAGAATGATAACAAAAACTACCCAAATTACCCTGATCAAATGTTTACATACCCTGGTGATTTTGGCCTGATAACATGCACACAGGTTGACACAGAGTGGTTTGAAAGGTAACCATTGTCACCTGTGATTTGTTTGCTTGTAATTAGAGTGTGTGTATAAAAGGTTAATGAGTTTCTGGACTCCTGGCAGACCCTTGAATCCTTCATCCAGTGCTGCACTGACATTTCTGGATTCTGAGTCATGGGGAAAGCAAACAAATTGCCAAATGATCTGTGGGTAAAGGTAGTTGAACTGTATAAAAAAGGGAAAGGGATATTAAAAGATATCCAAGGAATTGAGAATGCCAATCAGAGGTGATCAAACTCTAATTAAGAACTGAAAAAAAGGGGTTCTGTTGAAACCAAACCACGGTCAGTTAAACCAACTAAAATTTCAGTCACAACTGCCATGAAAATTGTTCGGGATGCAAAGAAAAACCTACAAATAACTTCAGGTGAAATACAGGACTCTGAAAACATGTGGTGTGGCTGTTTCAAGATGCACAATAAGGAGGCACTTGAAGAATGATGGGCTGCATGGTCGAGCAACCAGAAGAAATCCATTACTATGCAAATGCCACAAAGTATCCCGCTAACAATACGCCAAACAGCACAGAGACAAGCCTCAAACCTTCTGGAACAAAGTCATTTGGAGTGATGAGACCAAAATTTAGCTTTTTGCCCACAACCAAAAAAGCTACATTTGGAGAGGAGTCAACAAGGCCTATGATGAAAGGTACACAATTCCTACTGTGAAACATGGAGGTGAATCGCTAATGTTTTGGGGATGTGTGAGCTACAAAGGCACAGGAAATTTGGTCAGAATTGATGGGAAGATGAATGCAGTATGTTATCAAAAAATACTGGAGGAAAATTTGAATTCATCAGCCTGGAAGCTGCGCATGGGACGTACTTGGACATTCCAACATGACAATGATCCTAAACACAAGGCCAAGTTGACCTGTCATTGGCTACAGCAGAATAAAGTGAAGGTTCTGGAGTGGCTCAGTCTCAGTCTCCTGACCTCAATATCATTGAGCCACTCTGGGGAGATCTCAAACATGCAGTTCATGCAAGACAGCTCAAGAATTAACAGGAACTGGAGGCTTTTTGCCAGGAAGAATGGGCAGCTTTACCATCTGAGAAGATAAAGAGCCTTATCCACAAATAACACCAAATAATTCAAGCTGTCATTGATGTTAAAGGGGGCAATACACGGTATTAAGAAATGGGGTATGTAAACTTTTGATCAGGGTAATTTGGGTAGTTTGTGTTTTCATGATTTAAAAAGAGGAAACACAGTTGATTGATAATAAATAGCTTCAGCCAAACAATAACTATGAGGAAAGAAAAGTTTTTGTGTAATCATTCATATTCTCTGAAAAATGGCCAAGAAATCATAAATTCTGCCAGGCTATGTAAACTTATAAGCACAACTGTATCTTATGTGTCGGGAAAACTTCTCAGAAGTAACTCTTGCTGATAATAGAGGAATGAAGCACCAGAGAGAAACTTAGAGCTTTGCAGAGACATAAGTAAACACTTCAGATATACAGTGGGGAAAATAATTATTTGACCCCTGCAGATTTTGTAAGTTTGCCCACCTACAAAGATTTGAAGGGATCATTTTATCGTAGGTGTATTTTAAATGATAGAGACAGAATATCAACCAAATCCCCCCACAAAATCACATGATACATTTGTTATAAATTGAGTTGTAGTTCAGTGAGTAAAATAAGGAATTTGATCCCCAAGCAAAACATGACTTAGTACTTTGTGAAGAAACCCTTGTTGACAACCACAGAGGTAAGATGTTTTTTGTAGTTGGTTACAAGGTTTGCACATATCTCAGGAGGGATTTTGGTCCACTCTTCTTTACAGATCTTCTCTAAATCCTTAAGGTTTCTTGGCTGTCACTTGGCAACTCGAAGTTTTAGCTCCCTCTATACATTTTCTATGGGCTTAAGGTCTGGAGATTGGCTACGCCACTCCATGACCTTAATGTGCTTCTTCTTGAGCCACTCCTTTGTTGCCTTGGCGGTATGTTTTGGGTCATTGTCATGCTGGAAGACCCATCCCAACCTGTCTTCAGTGTTCTGGCTGAGGAAAGAAGGTTCTCATCCAAGACTTTACAATAAATGGCCCTGTTCATTGGCTTCTCAATGCGGCAAAGTTGCCTGTACCTTTAGCAGAGAAACAGCCTCAAAGCATAATGTTTCCATCTCCATGCTTGACTTTAGGGATGGTGTTCTTAGGGTCATAGTCAGCATTGTTCCTCCTCCAAACACGGTGATCGAGTTAATGCAAAAAAAAAGGCTCAACATCTGACCACAGCACTTTCTCCCAATCCTTCTCTTAATCCTTTAGATGTTCATTGGCAAACTTCAGAAGAACCTGCAGGATTTCAATCCATGGCAGTGTATTGTGTTACCGATCGCTCCTCCCGTGTAGTTCTGGAGTGATCCCTCACTTTCAAAACAAAATCTTGCATAGAGCTCCAGACCAAAGGCGATTGATGGTTATTTTGTTTTTATTTCTTCCATTTGCCAGTAATTTCTTCAACAGTTGTCTCCTTCCCACCAAGCTTCTTGCTGATGGTCTTGTAGCCTATTCTAGCCTTGTTCAGGTCTACAGTCTTATCCTTGATGTCCTTTGACAGCTGTTGCCTAGGTTATGTGTAAATGTGCATACACCCCAATCATTGTAGTAGTATGTACCTATACATAATCTAGATCTGAGAGATCTTACACAAAAGAGGTAGTTCCATCTGCAATACACATTTATTGAAAGGTTGCATAATATATATACAAATTACACACTAAAAAGTATTTAAAACACATTAACAGTATAAGTCCCCTGGCTTATATATATATATATATATATATATATATATATATTTATATATATATTTACAAATTACCCACAACAACCATATTTACTATACAATGTACAAGCATGGAGTTAGTTTACCTTTCCACTTCAGGTCTGGCATGGTGCCTGCTGTGTGTCCCCACAAAAAAGAGAAACATAGCTTAGTGACAAAACCTTTGAAGTGGAACTAATTACAGTAACACCAGCACAGCACTCAATATTTTTAATATATTTCTTTGTAACTGAAATATATTTCAAATTACAATATTATTTATAGCTGTTAATGGAGATTTTACATAAACCTATTATGTAACAGTTGGCCCCCTGTGGCCAGTGAAAACTAAGGCCACACATAAAATAATGGTTTATGTGTAATCTCCTTTGCTATTTGGAGCTTTTGTCATTGCTTTCTGAAATAAAAAAATTGTTAAAAAGACTCTATAAACTCTCCATCTCTACAGTCCACATTCCTGGATCTCTTTATCTGTAGTTCATCACTTGAGATGTAATAGGTCCATAAAAATAAGAGACACAACAATGACAACAAAAAAAAGAACAAATCAGGTCATATTGCTTTTGCTTCTGGGACAGCCTTCCATGGGGATTCAAATTGGAAACAGCGTATTCAACAACAGGCTTTGGACCAGCTTTTCTGGCTTTCTGAGATTATACTTTGTTAATGTGGACACAGGTATCCTGAGTATTTCTATGACAAATTCATTCAAATGAATGTTTATCTTGTACTTCTGAGTAGTAAAGACCTTTGTTTAGAATTGCTATAGATGTACTGCGACATAATAATGAGACCCTCTCCCATTGACACGTTTAACAATTTGACTGGTTACCCCCTTCAGCCAGGTGCTCTCGGATTTTCATCACCCCTCCTTATTCATCCATTGTCATATGCCTGCAGATAACTCTGCCATGCCTTCTTCTGCTGGTTACCCCTGTGTGTGTATGTGACCCTTCAAGTCTACAGGGGGGATTTTGTTGCCATCGCAACTCAACACTAATTCCTTTTACTGAAAATATGTTCAGTTATCCAAACCCTGATGGGCTTAAACCTTGGCTGGTGCCACACATTTGTGCACGTCGTTTTGTCCTTTCCTACCGTGTTTAGCTACTGTAGGAGTCATGCCTTTAGCAGGCTGAGGAAGAGGTCATACCTTTAGCAGGCCCAGAACAGAGTAGGCAGTGTCAATCCAGCAGACAAAATAACTTGATTTCAGAATGTGAATAAGTGTGATGTCACCAGTTACTCGTGGCTTCAGGAATAATCAAACTAAGTTACTCTTAAGTACAGTTGTACTATACCATACCTGCTATTTGCTAATCACTATGAATTTCACAAGTCCCAGTATATCTATATGATATTTAAGCAATGCTCTTTGAACTTAATCATGGCACAAAGAAAAAATTGACCAATGATCACATATGATGACTGCCACATATTAGGGCTGTAGAGAGGACTATATGTAACATGTACAAAATAGTTGAATGACTAAAACCTAGTGTTGGGGGGGTGTGGTCAGGACATGGCGGAGTAGAGACACACATGTGCTGAGCTCCTGGCTTCCCTCCGTCCACGCCGATACTCTGACTAGACCTGGCAATGACCCTAACTAAAAAGCGAAAAGCTCGGTCAAGAAAATAAACCTACTGAAACCTGGGGAGATTTCGCAATTTTTCCCGGTCTCAACCCCCGGCTCACTTGGGTCTAAGATGGCCATACCTCGTGACTCACGGGCCCTGGAGTCGGACGGCTTCTGCGCAGGAAGCGAGCGGACGAGCGGGTTGACTGGGCTGGAGTCCGCCGGAGTGCATGCCGGTATCCCGGAGGCGACGGAGGCCAGACCCGAGGAAGGCGTTCTATCGCTGCGAGCAGACGCGGAGCTGCGGGCTCTGCTACAAGCCCTCCCCACCAAAGCAGACATCGCTGCAATGATAGCCCGTATGGAGGAGAAACAGCAGGCTGTCATTAAAGAGGTACGTGGCGAGATACATGCTGTGGCACAGAAAATGTCGGTGAGTGAATCTGCCTTAAACTCTTTGGAAGAGCTTGTGCGATGTTTGGAAAATCATGTTAAGTCGCATGTAGATGTGGAGGTGTCTATGCAGCTTCGGATGGAGGAGCTAGAGGACAGAAGTCGACGCAATACTGTGCGTCTGAGAGGTATCCCAGAGCCTGCAGAAACAGAAAATCTTGAGGAGATGGCAAAAAACATATTTCAGGGAATCCTTGGAGATCACTACCCTAACAGGCTGCAGTTTGATAGAATACATCGAGCTATAGGCCCCCGT
The DNA here is from genome assembly GCF_965119305.1 of Pelophylax lessonae. Taxonomy (NCBI): domain Eukaryota; kingdom Metazoa; phylum Chordata; class Amphibia; order Anura; family Ranidae; genus Pelophylax; species Pelophylax lessonae. The sequence goes on from NC_138776.1 coordinate 143,627,963, forward strand.
CCTATTAATGCCGATAGACCTCGAGATGTGGTCTGCCGGATACATCATTTTGTGGATAGAGAGCTAGTTCTTCGGGGAGCTTGGGATAAAGGCACAGTAGACTTCAATGGGGCCCCTATTAAAATTCTTCCGGACTTATCTAAGGCCACGCTGCAAAGGAGAGCTATTCTTAGACCAGTATTAGACGAAGCAAGACAGCAAGGCCTGACATATCGATGGGGTTTCCCTTTGATTGTTACCTTCCGCAACCCCCAGGGTTCCTTTACTTTACGTACGCCAGAGGACCTACCAAATCTTTTTTCATTTCTGGATATAGACCCTTTTCAAGTCCCAAACTGGTTGATCCCCTTTTCTATCTTAGGGGGGAATAGGAACAGACTGTTATCAGGAAAGAGGCGACAATCACGCCAGGAACAGAAGAAAGCAGTAGAGGAGCCTCTTAAGGTGTTGCAAGGGACTGGACCGACATGAATGGAAAGCCAGGGGATTATTTGAAAGAAATCTTTGAATAATAGAACTTGTTCCCCCTTTTTTTTTTTTTCCCCCATACCAGAGACTTTAACCATAGTCAATGGAGATCGCCATCAATTGTTTTTTTCTTTTTTGGTGTCACCCTTGCCCCTTCCCTTTGTTTACCCTGGTGGGGAGTGCCCGGGGGGGGGGGGAGTGGGGGGGTTAGATATGTTGGGTGACCCCTTTACGAGGATCGCACAGGGCCGGGCTGGGGCCTGCATCTGCGGACTATCTGAAATTAAGTTAATCACATCACACTCTTTTTTTTTTTTTGGATATTCTGTCACGTGGGTTTCCCCCCCCCTTTTTTTGGGGGGGGGGGCTTTTTTTAATAATTCCTATAGACACAAGTGATTATGAGGCTCTAAGTTGAGGTCTCTCTTCCTTCCTTTTTTTTTTTTTTTTTTCTTCTTCACGGGCACGATCATTATTAAAGGTTTTCCACTTTTCATTTTTTTTTTCAGTAGTATATGTTATATCATAACATATATTACTCTTATTTAAGAGTATATATGCACTAGGATGATGGCCGCGGGTGTTTGGCGGGATCCTGACGGACGCGAGACTCATGGGGGGCAATTTTTGGGGCTCAGGTTTTTGAGTAGTGAGAGATGGTTAGGTTATGGGGTATAGGCCCCCATTGCCCCCTCTCCCCCTTTTTTTTTTTTTTTGGACTGTTAGTGATGTTTGTTGACTTATAGGGCTGCCAACATAGGTGTGTGTTCCCCCCCTTCCTGCTACCTATTTGTGTTTTTCCTTCCCCTGTCCTCCCTTTTCTCCCCCACCCTCCTCCCTACCCTTGAGAGGTGGGGGGGAGATTGGGGGATGAGAGACGAGTGAATAATCTGGGGATAGAGATCGATGACCGGAATAGACGCCCTGGGTGGGGAGGGGGGGATCCCTTTTTTTCTTTTTGGACAGCCCATCCGGTATGAAGGATGGAGGATATTAATTGTGGGAATGATGAGGAGGGTAGGAGCTTAGGCTCTGTGATCCCCCCCCCCCCCACTTTTTTTTTTTTTTTTTTTTTTTTGGAGGAACAATAGATATGAAGTAAATAAACTATTGGACTCTGGTCGGTGTAGTGGGAGGGAGGGACGGGAAGCTAGCAATTACTTTTTTTTTTTTTGGATTTTATGGAGTTGTTTTTTTTTTTTTTTGGGCTTATTATGTTTGGGGTTTTTTTTTTTTTTTTCTCCCATTCTTTGCTCGAGGTCCATGTTCTAGATTAACCCCCACTTAGGCCAGTACACTGAGGGGTGACTAGAGTCATATAGTGTACACGGGAATTTCCCTTGTTAGTGAGAATTTTTTTTTTTTTATTCGGGTTTAGGGGTTTTTTTTCCCCCCCCTTTTTTTTTTTTCTCTCCTTCTCTTTTTCTTTCCCTCTCTTCCTCCGCTCTCTATTCTCTCCTTCTCCTCTTCCTGCCACGAGGATGGAGGATCTCACCGTCTTCTCCCTGAATGCTAGAGGCCTTAATATACCGGAAAAGAGAAGGATGCTGCTTAATGATCTTAAGCGCTCCAGGGTGGATGTGGCCTTTGTCCAGGAGACCCATTTTAGAGGTGACAGAGCTTCCAGGATTACGAACAGAGAATATAATCTAGCTTATCATTCCATGAATGCCGATGCTAAATCTAGAGGAGTGACTATTTTACTGTCTTCTAGACTCCCCTAGACATTGAAAGAGACCTTAACTGACCCGGCGGGACGGTTTTTGTTTATTAAGGGGAGCTTGGGAGACATACAGCTTACACTGGCAACAGTGTATGCACCAAATGAATGCCAAGCTAGTTTTCTCAAACGTGTAACTAAACTGCTTATGGAGTTCACGGAAGGACAGCTTATACTAGGTGGGGACTTTAATGTCCCACCACTGGCCAGACTGGATACATCTACGGGTAGATCAGCAATATTGCCGTCTGCAAGTAAAAGTATTACACAGACGTTTTTCAGTGCCCAATGGATAGATGTGTGGCGTTTACTACACCCTTCTGAAAGAGACTACACATTTTATTCAGCCCCTCATAAGGCCTATTCACGGATCGACTATTTCTTAATACCGCACAGACAGCTTCACGCGGTTAAAGCATCAATAATTGGGGACATAACATGGTCAGACCATGCGCCGGTACTACTTACTTATTCTTTATCAGATTTTGCCGCCTCTCGGCAATGTTTTTGGAGGCTGAATGAGAGCCTCCTACAGATTCCTGAAGTTCTGACGGATATTTCATCTAAATTGCAGGAATACTTTCAGATGAATGACCTGGAGGGATGTGAGATAGGGAATCTGTGGGAGGCCCATAAAACTGTTCTCAGGGGGCTTCTTATTGAACGCGGATCTAGACTTAAAAAGGAACAGGATAAACAATTAACACAGCTCCTAGTTACGCTTCGTCATCTTGAATCCCAATATAAACATGCTACGTCACCGGCCTTAGAAACTGAACTTATAAGAACACGGCAACAAATAGCCGACCTTCTTCTGTTCAGAGCTAAAGCGGCTCTTCAGAGGAGCCGAGGTAGGGGATATGAATTTGGAGACAAATGCGGGAAACTGCTCGCACAGTCTGTCAGAGACCCACAGATGTCGACCTATGTTCCTAATATTATTTCAAGGCGCAGGGCCATAAATTAACACCTCCCAAACAGATTGTGGGAGAGTTTGGACGATTTTACTCCTCACTGTACTCACTAATAGAGAACCTTACTCCTATTTCTGAGATGGAGGAATATCTTGTGAAATCTCATCTTCCTACACTCTCTACGGAGACAAGAGAGCAGTTGGATGAACCGATCACTCTGTTAGAGGTCTAACAGACTATAAGCAAGATGAAGTTAAAGAAGGCCCCCGGCCCAGATGGCTTTACGCTGCAATATTTTCAAGTGTTTTGTTCTACTTTAGGCCTGTATCTGGTTAGATTCTATAACTCCATAAAAGAAGGCGCCAATATGCTTAGAGACACCTTAGCGGCGCATATTACGGTGATCTTGAAAGAAGGAAAGGATCCTACATCTTGTGGAAGCTATAGGCCTATTTCTTTACTTAATATAGATTTGAAAATTCTTACAAAAATTCTGGCCAATAGATTAGCTCCACATCTCCTCGATCTAGTGCATCTCGACCAGGTGGGTTTTGTCCCTAGCCGAGAGGCTAGAGACAATACCACCAAAGTGTTAAATCTGATCCACACTGCTAATACATCTCGAATACCGAGTGTCTTTATTAATACCGATGCAGAGAAAGCTTTTGATAGGGTGAACTGGCGTTTTTTGTTTACAGTCCTTAAATATATAGGCCTGGGGAGCAATATGCAGCGTTGGATCACTAATATATACTCAAAGCCCTCTGCACAGGTCAAGGTGAATGGTTTTGTATCTGATCCTTTCCCTATCAAAAATGGTACGAGACAGGGGTGCCCCTTATCCCCTCTTTTGTTTGCTCTTTCGTTGGAACCTCTCCTCTGTACCATTCGCCAGAACCCAGACATTCAGGGAGTGAAAGTAGGCGGATGTCAATATAAGATATCTGCTTATGCAGATGATCTTATGTTTTCAGTAACAAATCTGATCCTTTCTATGCCAAATTTATTGCAGGAACTAGCCAGATACGGGTCTATCTTGAACTTTAAAATCAATTTTGGCAAGTCGGAGGCGATGGGAGTAGGGGTGAGCCCATCTCTTTTACGGACCTTACAATTGAGCTTCAGTTTTCGATGGACTAATAAGGCCCTACGATATCTGGGTACATATATACCACCATGCTTGGCTAGAGTATATGAGTTGAATTTTCCTCCTTTAATTGAGGAGACACGCAGCCTATTGGAAAAGTGGCATATGGACCTTCATTCTTGGTTTGGCAGATGCAACCTGATTAAGATGAGTATTTTGCCCAGACATATTTATTTGATAAGAGCTCTTCCGATACGGTTGCCTGCCCGGTATTTCCACATGATCCACGCTCTTTTCACTGAGTTTGTTTGGGCAAAGAAAAGACCTCGGCTTGCGCGGTCGCATATGGCTAGGCCAAGGATTCAGGGCGGCTTAGCCTTTCCGGATATTCAGAAGTACTTCCAGGCAGCTCATTTGAGTAGAATGGTAGACTGGTGTCGACATCAAACATCCAAATTGTGGGTCAGTATAGAACAAGCACAGACGAATATTCCTCTTAGGGGAGCACTCTGGTGCTACCCAGATTTGCCACCACAATTAAGACTCCACCCTCTTCTGGGCACTACGCTGCGAATATGCCACTTAGCTAATATGCGATATCTCCTTTCGCCCCCTTGTTCTCCTTTATTTCCGGTAATTGGAAACCCGCGATTCGGACCCGGACTTTCGACACCAGATCTGGTGAAATTGGGCCCAGCCGGATGTGTTCGAGTGACTCAGCTCTTTGCAGGAGATAGGTGGCTGACATTGGAGACCTTGACAAATGCAGACGGGGAGTTTGGGCTTAATTTCTGGTCTGCCCTTCAACTCCACCATTTCCTACATACACTACCGAAACCCGTAGATTTTATGCGGAACTTGACTAAATTTGAAAAGTTATGTCTGGACGAGGGAGCTCTTTCACATATACTCTCCTTAATATATGGCTTATTAACATCCTGGACAGACGAATCCCCTCTACCATGCCAGACTAAATGGGCAGCTGACCTAAATTGTACCTTCACTCCATCACAATCACAGAAGATCATTCTATTGGCTTTTAGAACATCTATCTGTACTAAAATCCAAGAGACTAATTTTAAGATATTGACTAGATGGTATTATACACCTTATAAACTTTATAAGATCTTCCCAAGCGTATCGACGAATTGCTGGCGGTGCGGAGGGGAAGATGCAACGATATTACATATATTTTGGTCCTGCCCGAAACTTTCAACATACTGTTCCAAGGTTAGATCCATAGTTCAAAAATTTACGGAGTTTCCAATCCAGGAGGATCCAGCCTTTTTTTTGCTCCATCTATCAGATATTCCAATACAGAGATATGAGAAATCGGTGGTGCGCCATCTGGTCAATGGAGCGAAGGCCTGTATCCCCGTGTTATGGAAAAGTCCTGTTTCTCCTACGGTAAGGGACTGGTTACGGAGAGTAGAGGCCATCAACAAAATGGAAGACTTGGTGATGACGACACATGGTAAACGGGGGCTATACAGCGAGACCTGGGAGCTCTGTAACACCTTTATTATGTCTGATGAGGGAGTGGCCTTGATGCATTCGTAGGCGGAGGGGACGGGGGAGCTGCCTCTGTCGGGGCTGGGGGGGGGGAGGAGGAATGGAGGGAAGGGAGAGAGAGGGGGGAAATTTTTATTTTTTTTCTCCTGGGGGGGAGGGGGGAGGGTTAGGGTATATTTAGTTACAGTTTGAATAAATGAAATAGAATTGGAATGGACGGGGAAGATAAGGATGTCTCCTGCCCATTACCGTGAACACTTGTTATGGATAGCGATATAAATTGAATAAACCTAGCTTACGTGTTCATAGTGGAGATAGGGGAGACAAGTATTAAGGAACTCCTCCCTTTTAAGGGTTAACCGAGTTTATTCTTTGATGATAATCTGTTTTGATATGTATTCTTATTTCATTAGTGACTTCTTGTAAATTTTGTGTGTTTGAAAAAAATAATAAAAATTATATTTGAAAAAAAAAACCTAGTGTTACTGTTACTATTGTCATAGTTGGTAATAGCTAAATGACAAGAGGGAGCTTAAAAAAATTAATATAAAACAATTATTCAATGTTGGAAGGGGCACAAAAACTGTTGAAAATTGGCCAAAACACAAAATGCTATATGGAACTTTTTATATTCTACACCAGCATTTTTAAATGTTCTCAATATAATGTTCCCCATACTCCCCCCCCCTTTTTTTCATAGCAAAACCAAACTTAAGAATCACCCCCAAAAATAAAGGTGATAAAGAAAAGAAAGAGAAATAGTTAAAAAAAAATGAAATTGAAATTAAATAAAAAATAAAAAAAGTACACATTTAATGCTGCCTCAACATGGCATTTGCCCTACACCTTTCTCTTTACATTGTTAAAGAGCAGTGAATCTGCTTCCAAACCTTGCAGCTATACAAAAGACACTCCCTCTATGGTAGGGATTAACATATTATTGATCCTTTTTTAAAACAAACGTGTAAGTCAGGCAGGCAACAAAAAAAATAATGTACAGAGAGAGGAAAATAAACTGGTTAATGAAAGAAACAAAAAAGAATATTTTAGAATTTAGTTAGGCCTGACTGCAATTACTCAATTTCAGAGGCTTCTCCTTAAAACAAACATTAAGGTCGTCTGTGGTTTATTTTTTTCCCTCTTGAGTCAAAGAAGGCTGCTGTTTGCTACCCATGTAAACAAAAGGCCAACCTTTGAAGTGGAACTAATTACAGTAACACCAACACAACACTCAATACTTTTAATTTATTTCCTTCTAACTGAAATATATTTCTAATTACAACATTATTTATAGCTGTTAATGGAGATTTCACATAAACCTATTATGTAAGGCCCCTTTCACACGGGCTTTCCGATCTGGTCCGCCTGTCAGTTTTTCAGGCGGACCGGATTGGATGCTCCATGCAGCCCTATCGAGCGGTGGATGTCAGCGGAGACATCTGTCCATGAAATCCGGAGGGATGGAAACCCTATTTTCCATCCGTCTGGAGGATCGGATCGGATAAGATCAGATGAAAATGGACAGGCGGTCTTATCCAATCTCCCATAGAAGAGAGTGGGTCTCTGCACACAAAGTGGAGATGGAGCTGTCAACTGCTTTTTCATTAGGAACACCTTCTTAACCACTTCGGCTCTCACACCTGTTTACCCCTTATGGACCAGAGCAATCAAGCAGACAAAAACAGAAAAAAAGTTTAACTATTCCTAATAAAATAGAAAAATAAATCACCAGAAAAATTACAATTGAATGGAGGAGGAGAATACGGAGCTAATTAGTGCTGATTTGAGTAAACTAAGAGGTTAATAAGGGGTTAAACCGAGAAACATTTAATTCGAACTTTACTTGTCAAGGTTGCTTTACCTTTCTTCATCTGCAGTTTGAAGTTCATCCCTTTATTCTATAGATGAGAAACACAGAAAGTTACAAAGGATACAATGTAACTTTCTGTATTCTTGTTTGAGCAATGTTGTTGATAAACATTGCCAGACTGTTTTTTTTTTACAGCTCCTGCTGCCGACAATCTCTGTGTACTTTTCAATGCAGCTGTGATTAATCACAGCTGTATTGTTGGGTACTGGGACAGGGAAATCCCAGCAGCAGAGCAGAAGGACTGGATGTACTAGACATGCCCTTTGTACAATGATTACATGTTTTTGGGTGTGTCTAGTATGCCCAGATTCTGCAATTAGTTAAATTGACAGGACTAACTTGTGTACATGTGCACATACTGTAGTCAGTCTACTGTAGCAATTATTGTTGGTTGGTAGGGGAGTACTTATTTTACTTGCTGAACTGCAACTCAATTTATAACATTTGTATCGTGTTTTTTCTTGATTTTTGGTTGCTATTCTGTCTCTATTCTTGAAAATACACCTCTTAAAAAAATGATAGAATTATAGAAGTAAGTAAGTGAATCTTCATCAAAGTGGAAACTTTCAAATTTTGCCCAATTTAGGGGCATGTATTTAGGGTAATTTAGTTTGTTTAATTTAGTGGTCTATTTATAAATGTTTTCACACAACTTTTACCCAGGTTTCACGCAAGTATTATTGGATCAATTCAAAGGTATTTTTGAATTCATGCAATATTTTTGCCCTTGAAATGAATGGAAGTTGGCTTGTTGAGTGTTGTAGAGCTACAAATTTGAAGCGGAAAATTGCTCAGGTGTGAACGGGGCCTTAGACATAAAAACTATTTGAACTGTGGCAAAATCATTAAGAAATGCAACGGGGCCTTAGACATAAAAACTATTTGAATTGTGACAAAATCATTAAGAAATGCTGGGATATACTGCTGTTGATGTAACTTTCTTTCTGTAGCTCTGCTGCACAACATTTCAAAGTATATTGAGACATTTAGGCTTTTTCTTTATTTTATATACGTATGTACAGTATGTATATGTTGTAGTGTCAATTTGAAGAAAAAACTGTTACCTTGTCAAGAATCAAAAGTCAAATTTCCTCATAAATATCACTTGCTTTATCTACTACCTTAACGCATGATTAACCTATTCTGGTTCTATATTAAATCTGTGAATTGTATTATTTTTCATACCACAGAAACAATATGACTGCTGCCCCAGATACAATAAAAGTAAATCTGAAGGAAACTGGAATATTTCTTCCTGGCAATTTACTGAGTATTCTTGCGGTTTTAGTGCACTTGGCAACGTGATCTTTGTGGAGGCTTTTTTTTTTTTTTTTTTTCTTACTGAGTTTGTGTTTGTGCAGGAAAATGCCCATACTTTAATATTAGATTGCCTGGTTCATTAATTTCCTCTCTCCATATGCTTGTCCTCTGAACAGACTGGCAGTTAGACAGAAGCGATCTGGGAAAGTGTTTTAGAAAGTGTTGGTAATTGTGCTGTTTCTGCAGGGTTGATAGGCCACAGGCTAATGACATGATAATTTATCTGTCCTGCTTCAATGTGCTAGTCACTAGGGACTGTTTTGTACTTGTTAATCTCTAAGGTCTGTTCCCCATGGCTGTTTTTTTTTTCTTATTTCTGATTTTAAAAAGACTGCTGAGTCAGATCGCTTTTAAGGTAACGCTTTTAAATATGAGTTATGCTGGAAACGGAAGGGAAAGCTAAATAATTGAGATACCTATACTCCTCTCTGCATACATTTTTGTTCTCTTATAGATTTTATTGACAGATTGTCTTTTTAGTGTTTTCTTTGCCTTTTAAACAGGTAGGTAAATCCCTTGGACAGAATGTTCATTATAACTCCAACACTGTGGGAGGCTATACTTTAGACTAGTAACAAGAACAGAGTCACAAGGCATAAACTGGTTTTGAAAGTGTAAAATACATTTGCAAATTGAAGATCTGTTCCTGGGAATGTGAAACCAGTAGGTGAACTCTTCCTGGGAACGTTGCACCTGTGTTTGAAGTGACTCTGGCTATTCCTTTTTCTATCCCTTTTTTTTATCCCTTCTAACAGTACCTGTGCATAGAGCCTGTTGCAAGCCCTTTTTTGTTTATTCTTTGCTCTTACAACTCTCTAGCACCCCCTGGATGGCAGCTGTGGAACTCAGTACAGTAAAACCTTGGATTGCTAGCCTAATTCGTTCTGAAAACATGCTTGTAATCCAAAGCACTCTTATACCAAAGCCAATTTCCTCATACGAAATAATGGAAACTCAGATGATTCGTTCCACAACCATTTCTTCAGATGGCCTTCAGTTTATAGTCCTTTAAAAAAGATTATAGCACTGCGATAGGCTTTGTAACCATAAAATGTCCATCCACAAATGGCAGCCTCCACAAGGGGATTATAGAAGCAAAATCCAGCAGGAGCTACGGAGTATAAAAGAGAAGCGGGGTGCCTCTAAATGTAGCAATATGGTCAATGTCAATATTAATGAAGGTTCAACATTTATCAACTCACATGGTTGATAATAAAAAGAGGCACATCTAGGTATGCAGGCATCCGGGGTAAAGCTGTCCACATAGACCATGCTCCTTACCCCCAATCGTGACTGGGAAGACTACCCTGCAGAAGAGCGATCTGAAAGCGAGGCTTGAAGCACTTGTGAAGTGCAGCATGGAAGGGATGATGTTGTTGGCGGTGTTGAGGACGATCTGTGTGGACAGCTTTACCCCAGATACCTGCATACTTGGATGTGCCCCTTTAATCATTAACCATGTGAGTTGCAAAATGTTGTACCTTCATTAAATGTAACTATATTGCTACACTTAGAGGCACCTTTCTTCTCTTTTATACTCAGTTGTGACGTGATGCTACTTGTATATCAAGACATCGCTTGTTTATCAAGTCAAAACTTCTAAAAATAATTTGCTTGTCTTGCAAAATCGCTCTCAATCCAAGGTTTTACTTTATACTGTAATAATAATTATACCCTTGTAAGTCAGATGCTTACTGTAACAGATTGTGCCTCTGTAGTAAGTTTGTCTAGGTAGGTACAGTAATTTAATCCCTCCTTTCTAAAATACCTGTAATATTTTTTTTCATTGGTTTACGGTTCATGCTGTCTTAAAAAAAAAAATGTGAATGTTAAGTTAATTTTTACATAGGGTTTCACAGCTGCTGTTTAGGGATTGCTAGCAAAGGATGACCTGAGAGAGGAAGCAAAAAAGGGCCTAAAACAGCCTCTTTGCACAGGTGCTGTTAGAAAAGACCACTTTAGGAATTGCATGCATCACTTTAAAGTGAACATTTGTTCAGACTACACACACTAAAGTATTTACATATCCTGGGCAAGCAGTAAAAGAACTTTACATGTTATGCGATTCCCCTGCCCTGCTGGTTAAATTCTTCCTATTTCTGCATGCTGCTTAGCACTGTTATGTGATTTGCACACCTCTAAATATATAAATACTCTTTTTAGGTGCAGTTTCACACATTTTACTTATACATACAATTACCAATAATTATTAATCTTGTATACATCATTACTTCCTAATATACATACAGTTGGTATAGAAAAGATTTACTTCCCTTTAAAATAATCACATTGTATTTATTTGCAGCCGGAAATTAAAACAGACACAGTTTTTGTTTAATCCAGCTGTAATTACTCAGTGCAACTTATAACATCCAAGTGAAAGATATAACACCAACATATTAGAAAAAAAAAAAAAAATCCAAAAAAAAGGATCACTGTGTTGGAAAAAGGATCACTCCCCCTCCTTAAAATGACTTTTAAACTCAATCAGGTGTAGCTAATCACTTTCTCAATGGCACACAAAGCCATTTGACTTTCAACTGTGATCAGCTGTGGTCATTTTGCATTTCAGTCCCAGTAGTGCAACTGAAGCAAACAATCAACTATGGGTGGCAAGGCACTGTCAAAAGTTCTCTGGGATACATTTGTGGACAGGCACAAGTCAGGAGATGGATAAAAAAAAGCTTTATCAATGCCTAGAAGCACAGTGAAGTCTATTATTAAGAAGTGGAAGGTATTTGGTACAACACAGACCCTCCCTGGATCAGGATGTCGCTCCAAACTGGATTAAAGAGCCAGGAGGAAACTCGTCAGAGAGGCTACCAAGAGGCTTCCAGCAACTGTGAAGCAGTTGCAGGAATTTATTACAAAGAGTGATCATTATGTGCATGTGACAACAATATCACAAATTCTACACAAATTTCACTTGTATGGGAGGGTTGCAAGAAAAAAACCCACTCCTCAAGAAAGGCCACATTCAGTCACGACTGAGCTTTGCCCAAACCTACCTTGAAGATTCTGAGGCCCCATGGAAAAAAGGTGTTATGGTCAGATGAGACTAAAATGTAATCATTATCTGTCTGGCAGAAATCCAGTACAGCTCACCATCCAAATAACACCATTCCTACAGTAAAGCATGGAGGTGGTAATATCCTGTTATGGGGGTGTTTCTCTGGAGGATTGACTGGAGCATTTGTCAGCATATAAGGAAAATAGATGGGGCAGAAAACCGTCAAATTGTTGAGGAAAATCTGCCACCTTCTGACAGTAAGTTGTCAGTGGGAAGAAGGTTTACGTTCCAACATGACAATGACCCAAAGAACTCAGCACAAATGACCACACAGTGGTAAAAGGAGAAAAAGGTGAATGTTCTTGCATAGCCTAGTCAGAGCCCAGATTTAAACCACACTGAAAATCTGTGGAATGACTTGAAGACTGCAGTGCACATCAGACAACGGTCATCATCAAATTTAACTGAACTTGAGCAGTTCTGCAAAGTAGAGTGGGCAAATATTGTAAAGTCTAGATGTGCAAAGTTAGTAGAGATATAGCCCAACAGACTAAAGGCTGTGATTAAAGCAAGATGTGGTTCAACAAAATACTGACAAAAGGAGGTGATCCTTTTTCCAACTCAGTGATTCTGTTTTTGATTTTTTTTTTCTGACCTATTGATGTTATATCTTTTACTTGAATGTTGTAAGTTGTACTGAGTAAATACAGCTGGAGAAAATAAAAACTGTGTCTGTCTTCATTTTTAGGCTGCAAAGCAACAAAATGTGATTATTTAAAAGGGGGTGATTCTTTTCTATACCCATTATATGTGAAATAACATTGAAATACACCATCGTTCAAAAACAAATAAAAAAAAAAATGTGTGCAAAATGTAATGCCATTAATATATTCAGGTAATGTAACTCAAGGCAAAAACCATACAATATCCTAATAGTGTTTTCTATTAACTTTTCAGTTAATAAAATTGGTTAGAATCGTAAAATTCTAATTTCAGTGTGCACCATCATTTGTGCGCAATCATGTTGGAACAGGAAGGGGTCATCCCAAACTGTTCTCACAAAGTTGGGAGCATGAAATTGTCCCAAATTTCTTGGTATGCTGATGCCTTAAGATTTCCCTGCACTGGAACTAAGGAGCCAAGCCCAAACCCTGAAAAACAACCCCACACCTCAATCCCCCCTCCACCAAATGATTTGGACCTGTGCACGAAGCAAAGACATGGATGAGCATGTTTGGGGTGGAGGAACTTGACTGGCCTACACAGAGTCCTGACCTCAACCCGATAGAACACCTTTGGGATAAATTAGAGCCGACACTGTGAGCCAGGCCTTCTCGTCCCCATCAGTGCCTGACTTTACAAATGCGCTTCTGGAATATTGGTCAAACATTCCCATAGACACAGTCCTAAACCTTGTGGACAGCCTTCCCAGAAGAGTTGAAGCTGTTATAGCTGCAAAGGATGGGCCAACTCAATATTGAACCCTACATGCTAAGACTGGGATGCCATTAAAGTACATGTGCATGTAAAGGCAGGCTTCCCAATACTTTTGGTAATATAGTGTATGTAGTACTTAACCAGAAATCCATGGTAATTCTGTTTGGAAGAGGATATCACCACAGATGGCTGCACCCTAGACACAATGATCCTTTAGAAGTACACTCCAGGTAAATATGGCTGTGACTGTGTTTAGAAACCCCCCCCCCTTCCCATCAAACATACATGCTGAGCATTCAGCATTCCTAATTTTCTGAGCATTCATGAAAACCTCATTTTCAGTTATCTATTGACCTTGATCCTCTCATCTACTGAATGGTCTTGTATCTGAGTATGTGAAAATGCAGACCAGTGTTCTCTGGTTCCAACAATGCACCTTGTTTTGAGTCTAGTTCAATTTTGCTCAGTTGTTCTGAAGCATGTGAGCAGGGTTGAAATGCACAGACCCATTTAAGAACTCAGATTAAAGTGAACACGTCACATTGCCTTTAAACAAAATAACAGGTCCACTTTCTTGGATATTATTAATTACCTCCACTGCGATTTGCTGCTGTCCAATGTTTCAGCTACAGCCTCTAGGCATACATTCAGCTCAGGCATCAGGGAGCATACTACCTACTCCTTTTGCTGTTGTGCAGTGTACGGAGCTAGAGCAAACAATTCCAGGCCTGAATAGTTTACATGGGGGCATAAAGAACATCCTTATTACCGTGTAAGCTTTGATACAGTATGTGAAGCAAAGTTATTGATAGCAGTCCACAAACTTGCACCTTTTAAAGTACAACTATAAGCAAAGTATAAAAAAGTGTCATACCACACTAAATAAATAAATACCTGGCAAACCTGCCAGTGACTTTCTCCTCTCCCCGCAATGGTGACAATGGTAAATTGAATTCCATGCAATTGGTTTACTGCATTGCTGTCGATCAGGGGTGTCCACCATTTTGAACTTAATGGCCACATTGTAAGAAGAGGAATTGTCTTGGGCTGCACATAAAATACACTAACAATAAGGATAGGTGATGAGCAAAAAAAAATGGGGCAGATCACAAGTTATGAACACTGATATAGATAATGTTCCTTTCTGAGTTTTAAAACGTAATTTCTTTCCTTCATTGACAGACACAGCTCCTGAAATTCATAACCATTGGGTTATACTGCCCCCCTACAGGAGTAGGACACTAGGCAGAAAATAATTTTGGCTACACCCATGGGCAGTCCCAGGGGGTATGCAGTTTATCTGTGATGCGTCTTTGGATGCAGCTCCCCTAATGGCTCACCTCTCTGTTTTGGCAGGGGTCCTTCGGCATGTTTTTTTGGCTTAAGTGCTGGTCTGTGGATCAGACTTCAAAAAAGGCCTTGACTGATCTTCCTTTTCAAGGAGATCGCTTGTATGGAGGCCTCTTCTGGAGGATCCAAACAAACCTGGTCTGGCAAGCCAAGATCAGGCTTCTCCAGACCAGGGACAATGCTCCTTCTGCATGAAGGTGCGCCCTCACCCTTATCTTCGCTGTTTTCTGGACCCGTGGACTTCCCGGGTGCAAGACAAGTGGGTCCACAAAGTAATTTGGTCAGGCAATCATTTCCTTCCAACTTGCGCCTGTCCCCAGACCACTTACAGGGCCTGTTTGGGGCGGTACTAGACCTGTTCCTTCAAGGGGTGATTGTCCTGGTTCCGACCTCTGATCTTTTTCATGGATTTTACTTAAACCTGTTCACAGTTCCCAGGAAGGAAGGCAAAGTGCCTCCAATCCTGGACCTCATGGCGCCAAACTGCGGGTACAGAAGTTCATAATGAAGTCTATTTGAACGGTGGTGGCATCCTTGTGTCAGGGGGATTTCCTTGCCTCTATCGATATCAAGGATGCCTACCTTCACATTACAATATGTGCCAGTCAGCAGCATTTTATCCGCTTTTCTGTGGGAGAGGAGCATTATCAGTTTGTGGCATTACCCTTTGGTTTCGCATCTGCTCCTCGGGTCTACACTAAAGTGTTAGCCCTGGTGCTAGCTTTGCTACGCCAAAAGGGGATCTCGGTACTGGGCTACTTGGATAATCTCTTCTGCGAGTGGAGTCTCCCTCTGCTCTGGTGGAGAACCTGGAGATCACAACACAAACTCTGCGGGAGTTCAGCTGGATTCTGAATTTTCAGAAGTCTGCTCTGGTTCCGTCAACAAAGCTGGACTTCCTGGGCCTGACTCTGGACTCACCTCCTGTTGTCCAATAAATGGTCATCCTTCCGGACTTGCATGCGGGTGTCTACCTTTGAGGCGGTTCTGTTTGCACACTTCCATACGAGGTCCCTGCAAAGGGAAATTCTGACCAAATGGGACAAGACTTCGCAGTCTCTGGACAATCAGATCTGGCTGAGTCGGGGCACGAAGGAGTCCCTGATAATGGTGGCTATGTTCTCAAGCTCTTCAGCTGGGAAAATCCTTCCTCCCCTATCGGCTGGTGAGGCGTCTTCGGGAAGCATTCTGCTCAAGGGATCCAGACTCCCGATCAATGTCTTGAAACTCTGAGCAATCAGACTGTGTCTGAATCATTGGACGGATCGTCTTCAGGGTTGTCCAGTGCGCATTCAATCGGACAATGCCACAGCCGTGGCTTATTTTAATCACCAAGGGGGCACAAGAAGTGTCCTGGTGGCTCTGGAGGTAGCTGCCATTCTAAGGTGGGCAAAATGGTTTGTTCCAGCCCTCTCCGTCATACACATTCCCAGATTAGAAAATTGGCAGGCAGATTACCTCAGTCAGCAGATGTTGGACCACAGTGAGTAATCCCTTCATCCGGAGGTTTTTCATTAGCTGTGTCTCCAGTGGGGCACCCCCAAGGTGGATCTGTTGGCATCTTGGCTCAACAGAAAGGTGCAGAGGTTTGGGCTCGGTCAAGGGATCTTCTGGTGGATGCCAAAGACGTGCTTGTAGCCCCGTAGGGTCAGTATCGTCTGATTTACGTCTTCCCTCCTCACAAGCTTCTGCCAAGACTTCTACGCAGGATCGAGGCAGAAGGGATTCCGGTCATCTTAGTGGCTCCAGACTGGCCTTGGTACGCTGATCTGGTGTGACTGGTCTCCAACGTTCCTTGTCAGCTTCCTCTCAGGGAGGATCTGCTGCCCCATCCTGCTTTACAGTCGCTGGCCTTGATGGCTTGGCTGTTGTACTTCAGGTGCTAAAGGATAGGGGTTTATCTGAGTCGGTAATTCCTACACTGTTGAAAGCTAGGAAATCTACTTCCAGGAAGATCTACCATTGTATGTGGAAGCTGTACATTGCATTGTGTGAGTCTCTTGGGGTTCTTCCTCGCTCCTTCTCGGTGGCTCGGATCTTGACCTTTCTTCAACGGAGAGGTTGAACAGGAATTGACCTTGAGTACCATCAAGGGCAAGGTGTCAGTTTTGGCGGTCTTCTTCCAAGGACCTTTGGCCACTCACTCCCTGGTGCGTACCTTTCTTCAGGGTGTCCAACATTTGGTTCCTCCAGTGCAGGCTCCGTTGCCGCCTTGGGATCTTAATTTGGTGCTTTCAGCTCTACAGAAGCTGCCCTTTGAAAATATTCCAGAGACTCCCCTGCATACACTGTCCCAGAAGATGGCCTTTTTGGTGGCTATCAGCTCTGCGTGCAGGGTGTCGGAACTGGTGGCGTTATCATGTTGTTCACCTTACCCGATGATCCACAGGGATACGGTGGTTCTTTATTCTTTACCCCTGTCCATTGTTCCTTCTCAAGGTTGTCTCTGATTTTCATTTGAATGAAGACATTGTGTTGCCTTCCCTGTGTCCCAGACCTAAACACCTGAAGGAAATTGTCTTGCATGTGGTCCCAGCAATAGGGTGTACCTAGCAGCTACGGAGTCTTTCAGGAAGTCAGACTCTCTCTTTGTGCTCACGGATGGACCTCGAAAAGGGTTGTCCGCTTCCTCTGCAACCATTTGCAGATTGATCAGACAGACCATGGTTCAGGCCTATTTCATTAGGGTTCAGGTTCCTCCTTTCCCTGTCAAGGCACACTCTACTAGGGTGCTTAGTGCTCCTGGGCTTTCTGTCATCAGGCATCAGTGACGCAGGTTTGCAAGGCGGCCATCTGGTCGTCGGTGTACACTTTTACAAAGTTTTCTAAAGTGGATGTGTTGGCGTGTTGCTTCTTTTGGCCGCAAGGTTTTGTGTTTAAAAGGACCTGATTCTGCTTGAGGGTGTGTTGTTTTTTTTCAGGTGGGCTCCAGTTGTTTGGTTGAGCTCCTGTTGCCTGGTTGGCTAATGTTTAGCTTTGGGAATTTTTTAGTTGTTCCCATCCTTCATGTTTAACACTGCTTTGGGACGTCACAATGGTTATGAATATTAGGAGCTGTGCCTGTCAATGAACGAAAGAGAAAATGGGATTTTTGACTTACTGTAAAATTCATTTCTCTGATGTTCATTGATGGACACAGCACCCACCCCTCTGTGGAGTTATAATTCTCCTGACACTGCTTGTAACAAATCTGAGTGGCTATAGCAGAGAGAGGGAGTACAGTATACCCCCTGGGACTGTACCATGGGTGTGGCCAGAATTATTTTCTGCCTAGTGTCCTACTCCTGTAGGGGGCAGTATAACCCAATGGTTATGAATATCAGGAGCTGTGTTCTTCAATTCACATCAGAGAAATGTATTTAAGGGCAAGTCAAAAATCCAATTTTTTAAAATATTTTATTATATAAGTAACATAGGGCAGCATAAGACCAGTGCGATATCTGACATTGTTTTTTAAAAACTAACGTATCAATATCTGGTTGGATTGATGTAGTAGATATTCTCAATGAATTCTCAAGGTGCTCATCAGATATTTTGGTTCCAATTTTGCCTTTTATGTGCTTCATCCTTGAAACAAGTTGTTTACAAATATAGGTGTTGCCAAAACCTGATGAAATGAATAAGGCGTGATTGTGAACAGTGAGATATTTTTCTTTGGGAATATAAAACGTATAAAAGTCCAGTAAAGAGACACTGTGAAATTGTTCTTGCATTTGTTCGCTAAGTGTTAATCCATTTTAACAAAAAAAAAATCAACATTTTTAAGTAAGTTTACAATTCTGTGTTGGGCCACATTCACAGCCATCTGTGTCTGCAGATGCATTACCATGTACTTTGAGCAAGTATTCGTTTGTGTGCATTAGTACTGTCCCTGTTGAAAACCCCACTCCCTACTACCATAGGTGCTCGCAGGAGGTGTAGTCCTAACAGCACCACACATCATGCAGATGATATACAAGACATTTTAACTCAATCTCTCCTGGTCATGACCTCAACCCCAATGAGGGTAAATCTGAAAACTAAAGGGAAAGAGCAACAGGTTGGATTTTGATATATGGCAACCCGCAGAAATGCATAGAGAAAATCAGTAGTGTTGAATACAGTGTCACAGACTTTTCTTGCTGTATCTGTGTGGCTTGATTTTTTAGTTACCCAAAGCAGTGTAAATGTGCTGTAAAAGCACGGCAAATCTCTTCCCTAATATCCAATGCAGCATTTCACTGATAAATGGACACATGGAAAGGAATAAAGAAAGCTCTTAATACATTAATCCAATTCTCTTCCATTCTCTGCGACAATTGCTTCCATAGGTCTATGGTAATGCAAGCCATTCTTTCCCTACTCACAATATGTTGTCTGTTCACTAAAAGCTTTCAGTGTTAACTTATCCTGTTTTATTGGAAATAATATGATTTTAGGACCAAAGAGCCTACTTTCCTGGGAATCCTCAGTATGGAACAGAGTTCTGGCAAGCATGCAATAATTTAGATAGAATGAGTCAGTGATTAATTAATGAGCACAGGGAGAGGGAAATTGCTGCCTTCTAGTTCTTGCACCTTAATTGTCAATATATAGGAGACTGTCAGCATACTGATATTCTCTAATCAAGTTTTATTGTGGGAATGATTGGAGTGAATTACACATGTTGTAAATTGCTGAAACTCCACAGCATGCAGTCTAACTTTCAGAGCCTGATTTTATATAATCAGTTTTCATATGTAAAATTGAATGTAATACAGTTACACACCTCTAGGCTAAAATACTGTGGACGCATAACTGTAGAAATGCTTTCACCACCCACTTCACCTAAGGTGTTTACCTATATTGGGTGAATTGTTTTTCGTGTTTGCAGAGAGTTAGGTTGTTTTCTTTTTATTTAAAGAGTAGCTGCTAGCCAGAATGTATTAAAACCTTGATACCCGCTTATGAACGATTTTCCTGTTTTATCAGGAACTTATAAATGAGTTATGGAAACTGTGAATATGAGATTGATAAGTGGATTACTGTCACGTAGAAGCTCAGGGGCAAATGCAGTATCGACCAACAAAGTAAAATTACAGTAACCACAAATCACATATATGATGAGAAAATTAAATAAACAAGCAATGTGCAACAAACATTAAACTAATAAGAAAAGAAGAAGAAAAAAAAAAAAGGAAACGTGTCATAAATGAAATAAGTCCATAACCAGTTCATAATTTAAATCTATCCAGATGAAGCATGTCTTCCACCGAAGGAAGTAAAGTATGGGGATGGGGTTTTAGAATCATTCTTACCTAGGTGGATGCAGCATTAGTCCCCTGCTGGCTCTAAGAGCTGGCTCGCTGCTGTGAACTGAGTAATCGAACACTCTCAATCGCTCGGTTCTCAGGGCTCCCTGGGCAGAGAGCTGGTGACTATCAGTCACCACTGTCTACTCTGCCCCCTGCTCACTGGAGCGCTGGGCTGTGGAGGGGGAGGGAGGCTGAGCTGGGTGCTGGTCCAGGCATGTGGCAGATCCCAACCATATGGTCGCGATTTTTCCTAAGCCTAGACCGGTTCTGTGGCATCAGCCGACAGCGGCTTCAGGTTGCTGTCTGCTTAAAATGGGTTGCAGGAGTGCAGATTGAACTGTGATCCACAGGAGAAGTACAACCAAACAAGCTATGGCTGCACTTCTCCTTTAAGCTTACTGAACATTTACCCTCAAAAGCAGAGGTGAGCAGCGCATAAAATATCCCCATGCTGAATGTATCTCTACTTGCTCTGTCTACATTACAGTTGAAGCCAAAACAGCTCTCTCACAGCAATCCTTGGACACCCCTTGATGGGTCGCTCTCTGCTCCAATTACACCACAGGCTGAATCCTTGGCAGCTCTCACACTGCAGTCCCTTGGTTGCTTCCTTGTCTCACTTGGAATAGGCCACTCAATAGCACAGCAGACATGCAGGATAATAGTTTAGTATTAAAACATTTATTATAAAAACATATTCATAAATAAAATACAGATATCAGTTGTAAAACATACAAAGATGCCGCTGTCTGACCTGGACAGCAACGTGTGACGTCAACATGCACAAACTCCGCCGTGGAGCTTTATGAACTGGTTATGAAATTATTTTATTTATGACTTTGTTTTTTTTTCCTATTAGTTTGACATTTGTTACACATTAGTTGTTTATTTAAAGTGAATGTAAATGTAAAATTAAAGAAAATAAACAGGTTTATACTTACCTGCTCTGTGCAATGGAATTGCACAGAGCGGGCTTTGAACCTTCTCTTCTTGGGTCCCCCCACAGGTGCTCCTGGCTCCTCCTATTGACTGAGACCCCCCTCTGCTACCTTGCCATTAGCTTTGATTGACAGCAGTGGGAGTCAATGGCTCCCACTGCTTCAGCAAAGCCAGTAATACCAGGAATTGTGGGGGGAGAGAAGAGCTGCAGATGTGCACACTGTTGGCCTCAGGTAAGTGAATGAGGGGGTGAGGGTGAATACTGGTGCCTAAAATGTTTTTACCTTAATTAAAAATATGCATTATGGTAAAAAATGTTTAGGCTTTAGAACCACTTTAATCTTCTCATCATATATGTGATTTGTGTTCACTCTAATTTCACTTTGTTGGTAGGCACTGCATTTGCCCCTGATCTGTTTGGAATTTACATATATTGATTCCTTGCTAACTGCCTGATTACCTATTAGCACAGACTCTGTTTTATTCATTTCACATAGAAGCTATTTTAGGCTTTATTGAATTTCCTCATAAGACATCCTTTGTTCTAGTTAGTCTGTGACCCAGTTACATGTGGCCCAAGCTGTACCTTAAAGACTTACACTTTTGTCCTAAATTCCACCTGAAAATTAGTAGTGTACTTCCAGATAAGTGAATGGGCCTACACACTCCTGTGAATTGAGCATCAAAGCTGTACATCTGCTGTATAAAATCATCCAAGCACTTGTGACTGCTATTTTGTTTTTAATTTGTAGGGGGAGATTGGTGATGTCACTTCTGTGCTGCTCACTGTTCTCCTTACTGGAGAGGAAGCTGTGCCAAAGGACCTGCAGTGTGGGGATCTCCATGTTTCTTCTTTATTTTTGTATGGCACCCGGGCCGACAGAAGCCAGCTTAACATCCGGCTTCTGTCAAAGGGGCATGACCGAAAAAGGTCTGTCGATCAGCAATAATATAGTGTAGTATATTCACACCCATATTCAATAATAAATAAATAATTTATTGTGCTCACATGTATCAGTGATTTTGTGCCAAACTTCACCCAGTGTTATTTCCTTTACTGCCCCGTCTCCATATACTCTCACCAGGTGCAAACATTCTTCCAGTGATATATCAGTTATCCTCGCTCCTTCAATTTTTTCCAAGACTTCAATTCTCATGAAAATATATAAAAAAAAAAAAACAACAAAAATGTGTAATATTGTCTGTTCCACTAAAAAAATGCAAATCATCCAATATGTGCTCACATTAAATTTGTGAATATCAGTGAAGATCATAAATCCCCTTTGTTCACAATGTCATGCAGCCAATCCCACATGCTAATTATCCTTACCAGACAGAATGTCTACAGATCCAAGACAAAACTAGTTCGGAAGTGGAATAGACAATATTACACCATTGAGTGTTTTGTTGTTATATATACACAAGAATTAAAGGCCTGGTAAGAGTACATGGAGTTGGGGATGTGAAGGAAATAATACTGGGTGAAGTTTGGCACAAAATCACTGATATATGTAAGCACAATAAATTATTGATTTATTTTTTAAAGTGGGTTTGAATATACTACACTATATTGGCCTTTTTGTATTTTCAGTTTAACGCTGTTAATATGGCTGGAATAAAAACAACACATACATTTTTTGTAAACAAGAAATCTATAGAGAATCTAATTTATGAGTAAGATAATCCCCTAAGTGTTTTCTAGGCGCTGGTTTATGATACAAATTCTCTGCCAAGATGGCTGCCTGCATGCACCAACAGTGTGGAATAAAGCATTATAAATCAGAAATAAGGAGAAGGTCAGCTGCAGGAACTCTACTGGTGATTAGGCCTTCGCTCCCCACCCCCTCCTTTTTACAGTGATGGTCACCTTTAATTTCTTTGAAAGGAGTCCGAGTTTGGCAATTCATAAGATCAGTGGCGTATTCCAATTAACAGGTATCTGGTAAGTTGGTTTTAGAATCCCATACAGATACCCCCAGGAGGCTTCATTTGGAGAAGATTTCATGCATGTCCAACTAAAAGTAAGTCCTGAGGCTGACCCAAGCATTCAGCAAAATCATATTGTATTTCCCAGATGCTCTAAAATTCACTGTGGATGCCCTAGGAGAATTTTGAGTCCTTGTTAGACAAAGGGGAATCTGAGCATATCTGTCTGATTTGCTGTTGTTTTTTTTCCTAATAAGCCCTCTAGGAAAAGCAAAGAAAAAATAAAAGTCGACATTGGATAAAATTCTTTTCATTCATTGATCTGAAATATTTCTTAAATGCATGTAAAGGCCTACACAATTACATATAAATCCACCCATTCACCAGAAATCTATTTTATGTAAAATAAATTCAGGTGATGTCTGTAGCCCATACGATAAAAAGAGATTGAAATGTCTTAAAATTTAAATGTAGGAATATGATGTAAAAACTTCACCAGACACTTTTGTCTGTTTTGGTGTTATTTACTGGCACAGTAAATAGGGAAGAGTGATGCTAAAATAAACTTGAGAACATTACACATTGATTATAACTTAGATATTCTTGTTTTTGACCTTTAACTATTTTCAGTGTTATGTCAGATGCAGAAACTCTCTACAGTGAAGAGAGAGAAATGTTTTTATATCTTTGAGGGAACATAAAAGGAAGAGGACTGGCAATCAATCTCATAAAGAATCAGAATGTGGATCATTTACCAGACCTACTCTAGGGGAATGAAAAGGTCAATTAAATCTTGTTCTCCTCTATGATATATTTATTTTTTTTTTTTTACACAGAGTAGGAAAAAGGAAACAATTAACTGGTGTTCAGAATGAGATGGCAAGACCTAAGATACATTTCCTGAATTTGAATGTAAAAATATTTAAGAAAATAAAGCATTAAGAAACCCCAAAGCAAAAAAAAAAAAAAAATGATGATTATGGTGCAGCTTACCAACTCCTAAACCTAGTGGTGGTATTAGTTTTCTTTTTTTTGTTTTTCCCTTTATTTGCACCTATTCTGGACAGTTCCTTTCTTAGAGTGGCTCCTATAACTATGAATGAGCATCGGAGTCACCATTGAACTCTCTGGAGAGGGTAGAGTTAGATGGACTAATAATAATAAATGTATAATATCAGTAATAATTTAAAGCCTAACTCCATCTAACAATTTTTAGCCACCTTACCCCCAGACTAATTCTGATAATTCACATACAGTAAAATCAGTCAATCATTTTTTTTTTTGCTAAATAGAACCCCCAAACATTATATATTATTATAATATATATAACATTATATATTTTTGAAAGCAGAGACTCTGGAGATTAAAGGATAAGTTTATGTTTTGTAACATGTTACATGTTACACCCAGCCGCATCATTCATTCACAGAGTCCTGTGAATGGTAGAATTACACATTCATGATAATGTTATGCTGAGTAAATAGATATTCAGTGGTTCAACATGTTTAACCACTTTAGCCCTGGAAAATTTTGCTGCTCAATGACCAGGCCACTTTTTTCAACTTGGCACTGCGTGACTTTAACTGACAATTGCGCGGTCATGCAATGCTGTACCCAATCAACATTTATGTCCTTTTTTCTCACAAACAGAGCTTTTTTTTTTTGGTGGTATTTGATCACCTCTGCGCTTTTTATTTTTTGCAATATTAATAAAAAAAACAGTGAAAATTTTGTGAAAAATTTACATTTTCTACTTTGACTGTTAAAAAATATCCAATATATTCAATTTTTATCATATATTTAGGCCAAAATGTATTTAGCTACACATCTTTGACAAAAAAATTCTCAATGAGCGTATTTTTATCAACTTTAAGACCGGAAGATTTTACCCCCTTCCTGACCAGGCCATATTTTGCGATTCGGCACTGCATTATTTTTAAAAGACAATTGCGCAGTCGTGCAAGGCTGTACCCAAACAAAACTTACGTCCTTTTTTTCCCCACAAATAGAGCTTTCTTTTGGGGGTATTTGATCACCTGTGTGATTTTTAATTTTTGCGCTATAAACAGAAAAAGAGCGACAATTTTGAAAAATAATAAAAAAAATTACATTCCCAAAAAGAAAAAATTTAAAAATCAAAATTTTTTAACATTTTAGGCCAATTTGTTTTCTGCTACATATTTTTGGTAAAAAAAATCGCAATAAGCGTATTTTGATTGGTTTGCGCAAAAGTTATCGCATTTACTAACTACGGGAAAGATTTATGTCATTTTTATTGTTTTGTTTTTTTTTTTACTAGTAATGGCGGCGATCTGCGATTTTTTTGTGGGGCTGCGACATTGCGGCGGACAGATCGAACCCCTAACTGACATTTTTTACACTTTTGGGGGTACCAGTGACATTACTACAGTAATCAGTGCTAAAAATATGCACTGTTACTGTAATAATGACACTGACAGGGAAGGGGTTAACACTGTTGGTGATCAAGGGGTTCAATATATGCCTGATACTTACTGATGTGTGTGGGGGAGGGGGTTCTGTGACACAGACAGAGATCGCATGTTCAGCTATGCTGAATCCTGTGATCTCTCCCTGTCTGTCACAGATAAGATCTGCCTGCTTTGTTTACACAAGCAGGCAGATCTTCTCCACTTCTTCTTGCTGTGTCTAATCACTAGGAGTCCAGCGACATAGGTTTACGTCGCTGGACCCAGGGGAGCCGACCTGCCACAGTAGTATTACTGTGAGCGGTCGGCAAGTGGTTAAAGTCCCACTGGTTTTCAATTTTCTTTACGAGTAAATAGATACCTAACATGCCGTGCTTTACATTTGTGTACGCCTTGTGGAATGGCAACAAACTACACTACCTAAAAATCTAAAAACCATAGGCGATGCTTTAAAAGCCTATACATGTTACCAGTTTAGAATTACACAGGAGGTCTGGCCCTAGAATTATTACTCTTGCTTTCATGTTAGCAGTGAAACTTCTCATGTGTGGTGTGATCATCATTTACATATGTGTTCCGGACTTGCATATAAATAACACTGTGCTAATCAGCAGTTAGGATATATGAAAACTTATAATCGCCCCCCAAAAACGGTATAATTCTAGTTGCTTGAGTCCTCCTTTCCCCAAAAAGCTCTCAAAATGATAGTCCTTATTCCCAGCACTGAACATCCACTTGTGCAAAGTTCCCTAATCAACAATCCTCTTCAAGTGATCTTCTCACCAATATCTTAAATGCTCACCAGATAGTAAGACTCCTTTTGTATAATGGGTCAAATCACACCTGTACTCAACAAGAAGCCGGTGTTACTCTCTCCTGTTCCCTCCACTGATTATCACGCCTTCTGTGCAATAATTCTTTATGGACATATCAAAACAAAACCATCATAGCGGTGGTAGTGATATAGTATGAGATCACTATATGTTTATGTGAGCACAATAAATAAAGTGTAGGGAGCAAGGTTTTGGTTTCATAGTATTGCGCTATGATGGTTTTTGTTTTTATATGTCTATAAGGAATTATTGCACAGAAGGTGTGGCAAGCAGTGGAGGAAATAGGAGAAAGTAACCTTGGATTTAAGATATTGGTGAGAGAATCACTTGAAGAGGATTATTGATTAAGGAATTTTGCACATGTGGATATTCAATGCTGGAAATAAGGACTATTATATTAAGGACTTACTTATGCACTCACAGTTGCGCATGAGCACGGGCGGGCGGAGGCACTTAACATTTTTTTATTTTGTTTTAAAACTTTTTTTACAACTGAAAGCTGATCATGGTAAGCGCCTGGCAATGTTAAATGGTTTGCCCTAGCTCTCTAACTTCCACTTTTGTTGCCCAGCTTGGGCTGTTAAAGGAAGTTGAAAAATAACAGCTTGATCACTGGATAAAAATAATAGGTTACAGAGGACACTCCTAGTGTGCTTACTAGTGACTGCCTTTACAACGTTTTTTTTTTAATCAGTTGCTATTTCTAACTTCTCAGTCCTCACCCCACACTGTCATCAATTCAGGTACTTCAGTTACCCTTAATCTGCCTTTATAGTGCATTAAATTTACACCTTTCTCCATCACATCAGCTGAAATTGTAGATCAGGCTCACACTGGAAGCTTTAGCACTGTCTACTAATATGAGAAGAAATGGAGCAGGGGTGGCTAACACAAAATTCTATCTACAGCACTGTAAAGGCTCGTACACACGATAAGAAAATCGGAAGTAAAATTTCGTCCGACAAACGATCTGCCGATTTTCGGATTGTTAGTACAGTGCTTTCAACAGCCGATTACAAATTTTCGGATGACAAAGACTGGATGTGCAGGCTATAAAATTTTTATCGTACATGAACACAACGTCCGATTTTCGTTTAATTCGTCCGAAAAAAATCATAAGAGCAAGACTAGGCATGCTTGTTTTCCATATGAGACTAGCATGCAACAAAAAACTATAGAAAATTCGTCTGATAATCTGATTGTGTGTACAAGGCTTTAGTCTCATTTTTCATGCATCGAGTGAGGTATTTTTCATGCATTGGGCGAGGCCAGCGCTGAGTTCAGAGTAAAGTAACTGCAGAAAAGAGTGTCAACCTTCAGGGTGGCTGGCTTTAAAGCACAGGGAATACTAATTGAACTGAGTGCTGGAAGCAGAGGAAAGGAAAGACCATTACCTTTTTTAATGCCTAGATTCTTGAATATCATTAATTTGCTTTTTTTTTTTGAGCAAATCTGTATATCATTTATCCAGTTTTCTAGTTTTTGATATTGTGTATTAGATTGAGGGAATTCCTTCTCAGTCTCATAGGCTAATGATCAAGCTTTTGTGACAGGGTAAAGATGTTCTATTTATGACATCAATGCACGTGTTTGCCAGTATACTGCTCAAACATATCTGTGCAATCCTGTCACTGAGGACTGAAGGCTGCTGCTTTATGAAGCTTGTGTTTATTGCTTGTTGTGTGATAATAACATTGATGAGGTTGGTTGCCTTCACCGAAACGTCTGGTTTCTCTCATCAAGCTGGTGCTGAAAAATGGCTCCATGTTTCATGCTGTGGATCCAGTCTGTTTACATTATTTCAATGTGGAAATACCTGTGGTCATACGTTGTAATGCATTTTATCTTAGCATAGTTTTCACTCAAAGCATGGTTTATACAGTGTATATATATATATATATATATATATATATATTCAAAAGGATTGAAACTCCTGCCTTGGCGCTTGCTCATCCATGTCTTTATGGACCTTGCTTTGTGCACTGGTGTGCAGTCATGATGGAACAGGAAGGCCAACCCCAAACTGTTGTCAAAAAGTTGGGAGCATGAAGTTGTCCAAAATGTCCCTTCACTGGAACTAAGGGGCCAAGCCCAACCCCTGAAAACCACACCATATTCCCACCTTTCACCACATGGCTGCTCACCAGTGCACAAGGTAAGGTCTATAAAGACAAGGATTAGTGAATTTGGGGCGGAGAAACTTGACTGGGTTACACAGAGTCCTGACCTCAACCCGATAGAACATTTATGGGATGACGTAGGGCAGAGACTGCGAGCAAGGACTTATTGCCCAACATCAGTGCCTGACCTCACAAATGCGCTTCTGGAAGAATGGTCAAACATTCCCATAGACACACTCCTAAGCCTTGTGGACCGCTTTCCGAGAGTTGAAGCTGTTATAGCTGCAAAGGGTGGGCCAACTCAATATTGAACCCTACGGACTAAGACTGGGATGCCATTAAAGTTTAAGAGAGGTTTAAAGTTTGAGAGAATGCAAGGTAAAAAATCTTTAGCCTTTACAAGCACTCTAACTCCCTTTTTTGTGCTGCACTGCAGCCTATTCCAGAATGGCAACGTGCCCCGCAGCCTCCTAAGATTTTCCTAAAATTCAATGCAGATTGTAAGCATTTTGTGAGATTTTACACATGCACAGAAGCACAAATCTGCTACAGTTGTTTTTTTTATATGGCAGAGACCTGCAGCAAAATCTTCACTCGCCCTGCTCATGAGCAAACAAGCCATAATGATTTGTGGCACATCCGCTCATGCTCCACTCATGCGCAAACAAACCACAAAGCCCAAAATGTTCTCTGCCAGAATCCTAAGTGGCGTAACCATGCATGTGCAGAACTGTCTTTGCATGCACAGATGTGTCACAGGTCTCTGCTAGGCCCTAATAATTTGGCAGAGACCAGCTTCATATTCACAAATGCACCAGATGATTAAAGACAATGGCTCCAAATATGAGCAGGGGGATAACAGTATAAGTGATTGAAGCTCCTCTTAAAGTGTTTGTAAAGTCTCCATTTTTTTTTCAAATAACAAACATGTTATACTTGCCTCCTCTGTGCAGTTGGTTTTGCACAGGGCAGCCTGGATCCTCCTTTTCTCGGGTCCCTCGTGGCTGCTTCTGGCTCCTCCCTCCGGTTGAATGCCCCCACAGCAAGCAGCTTGCTATGGTGGCGCCTGAGCCTGCAGCTCTGTGTATCCATTCAAACACGGAGTTGCAATTCAGCCCCACCCCCTTTCCTGATTGGCTAACTGACTTTGATTGATTACCTCGGGCGCCAATGGTGCTGCAGCTGTGTCTCGGCCAATCAGGAGGGAGTGTACCAAACGGCCGAGGGACTCGTTGATATCGCTGTTCATGGGGATAAAAATCATAAACTGAAATTGTTTATGGATAAAAATCATAAACAGAAATTTCAGTCTTCCTGGTTGGGTTTATACAGCTACAGTAAGGTACAGTAGCTAAGGACTTCTGCGTACAGCTTTGGTTCCTTCAGTTCTAATTGGCGCAATGCAACCAAAGCATGTTTGTTGTACAAAGCACCATTTATTACTGGATAACAGTGCAATGACAGACTACACTAGTCAGACCAGACCATTTGGTAGGAGAATGGTTAAACAGCCTTTCTGCGTCCATTCAGATTGAGTGGATCTAGATTAGCATGTATATTTACTTTAACTGAACCTCTAAATATTTTCACCAAAGCTAAAGTTATTCTAAGACATTCTAAGAATACATTTAATACACGAATCTAAGCACTTCTGCACTTCTGAAATATTCCTAGGGCATATATCATGGGCCCTGCCCTTCTTCTCCCACCATGATGTCCCACCCGCTTTTGCCTGCAAATGTATCACAGGAGCTGCTGTAGCTCTTTCTGTGCAAAATGTTGCTTATAAACAGTAAGGTTTTATTGCAAAATTCAATATAGATGTAGCACCCTCCTAGGTAGGTGCTAGGAAAAAGCATATATGTGGCCCTGTCTGCTTATCAGGGGGGGCTAATCAGTTAGTTAATCTGTCACATGCTTCCAGGTGTGGTCTGTTGAGTCTGGGGAGTCTCCCCACTGTATCCAATGAGGGACAGTGGAGGAAACCTGGCCAATAGCACATCAGGGTTTATGACAGTCCCAGTGGGCAGTGATTGCCGCAGTGCACCCTGGGATTTGAAATAAATCCTGAGGCAGCATGTGACAGAGTGTCTTTTGGCGGGAGCATGAGTCCCAGGAGGAGTTGATGGCGGTCTCTCTTCCTGCTCAAGTGTGAAGGTGGTCCGGGCAGTCGGCCTGGGAACTGGAGATTGAGCTGGGCTGCAGGGGATCCAGAGTTGCTGACTGAGTGGAGCTGCTGGGCAGAGATCTTCTGGAAAAACTGTGTCGTGAGTACTCAAGATCTGCCCAGGGGTCTTCCTAGGAGAGGAGACCACTCCAGAGAGATCAAGGGGGATCCAGGAGCCAGTTAACCAGGAGTGTATAGTAAAGGGGGTGCCAAGCGTTAAAGCCCTGAAGTTTGGGGAGTAAAGAGGGCGCCAGGAAGGGCCCTGAAGTGTTCAGCAATACAGTTTGCATTAAAGTCAGCCACCTCAGGAAGAAGTACCTTTGGGAGCTCAAAGAGAATTTTCCACAGTCAGAGGTGAAGTTCTAGTAAATGGCCTAGCCGTGACCAGCGTCAGTCAGCGTTAAACAGCGTCAGTGAAGCATTAATCAGCGTCAAGCAGCATTTTTCAGTATCCCTGCCTAATTGTGTATAATTCAGTTGTTGGAGTATCCCACTTCTCCCTTTTCCCATCCAAGTTTTCAAATAAACACAAAAAAAGCCAAAGAAGCTGAACTGGTTCTTGTCTGAGGTGCTCACACTTGAAAAAACATGCTTAAAGGTACTGTTGTTGCTAGCGGTAACCCAGGGGGACCCACACTCAGCAGCTCCCTTGGGAGTAGTGCTACATAACAATACTATAGGGTCTGAGTATCAAAGTTTTGTTCATGTCTTAAAGAGGAAGTAAAGTCTGGAAAAAAAAATGTCTTTTTGTTTACCTGCATAGTAAATTCATAATGCGCTATTATGCAATGCATACTAGCACATTTTGTGACACCTACTTGCAACCGAAGCCTGCGTCATCCCCGTTGGAGGCCGCATCCATCTTCGCCCGTCTTTCTTCTGGGTCTGCAGACTCCGTCTGTGCTACTGGCCGGTGCGGCGTGACGTCACTCCCACACATGCGTGCAGGAGCCGCTGGTCACGGCACAGGGCTCTGAAGAAACGGCACGGGCATTGATAACGTCATCCGCTGCATGCAATATAAATATCTCCTAAACGGTGCAGGTTTAGGAGATTTTTGCAGTACCTATAGGTAAGCCCTATTATAGGCTTACCTATAGGTACAAATATTACAGGGGGGGTTTACAACCACTTTAGGCATTTGCTCAGAGGCCACAAATGATCACTGTATTGTTGTACGGTTATCTCCTATGATTGCCAGCTTCTTAGTGGCCATAATGCATTATTTTGTTTTGATTGAGGTATTTCAGGACAACACTGCATTTTGGCCAGTAGATAGGGCAAACTATTATTATTATATAGGATTTACAGTGCCTTGCGAAAGTATTCGGCCCCCTTAAACTTTTCGACCTTTTGCCACATTTCAGGCTTCAAACATAAAGATATAAAACTGTAATTTTTTGTGAAGAATCAACAACAAGTGCGACACAATCATGAAGTGGAACGAAATTTATTGGATATTTCAAACTTTTTTAACAAATAAAAAACTGAAAGATTGGGCGTGCAAAATTATTCAGCCCCCTTAAGTTAATACTTTGTAGCGACACCTTTTGCTGCCATTACAGCTGTAAGTCTATCAGTTTTGCACATCAAGAGACTGAAATTTTTGCCCATTCCTCCTTGCAAAACAGCTCGAGCACATTGAGGTTGGATGGAGAGCGTTTGTGAACAGCAGTTTTCAGTTCTTTCCACAGATTCTCGATTGGATTCAGGTCTGGACTTTATTTCGGCCATTCTAACACCTGGATATGTTTATTTGTGAACCATTCCATTGTAGATTTTGCTTTTCGTTTTGGATCATTGTCTTGTTGGAAGACAAATCTCCGTCCCAGTCTCAGGTCTTTTGCAGACTGCATCAGGTTTTCTTCCAGAATGGTCCTGTATTTGGCTCCATCCATCTTCCCATCAATTTGAACCATCTTCCCTCTCCCTGCTGAAGAAAAGCAGGCCCAAACCACGATGCTGCCACCACCATGTTTGACAGTGGGGATGGTGTGTTCAGGGTGATCAGCTGTGTTGCTTTTACGCCAAACATAATGTTTTGCATTGTTGCCAAAAAGTTCGATTTTGGTTTCATCTGACCAGAGCACCTTCTTCCACATGTTTGGTGTGTCTCCCAGGTGGCTTGTGGCAAACTTTAAACAACACTTTATATGGATATCTTTAAGAATGGCTTTCTTCTTGCCACTCTTCCATAAAGGCCAGATTTGTGCAGTATAAGACTGATTGTTGTCCTATGGTCAGAGTCTCCCACCTCAGCTGTAGATCTCTGCAGTTTATCCAGAGTGATCATGGGCCTCTTGGCTGCATCTCTGATCAGTCTTCTCCTTCTATGAGCTGAAAGATTAGAGGGATGGCCAGGTCTTCGTAGATTTGCAGTGGTCTGATACTCCTTCCATTTCAATAATATCGCTTGCACAGTGCTCCTTGGGATGTTTAAAGCTTGGGAAATCTTTTTGTATCCAAATCCGGCTTTAAACTTCTCCACAACAGTATCTCGGACCTGTTCCTTGCTCTTCACCATGCTCTCTGCACTTTAAACGGACCTCTGAGACTATC
The DNA here is from genome assembly GCF_965119305.1 of Pelophylax lessonae. Classification (NCBI taxonomy): domain Eukaryota; kingdom Metazoa; phylum Chordata; class Amphibia; order Anura; family Ranidae; genus Pelophylax; species Pelophylax lessonae. Next base: position 143,660,915 of record NC_138776.1, read on the forward strand.
ACAGTGCAGGTGCATTTATACGGAGACTGGATTACACACAGGTGGATTCTAGTTATCATCATTAGTCGTTTAGGTCAACATTGGATCGTTCAGAGATCCTCACTGAACTTCTGGAGAGAGTTTGCTACACTGAAAGTTAAGGGGCTGAATAATTTGCACGCCATATTTTTCAGTTTTTTATTTGTTAACAAAGTTTGAAATATCCAATAAATTTCGTTCCACTTCATGATTGTGTCCCACTTGTTGATTCTTCACAAAAAATTACAGTTTTATATCTTTATGTTTGAAGCCTGTAATGTGACAAAAGGTCGAAAGGTTCAAGGGGGCCGAATACTTTCGCAAGGCACTGTATATAGCGCCAACAGTTTACGCAGCGCTTTTCAACTTGAGGGTTCACAGTACAAATGCAATACACTTTAATACAGTAGTAATCAGAGGGCCCTGCTTGCTAGAGCTTACAATCTAAGATAGGAGATAGTAATTTTACAAACAATACCGCGAATTATTGTGAGGCCACTGTGAATGCTTCAGACATCTGTATGGCAAATTTTTTTATACATAGACCCCCTAAATGTTTCATTCATATATACAGTATATCAAAAAGATTATCTTTGTTCTGCTTATGATATTATTTATGATATTATTTAAAGTTACCTTTTTTAAATAATGTGTCATGGCTTTACATCAGCAATCGTACTGAAAACCCATTGAGAGAAACTAAGAAAGCACAATAGACAATACAAATTACTGTTTCAGATCGGAAAAAGCAGTTGTTGGGGAAACGGTTGCCTAACTCACAACTAACTCTTCTTGAATGATCATGATTAGGATGTCCATCTCTAGGCACACATTTTAAAGTATGAAAGTCGTAGGTAAAGAAAATAGCATTTTCATAAGAGCACAGATTCCTTTCAGCGGTTGCCCAGTATTGCAGTCTGGGAGTATCACTGCCATCAATCAATAGAATTGGCTGGAAGTCCTCATTGTTTCCTAATGACCTCAATATTCCACCTCGTCATGTGCAGCAGTGTAATGTCGTGTAGTATGATAGTGGAACTGATGCTTTTTGAATGGCCTGAATGAACTGCGTTTTTTTTTTTCCCTGTTCAAACCCATGAGGATTTTGGTCTCAAGAGACTTGGTTCTTTCCATGTGAAAAGAGAAATTAGCTATACTGGCAGTGGAAAAAAGCTTTAGCGCTTTTAAAGTGCATCAGCTACATTACCGCAAAATCAATAGTGCTCAGCATAATTCTCAGTAACATAAATAAGGGTTTATTTGTAGGATGTGTTTTGCAATCACTTTTGCAGTGAGCAAAGTCTTTGCTCATTATTTTCACTGAATACGATGGATTGTCAAACATGAATGCATTTAGAAGACAGGCAAAGAATAATGATTATGAAATGTATTCAGGCAATGTCTTTTCCTACTGATAACATAAATGAACTGCTTTAAAAGTGCCTTTTTTTTTTTCAACTACTGCAGGCGCAGTTGTTGGTGACAATTATGGGTTCCTTTAAAAGAAAGGAAAAAAAAAATTCAATGCTGTTAAATATATCCCATGTGAATAATTATTTACTTTGGTTTTCTATTTTTAATGCACTGAAGAAGAAAAAATTAATGGTTTTTAATGTTATGCCCAAGGTTTGGCCACCAGGAAACCAAAATGATCATCATTGGCACAACCTTTCCTGTGTGAATTGTGACCTAAAGTAGACATTAAACACAGCAGGGGACATTTAGAAAACATGCAGTTTTTACATCTTGTTAAAACTATACAATTTCGCTAAATATTTTCACACAAAAAAGGAAAAACCTATGAATTGTTTGTTAAAAATAATATGAACTTTCAAAAAAAATAACGAACATTGTGAAATTATAAATAGTGCTTTAAAGTTTTTTTAAAGTAAGTCTGTGAAAGGTTTATTAATTTCACTCTGTGTTCTTTGTGCAAGAGCTAATCTGACCCTAAGGGCCTATGCACAGCTCTCAGCTGCAGTGCATTGCGGAACACTTATGCTACCACCACACACATTTATGCATGCACTTAAGTTGACATGATGCTGTACCTTTGATTTCAGAGACATCCCTGGTGCACGTACATTGAATGTGTGGTGTGAATACCATGTGTTGAGGTGCGCTGTATCTGAAAAAACTATTTACAGTATCTCACAAAAGTGAGTACACCCTTCACATTTTTGTAAATATTTTATTATATCTTTTCATGTGACAACACTGAAAAAATGACACTTTGCTACAATGTAAAGTAGTAAGTGTACAGCTTGTATAATGGTGTAAATTTTCTGTCCCCTCAAAACAACTCAACACGCAGCCATTAATGTCTAAACCACTGGCAACAAAAGTGTTAAAGTTAAAATGTTCCAAATTGAGCCCAAAGTGTCAATATTTTGTGTGGCCACGATTATTTTCCAGCACTGCCTTAACCCCCTTGGGCATGGAGTTCACCAGAGCTTCACAGATTGCCACTGGAGTCCTCTTCCACTCCTCCATGATGACATCACAGAGCTGGTGGATGTTAGAGACCCTGCGCTCCTTTACTTTCTATTTGAGGATGCCCCACAGATGCTCAATAGGGTTTAGGTCTGGAGATATGCTTGCCCAGTCATCGCCTTTACCCTCAGCTACTTTAGCAAGGCAGTGTTCAACTTGGAAATGTGTTTGTAGTCGTTGCACAAAAGCACAAAGCAAGGTCCATAAAGACATGGATAAGCGAGTGAGTTTGGGGTGGAGTAAATTGACTGTAATGCACAGATTCCTGACCTCAACCCAAAAGAACACCTTTGGGATGAATTAGAGCGGAGACTCAGCCAGGCCTTCTTTCCAACATCAGTGCTTGACCGCACAAATGCGCTTCTGGAAGAATGGTCGAACATTCCCTTAGACACACTCCTAAACCTTGTTGACAGCCTCCCCAGAAGAGTTGATGCTGTTATAGCTGCAAAGGGTGGGCCAACTCAATATTGAACCCTACAGACTTAAGCCCCGTACACACGAGTAGAAATTCGGCTGGGAAATTTCATCCGACGACCGATCTGCCGATTTTCGGCTTGTTAGTATGGTGCTTCCGACAACCGACTCCGACTTTTCGGCCGAAAAAATCCTGGTGTGCAGGCTATATAATTTTTGTCGACCATCAAAACATGTCCGATTTTCGTCTCATTAGTACAGATTTCAATGGGGAAAAATCTTCTGAGCAAGACTAGGCATGCTCAGAGATGAAAGAACACAAAGAAAGCAATCCAACACATGACATCACTTCTGAAGTAGAATTCTGTTGTGCGGGAAAATTCGTGTGCAGTCTAGAGCACATTCCAACCAACAGACACCACTATGCTGTTGCTGTGTGGGAAAATTTGTGTGCAGTCTAGAGCACATTCCAACCAACAGACACCACTATGCTATGCTGAACCCTGCAATCTGACCCTGCCTGTCACTTAGGAGATCCACCCGCTTGTGTTTACACAAGCGGGCGGATCTCCACACTCGATTCCCCAACGATCGGGGAAGAGCAGCGGCGATCGCCGCTGCTCCTCCCCTGGCCCGACTCCCGCTGTGACTGAACACAGCGGGAGCGAGCCTCCGCCGAGAAAGGGGAATGTCTGGTGACGTAGTACTACATCGCCAGGCGTTATCGAGCCACTTTGCCACAGTAGTGCTCTAGTGAGCAGTCGGCAAGTGGTTAATCAGAGAAGCAGCCAAGAGGCCCAAGGTAACTCTGGAGGAGCTGCAGAGATCCACAGCTCAGGTGGGAGAATCTGTCCACAGGACAACTATTGGTCGTGCACTCCACAAATCTGGCCTTTTGGGAACAGTGGCAAGAAGAAAGCCATTGTTGAAAGAAAGTCATAAGAAGTCCTGTTTGCAGTTTGCGAGAAGCCATGTGGGGGACACAGCAAACATGGGGAAGAAGGTGTTCTGCTCAGATGAGACCAAAAGTTAACTTTTTGGCCTAAAAGCAAAATGCTATGTGTGGTGGAAAGCTAACACTGAACATCACCCTCAACACACCATCCCCACCGTGAAACATGGTGGTGGCAGCATCATGTTGTGGGGATGTTTTTCTTCAGCAGGAACAGGGAAGCTAGACAGAGTTGATGGGAAGATGGATGGACCCAAATACAGAGCAATCTTAGAAGAAAACCTGTTAATGTCTGCAAAAGACTTGAGACTGGGGCGGAGGATCACCTTCGAACAGGACAACGACCCTAAATATACAGCCAAAGCTACAATGGAATGGTTTAGATCAAACCATATTCATGTGTTAGAATGGCCCAGTCAAAGTCCAGACCTAAATCGAGTTGAGAATCTGTGGCAAGACTTGAAAAATGCTGTTCCCAGACACTCTCCATCTATTCTGACAGAGCTTCAGCTATTTTGCAGAGAGGAATGGGCAAAAATGTCACTCTCTAGATGTACAAAGCTGGTAGTAACATCCCCAAAAAGACTTGCAGCTGTAATTGCAGCGAAAGGTGGATTCAGAGGGGCTGAATACAAATGCACACCACACTTTTCACTTATTTATTTGTAAAAAAATGTAAAAACCATTTATCATTTTACTTCCACTTCAGAATTATGTTGTGTTGGGCTATCACATAACATGTCAATGAAATAAACTTACGTTTTTGGTTGTAACATGACAAAACGTGGACAATTTGAAGGGGAATTAATACTTTTTCAAGGCACTGTAACTGCATAACAATGTACAAGTGTGACAGGGGCTTAACGGGGAACCAGTCACTTATGTCACTTTAAGGTTTTGCTAATGGACAGTTTTTACCCTAGTCTAGCAGTCCAGAGGGTTTCAGTCCTGTGCTTAGGTAGAAGGTCAGCCCCTGTAGCTTATTCACAGCCTAGTGCTGAGTGGCTACTGTTGTTATTATAGTGAGAGAACACATCAAAATACCAGAAACATAATCACTGACTACACTGTTAAAACAACTTCATTCAGATTCTTAGAAATGCCTGTTCTTGCCTTGTTCTGTTTAAATCACCATGTTTTTGGTTACTAGCTTTTTCCCTGATTATTTTATTTTAATGGCCTTAGTGTAGGTGCAGTTAGAAGTGAGTATTTTTGTTTTTTCCACGCCGCTGTTATTATTTATTTATAACTGTCTTCAGATGTAAAAATGTAGCCATTCAGGGTCATTCAGGGTTTAATAGCTTCCATTACGCTGTCATTTTCTTTTTATAAAAGTTTGTCAAATATCCACAATAACCATTTTTAGCTGGCTCTTGATGTTTTTGCTGTGGTTGTGATGTTAAAGGGGCACTGTAGCCTTTACATATATGTGTGTATGTGTTTATGCAGTTAGTTTATGGTAGACAAACATATAAATATTAGGCCTCATGCACACTGAGCATTTAAAATGATGCTTTTAAGGGCGTCTGGCATTTTTATTTTTTTCTGCCTCTAAATGCCTCATAGGCGTTTAGAGGCAGACAAAAAAACCCCACTGTAAACGCATCTGGGAGAAACAGCGTTCTGGCAGAAAAAAACGCTTGACGTGACTAAACTCGTGTGAATGTGCATTCATCCTAAGCACATTAAGTGCTTGAGTGTTAAATAATTTCAATGGCCAGAATAAATTATTATTCTGACCAATGAAATGATTGAATGTCCAAGCGCATCTAGACAGTACCTAAACACGTTTACACGCATCCCGATTGCTGTCCTTAAGCTACAATGGCAAACAGGATTGTACACATGCCATGGATGCAATACTTTACTTCTTGGCCGCAGCAAATATTATACCCCATGTCACATTTGGCCGGCAGCACTGGCACAAAAGACTTCAATAAAGTGAATGGGGTCAAGCCGCACTCATCCTACAACATGGCTTGGTGGTGTGGGCTTTTCAGGGTTAAAACAGGTGGCAAGGAGGCAACATATCTCTCCACAGCCACATGTCAACCTTCACCACAGATCGCTTTTCAGGAGAGCAGCAAGGGCTTCTGCAAATGTGAATGACCCTTTACACTAAATGGGCCTATTTCAGTAGTTACTGTTAGGTCCATATATATTTGGACACAGGCACAATTTTAGTTTTTTTCAGGTATTTACCAAAACATATTCAATCTATAGTTTTATAATGGATATGGGAGGGGATAACTCCCTTGTGGGCGTGGTCACACAATTGGCTTTGACCAGAACATAATAATTGTAAGTGCTGATATAATACAATTGTGTGGCCACGCCCACAAGGGAGTTATCCCCTCCCCTGATCTTAAGGGTCATGTGGAGGTTTTTTCTACTATATATATACCAAGGGTTCAGTCATGGCCCTTAGGCTCTGAGGAAGAGGCACAGCCTTGAAACGCGTTAGCCTTTCACTTTCATAAGATATTGGACTCTTACATCATGGACGTTGTTCAATGGAGTTGATATGCTGGTTTACATCGCATGTTTGTGAGTAGCCATTTTTTAAATATTTTATCAATAAAAAGCTTACTGAGGATAATGCGCTAGGCTGGTGCGCCCTTCTTTTTGTTTATGTCTACAGTGCCTGAAGCAAAATGCCTGTCGCTCAAAAAAGTACATAAGCTTCTTTTTTGGCAGATTTCAAGCTTTTGGACCTATAGACTCCAATAGAAACACCTGACTTGAGCGTTTTACTGGCGTTTTGTCGTTAATTTTCTGCTCAAACAGCAGCTCTCCACCCCTAATTTCCTCTCCCACTCCTACCCCTTCTGCTTTCTGTAGGCCAAACAAATACGCCTGAAGCTGTAAAACGCTTGTAATGTGCTTCTAAAACTATTTCAAATATGCTTGTAAAAAGCTGAAAAATTCTTAAAAAATGCCAGTAAATCGGAACACCCAGGTATAATTGAAGCCTTAGTTTTGCTGTACAGGGCTTGTAAGAGTTTGATACCAGGTCAAATTCAGATACTTATTTTGCGATTCGGCACTGCGTGACTTTAACGGACAATTGCGCGTTCGTGCGACGCTGTTCCTAAACGAATTTGACGTCCTTTTTTTCCCACAAACAGAGCTTTCTTTTGGTGGTATTTGATCACCTGTGCGATTTTTTGATCACGCGCTATAAACATAAAAAGAGCGTCAATTTTGCAAAAATAACAATATTTTTCACATTTTTTTATATGAAATTCCCCAAAAAAAAGTAAAAATCAAAATTTTTTTACATTTTCGGCCAATTTGTTTTATGCTACATATGTTTGGTAAAAAAAAATCGCAAAAAGCGTATTTTGATTGGTTTTTGCAAAAGTTATCGCGTTTACTAACAAAGGGAAAGATTTTTGTCATTTTTGTTGTTTTTTTTAACGCGTAATGGCGGCGATCTGCGATTTTTTTTGCGGTACTGCGACATTGCGGCGGACAGATCGGACCCCTGACTGATATTTTTGACACTTTTGGGGTTACCAGTGACATTTCTACAGTAATCAGTGCTAGATATATGCACTGTTACTGTAAAATTAAACTGGCAGTGAAGGGGTTAACTTTATTTGAGAGGGAGGGGCTGTGTGTGTCCCTAGGGGCGTGATTCTAACTGTGATTGGCTGTGGCTTGAGGTGTAGGGACACTGATCAACGGTCCTACATAGTAGAACCGTATGATCAGTGTCTCTACACAGGGAGAACTGACAGGCAGCTTGTTTACACAAGCTGCCTGCCTTTTTCCCTCTCCCCCGACGATCGCAGAGTGACCGGCGGACATCGGGTCCGCCGGTCACACGCGCGGGGGGGTACGTGACCGCGCGGTAGCACGCCGCCGGCGGCGCGCAGGAGCGGGAGCGCGCCTCCAGCGCGCGCTCGCTCCCCAGACCCTCCCAGGCTAGTGACGTATATATACGTCACTTTGCCTGTGAGGGGCTGACCGCCACAGTATATTTACTTGCGGCGGTCGGCAAGTGGTTAATGTTGTGTATTTTAAATCTACCTAGTTTTCAGCCTTAAATGCAAATTGTTCTAATGGTAGGTCTCCATTAAGACCTCAACCACATCTGTGTTGAATATGTTATTTTTGCATTGTAAGGAATAATACGAAGCATCAGAGTGTATATAACTATAAGTCTGCTCATCAAGGCTTACAAATGCAAACTGCAGTGTAAACATTTAAACTTATTCATGTGTTCCATTCCATGAAATTAGGGGAAAGGTTCTACTTGATATGGCACTAACATAATATGGAAAAGTAAAAGGGTCAAAAACAAAAGCAGAACATTAATTAGAGATTGTGTCTAATGTCCTAATAAAATAGAAAACTGCAGAATCTGCAGTTAGTGGTAATTAGGAATAGTGGCCAAACCATCATTAAAAGTAGCAAGACTTTGCTTGATTTCCCTGCGTTGAAAGTAGTATATTTTGAATCCATTAGTAAACCAATATTGCCTTGAAATGTTTTCATAGGTTATTTTTCAATACATATCAATGGTCATATTAAAAAAATTATTTTTCTGTTGGAGAGGGTAATGAAGAATGTAAAAGGTATATATGCACAGTAAGCAAACAACATTAGACTTGGTTACAGCTCTAGCAAATCAAGACATGTTAAGAGGTAGACGGTGGAACTGCTGTTTACTGAGACCCATGTTTCAGTAGGGCGTAGCCCAACTTTTTAAAGGCTATAGACAACACATCAAGGTATGATATCTTTATATACTGAAAGAAAACCACTACCCACTTAATAAACCCGTTCACCCTAGTGATAGAACATTGGTGCTTACCCACTGTGATAAAACAATTGAGCAACAGGAGTTCCAGTTTTAGAGGTTTTATTCTTTTACTTTTCTACTCTTATTTTATTGCAAGTCTGTTAAAAGAGTTTTGTCAGTAGACTTAACAATGTCTTTCCCTTATGGCCTATCTTGTAATTTGATTGTCTTGCAACAATTTTTCAATATGGATGCAGTTTCCTCTTTTACATACATTTGCATGTATTGATACCCTAGAGAGAAAAATGTTTTTGAAGAAGCTTGTATCAAGAAAAACATGTAGACAGCCATTGCTGAGCTCCTTCAGAAAACGCTCATTGCCTAACTGTATCTAGGGGTTACAAACACGCAGCATGTATGCAGCTAGAAGTTAGAGCTCTTAATCTGCACTCTTGTTTCTGGAAATATTGGACCCAAAGAGAGCCAAACAACTGGCACTTTCAGGAGAACAGCCCAGAAATGTAAGGTGGCATAAAAGTAAACTTCTCAATAAAAACTCAGAATGACTGATTGAAAACAATTGATAATTTCTCCTAAAATCCCAGTGGAATTAAACAACAAGGTGCTTAATCACCAGTAGCGCTGTAAAACAATATATCCACATATTACAATAAAACAAAATCAGTGAATAAATAAGTCAATAGATGAATGTACATGTGTCCCTAAATACTTTATAATAAATGAATAATTCCCAGTGTCTTTAAAGATAGGTAAGTATGTGAAACCAGTCCAGAAAACTGCTTCAAAATTAAGTGACAATTCCACTCTTGTATCCTCTTCCTCTGAACTACAACACCACTGTGAATCCAGTGATCGCCACACCTTCACCCCATTCTAGTGTAATCCACCAGATCAAATTGCCTGACATATTTCAGATAGGCAATAATGGCATTATAACAGCATCCATTTTAAAGGGGAATAATTTTTATGACCTCTAGGAACGCTTCTAAACGCAAACGCCCGCAAACGCTGCTAAACGTCCACTAAACACGGGTACAAACGCGACTGAATGGACGTTTCAAACGTCCTAAAAATTCCAGCATTCAAAGGGACTTTTAACAACGTCCCGTGTACATGGAGCCTTACTCGACATGCCTGTAGGACAAAAACCCAATCCTGTGAGTAATTTAGCTAGGCCCCTGTTTAAGCGCTTTCTCATCTTTCCAATAGGCTTTAAACTGTGATACTTAAAACGATGTCGACCGCGGAATTACTTCGGAAAAAAAACAGAACTGCGTCTGGAAATTGTGATCGAATGTAAAGAAAAATCGTCCCTTATTTGAAACAACAAATCCAGAGTCTTAACGCGCCCGACATCGTTACCTCCTAACGATGTCGGGCGCCACATTTTATAAATAAAAACAAACACAAATTAATTTTTTGGCATAAATAAATGGCCGCGGCACTTTATTGGTTATAAATAAATTAAATAATTATTTATTCAAAATTCCATCCAATAAATTTCAATTCCAACAAAATTATAAAACATAAATCTGTATCGCTCAGTCCCAGAACTCGAGCGAAAATAAACATATTTAAAACCACCAAAGTCCCCCCTTGATCCAAGGGTGACTCTACCACATAAAGTGCCAGCGACGGGTGGGGGGGAGGGGAGCTCGCCAGGCAGTCACTTCCTAACTGAGGGGCTTACCTCAGAGACCTCCTATATAAAGCCTTGGGTCAGAATGTTCTAGAGGGGCGTGCGCTGCTGTGAAGCCTGCCAAAACTATGAGGGGCTACTTTATAACATTTAAAGGGGCAGTGTCCTATAAATTAAATAAATTCTGACACAAATTTTTTTTTTTTTTTTTATAACATCCCCTGTCCCATGTGCGAGGGCACCTATTACTTGTGCCCTCTTACCATGGGCCAGGAGGATGTATTTTTTTAATATAACTAAACTAATACTATAAATAAAAACAAACACAAATTAATTTTTTGGCATAAATAAATGGCCGCGGCACTTTATTGGTTATAAATAAATTAAATAATTATTTATTCAAAATTCCATCCAATAAATTTCAATTCCAACAAAATTATAAAACATAAATCTGTATCGCTCAGTCCCAGAACTCGAGCGAAAATAAACATATTTAAAACCACCAAAGTCCCCCAGACGCCGGGACTAGTTGCAAACTTGTGCCGGCCCCCCCACCACCACGGCCATTTCTATGCTATTTTGAAACCCTAAATTGAGGATATCTAGGCCTATATCAGATAAATGGATTTCATCCTGCCTGTAAAGGCCAGGGAAACCACCTTCAAGGTCCACGTGTCGGAAAGCAAAACCACCGACCAATGGCATAAATTTTGCCATTGCGTGATTTACTCTCCTCCTGGTCCTTTCCAAAGGCTTAAATTCTATAGAAGACAACCATTTTAAACGAGGAACAATTTCCGAAAACACCATTGTACAATTCGGAAAAAGTAATTTGAAATTATATAAATCTTTTTTAATCTTGAATAATAAATCTAATGACTTCAAAACTCCCACAACATTCCCTCCCAAATAGAATATCAATATGGATGGGGCTGGCCAAACTTCCTTTAATCTATAAATGAAGTCACACAAATTAACCCAACTCAGACCTCTCACTCCTTTCCAAAATATATGCAAGTGATCAATATCAAAAGACAAATTTTCAGTATAACACCGGTGTGCAGCTCTTTTTCGTGCCCAGTGAACAAAGGAGTGTCCAATGATCCATACGGAAACTTTGACACCTATGGAATTAAACAGATAAATTAGGTCTGATATATAGATTAAAACTCTTCGATTCCCATCTTCCCAACTTTTTTATCATAGACTCATCTAATCCCATCCTGGCCGCTTCCGTAGCAGCTCCTATCCTAAACGAATGTGCAGTAAATCTATAAGTACTTTAGACATTTTTTTTTTTTTTTTTTTAAAACAGCTGAAAATTGATATTTAGTGACTACTGAACCATCTATATGTATAAAGAAATTATTCGAAAAGGGGGGTCTGACCTCCAAATACCTGCTAAGAACCGCACAAGGACATATATACTGATCACCACAGGCTGCCAGCTCTAACCAATGGCCTTTTCTAAACTGATCAGTTTTTGATTGGCTAATGAAAATATTAACCTTATCCTTTCCCACAATGACTTCCTTAGCTTTAAGGCCTGATTGGCCCGCCCTATTGTCTGAGACCAATTCGGAAACACGAAGCGCAGCGAAAAAACTAAGTACAAAGGCTGCTGAAAAAAGTCTTGCCTCATATTCCGAAAAACAGACAGCAGGGGAGGCCAAGCATAATCTTCTAAGTAAATCAATTGATATAGGTCTGCGTGAATCAGGGGTGAACATTCTCTTTTTATAACCTTTGAGGGCTTGTCTTATCGAGAAAAACTCATAAACCCCCCGAAATTCTTCAATTTCAGAAAAATGAAACCCCCGCTAGGATCTTGTTAATGTGGCTATATGATAGCTGCTGATTCATCAATGCGCATAAAAAAGCTAGCATATCACCCTCCCGAGGTGGCTCAGATGGAATACCCATCTCATTACAGAATAACAACCATCTCTGCCAAGCGGAACCATACTCCGACCAAGTGTGAGGTGCCACTTTATCGCATCAAAGACCAGATCTAGATCAAGGTCCACAGATGATCCGGGCAATGAAATCCCACCGGATCGGCGTTCGGATGAAATTCCCTGAAACGAGAGAACTGAAAACGGGATAGGGAATCAGCTATGCAATTTGACACTCCAGGAATATATTTGACCTTTATCCAGATGTTTAACTTCAAACATAAGAAAACAAGATAGCGGAGAAGTTTTAATACCAATGTAGATGTTGATGACAAAGCATTTATTGCATACAAAACTCCTCTGTTATCTGAGTGTACCAAAATTCTCCTATCACTGAAATTAGACCCCCAAAGTTCAAGGGCAACCAAAATCGGGAATAATTCTAATAAAACTATATTATTAGTAAATTTACTTTCCACCCATGCGGTAGGCCAAGACCCGCAACACCAATGCGTGTCCCAGACGGCCGCAAACCCTAAAGATCCTGCTGAGTCCGTAAATAACTGAAGGTCAGCAGCAAAAATCCAGTCTTTTTGAAAAAATGACCGGCCATTATAGTCATTTAAAAACGTGACCAAACGCGCAAATCATCTTTTAAATCCGCCGTTAGCCGGATATGTGCCAAAGGAGACTTAAAACCAGACATTGCTAAAGCCAAACGTCTCGAAAAATTCTACCTACTGGCATAATACGCGAAGCGAATGCTAACAGGCCTAGCAGAGACTGAAGCTCTTTTAAGAGAACTTTCTTCCGCCTCGAAAATTCACTTACTGTAGTCTGCATCCTAGAAATTTTTTCCATCGGGAGCTGACACTCACCAATGCCTGTATTAATAGAAATACCCAGGAATTCAATCAAAGTGCTGGGTAAAACCGTTTTATCCTCAGCCAATGGTATCCCAAAATGTTTACAAATAAGGGAAAATAGTTTTAGAAGTAAAAGGCAGATGTCAGAATCAGGGGGTCCCACAAAAAGGAAATCATCCAAGTAATGTAAGACCCCCTGACAACCCAATTCCTGAACCATCACCCACTGGAGAAAAGTCGCAAAAATTCAAAATAGGCACAGGACAAGGAGCATCCCATCGGCAAGCAGCGGTCGAAAAAGAAATAGCCTTCAAAATAAAAACCTAAGGAATTGAAGGCTTCCGGAGCAATAGGTAATAATCGGAATGCAGATTGAACATCAGCCTTAGCCAATAATGCACTAGGGCCATATTGCTTAATCATATCAACCGCCTCATCAAATGTAGTATATGAAACCGATGATATAATAGGGTCTATTTCGTCATTTAAAGAATCTCCTCTAGGAAATGACAAGTGATGTATTACTCGAAAGGAGTTGGGTTCCTTTTTAGGGACCAAACCTAGAGGAGATATGCGAAAATTCTTAAACGGCGGGTCCAAGAATGGGCCTGCTACCCGCCCAGCCTCAATTAACCACTTAAGCCCCGGAGGATTTGGCTGCTAAAGGACCAGGGGTTTTTTTGCGATTTTTTTACTGCGTGACTTTAACGGACAATTGCGCGGTCGTGCGACGCTGTACCTAAACGAATTTGACGTCCTTTTTTTCCCACAAACAGAGCTTTCTTTTGGTGGTATTTGATCACCTGTGCGATTTTTTGATCACGCGCTATAAACAAAAAAAGAGCGTAAATTTTGCAAAAATAACAATATTTTTCACATTTTTTTATATGAAATTCCCCAAAAAAAAAAGTAAAAATCAAAATTTTTTAACATTTTTCGGCCAATTTGTTTTATGCTACCTATGTTTGGTAAAAAAAATCGCAAAAAGCGTATTTTGATTGGTTTGCGCAAAAGTTATCGCGTTTACTAACAAAGGGAAAGATTTCTGTCATTTTTGGTGTTTTTTTTTTTTAACGCGTAATGGCGGCGATCTGCGATTTTTTTTTTCGGTACTGCGACATTGCGGCGGACAGATCGGACCCTTGACTGACATTTTTGACACTTTTGGGGTTACCAGTGACATTACTGCAGTAATCAGTGCTATACATATGCACTGTTACTGCAAAAATGACACTGGCAGGGAAGGGGTTAACTTTATTGGACAGGGAGGGGTTAAGTGTGTCCTAGGGGCGTGCTTCTAACTGTGTAGGGACATTCCTATTGGTGTAAAAGCAAAGATCCACCGTTCTACATAGTAGAACGGACAGATCTTCACTTTTACACAGGGAGAACTGACAGGCAGCTTGTTTACACAAGCTGCTCTGTCTTTCTCCCTTCACAGGAGCGATCGCAGTGTGACTGGCGGACATCGAGTCCGCCGGTCACACGCACTGACTTGCCTGTGAACGAGCCGCGGCGGGCGCGCGCCCGCCCGCTATAGGCTCGCAAGTCAGTGACAGGCGAGTGACGTACCGATACGTCACTCTGCCTGGCCGGGGCTGACCGCCGCAGTATATAGTCGTGCGGCGGTCGGCAACCGGTTAACTAGCAAATCTTCTCCCTGGCTATATCTATAAATTGATCTGTTGATTTAAAATTTTTTTTTTTTTTTTAACTTTACAACCCAATCCTTTAAAAGATGGAAGCTTAAAACCTGATTCAAAACCATTAATTAATAATTGGGCCTTCTCCTTGTTTGGATATGCCTGCAGCCACGGGAGCATTTTTTCCAGCCTCACTGAAGTGCAGGCTTTTCTGAAAAATATCCCTAGATGCCTGAGTTTGCTGACTTGCCCTCTTAAAACACTTCATTGCTGGCCTGTACAAAAATGAGCACTCATGCTTAAATTTGCACGCTGCTGCCCACTTACACTGCGTTTCATTATATGCATAACAAATACCCTTCCTATAGGGGGATACGCTAGGCGCAGCACTTGCCTGTTTTGTTGGCGTAAACTTTTGAGGAATAATTAAATTTAACCAAAGGCCTACGTCCTTCATGCCCCATTTCAGGCTGGGATAAACTGATAGTTTCTATCGGAAGGACTCATCGTAGTAAAACCATCCCAGGCTACCAAAGTTCTTGTACGCTTCCAGGATATGCTCTACATGCTGGAATACCCACTGCAATACTCTGGAAATTTTTCACCCAAAACCGAAATAAATGCAAAAGGCTTGAAGCCAATTGTTAAATGACCTATAAACCAGACGCCTCCTATAAATGCAAAAGGCTTGAAGCCAATTGTTAAATGACCTATAAACCGGACGCCTCCTATTTTCTTCTTGCCCATCATCTCTCATTTCTTCTCATTCTTAACAGCAAATTCCTTTGCTGACGGCAACAATGAGAGCAAATCGATAAATTCGCCCTTCCAAATTTTTTTTTTTTTTGATCCCTGCTGTGAGATGATAACCAAGCGGCGACATATCGCATGGCATCACCTCCTTTAGACACGTCTCAGGAACCGTGTGTGCAAATTGACTAACTCTGGTACCACCATCTGACACAGGTGTGACCGGAACACTACTTACCACATTAGCCGCTTGATTCGTAGTGCTGACTGGGGACCATACATTACCAGGACCTTGTATATTAAAACTAGGAACATTACAGCAGGAACAGGTGTAACATTTAACAAACTCGCAAATTTAGATAAAGATTCTAAAATAACCTTTAAATTGCTCAATTGCGCCAACTCACCAACTCCTATCGACAGCGTAGCTGATTGGCTAACGGGAGGCACCGTATGCTGTGCTTCTGTACTGCTTGTATTCACCTGTGGACGTAAAGCCTGGCTAAGAAAAACATCTTCAGCTGTTACCTGACTGGAACTATCTTCCCTGGGTTGCCTAGCAACCCTCTCCTCAGATGCTCTCTCAATTCTGCTTCTGTGAGGCCGGGTGTTATCCCGCCTTTCACCACTGGGTGGCGGTGATGGTGAAGAAAACCTCCTTCTCTTCAGGCCTCTTCTGCTTCTCCTCAGCCCTCCCGCAGCTTCCGACTGTCCAACAGCTGTGCTGTCGGACACCTGTCTCAAGGATGCTGGCCGCTCCGGAGGACGGCTTCGCTGACCCTGTTTAGCCACTGCCTTCCCCGCTGCTGGTGCCTGAGGTGAGGGAGATACACTCCTCCTAACGGCCGTCTCCTCTGCCCGCACTACCGCCGCAGGTACCGCCATTCCGCTCACCCCTTCCCTTACTTGTTCAGATTCCGCTCCCCTCACCATGAGACAGTTCCGCAGCCATTCTTCTCCCCCCTCTAAAGCTGCTCTTTCCAATACTTTTGGCGAACAAGAGACTTCATTATAGGAAGGAGAGCCAGCGAGTGCAGCAACAACAGCTGAGGAGAGGAGAGCTCGCCAGGCAGTCACTTCCTAACTGAGGGGCTTACCTCAGAGACCCCCTATATAAAGCCTTGGGTCAGAATGTTCTAGAGGGGCGTGCGCTGCTGTGAAGCCCGCCAAAACTATGAGGGGCTACTTTATAACATTTAAAGGGGCAGTGTCCTATAAATTAAATAAATTCTGACACAAATTTTTTTTTTTTTTTTTTATAACATCCCCTGTCCCATGTGCGAGGGCACCTATTACTTGTGCCCTCTTACCATTCTACCCAATAACATTCCCCGCTTGCTAAACCATAAGACCTTGAATTTTTCTGCATCCAGTCCCAGATTTTTGAGTAGACTCTCCTCCAGGCACGATGTAGGGCCCAATGAACGAAAAATTGACCTATGATCCAGACCGTGACCTGGCTTCCTGTAAAATTAAACAACAGTATTAGGGCGGATGTAAAACTTGTAGCAGTCAGATGCCCACCTACCAAACTGCTTCACAGAATCAATATTCACGCCCAATCTAGTTGCCTCCGTGTCTGCCCCAATCCTGAATGAGTGTGATGTTTTTTATTTATTTATTTATTTTTTTTGCCTCACTTAAGTTCAAAAACTTCAAACACATTCTTAACACTGCAGCAAACTGATAACGTGGCAGATATTTACCAGAGGCATGAATAAAATAAAACCTCACTTACCGAAGGTCTACGGAAATAAAATCTCTGAGAAGCGAAACAGAGCAAATGTTGGAATTCTTAAATTCATGTAACAAAGCCTGCCTTCCCACACCTAATTGGTCCGTTTTCGAGTGGGACAAAAAAAAAAAAATAATAACACTGTAAGAAGAACAATTGATGTCCTGTATTCCCAAACCTGAACAACCCAATTTCTTATCTGGAATTAGCTCGGAGATTCTAAGATCTGCGAAAAAACATTACCGCAAAAAAACGCTCAGAACAAACTCTCTCCCAAGCCCCACACAGCTCAACGAGCAGATCAGTGGAGATAGGCAACCTGCCATAAGTTTTAAAATGGCGTTTGCGGTAAACCTTCATGGCCTGTCTAACTGAAAAAAAGATAAGCAAGCCGGTTGATTACAAAGTTTATTAAAAAAAAAAAAAAGGAAATACCAGCTAGAATTATATTAAAATGGGACCATGCCAACTTATTTTTTAAATAACGAATCCAGAAAAGATAACAACAAGCTTTCCGAAAAAAAATTTTTTTTTTGGTTTTAGATTGAAAATCCGGAGATGCTGAATCCAGTGCCACCAAGCTGATCGGAAGTCAAAAATCTGCAATCTGCAAACGGGACAGACAATCTGCCAGTGTGTTATACTTGCCGGGAACAAAAGAGGCTTTTAGCCAAATATTAAAATGTAAACACTTCACCACCAGGTACCTGAGCATAGTAGTAACCAGGGGCGATTTGGAAGACAAACAGTTGATTGCAAAGAGCACTCCCCTGTTGTCTGTCCTTACTAAGATCCTCTTGTTTCTGAAATATTGACCCCATAACCCTACCACTATTGGGAATAACTCCAATAAAACATTGTTGCGTGTAAGGCCTTAGAACTGCTCCTGCCACACAGAAGCGACGTTGAAAAAGAGGAGAAATTGTAGCCAAACTAGTAAATCTTCCTTAAGTCTGAGGAAATTCTTACGTTAGAAGAAGGTGACTTTAAACCTGAGATAGCTGTATAGAATCTCCGTGAAAACACCATACCTACCGGAATAACTACCGGAATAACTCTTGAAGCGAATGCTAGCAATCCCAAAAGGGGGATTGCAGCTCCTTAAGGCAAACCTTTCTCTGTCTCACTGTGACCAGCAGGGATCTGCGAAGTTTGTCTATTTTGTCCTCCGGCAGCCTAAATTCCATCCGATCCGTGTCAATTGTAATTCCTAGGAAAACTAGTGATTTAGGAAGGAAAACAGTTTATTTTCAGGGCCAGGGGGACCCCAAAAGATTACACACTTTGAAAAAGACTTCCAATAAATTTGAACATTTAGCAGAAGACTGAGGACCAATAAAAAGAAAATCATCCAGGTAGTGAACTAATAGATAAGAACCGGTTATTCGGGATACCACCCATTCTAAAATGTGGAAAAAACTTTCGAATAAAAAACAAGATAGGGAGCATCCCATCGGAAGACATTTGTCGAAATAATACTGGTTATTAAAATAAAAACCCAAAGAGTTAAAAGAACTAGGGTGAATGTTAGAAGCCTAAAGGCGGACTTAATGTCTGCCTTGGCAAGCAGAGCCCCCCTGACCAGCGGATCTCATACTCTCCAAAGCGTCTTCAAAATTTGCATATTGGACTGAGGACAGATTCTCATTAATATCAACATTCAGAGAATCATTCATAGGGAAGGAAAAATGATGAATTAATCTATACTTGTTGGGTTCCTCTTTTTTTTTTTGAACTATACCCAGGGGGAAGATTCTGAAACTCCTGAAAGGGGGATCTGAAGAGGGGCCGGCAAACCTGCCTTTCTTCCGCTCTAAAGCAATTTTTTCCGCTACAATGGCATGCAAACCTTCCACAGATTTTAAATTTTTATGAATAGTACAGCCCGTACCTTTGAAATCAGGAAACTGAAAACCAAAAGCGAAAACCCATCACTTAGTAATTGTGTTTTCTCCCTGTTTGGTAATTGAGGAGCTACGGCAGCATTTCCGCTAACCTCACTAGCGTGGAAGCCTTTCTGAACTCCGCATGATTGTTGTGAATTTGCCAATCTTTTAAAACATTTAAATAACGGGTATGATCCCGAGGAGAAAGCACACTCGTGCTTGAATTTACATCTTTTTTTTTTTTTTGGTCATTTGCATGCTGTCTTATTAAAATTAAAGCAGATGTGGGTTCCTAAAAGCCATATCCATATGCTGAAATAACCTACACTTTTTTTATTTTTGGGGATGTTTTTTCTCAAACAACACTGGAGAAAATTAGGAACGCCTGTAACCAATTGTTAAATGACTTTGATATAGGTCTTCTCCTCTCATCTTCCTCCTTTTTGTCAGCTTTAGAAACAAAATCTCTGGCTGAGGGGAGCAATGACAATAAATCAATAAAGGCTCCTTGCCATATTTTCTTATGGACTCTGAGAGGTGAAAACCAAGGAGGAAAATTTTACAAACAATTGGTTCTGTTAAACTTGTTTTTTTTTTTTTTTTAAGGTTCTGATTTTGCTAACTCAAATGAAGCCCATGCCTTGACCAACTTTTAAATCGCCACTAGATGGCGCACCCCAGACAGTATCAGCAGTTGGAGGCAAAGGCTGATTTTTTTTTTAAAAAAGCTAGTGACCGATTTTAACTCTTCTAACATACTAGCCATCAATAAAATCAACCTTTTGGGGGTAGAGCACTCACCCGGGGCTTGTGAAGCTGATGCCTCAGCTTGGACGGACGTCTCTGTCTCCCTGGTGGCTGCGGTGGTGGGTCTCGATCTCGAACGCCTCTCTGGAACCTGCATCCGACTCCCTGTGCCCAGGGGTGGGAGCTGCGACTCGCGGGGGGCTCTTGCTGGCATCGTGTCGCTTTCCGTCTTCCTCTTCTGCTCGGCGATCTGCGTTGCGAAGCTTCGTCCACTCTTCTTCCGGGTGCCGGTGAGTATCCCTTCCGGGGCAGTCTGCGACGTTTTGCCGGTTCCTCCTCCGGACCGGACATGACCGAAGCCACCATACTGCGCATGCCCGATGACCCGGGTATTCTTCCGCCGACTTCAATTTGGAAAGATGTGTCCTCGCTGGCGCTCTCCTCTTCAGGTACGACACACGCTGATAACAACGAGGCTTGACCGACGGCTACTCCTGTCATGGCTACCGGTGTCCGCTCCTGTTAAGGTAACTCTAGGCACCTCCGTACCCAATCTTCGCCTCCCGCTTCGCCCGCTTTCTCTATTAGTTTTTAAAGAAAGGGCATTCTGCTACTCGCAATGCCATACTTGGATGTGCTTGAAGAAGGGTACAGCTTTCTGCTGGGGAACGAAGTGCACAAGCTCTTGAGGTGAAAGTGACCCGGAGCCCCGCGGCCACTTGTTTAAATAAGCCCCACTGGAGCCAGTCAGAACCAGAATTAGTCAAAAAACGGCGGGCTTTTTGAGCGGGAGTGAAGCTCCACGCGCTGAAACTGCCCAGTAACAGCTGATAAAGAGCGGGAATAAGCACCAGACCCTCAAATCTGCCTAGTTACTCACCCCGCTGTTCGGCGGGAAATTCAAAACACACTGACCCAAGGTCAAAAGTTCAGCTGCCCAGGTTGAATACCTGACAGGCCAGCTGACTAGGCCCATACTTCCTGACTGAATAAATTAAAGTTTATGTAAAATTTCCCCTTGCCGCCATCCCATAAAGAAATGGGGGCTAAAAGCACCCCTTTCTTTTCATTCCACCTCTACAGGCACCTCTCTACCCCAGCTCTTCTCCAAATTGACCAGTGATCATATATCATGTAAAGGAAAAATTAAATGCTTCCAATAGTGCAGTAAAACTCAATTGATAGATTTTATTCCATAAAAAAAAAAAAAGCTCACCATACAATATTGTGTAATGTAGCATATCATACAGAACATATTGACCCTGACCACTAATGTAAAGCCTGATACCACACCACCATGCTCGGCCGATAGTCTGACCTCACTTCTGCCTACATCACTTGAGCAGAAGTGAAATGTATAGTATATCTAGGTTTTAAAACAATAAGAAAAAAAAATCAACGTGCCTCTGTAACACACTATGAGACAAGCAGCTGAACACTAAGGGCCAATAAATCAAATCCCAAACATAAATTCACAGTGCAGCGCTAAAACACACACTAATATCATAAGGCCATAAATGAGATGTAAGAATCAATTTGTACATAAAAGTAAAATGAGAGAGTCCCAAGGTGAACAAGTGCTCATGTAGAGGGTATATCCATTAGGTTACATAGTTACATAGTTACATAGTTACATAGTAGGTGAGGTTGAATAAAGACAATAGTCCATCCAGTTCAACCTGTGTAGGTGTGCGTGGCTGTACTCATCTCACATACCCCTGAATGTTCTGATCCTTGAGATGTAAGTCTAAAAGTCTTTTGAAAGCCACCATACTACCCGCAGAAACCACCTCTTGTGGTAGAGAATTCCACAATCTTGTAGCCCTAACAGTAAAGAACCCCCCACGTTGCCTGTGGTTAAAACGCTTCTCCTCTAATCGCATTGTATGCCCTCGAGTCCTCATGCAATCCCTTCGAATGAACAGCTTTTTTTCTAAGCTGGGATCCCCATTAAGATATTTATAAATTGCTATCATGTCCCCCCTCAGACGTCTCTTCTCCAGGGAGAATAAATCGAGCGATTGTAGACGCTCTTCATAGTCAAGGTCCTCCAATCCCCTAATTAGTTTAGTTGCCCTTCTCTGGACTCTCTCCAGCTCCAACACATCCCTCCTGAGGACTGGCGACCAGAACTGGACAGAATACTCCAGATGCGGTCGGACCAGAGTTTTATAAAGTGGAAGGATTATAGTCTTATCTCTGGAATACATCCCTTTCTTTATGCATGCTAATATTCTGCTGGCTTTGGCAGCTGCCGCTTGACATTGCATGCTGTTGCCTAATCTATCATCAACCAAGACTCCCAGATCCTTCTCCATTTTTGATTCCCCCAAGGGTTCCCCTCCTAACGTGTATTGTGTTTTTATGTTTTTAGTCCCCAAGTGCAAAACCTTACACTTCTCCACGTTAAACCTCATTTGCCATGTCGTTGCCCACTCTGTAATTTTGTCCAGGTCATTCTGTAGGATATCTGCTTCATGCTGTGCAGTTATTGCCCTGGCCAATTTTGTGTCATCTGCAAAAACTGATAACGCACTACTGATCCCGTCCTCAATGCTGTTTATGAATAAATTGAACAAGGTTGGTCCCAGGACTGAGCCCTGGGGCACCCCGCTTACAACCTCAGACCAGTCTGAGTATGCGCTGTTTATTACCACCCTTTGGACACGCCCTTTAAGCCAATTCCGTATCCAAGAGCAAACTCTGCTGTCGATACCTGCAGACCTTATTTTATAAATTAAGCGCTTGTGGGGAACTGTATCAAACGCCTTAGCGAAATCCAAGTACACCACATCCACTGGTCTCCCCCTATCTAGCTCACAGCTTACCTCCTCGTAGAATGCTAAGAGATTGGTTTGACAAGAACGCCCATTTGTAAACCCGTGCTGATTACTGCTGATGATGTTGTTGTCTTTAGCAAACTCTACGATATAGTCCCTTATCATCCCCTCCAGAAGTTTACATACTATTGATGTCAAACTGACAGGCCTATAATTTCCCGGGATATGCCTCTGGCCCTTTTTGAATATCGGAATCACGTTAGCTTTCTTCCAATCCCCTGGTACATCTCCTGTCCTAATACTGTCAGCAAAGATCAGGAACAGTGGTCTGGATATAACCTTACTGAGTTCCTTGAGTACTCTCAGATGTACGCCACCCGGGCCTGGTGATTTGTTTGTGTTAAGTTTATCCAGCCTTTCCCTGATTTCACCCTCTGTTAGCCATAGTGGCAAATCCTGTGTATTACTACTAACCATACATTCATGGTCAGTGTACCCCTCCTTTTCCTGTGTAAAGACTGATGAGAAAAAAGCATTCAGCACGGTTGCTTTTTCAGTGTCCTCTGTAACCATCCCCCCATCATCGCTAATTATGTGTGCAATATGCTCTGCCCTAGTTTTTTTGCTGTTGATATATTTAAAGAATTTCTTTGGGTTTTTTTTTACTATCCTCCGCTATTTGTCTCTCAAAGTTGATTTTAGCCATTTTGATTTCGTGTTTACTTTTCTTATTTGCCTCCTTGTATTGCTCGAAAGCCAATACAGTGCCCTCTGATTTATATTTCTTGAAGGCCAATTTTTTTCCCCTAATAAGTTTTTTAACGCTACGGTTTAGCCAGCCAGGTTTGGCTTTGTCTCTTCTAAATTTATTTCCCATAGGAATGCACTGCAAGATGCCTTTGCTTAATATGTTCCTAAAGCATTCCCATTTTTCCTCTGTGGTCAGGGATCCCAGGGTTTGGTCCCAGTTTACCCTTTCCATCAATGAGTACAATTTTGGAAAGTTTGCCCTTCTGAAGTTTAGGGTTCTTATGTTCCCCACTTGCCTTGTTATATTGTTATTTATACTAAATGTGATCATCCTGTGATCGCTAGAGCCCAGGTTGTCCTGAACTACTACCTCCGAGATTATGTCTGGGTCATTAGTGATCAATAGATCCAGGACTGCATTTTCTCTAGTCGGAGAATCCACCAACTGTGACATGTAATTAT
Organism: Pelophylax lessonae; assembly: GCF_965119305.1. Classification (NCBI taxonomy): domain Eukaryota; kingdom Metazoa; phylum Chordata; class Amphibia; order Anura; family Ranidae; genus Pelophylax; species Pelophylax lessonae. The sequence goes on from NC_138776.1 coordinate 143,684,719, forward strand.
CCAGTAAGGTTTCTGTGAATCGGCGGGCCTTCTGTGAGTGTGCAGTCCCCTCTCCCCAGTCAATGTCGGGGTAATTGAAGTCCCCCAATATGACGACTGATCCCAATTTTGCCACTTTACTCATTAGTGCTAAGGATTCCAGCTCTACCTCCTCCCCTTGGTTAGGTGGCCTATAGCAAACCCCCACAATTACTTTCCCCTTTTCTCCTTCCCTATGGAGTTCAACCCACACAGATTCTAACTCCATACTCATCCCTTCCGTAATGTCACTCCTTTCTATCACCTTTATATTGTTCTTGACATAGAGACATACCCCTCCCCCTCTTTTTCCTACCCTGTCCTTCCGGTACACCGAATACCCTTGGATATTGGCCAGCCAGTCATGTGAGGGGTCGAACCAAGGTGTTCTCCACTCAGTGAATCCTCCACCAGTCACACTAGCATCTCACCTCCAGAAAAGCCCGTGTTAACAGATGGGCAAACGTGCAGAGTCCTTGAGACCATCACTGCTGTAGCACTGAAAGCGACCTGGGATCCTCAATCCATAGCAGTCCAATCGATCACCGTATGAAACATGAAGTACTGCACATAGTGTGTATTGTACTAAATAAACGCTTTATTGCATCAAATAGTTAAATATTACAGAGGGAGGGAGGAGGGAGCGATCCTCTGCCTTCATATACGATCGCTCCCTCCTCCCTCTCATCCGCTGATGAAGCCCCGCCCACAGGGGCGTACCATGTATGGAGGGAGGAGTTGATGACGTCACCTGCCGTCCTGCACGGAGAACTACTGTGTGGATCAGCTGTACACCTCCCACTGAGAACAGTGCTTGATTCGCTAATTTTTAACTATTTGATGCAATAAATAGTTTATTTAGTACAATACACACTATGTGCAGTACTTTATGTTTCATATGGTGATCAATTGGACTGCTATGGATTGAGGATCCCAGGTCGCTTTCAGTGCTACTGCAGTGATGGTCACTTACTAATGGTCTCAAGGACTCTGTACGTTTGCCCATCTGTTAACATGGGCTTGTCTGGAGGTGAGATGCTAGTGTGACTGGTGGAGGATTCACTTAGTGGAGTACACCTAATGGATATACCCTCTGCGTGAGCACTTGTTCACCTTGGGACTCTCTCATTTTACTTTGATGTACTAATTGATTCTTACATCTCATTTATGGCCTTAGGATATTAGTGTGTGTTTTAGCTCTGCACTGTGATTTTATGATTTATGTTTGAGTATCTAGGTTTTATCTGCTAATTCCAGCAACAAAAGTAAAGAGCCAGACAAGATGTGATACATTTTGAATAATTACTGCAATGTACTTGTCAAACAAGACTTTATTTTGTAAGTAGCTGGCTTTGTCTCAATATTTTCAAAGTTTTAGCATTCATTCTTTTCTTTGCTTAGACCCTGACATATGACAGAGAATCTTGGAAACATAACTGAATTGTCAAGGGAAGTAGGCGAGATTGTTAGAAGAGAAAACACGAAAGAAAAAGTACAACATAAAACAAGAATAACTAGACTCTTTTATTTTTTCCGGAGCATTGTACATATTACAATGTAAAACACAGTCCTAAATGTGACCATGGACTAACACATTTTTTTTTTAATCATGCTCTTCAAGAAGCTTAGCTACTCCTAGTGGAGAAAGACATAGTGGTGCACAGAAAATTACAGGTGTCGATGTGCTGTCTGTAGTGGCCAGTTCTTATTCAATTTAGGAAACTCAAAGAAAACATTTGCTGTGAAATTCATCTCAATTCTTTACTCTAACTCAAATTTGTACAGACCTTTTTTCAGCCTTCTTGGAACCATTGTCTTTCTAACATCTCTTTGTCTTCTGTATAGATTGTATCTGTAGTATTGCCTTGCCCATTGTTGTTTTAGTATAGTTAATATTGGTAAAGGGTAACTCCACCTTCGTGGGGAAAAAAATCAGCAAATAAAGAAAAAACAATATAGCATATATCATTGCAAAACAAATCAGATTGTAATTGAATGTTATAAAAAAAAATTACCTTTCCTTTTAAATCTGCAGTTGTTGTGATGTTCTGAAAATGCAGTGCATTATGGCTACCTAGAGCGCTTCTGTACACAAAATGTGTTCTGATCACACCCCAGAAACATCATTTCCTGCTTGTGCGATTGGCTCACCAATTTTCCCAGAAGTCTGCCTAAGATACAAGTCAGATTTCTGGCATTCCCTGCAACAAAAATTTCATTTTTGGTGATATACTCCCAATAGGAACACGTCTAAAGGGATGCAGGCCCAGCAGCTTTCCTCATTAGAGCCCTGCAGCTGCCACAGCTGATAGATAATTATGAAATCACTCCCATTTGACCCACTTGGCACAGAGGAACAAACAATGATTTCTTCAGAATAACAAAAGGTAAGAGTCTGCAACAAAGTTTGTTAAGATCCCTGCAATGTACAGAGATCACCCAGAGGGGAATGTTTTTTTCTCAACAAAAGTGGAGTTACCCTTTAACTTTGTGTCTCTTATGTGATATACTGTATATTCATTCTCCATCAGTTTTATAATCTGCATAAATGTGTTTTTCCTGTGACTCATTCACATGCATGTGTGTAATCTTTAGCGTTCTGTTAACCGTAAAATACAATTTGTGAAAAAGATTAAATTCGAATTGCTGACTTCATAAATTACAAATGTATAACTTCAAGTCCATCTTCAGGATAATAAAACATTTTTAAAAATATTCCCCTTCCCAAGTTAAAAGGAAAAAAGCAGCTATGTCTGCGATACTACTCTTCTCCCTGGGCCTGCCCTGTGCAAACTCACTGGTTTTGAATCCAGTGCTGGTCCTCTTACAAGATTTAATGACACCCAGCGTCATTCAACCCCCTTCCTGTGAGCCCAAGATATCAAGGACACACACTTAATTAGGCCACCCTTTAATTATAGGAGACTGTAGTGCCATTTTCTGTAGTATTCAGGACTTGCTAATCGCCAGAGGAAGACGAGGATCAAGGACATTATGTAGCCGGACCAAAGATCCTTGGAAAAAGTATATGGATAGATTTTATTTTTTAAAACAAAAAAAGGATGCTCCAAGCAAACCAGGTCGGGGAGTATGTGGTAGAGGGGTACCTGAAGTTTGCATTTAACTATTAGCAGACAAAAAAATTATATGTTTTTGCCCTATTGTAAATACCGTAGATACATAAAAAATACCGGAATGTTCTCCACAGTTAATTATATAAATTAGGATATTAAATGGCCTTTTTTGTTAAACATTTTTTGTTCCGGGTAGTAGAATTTATTACTGTCTTGCCATGATATAAGGACAGCTGTAAGATTCACAGGTTCTAGTTGTGTAGTAGATGATATATTCTTGACATATAAAGTCCAATAAAATACAAATCTTGACTTCCACTATTGCTTAAAAGGCCTGACATTACAGTGCCGTAATATGCTCTTTCCCAAATAATAGGGACAAGGAATGAGACATAAGAGTCTGTAAAGAGGTGTTTGTCATTGGGTACTGACTAGTATGAGTGATGCTTACAGAATAGATTTCTAGAAGGCTCATGTAGCTCTTCTGTAGGCACTCAAGGCTGTGATTATCAGTTGCTAGGGAAATAGGTGTATTGGTTGAAAGGGATGAGCAGCAGACATTTGTGTTTATTTTAGTTTGTGAGACGTGCCAGTGGGGCGCAATCCGGTCTGGTAGGATACATTTCAGAATGCCACATTTCTTTTCATGATACCCAGAATATTTTGTTATCAGGCACCTAGCAGTTTAACTGGCGGAGCAGTGAGCTATGAATAATGCATCTTGCACTATTTTATTGATGGAAATCACAATTTCTCACTTGAGTGAACTGTCAGCTACACAAGAAAAAAAGGTAACTATTCAGCAGAGCTGACAGTGTTCAAGACCAAGACCTAATGCTATGGATAATCAAGGTTTAATCCAATGTGAGCAGATATTCTATCTTCTAAAGAGCTTATAATCATTTTAAAAAGGGATAGAATACAGACAAATTCATATTGTTACCAATCAGTATGTCCTTTTGCTGTGTTATACAGTAAAATCCAGTACATGAAATTATAGCACCTTATGCCGAACAATTCTTCTTCTGCAGCTTCTCTGTTTAAATGAATAAATTATGCCAAGATTAGGGTGGACTAATTTTTGTTAAAAAATGTTGGTATAAATTAGTATGTATTTGTTACACTTTGGCGAAAATTAGTTGTATCCTTATCATTTTTAACATGTTGTAATTTCAAAAGTAATTCTCAATATTTTTTGATCTGCAATTTTCATGAAATAAATAGCCATGATTCTACTTGTTCAGGCAGTTATTGTTGCCCTCACCACACGATGGGAATGACTTACTGAAGGAGTACAGCATGTTCAGTACAGTGAAACAAAATGAATGTACACTTTGCAAAGATTACCCAATCATGGGCAAGTAAAATAAAATAAAAAAAATATTCTACATGTTTGGATTACTGAAGTCCACACAACCTCACTTTATTCACAAAGATAATTACATTCTCTGTTTGCAAAGCTAATGTGTACTTTGCCGTAGGTTGTAGAAGGTGCAAATTTCTTTCCTGCAAACACGGGTTGCAGGAAACAAATTTGCACAATTCCCCCATCAACATAGACAGTGCTGACAGGGTAATCCCCTCTGCTGAGACATTGTATTCTCCCTGCGGGGGGGGGGGGGGAGCCATCCCCACCGGGAGACGGGAGAAGACAGTGATTTCTGACAGGCTGGTTGTACCCAAGTTGCTTGATCCATCATGTAGCTACATACAGCCTGCCCATACACGGTTCTAATATTAGCTAGTTTCTGCTGAACTGGCCGAGATTTGAAACACCTATGGCCAACCTTAGTGAATGAGGTGAAGTTGTGCTGACAGTCATTCAATCATTTGCAAGAAAAAAATCCTGTTTTTTGTTCCTTGCACCCAATTGGGTATACTTTGCAAAGTAAATTATCACTTTGTTTCATACTGTTCACTAAGATAAGTTAAAGTTCTCTTTAAAAAGTGAAACTTTGCTTTAAAAGTGAACATGCTTGATTCCTTTACTAGATCAACCTCTTTGTGCAGACGTGCTCCGCTGTTGTCATCATTAAGAAACCTGAAATGCAGTGATGACATGCAGCCATTGCTGAATGGCATTAATGTAGAAGGAAGTGGCTGTAGAGAGGCTGCTGGAGATTAGAAGCACTGAGATGTCCCTACAATACTTGGAGGGGATTGATGTTTGCTGAGGGCCATGGGCTCTTCAATTGGGGAGGACCGTGTCTGGTTGGGTCGGTCCAAGCCAGCTTTGAACTCAAGGTCTAGAGCTCCTATGCTCCACATAGAAACCTTAAAACAACAGATATGCAGATGTTTGCTATTGTTGACTAGATTATCGGGTTTATTTCATATTCATATTTCTACAAAACGGATCCTTAGCTGGTTCATTATTGTGCACTAGACAACCAATGATACATCCTCAACCTCTGAGTGGACACAACCTTTTTCCAAGTTTCTCTGTTGATGTTTTTCCACCAGTGTACCATTACTTTCTTTTAATGGGGCACTCAAGGATTGTTCGATGCTCTATACTTTACAGTATGTTTTGTACTGATAAAATGCTAAAAAAAGTGATTGAAACAGAAGCATTGAGATGCAACAAAGGTTAAAAAAACTATGCAAACAGTATTTTCTTTAGAAAAAAAAGTTTATGGTACATTGTAAATAGTATGTGAAATAAATGGCTGTCAATTAGAGTATATTTCCACTTTAAACCCTTCCTGTCCTTCCACCACGGCACTTTAGCTGGATCTTAAGGGGGTTTGGGACTGAGTTCCTGATCACATGACAAATGTGATTGGCTGTCACAGTGGTCACATGATCAGTAGCCCATCCTGCTGACTCCCAATCATAGCTAAGGACCAGGAGCTGTCAATTACAATTCAGTCACTGTACTAGAAGCATGCAGCAAGTGCACTTTCAGCACTTAAAATAAAGCTGATCCCCTAAAGGAGCTAAACTGCTCATTAGATTTATATTTGTGGCGGCCAGAATAGTAATTGCGCGGTCATGGAAGTCAGCCGCCACACCCTTTGAATTGCTCAGAGCAAAACTGTCTTGGTTAATTATTAATAAGCGTTTATCGGCCATACTCAATGACAAGGTGCAAATGTTTAAAAAAAGTCTGGAAATCATGGCTGCAATATCTAGAGGGGGACCCCCCGAGCTGACCAGTGCTAGCTTTTCATGGACGGTTTCAGCTCACAATGGATGGGATGGGGTGCTGGACACGGCTTGTGTCCATCCACTTGCATGTTTGGTACTGTCAGCTAGCTACTCATGGTCCCCCTTTTTTTTCTCTGCTCCTCTCTCTCTTCTCTTTTTTCACTATCTTTTCTTTATACTGTTTATCTTTCCGCTTTTGGGTGGGTGGTTCTCATCGGTCCACCTTGTGCCCTCCTGGGGATTCTATTGTCTAGATGGATCCCACCTATGACAGAGCACTGCGATGAGTGGAGCGGGGCCCCGAGAAGGTCTCTTTTGAACTGTTTGTAGACTTCAGCTGTGTTTGTCTCTCGCTCCACTTGTGTATGCCCCTTCACTGTATTTTTCTTGAAGGTAATTGGTTTTACAGTTGTTATGGTTCTACTGCCTTTCTTTGTTGAGATTTATACTGCTTACGTATCGGAGTTTTTGTAATATGTAAAAACTTTAATAAACACATTGAAACAAAAAAAAAAAACAAAGCTGATATGAATGCATATGTGTGGCATGTAGAGGATAAGGCCCATCCCCTTGTTCACTGCAAATCCATTTCAGTCAGTGAATTTCTTCAATTATTTTACTCTAATGTAAATAGAGGCCAATATGTTCTATATGTTCCATATAACGAAGTCAGCTGGAAAAACATACACAGCTGAAACACGTGCTGCAACCAATCTACATTTCCTCAAACGAATGGAAGGGCGGTAAAACTGCTTATCACAGTTCAGTCACTTTCTGCCAGCTTCTGCTATGCATCACCAGGCACCCACCATCCGTTCCATAATCCTTTAATGACACACTCATTTTTTCCAAGTAAACCCTTGAAATTGTATTATTGAACACGTATTATTGTTTTAGGCCAGCTTATTTTTTGCAACCTTTTTTTGGATGATAAGAAGACATTGTTTTTGTTGCATTTGGTCTTCTCAATGTTTTTCATATCAATTTTGTAAATAAGCTTCCTACTTTTTAATGACATAATCCCCATTTTTTATTAACATGTTAAGTTACCTACAGCGGTCAGTCATATCTTTTTGTAGTTTGGTATGGCTGCAGCAATGCAAGAATATTTTTTATTGGATGTGTTGGGCTTCAGCATTATAAACTTCCCTCTTTCTCATTAAACAAAGACTGACATGATAATTGGTGGATAATGTAGGAACTGTGGTGTTCATACCTAGCTGCAAAGTGCCAACAAGCCTGCAACAGATATAAGCAAGTTAGGTAAAAGATTATAAATATTCTAATAACCAGTAGTTTTAGGATCTAGATCAGCTTTTCTCAACCATTTCAACACAGAGGAACCCTTAAAAAAAATTCTGGCCTCTGGGAACTCCTGCTAAAAATGGAAACATCTACAACTCATGACACATCAGTGTGACAGTCAGTGGGAAGAATGCTCCTTACTCTTGTCATCATTGGGAAGAATTACCCCCTTACAGATAGCTAAAAGGAACAATGGTGTCATTGGAAACTTATCTGAGAGGCAGAAGTTGCCCATTGCTCAAGGAACCTCTAGCAACCTCAGGAGGAACCCTAGGGTTCCACAGAACCATGGTTGAGAAACACTGATCTAGATGGAGAGTTGGCCCACTATTAATCATTCCTTTCTTATCCTATTCTTATCCTACTAAGATTGGCATGTGCTTCTGCTTAAGCAGAAGTAGAAGACACATACTGTAGAACCAATTTACTAAAGCTATCACGACTGCTCCAAAACCGCGTCCTGTTACTAATGCGCAAATCATCATAAAAATATATAAATATTTTTTTATCTCTTATGACAGAGAATAATAATCACTCAATGTGTGCATGCCACTGTGATCTTCCAGACCTCCAGACAGATCATTCAACATACACACAATCTAGACTCTCCTTCAATTCCGCATCGTTTCTCAATTTGCAAACATTTTCACATGGGACTTGTTTTCTAGCTAATTCTATTCTTACCATTGATCTTAGACTTATATTGCTCTTAGATATTTAAATATCTAACTTTTTGAATGTCTTATTCATATTTCCAGAGAATGTTGAGTACTATTGCTATATGTGCATTTTCGTCTCATGGGACCTCTTTCTGTTCCCCACATACTAAAGGGTAATAGTGTGGCATATGCGATGCATTCATCCTCCAAAAGGAGCCAGCCTAGTGTTACTCCATCACAAAGGAGACAGAGTGTACAAGCTGAGAACGCCACACACTCCGAACATGGAAGGCGTAATGACATCACCGGATAGGCCCTGCCCAACATGTTTCACTACCAATTTGATTTTACATTAATTGATTTATTTATTGATTGATTGATTTATGGTCCATATTTGCACTAGCACAATTCAATTATTATTTATTTTTTATTTATATATCAAGTTGTTTGATATCGTTTTCACATATATTTGTACTTTATTTGCTAGTGTTTGGTATTTGTGAAGTAGTAGGAAGTGCACCTGTATGTTTAAATAATGCACAAATCATCACTTTCTGTCATTTATCAAACTTTACTTGACTGTCCAAAATCCAACAGAGTCATTCGGCACAGTAACACCTGATTTAAATTAGTGATTTGGAGTGTGCCTGAGGCATTTGAGGATCCGCCAGCTATGTAGTGACAAAGCACACTTTAATTCATTTAAGCATGCAGGCCCATTATTTTTTAGGAAATGTTTAATACCTGTGTGAGGTTCAATTTGCCCAACTTGGAAAAGTATAAATTAAATCAATATAAGTGAAGAAAATATGAAAACCTACCTGGATCTAAAGGCGTGTTTGCTGAATGGAAAGAGGATGTCAGCTACAGTGGATATAAAAAGTCTACACACCCCTGTTAAAATGTCAGAGACAAAGATAAATTATTTCAGAACTTTTTCCAAATTTAATGTGGCCTATAAAAAGTTAAACAACAAACTGAAGAATACGGGAGGTTGTTGTCACATGTACCACACAGCCAGTACTTGTCAGATATTCCTGCAGCTCTTTTAATGTTGCTGTAGGCCTCTTGGCAGCCTCCCTGACCTGTTTTCTACTCGTCTTTTCATCAATTTTGGAGGGACGTCCAGTTCTTGGTAATGTCACTGTTGTGCCATATTTTCTCCACTTGATGATGACTGTCTTCCCTGTGCTCCATGGTATATCTAATGCTTTGGAAATTCTTTTGTACCCTGCTCCTGACTGATACAATGAGATCCCTCTGATGCTTTGGAAGCTCTCTGCGGACTATGGCTTTTGCTGTAGGATGCGACTAAGAAAATGTCAGGAAAGACCTACTAGAACAGCTGAACTTTATTTTGGGTTAATCATAGGCACTTTAAATGATGGCATGTTTGTACTGACTCCTATTTAACATGAGTTTGAATGTGGTTGCTTAATTCTGAACACAGCTACATCCCCAGTTATAAGAGGCTGTGCACACTTATGCAACCACATTATTTTAGTTTTTTTATTCCCCCAAAAGGTTTCAGGTTGTTTTTCAAATCAGTTGTACAGTTTTTTAAAATGTGGAAAATGTTCTGAAATTATTTATCTTTGTCTCATTTTTTTTACATCACAGAAACCTGTCATTTTAACAGGGATGTGTAGACTTTTTATATCCATTGTACTTGCAGGCGCAGTAGCTGGCTAACAATGTGGTATCATATTTTGGCTTACCAGAGCAATGCAAGTTGGATTTCAAGTTAAATCCCCATAATAGGTTGCAAGTTTATAACCAGTTGGTTACTATGAGGCACACAGGATGTCCTCACTTCAGATTCCTGCTTAAATAAGGCCAGCAATAATTGCAGTCATTTGGTATGGTAAAGGAGAAAAACACTACAATTGCCAAGCAGTACTCACCTTCTATATGGTGCAGCCCTGCCCCAATCATTCTTCTTTGTGGTCCTGCTCAGATGCCCAGTGTCATTGAGCCCAATTTTTGTGAAGCCAAAATGTTATAGGATAGGTTCACCTTTCTGGGCATGTTACACATTGCACCCATATTTAGAGTGTAATATACAACACGTTTCAGGTCATGGGAATGAATGAATGAACTACAAGTCTGGTTTTCCACCATGGCAGATGGCTTGTGATTCTCAATGAACTGTGACAGTTCATTAACCATTCCTCCAGCTTTATAGCTGTCTGCCAATATGGAGGTGTGGGCTGGCAAGCTGGAGGCAGTATCTGCAGGAGCTTGACATTCTATCTGCAACATGTCTGCATTTTACCACAGTGCACCAGATGTCACTGTACTGGATGTCTCTGCACTGGATGTCACTGTACTGGATGTCACTATACTGGATGTCTCTGCACTGGATGTCTCTGCACTGGATGTCACTGTACTGGATGTCACTGTACAGGATGTCTCTGCACTAGATGTCTCTGCACTGGATGTCACTGCACTGGATGTCACCACTCAAGACATGAATGAGGGAAAAAAAAGTAAGCAGTGTGATGCACAAAAGCACACATTATACTGCTTTCTGCTGGAGCTCATGCTGACTGCTACCCTGCACAGTAGATCGCTGTGTTTTACCATGTGAGCTGGTGTGAACTAGACATAAATTTTGGGGTCACTCTTGAAACACCCTTTTATTTTATTTTTTTTCCTTTTATTTTTATGTGTTTAGCAAATAAACTAAAATGCTCCATGCCATGAATACAAACTTTGAGTTAACCTTTACAGTAATTGCTCATAAAGCACTAAAATTATATTAGTGTCACAAAGGGTTTAAAGAATCTTCATTTTTTAAAACCACTTGCAAAAGATAACTGTTTGGGTGGCAGAGGAAATAAATTAGGACATGTGGCAAAAGAAACATATTTTAAAAACTCAGAAGCCATTCATAAAAAAGCTAACAGCATAATTTATGTCTTAAATGTTCCTCAGAGTTTTTTTTTTTTTTTTTTTTTTTTAATCTCTGCTGCCATAATTGAAATTTCGCCCAACCTACTTTGGCTGTGTTATATCCAATCTCCCCAATCCTCGTGAACACAGACTATTACCTGAAGTTTAGCAAAAAAATACCAGACTGGCAACAAACTGAAGCTACACTGAAGGAAGGGTGTTTTCCCTTACGCACCATACACCATAGATATTTAAAATATAACTTTTATTCATACCTGTAAAACATTGTCTGAACTGTATACATGTACAAAAAGGGAGGGTGGGTTTATTGGTTAGCCAATAGTGTACTAATGATTGATGCACACAATAATAAATAATCACGCCAAAAGAGAAGATAGATAATGAGAAAAGAGAAGAAAAATACTCTCTTCTGTGGAGTCTTGAGTTGTGCCTGTCTAGACAAAATGGTCTATAAAAATCTAGGTAGCCACACACCACTGGTTATGCTTGCTCCTCTTACTCATCAAGTCTACCTAATAAATGGCACTGAAAGCTGTAAGGCTCTATCTCTCTGGTTCATATCTATCCTAAATGTCTTCTCTTGTAGCTAAGCTATCCACTGGAGCTTGTTTCTGTATGTTCACTGCTCACAAAGCTTAGTGGCTGTCTGACATTTGAAGCAAATATTGCTTGCCTGGTCTGAATCTGAAGGCTAGAAAAGCTGTTCAAATTTGCCTCCTAAGGAATCTCTCTCTCTCTCTCTCTCTCATAAGCTCTATTGTCAAGTCTGTTTCAGAGAATATGGCCTGTCAGAATCTGGATAGCTACACACTATTAAATTGGCTGGCTACTCATGCTCGTCAAGCCTTACTCTCAAAGTAGGATGGCTGGCTAACAAATAGACTGACAAATGTTTTCTTGCCTAGTCTATTTCTGAAGGCTAGAAAAGCTGATCAAGCCTGCCACATCCAAAAACGAAATGCTGTTAGCACTGGTAAAGCCTGCCCACTCTAAAGAAACACCCTCCCCACAAACCATGATGTACCCAAAATCACAATAGTGCTCCAAAAATTAAAAAAAAATAAGCTTTGTCAGAATTGTTGTGGAATTTTTCCTCAGGTACAAAATACCTGTTACCTGTTAGTCAGTGATACCAAATCAGACAATATATAGCTATATATATAATGAGATCAGACAAGACTCAAAATGGCTGAATCATAGTGACCTGGTTTATTACAGCATTTCTGGAGTTTATATATACTCAGAAATGGGTTTGTCATTACAATCTGACGTACAAGAAATGGGTTGTTATTAACATCTTTTATCCAATCAAAGTTAACAACTAATTATAGTTAGCATTATGTCAATCTAGATCGTGATTCTCTGTCATAAAGGGAAATTTCTTGGTGACACACAATAAAAGTTCCAAAGGGGCTTTTTAGAAGATATTATTGGCTTTGTGGTCAGCTGTCCAGACAGAGTTGATATTCTGAGAGATAGGGAATTTCCACTGTTTCGATCATCTGATATATTCTTAGCCTTTGCAAGCTCAGTGACACATGTAAAGAAATCAAAGTAAAATGAGATTAACTCGAAAGACATTTTGTTTAAGATAACCATTCTAAATGCCAGTCAAGGCATTCTGTAAAGGCCAATAAGGTAGCCAGAAAATGCGAGATAGGTATGCCACGACAGGAGTGAAATATAAATGCACCGAAGTAAAAGTGTCAAAAGATAAAGAAAGAAAATGGAGGGGACCAAACTATCCCCACATGGTTTAGTCAAAATGGCGGCATCCCCCTTCTTTCCTCTATTTATAGGGTTTTACTATGTTATTTCCGCATTTTCATCATCACACACCTAATATGACGCCATGACATTGTCGTGGAATCGCGTCATGACGTAAATATACATCCAAACGCACTTTCGGTGGGGAATATCCCCATCTGGTGGGGAGTAACCAGAAAACAGTCTCCCAATCTGGGGAAATGTCAAAATTCACCAAAATTCCCAAGAGACCTCTTTAAAAGTCCATATAAGAAGGCATAGAGACAATTAGTGTAACGTTCATGCGTTTTTGTTAATGGATGAATTTTCAGCTGCAGAATTATCACACTCAGTAGCCTTGTAGAGATACTGTTGAATAAACCTATCCAACTCTCAGGACTTCATCACGGTGTACAGCCTGTTATGCAATATACATGTACTCAATCAGATGTTTTAGTGGAGGGATAGAACTTATGAGAATGTATAGATGAGAGACAGGCTGTATGGTGATTACTAGGAGTAATATTAGGAGAGTTGCAGGTGATGGTAAAGCAGATAGGTTCTGATGTCTAGTATAGCGCAGATGGTAAGAGGACACAGATGGAGTATACTTAGACAGAGTAACCTAGTGCAAGGATAGTTGAAGGTAGTCCCAAGAGCTAACAGTCTATGCAGATGGTATGGAATAGATAGATAGATAGTCCTGGTAATTGCAGTAGATGACAGTAGGAGATTGGTTAGTAAGGAATCCCCTGTGGGGTACTTATCACTTAGATAGGTTAGTAGTAACAATGTCCATAGATAGAGAGGTGATCCCGTAGCGAGATACGGATCAGCGGCAAGGTTCCGGCGTCAGTTCAGCAAAGGAAATGTCAGCAGCTCCGACTTCACAGGAGAAGGTGCGGTGAACATGTGGTTTGAACGAGCGATGAGTGAGAGAAAGCCGGCGATTGAAATAGCCGCTCATAGTGGCGCTCGGCAATGATGTCATCCGGTCTTAAAGGTATATGCGTCTCTTGTTACACAAGATGGGACGCAATTAGCAAAGGAGAAATATGGAACAAGGGTACCAGAGGTACCAGAACATTACAGTACCCCCCCCTTAAGGCCAGCTCCGGAAGGCCTCTAGAACTGGCTTTCTGGATATTTCGAGTGGAATTTGCGAATCAGTCTAGGGGCATGTATATCGGAGGTATCCAGCCCGGTGTCATCTTGGGGCCCATAGTTCTTCCATCATACAAGATACTGGAGTCTTCTTCTATTGAAACGGGAATCCAAAATTTCTTTTATCTCAAATTCTTCTCCACCTTCCACTTGTACAGGAGGTGGAGGTGAGATAGTAGGCCTTATTCCTTGGTTAGGAACATGGGGCTTCAGTAGAGACACATGTAAGACAGGATGTATCTTGAGGTCTGCTGGTAATGTGAGTTGTACTGCAGCTTTTCCAATAAGCTTCTCTATTGGGAAAGGTCCCAGAAATAGAGGTCCAAGTTTTTTACTAGGGATTTTTAATCTCAGATTTTTTGTAGAAAGCCAAACAAGATCCCCAATGGCATATTGGGGAGAGGGTTTCCTACGGAGGTCGTAGTACCTCTTTTGTTGGCTATGAGCATGTGATATGGTATTGTTGAGTAATCCCAGAGAATCCTTTATCTGGGCAAGATAATCAGATGCCACTGGATTACTTGATGGCAAGATACGTGGTGGAAGGAGTGTGGGATGAAACCCGTAATTCAGGTAAAATGGACTTTGTTTAGTAGTGCTATGAGTCGCGTTGTTATAGGCGAATTCCGCCAGCGGGAGGAGATCTGCCCAATCGTCCTGTAGATACGAAGTATAGCAACGCAGATACTGTTCAATGCACTGGTTAACTCTCTCTGTCTGTCCGTTGGTCTGAGGGTGGTATGGAGAAGTAAGTTTACGCTCTATTCGTAGTATCTGACATAGAGCTAGCCAAAACTTTGAGATGAATTGTGAACCACGTCAGACAGCAATGTTTTTGGAATACCATGTAACTTAAAGACATGTTTCACAAGTAATTCCGCTGTTTGTTTGGACGAAGGTAGTCTTCGGATAGGAGTAAAATGTGCAATCTTGGTCAGATGGTCCACTGATACCAAGATGGTGTTGAATCCTTTGGAAGGTAGTAGTTCCACTATGAAGTCTAAGGATACCACTTCCCACGGAACCTGGGGTATCGGTAAACTACAAAGTAACCCCGATGGTTTCGTGTTGTCGATTTTAGACCTTGCACAGATATCACAAGATGAAACGAACTTTTTTACGGTTGTCTTCATGTCTGGCCACCAAAACTGCCTAGTAAGTAGATTTAAAGTTTTAGTCATACCCATATGTCCTGCCATAGGTACGTCATGCGACAATTCCAAGATTTTGGTTCGCATAGTAGGGGGTATGTATAATTTATCGTTGTAATAGAGGAAGCCTTCTGCGTCAGTAGTTAGTTGTGGTGGAGGTGAGTCCAGTCCTATGCTGTGCAAAATCTCTTCCTTCAGGGAGCGAATGACACCGATAATACGTTCAAGTGGTATTATAGGAACTGAGGGAACCTCGATAGAATCTTTCTCGGCTAGTCGTGAAAGTGCATCCGCTTTTTTATTTTTGTCTGCGGGCGTATAAGTCACTAAAAAATTAAACCTCAGAAAGAATAACGACCACCGAACCTGTCGGTGGGAAAGAGTTCTATTAGTCTGAAGGTATTGAAGGTTTTTGTGATCAGTATATATCAGGATTGGCAATTGAGTGCCCTCAAGTAGATGTCGCCAATTCTCTAATGCCAGTTTTATGGCTAATAACTCCTTCTCTCCTACTGGGTAGTTCACCTCTGGGCTGCTTAATGACTTTGAGAAGAAAGCAACTGGGTGAAGAGGTGAGGTGTTTGTTGGTCGTTGTGAGAGAACTGCTCCTACTGCCATATTTGACGCATCTACCTCCAAGATGTATTGAAGGGATGGGTCTGGATGGCATAGTATGGGGGCAGTCGTGAAGCTTGATTTCAGCAGACAGAATGCTCCATCTGCTTCTTTTAACCAATTAAATGGTTTCTTCGTGCTTGTGAGTTGTGTGAGAGGTTTCACAATCGCAGAGAAGTTCTTAATGAATTTCCTATAGTAGTTAGAGAATCCTAGGAACCTTTGCAATGCTTTGCGAGTGGTTGGCACAGGCCAATCTAGAATGCAGGATATTTTGCTCATGTCCATCTTGATTCCATTTTTTGATATAATATATCCTAGGAATAGTACTTCTTCTTTATGAAACAAACATTTTTTTGATTTAACATATAAGTTATGTGCAAGTAGTCTTGACAACACAAGTCTCACATGTTTTATGTGCTCAGGTAAGGAATGAGAATAGATGAGTATATCGTCCAAATATACTACAACACAAACGTCAAGCAAGTCTCTGAATATCTCATTTATAAACCGTTGGAAGGCTGCGGGAGCATTACATAGCCCAAATGGCATTACAAGGTACTCAAACAGTCCGTATCTGGTTCTGAATGCCGTCTTCCATTCATCCCCTTTACGGATTTGAATTAAATTGTATGCCCCTTTTAGGTCCAATTTTGAAAAGAGAGAAGCTCCACGCACCTGTTCGATAAGTTCAGGAATAAGAGGTAAAGGATAACGATCCTTTATTGTAATGGCATTTAATTGTCTGAAATCAATGATAGGCCTAAGGCTAGAATCCTTATTGCGGACAAAGAAGAGTCCAGCAGCAGTGGAGGAAGTAGAAGGTCGGATGAATCCTTTTGCCAAGTTCTCATCCAGATACTCCTTAAGATGAGAGAGTTCATCCTGTGAGAGAGGATAAACATGTCCGAAGGGCAACTTGCTATTAGGGAGTAGATCGATACAACAATCATAGTCCCTATGAGGAGGTAGCATTTGAGCGTTTTTTTCAAGGAAAACCTCCGATAAGTCCTGATAACACTTGGGTATAATGTCATCCGGCACTACAGACAGGATCCTATCATATGTGGGGAGATTACACGTCGTTTCACAATAGTGAGAAGAGAACGCTAGCGTTCTTGTTTTCCAATCGATGATTGGTTGATGTATGTGTAACCAGGGAAGTCCCAAAATGATTGGGAAATGTGGTGATGTTAACACATCAAAGGTGGTGGTCTCCAGATGAGATTCATCAGCAGTTACAAGGAGTGCCTTTGTCTGACTGGTGATAGGACCAGAGGATAGGGGGGTACCGTTAATAAAACTAACGGAGACAGGTTTGGGTTTTGAAACAATAGGTATTTTATTAAGGGAGACAAAACAAATGTCAATGTAGTTTCCACAAGATCTTGTGTCGATCATAGCCTGGGTGGTGATCCTAGTTTGGTCCCACTGCAATGTTAAATGAACAAAAAGATAAGGATTGGGGTTGAGCGGACACCTAGATGTCCGTGTTCGACGGGTTCGGCCGAACTTTAAAAAAAAGTCCGGGTCCGTGTCCCGGACTTTTACCGAACTTTTCCCGGACACCGAACCCCATTGAAGTCAATGGGGACCCGAACTTTAAGGCACTAAAATGGCTCTAAAACACCAAAGGAAAGGGCTAGAGTGCTGCAAATGGCAGCAAAACGTAATTAAGAGCATGGCAAGTGCTCTGCAAACAAATGTGGATAGGGAAATAACTTAAAACAACAAAAAAAAACAGAAAAATAAAACAATGTTCTTCTTCATCTCTGAAGGACGAGGCCCATATGGAGTAGTAGGGAGGTTGAGGTGGTGGTGGATGTGGCGGTGACATAGGCAGGCGCACAGGGTATGCCGGGTGTGCCTGGGCACACCCTAATCACCTAGGGCACATAGCATTGCCAGTGAGGAGATGGGAAAGATCTCCCTCGGACCTGCTCTGCTCTATTTCTCTTTGCCTACAGGTACATGGCCCCGATACATTACTCTCCCTGCTGGCAAACACATGCATGTGTATTTCAACTTTGGGGTGCACACCTTAATGCAATAGGCTGCGCACACCTATGGGTGGTGTAGGTGGAAGCGGCGGTGGAGGAGGACCAGGGCCGGATTAAGAGCATCATGGGCTTGGTGCTGAGGATTTTGAAGGGCCTTAAGGGCCGTGCCTTGCCATGCACCCAGAGGAGGAAGGGTGCAGCCATGCATGCCTAATTCAACATGGGATGCTGTCTCTGAAGCCCATAAACACATCCATGCATCGGCAACTGTCCCTCCTTGTCCGGCCTTCGCGCTGTGTGGGGGAGGTTCTGAGGGTGCTGCCTGGGGAAGCGAGCATAGAAGCCAGACTTCTGTGTTTACAAGTGACAGAAGAGCGGTAACAGTGAATATGGCCAACCCGGGGCCTATATAAAAGGTAGGGGCCTGGAGCTGCAGCTCCAATAGCCCCTACGTTAATCTGGCCCTGAGGAGGAGGACGAGGTAGCCAACACTGCTTCTTTTCACAAATTTTAAATGAGGGTACACCCCAAAAGAGTGAGAAAGAGCAAAAATGGAACAATGGGTGGGTAAGGTCGGTATCCATTGCTATTCTGCACAAGGTACGGAAAAGTCCCGTGGGATCCATGCCTGGTTCATTTTAATGAACGTGAGCTTGTCCACATTGTCTCTGGACAGGCGGCTGCGCTTGTCTGTTATAACGCCCCCAGCCGTGCTAAATACCCGTTCAGATAATACACTGGCTGCAGGGCACGCCAGCACCTCCAAGGCGTAAAGGGCAAGCTCAGGCCATGTGCCCAATTTGGAGACCCAGAAGTTGAAGGGGGCAGACCCCTCATTCACTACATGTAGGCGTGTGCACACATACTGCTCCACCATGTTGGTAAAATGCTGCCTCCTGCTAAGACGTTCCATCTGAGCTGCTGGTGCTGCTGTTTGTTGTGGCGTGCTGACAAAGCTTTTCCACATTTCGGCCATGCTAACCCTGCCTTCTGAGGTGCTGGCGGTGCCCTGGTTGCGTTGGTGACCTCCTCCTCCTCCTCCTCTGCCTTGTGCTTCCACTGCGGCCCCGCTGTCAGATGGGAATGCCAGCAGCATGGCGTCTACCAGCGTGCGCTTGTACTCGCGCATCTTGCGATCGCGCTCCAGTGAGTGAATTAAGGACGGTACGTTGTCCTTGTAACGGGGATCCAGCAGCGTGGCCACCCAGTAATCAGCACAAGTTAGAATGTGGGCAACTCGGGGGTCGTTGTGGAGACACTGCAGCATGTAATCGCTCATGTGTGCCAGGCTGCCCAGAGGCAACGAAAGGCTGTCCTCTGTGGGAGGTGTATCGTCCGTGTCCTCTGTATCCCCCCAGCCACGCACCAGTGATGGCCATGAGCTGGCCTGGGTGCCACCCTGCTGTGAACATGGTTCCATCTCCTCCTCCAGCTCCTCCTCCTCCTCATCCTCCTCATCCTCCAGAACTGTGCCCCTGCTGGACAATTGTGTCCCTGGCGTTTGTGTGTGCAGGAACCCACCCTCGGTGCCCCTTGCGAATGACTGCCCTGAAAGCCTTGGAAATGTTACCTCTTCATCCTCCTCCTCCTCCTCATCCTGTGCCACATCCTCTTCCATCATCGCCCGAATTGTTTTTTCAAGGAGGCATAGAAGTGGGATAGTTAAGCTGAGAACGGCGTCATTGCCACTGGCCATGTTGGTGGAGTACTCAAAACAGCGCAACAAGGCACACAGGTCTCGCATGGAGGCCCAGTTATTGGTGGTGAAGTGGTGCTGTTCCGCAGAGCGACTCACGCGTGCGTGCTGCAGCTGAAACTCCACTATGGCCTGCTGCTGCTCGCACAGTCTTTCCAGCATGTGCAAGGTGGAGTTCCACCTTGTGGGCACGTCACATATGAGGCGGTGAGCGGGAAGGCCGAAGTTACGCTGCAGCGCTGCCAGGCGAGCAGCAGCAGGGTGAGAACGCCGAAAGTGCGCACAAACGGCCCGCACTTTCTGCAGCAGCTCTGACATATCGGGGTAGTTTTTAAGGAACCTCTGCACCACCAAATTCAGCACATGCGCCAGGCAAGGGATGTGCGTCAAACCGGCTAGGCCCAGAGCTGCTATGAGATTTCTCCCGTTATCGCACACCACCAGGCCGGGCTTGAGGCTCGCTGGCAGCAACCACTCATTTGTCTGCTGTTCCATGCTCCTCCACAACTCCTGCGCGGTGTGTGGTTTGTCCCCCAAACAGGCAAGTTGTAAAACTGCCTGCTGTCGTTTACCCCTGGCCGTGCTGAAGTTGGTGGTGAAGGTGTTACGCTGTCCTGATGAGGAGGCGGTAGGGGATGAGGAAGCGGAGTAGGAGGAGTTAGGAACAGGAGGCAAACTGAAGCGCCCTGCAATCCTCGGTGGTGGAAGGACATGCGCCAAATTGCTATCCGCCTCAGGCCCATCCGCCACTGCATTTACCCAGTGTGCCGTTAGGGAGATATAACGCCCCTGACCGTGCTTACTAGTCCACGTATCGGTAGTTAGGTGGACCTTGGCACAGATGGCGTTGCGCAGTGCACACCTGATTTTTTCCCCCACTTGGTTGTGCAGGGATAGGATGGCTTGCCTGGAAACGTAGTGGCGGCTGGGCACGACGTACTGTGGGACAGCCACCGA
The DNA here is from genome assembly GCF_965119305.1 of Pelophylax lessonae. NCBI lineage: Eukaryota > Metazoa > Chordata > Amphibia > Anura > Ranidae > Pelophylax > Pelophylax lessonae. The sequence goes on from NC_138776.1 coordinate 143,705,170, forward strand.
CATAAGGTTTTTAAAACTGTGCGTCTCCACCAGACGGAATGACAGCATTTCAAAGGCCAATAATTTTGAAATGCTGGCATTCAGGGCCAGGGATCGCGGGTGGGTAGGGGGGTACTTCCTCTTCCTCTCAAGTGTTTGGGAGATGGAAAGCTGAACGCTTCCACGGGACATTGTGGAGATGGTTGTTGGTGACCCAGGTGGTGGTGTTGCTGACAGATCGTCTGTTTGCGGGGTGGCAGGTGCCGGTATCACTACAGATGTGGCTGGAGCGGCCGAGACTGCAGCAGAAGAGGAAGCAGGATGAGCCAGAGACGTTTCTTGGTTTTGAAGGTGTGTACTCCACTGCAGCTCGTGCTTTGCACTTAGATGCCTGATCATGCAGGTTGTGCTCAGGTTGAGAAGGTTTATGCCTCGCTTCAAGCTCTGATTGCACAGGGTGCAAACCACTCGTGTCCTGTCATCAGCACATTTTCTAAAGAACTTCCACGCTAGAGAACTCCTTTGAGCTGACTTTGGCGCGCTCGTTCCCTTGCTGCGTTGGGCAGTAGCGGGCGTAGTGTCTAGGGCACGGCCGCTCCGCTTCTGCACCCTGCTCCCTCTTCTGCTGTGCTGGTGGCTCTGTGCGACCACCGCCTCTTCCTCCAAACTACTCAGGTCACCTGCATGACGTTTATTCCATGTGGGGTCGAGGACCTCATCCTCCTCCACATCATCTTCCACCCAGTCTTCACCCCTGCCCTCCTTGTCGGTCTCCACAATGCTGAACGCCGCAGCAGTTGGCACCTGCGTTTCGTCATCATCGGAGACGTGCTGCGATGATCCTTGCATGTACTCATCTTGAGAAATAAGTGGTTGGGCATCGCTGCACTCAATCTCTTCCACTTCTGGGGCAGGGCTAGGTGGATGGCCCTGGGAAACCCTGCTGACAGAGTCATCAAAAAGAAGAAGAGACTGCTGTATGGCTTGGGGCTCAGACTGCTTGCCTGATTTGCAAGGGGGTGAGGTGAAAGACGGTTGGACATCGGCTGCAGGTGCCAACTGTGACCTTTCTGCAGTAGACTGGGTGGGAGACAATGTGAAGGAACTGGAGGCACTGTCAGCAGCAAACCAATCTACTATCGCCTCCACTTGTTCTGGCCTCATCACTTCTAGGGGCGTATGATGCCCTACCAAATACTGATGCAGGTTCTGTCGCCTACTCACACTTGAGGAAGGTGTTTCACTTGTGCGTGTAGCTGGCACAGATCGACCACGTCCTCTCCTTGCAACAGGAGCTCTACCAGCAGCACCACGACCCAGGCCACGGCCCTTATTTGACGGTCTCCTCATATTTCTGTAATTTAAGATCTTGCCCTAGAAAGGTTTTTATTGAATAGGGGAATAGGAAATATGATCAAAAAAAGTGTATGTATCTCGCACGTACACCACCACACTAGGCCCCAATTACTATTGTTTGTACCCCTAAAAGGATGGTTGAGCAGTAGGAGGAGGAGTATGGAACAGGCAGCACCCTCAAATCTTCAGAAGTATGAGATGAACCCCAAAAACTTGGAAAGGTGGATCTCACACGTACCGACACAGACTATCACGCAATTTAATTGATCCCCAAAGGTTTTAACCACTTAAGCCCCGGAGGATTTGGCTGCTAAAGGACCAGGGGTTTTTTTGCGATTTTTTACTGCGTGACTTTAACGGACAATTGCGCGGTCGTGCGACACTGTACCTAAACGAATTTGACGTCCTTTTTTTCCCACAAACAGAGCTTTCTTTTGGTGGTATTTGATCACCTGTGCGATTTTTTGATCACGCGCTATAAACAAAAAAAGAGCGTAAATTTTGCAAAAATAACAATATTTTTCACATTTTTTTATATGAAATTCCCCAAAAAAAAAAGTAAAAATCAAAATTTTTTAACATTTTTCGGCCAATTTGTTTTATGCTACCTATGTTTGGTAAAAAAAAATCGCAAAAAGCGTATTTTGATTGGTTTGCGCAAAAGTTATCGCGTTTACTAACAAAGAGAAAGATTTTTGTCATTTTTGGTGTTTTTTTTTTTAACGCGTAATGGCGGCGATCTGCGATTTTTTTTTCGGTACTGCGACATTGCGGCGGACAGATCGGACCCTTGACTGACATTTTTGACACTTTTGGGGTTACCAGTGACATTACTGCAGTAATCAGTGCTATACATATGCACTGTTACTGCAAAAATGACACTGGCAGGGAAGGGGTTAACTTTATTGGACAGGGAGGGGTTAAGTGTGTCCTAGGGGCGTGCTTTCTACTGTGTAGGGACATTCCTATTGGTGTAAAAGCAAAGATCAACCGTTCTACATAGTAGAACGGTCAGATCTTTACTTTTACACAGGGAGAACTGACAGGCAGCTTGTTTACACAAGCTGCTCTGTCTTTCTCCCTTCACAGGAGCGATCGCAGTGTGACTGGCGGACATCGAGTCCGCCGGTCACACGCACTGACTTGCCTGTGAACGAGCCCGCCCGCGATAGGCTCGCAAGTCAGTGACAGGCGAGTGACGTACCGATACGTCACTCTGCCTGGCCGGGGCTGACCGCCGCAGTATATAGTCGTGCGGCGGTCGGCAACCGGTTAATTGAATAGCGGAATAGAAAATATGATCAAAAAGAAAGTGTATGTATCTCACACGTACACCACCACACTAGGCCCCAATTACTATTGTTTGTACCCCTAAAAGGATGGTTGAGCAGTAGGAGGAGGAGTATGGAACAGGCAGCACCCTCAAATCTTCAGAAGTATGAGATGGACCCCAAAAACTTGGAAAGGTGGATCTCACACGTACCGACACAGACTATCACGCAATTTAATTGATCCCCAAAGGTTTTAATTGAATAGCGGAATAGAAAATATGATCAAAAAGAAAGTGTATGTATCTCACACGTACACCACCACACTAGGCCCCAATTACTATTGTTTGTACCCCTAAAAGGATGGTTGAGCAGTAGGAGGAGGAGTATGGAACAGGCAGCACCCTCAAATCTTCAGAAGTATGAGATGAACCCCAAAAACTTGGAAAGGTGGATCTCACACGTACCGACACAGACTATCACGCAATTTAATTGATCCCCAAAGGTTTTAATTGAATAGCGGAATAGAAAATATGATCAAAAAGAAAGTGTATGTATCTCACACGTACACCACCACACTAGGCCCCAATTACTATTGTTTGTACCCCTAAAAGGATGGTTGAGCAGTAGGAGGAGGAGTATGGAACAGGCAGCACCCTCAAATCTTCAGAAGTATGAGATGAACCCCAAAAACTTGGAAAGGTGGATCTCACACGTACCGACACAGACTATCACGCAATTGAATTAATCCCCAAAGGTTTTAATTGAATAGCGGAATAGAAAATATGATCAAAAAGAAAGTGTATGTATCTCACACGTACACCACCACACTAGGCCCCAATTACTATTGTTTGTACCCCTAAAAGGATGGTTGAGGAGTAGGAGGAGGAGTATGGAACAGGCAGCACCCTCAAATCTTCAGAAGTATGAGATGAACCCCAAAAACTTGGAAAGGTGGATCTCACACGTACCGACACAGACTATCACGCAATTTAATTGATCCCCAAAGGTTTTAATTGAATAGCGGAATAGAAAATATGATCAAAAAGAAAGTGTATGTATCTCACACGTACACCACCACACTAGGCCCCAATTACTATTGTTTGTACCCCTAAAAGGATGGTTGAGGAGTAGGAGGAGGAGTATGGAACAGGCAGCACCCTCAAATCTTCAGAAGTATGAGATGAACCCCAAAAACTTGGAAAGGTGGATCTCACACGTACCGACACAGACTATCACGCAATTTAATTGATCCCCAAAGGTTTTAATTGAATAGCGGAATAGAAAATATGATCAAAAAGAAAGTGTATGTATCTCACACGTACACCACCACACTAGGCCCCAATTACTATTGTTTGTACTCCTAAAAGGATGGTTGAGGAGTAGGAGGAGGAGTATGGAACAGGCAGCACCCTCAAATCTTCAGAAGTATGAGATGAACCCCAAAAACTTGGAAAGGTGGATCTCACATGTACCAACACAGACTATCACGCAATTTAATTGATCCCCAAAGGTTTTAATTGAATAGCGGAATAGAAAATATGATCAAAAAGAAAGTGTATGTATCTCACACGTACACCACCACACTAGGCCCCAATTACTATTGTTTGTACCCCTAAAAGGATGGTTGAGCAGTAGGAGGAGGAGTATGGAACAGGCAGCACCCTCAAATCTTCAGAAGTATGAGATGAACCCCAAAAACTTGGAAAGGTGGATCTCACACGTACCGACACAGACTATCACGCAATTTAATTGATCCCCAAAGGTTTTAATTGAATAGCGGAATAGAAAATATGATCAAAAAGAAAGTGTATGTATCTCACACGTACACCACCACACTAGGCCCCAATTACTATTGTTTGTACCCCTAAAAGGATGGTTGAGCAGTAGGAGGAGGAGTATGGAACAGGCAGCACCCTCAAATCTTCAGAAGTATGAGATTGTGTTCACTGTACCCCACAAAGATTGTGTTCACTGCACCCCACAAAGATTGTGTTCACTGCACCTCAAAAAGAATTTTGTTCACTGCACCCCACAAAGATTGTGTTCACTGCACCCTAAAAGGATTTTGTTCACTGCACCCCAAAAAAATTGTGTTCACTGTACCCCCCAAAGATTGTGTTCACTGCACCCCACAAAGATTCTGTTCCCTGTACCCCACAAAGATTGTGTTCACTGCACCCCACAAAGGATTTTGTTCACTGCACCCCAAAAAGATTGTGTTCACTGCACTCCAAAAAGGATGTTCACTGCACCCCAAAAAGGATTTTGTTCACTGCACCCCAAAAAGATTGTGTTCACTGCACCCCACAAAGATTGTGTTCACTGCACCCCACAAAGGATTTTGTTCACTGCACCCCAAAAAGATTGTGTTCACTGTACCCCCCAAAGATTGTGTTCACTGCACCCCACAAAGGATTTTGTTCACTGCACCCCAAAAAGATTGTGTTCACTGTACCCCCCAAAGATTGTGTTCACTGCACCCCACAAAGATTCTGTTCACTGTACCCCACAAAGATTGTGTTCACTGCACCCCACAAAGGATTTTGTTCACTGCACCCCAAAAAGGATTTTGTTCACTGCACCCCAAAAAGATTGTGTTCACTGCACCCCACAAAGATTGTGTTCACTGCACCCCACAAAGGATTTTGTTCACTGCACCCCAAAATGATTGTGTTCACTGTACCCCCCAAAGATTGTGTTCACTGCACCCCACAAAGGATTTTGTTCACTGCACCCCAAAAAGATTGTGTTCACTGTACCCCCCAAAGATTGTGTTCACTGCACCCCACAAAGATTCTGTTCACTGTACCCCACAAAGATTGTGTTCACTGCACCCCACAAAGGATTTTGTTCACTGCACCCCAAAAAGATTGTGTTCACTGCACCCCAAAAAGGATTTTGTTCACTGCACCCCAAAAAGGATGTTGTTCACTGCACCCCAAAAAGGATTTTGTTCACTGCACCCCAAAAAGATTGTGTTCACTGCACCCCACAAAGATTGTGTTCACTGCACCCCACAAAGGATTTTGTTCACTGCACCCCAAAAAGATTGTGTTCACTGCACCCCAAAAAGGATTTTGTTCACTGCACCCCAAAAAGGATGTTGTTCACTGCACCCCAAAAAGGATTTTGTTCACTGCACCCCAAAAAGATTGTGTTCACTGTACCCCCCAAAGATTGTGTTCACTGCACCCCACAAAGGATTTTGTTCACTGCACCCCAAAAAGATTGTGTTCACTGTACCCCCCAAAGATTGTGTTCACTGCACCCCACAAAGATTCTGTTCACTGTACCCCACAAAGATTGTGTTCACTGCACCCCACAAAGGATTTTGTTCACTGCACCCCAAAAAGATTGTGTTCACTGCACCCCAAAAAGGATTTTGTTCACTGCACCCCAAAAAGGATTTTGTTCACTGCACCCCAAAAAGATTGTGTTCACTGCACCCCACAAAGATTGTGTTCACTGCACCCCACAAAGGATTTTGTTCACTGCACCCCAAAAAGATTGTGTTCACTGCACCCCAAAAAGGATTTTGTTCACTGCACCCCAAAAAGGATGTTGTTCACTGCACCCCAAAAAGGATTTTGTTCACTCCACCCCAAAAAGATTGTGTTCACTGCACCCCACAAAGATTGTGTTCACTGCACCCCAAAAAGGATTTTGTTCACTGCACCCCAAAAAGATTGTGTTCACTGTACCCCCCAAAGATTGTGTTCACTGCACCCCACAAAGATTCTGTTCACTGTACCCCACAAAGATTGTGTTCACTGCACCCTACAAAGGATTTTGTTCACTGCACCCCAAAAAGATTGTGTTCACTGCACCCCAAAAAGATTGTGTTCACTGCACCCCTAAAATGATGTTGTTCACTGCACCCCAAAAAGGATTTTGTTCACTGCACCCCAAAAAGATTGTGTTCACTGCACCCCACAAAGATTGTGTTCACTGCACCCCACAAAGGATTTTGTTCACTGCACCCCAAAAAGATTGTGTTCACTGCACCCCAAAAAGGATTTTGTTCACTGCACCCCAAAAAGGATGTTGTTCACTGCACCCCAAAAAGGATTTTGTTCACTCCACCCCATAAAGATTGTGTTCACTGCACCCCACAAAGATTGTGTTCACTGCACCCCACAAAGATTGTGTTCACTGCACCCCAAAAAGGATTGTGTTCACTGCACCCCAAAAAGATTGTGTTCACTGCACCCCACAAAGATTGTGTTCACTGCACCCCAAAAAGGATGTTGTTCACTGCACCCCACAAAGATTGTGTTCACTGCACCCCACAAAGATTGTGTTCACTGCACCCAAAAAGGATGTTGTTCACTGCACCCCAAAAAGGATTTTGTTCACTGCACCCCAAAAAGATTTTGTTCACTGCACCCCAAAAAGGACGTTGTTCACTGCACCCCAAAAAGATTGTGTTCACTGCAGCCCAAAAAGATTGTGTTCACTGCAGCTCACACACAGAAAAATGGATGTGGATCACTGACACCTGCCTATCTCCTATCCCACACCACACAGCAATATCGATTGTAGTTTGTAGAACACAGTTTCCCTAAAATTCAGCAGCAGCCTCTCCCTAACAGGATTGAGAAGAGATCGTAGATCGGGACTAAGTGCAGACCCCACACAGCAATATCGATTGTAGTTTGTAGAACACTCTGACCCTAAAATTCAGCAGCAGCCTCTCCCTAACAGGATTGAGAAGAGATCGTAGATCAGGATTGAGTGCAGACCCCACCCCCCACACAGCAATATCGATTGTAGTTTGTAGAAGACACTGACCCTATAATTCAGCAGACTCTATCCCTAAAATGCCTACAACTCGCCCTGCCTAAACACTCCGACCTGTCCCTCAATTCTATCCGGACACAAATGTTTTTTTCCTGCCTGTCTTTCCCTAATCAGCAGCCAGCACGTTGATGTGTGCTCTGTCCCTGATCTAAGCAGCAGAATGAAGACGCTGCGGCTGCCTGGAACTTATAAAGACTTGGTCACATGCTTCAGACGGCCAATCACAGCTACTGAGACATTTGCAGGCATGGCTGGGATGGCTTAAGGCACACCAGTTAAACGATTGTTGATTGGCTGTTGAAAGCCCGCCATGAAAAGAGCGCCAAAGCATGCAAAACCCGGAAATAAAACGACCGAACACTGATTTTTACACGAACATACAGTAAAGTGTCCGTGTCCGTGTTCGGGTACAAAAAATCCAATTATTCGGTACGAACACGAATAATACAGTCCGTGTTCGCTCAACACTAATAAGGATTAGAAAAGGAAGTTGTGAGTCCGCCTAGCAAGACATTTGAACACTCACCCTCTTTTCTGCGGACAAGGGGACAGCCGCTTATCAAATGATTCGGGGATGCGCAGTACATGCAGAGATGTTCGGTCTTCCTTCTGGCACGTTCAGAAAGGGTCAGAGGTGGGCGTATCATTCCTACCTCCATAGGAGTAGGGTCAGCAGGCAACATCCGAGAAGGACTGGAAAATGGTGAGCCCATCTTCTCAGCCTTTCTTTCTCGTAGTCGTCTGTCAATATTGATACTGGTCTGTATCAGTCCCTCCAGAGTGCCAGGTAAATCCGCTCGGGCGAGCTCGTCTTTAACGGCCTCAGATAGGCCGAGTCTAAACTGCGTTCTCAAAGATGTGTCGTTCCACCCTGAATCAGGGGACCATCTTTTAAAATTTGCCACGAAATCTTCAACGGGTCTCCTTCCTTGTTTCAAGGCCCGTAACTGGGTATCAGCGGTACTCTGCTTATTGGGGTCTTCATATAAACTAGCGAGTTGTGCTAGGAATAGAGGGTAAGAATTAAGGAGTGGATCATCCTTTTCAAAGAGAGCGTCTGCCCAGGCCCGGGGTTCACCCGTTAAATAGGAGATGATGGTACAAACTTTAATTTGGTCAGTGGTGTAGGTTAGAGGTTTTAACAAAAAAAGTAAACGACATGCGTTTTTAAATTCACTAAATTTGCTCCGATCACCAGAAAACACTAGAGGAGGGTTTATCTTAGGCTCACGGGGCTGAGTAGCAGAAAGCTGTGTGAGACGGCCAACCTGCTGTCTCAAGGTCTGATTTTCGTTTTGTACCTCTGTAAGCGCAAGGATCAATGCATCTACTTGCTGTTTTAATTGTAGTACATGAGTGGGTAATTCTGCTGAATCCATATTTTTTTTAGGGCTCGATCAATCTGTAACGTTCATGCGTTTTTGTTAATGGATGGATTTTCAGCTGCAGAATTATCACACTCAGTAGCCTTGTAGAGATACTGTTGAATAAACCTATCCAACTCTCAGGACTTCATCACGGTGTACAGCCTGTTATGCAATATACATATACTCAATCAGATGTTTTAGTGGAGGGATAGAACATATGAGAATGTATAGATGAGAGACAGGCTGTATGGTGATTACTAGGAGTAATATTAGGAGAGTTGCAGGTGATGGTAAAGCAGATAGGTTCTGATGTTGTAATGTTCCGGTACCTTTGGTACCCTAAATTACACTTTCCACAAGTGTATGCGCCCTACCATTTACTTTTGGAAAGGTGCGCATACACCTTTAAGACTGGAGCTGTCATCACTCAGCGCCGGACTAGATGGCTATTTAAGGGGTCGGTTCTCACTCACATGTGTTCGTTCAAACACCCTTATCTGGATGCTAACCTTGCTTGAAGCTTCCATGCTTGCAAGCTTACTTCGCTGACGGAACCTCGCTGCGCTGATCCCTGTATCCCGCTACTGGATCATCCGCCTCTCCTGAACCACCCTTCGGCTGTATCGCTAATAGTGCTAAGTACCCCGCAGGGGAATTCTCTATAAACTTATACTAAGCTTACACTATCTAGCTCTGCATAGTAGAGACTGTTTATCACATCTGCATAAACTAGATTGCTAGCTCTTGAGACTACTGCTACTTTTCTGCACTGGGTTGATCTCTTTTGTATGTCCACCTGCTATTCTTTCATCTGCTATCATACAACATTGCTAAACCTTCCTGCATCCATCTGCTACTGTCTCACCTTCAAGTGTCTATCACCTACCACCTCCACTCAACCTATCCCTCAACCTTCATCATTGTGTTACCACATACATAAAGTCACTCTAGGAACCAGCTTGCTAATTGTGTGTATTTACTGGCTGAAATAAGACCTTCCACACATGATGAGTCATTGAGGTTGGGAATGGTATCTCAGCATATCTCTTACATGACTGCTGACGTGGAACTATTTCTGCAGCTGAAAATCCACACCGTATAAAAACGCAGGAGCGTTACAGATGTCTAGTATAGTGCAGATGGTAAGAGGACACAGATGGAGTATACTTAGACAGAGTAACCTAGTGCAAGGATAGTTGAAGGTAGTCCCAAGAGCTAACAGTCTATGCAGATGGTATGGAATAGATAGATAGATAGTCCTGGTAATTGCAGTAGATGACAGTAGGAGATTGGTTAGTAAGGAATCCCCTGTGGGGTACTTATCACTTAGATAGGTTAGTAGTAACAATGTCCATAGATAGAGAGGTGATCCCGTAGCGAGATACGGATCAGCGGCGAGGTTCCGGCGTCAGTTCAGCAAAGGAAATGTCAGCAGCTCCGACTTCACAGGAGAAGGTGCGGTGAACATGTGGTTTGAACGAGCGATGAGTGAGAGAAAGCCGGCGATTGAAATAGCCGCTCATATCGGCGCTCGGCAATGATGTCATCCGGTCTTAAAGGTATATGCGTCTCTTGTTACACAAGATGGGACGCAATTAGCAAAGGAGAAATATGGAACAAGGGTACCAGAGGTACCAGAACATTACAATTAGGTAAGGACATATTAATATTCCTATGTCTATCTCTAAATGCACGTTCTTTATGATCCTAGTCTTCTCTAACCATTTTTAACAGTCCAGAACATTATAGGCTTATATTCCATTTAAAGGGTAACTCAGAATGCACACTGCAAAACATGATAATTTCTTCATAAAGGGCAGATAAGTAAAACCCTCATTTAAGCCTGATGGTGCACGTGCATTTAAATAGAAAATCCACCAAACTCTGTTTTTAATAATTATTTATGCAGGTTTCCCTTTCTTGCACCCTGTTTTGGTTGTTCAATGACCCAGAACTTGAGTTGGCATGGTTCCTTACTGTGCACCTGTCACATATGTCTAGCCAAGGTTTTATCTCTATTGAGTGTTATATCCCCAATGTGCTCCAAAACCCGTCGTGGTAGCTGACGAATGGTCTTGCCCACATAGAATTTGGGGCACAGACACTTGGCTGTGTAGATCACTCCTGAGCTGCAATTGTAAAATTTATTTTAATTGGATCATTGTATCATCCTTTGGGTTTACAAATTCCTTAGTTGTCGAGATGTACAGTATGTGCACGCCTTGCAATGATCGCATTTAAAGCAGCCCATTGGTTGTCGCGGTAACCAAGTGGAAGTAGATGGTTGAGCTATTTCTAGTTCTGTTGAGATAGTTATGTACTAGCATATCTCTTAGATTTTTCCCCCTCCTATAAGTAATTCAATGATTCTGGGGAAGGACGTCATGCAGGTCCTTGTCGTCATGTAAGATATTCCAATTTAGTTTTATGACATTGAAAATCTGGCCTGTCTGATTAGAATATGAGCCAATGAATTGAAGACCTGCCCGTGTGTCCCTTTTCTTCCATTTGTCAACCAGTAAACTTTCTTTTGGAATGTCTTTTACCTTTTGCTATGATCTTTTAAGGTCATGAATTTTATAACCCCTCTGTAAAAATCGCTTCATTAGCAAGGAGCTCCCTGTCTGGAAAGCCTGCTCCATTGAGCAATTTTGTTTGGCTCGCATGAATTGGCCAGTGGGTATACCCTTTTTAAAGGATGCTGTGTGGTTGCTGTCCCAGTGGAGTAGGGCATTTGTGGATTTTGATTTCCGGTAGATTGTTGTCTGAATTAAGCCCTGGGCATCCCTTGTGATGGACAGATCTAAAAAAATGTATACTGTTGTAATTGATCTCACTCGTAAAGTACATGCCAATTTCGTTCTCATTCAGACAATTCACAAACTCCACAAAAGTTTCTTTCTGGGCCTTCCACAAGATAAATATATTATCTATAAAGCGTACCCAGAGAAGAATCCTTGATGTATAATGATCCATAGTTTCACTGAATAACAGAGTGCGCTCCCACCAGCCCAAAAATAGGTTGGCATACGTTGGCACACATACAGAGCCCATGGCGGTGCCTTCCCACTGCCTATATATTTTTCCATCAAATAAAAAGAAATTGTGCTCCATATGAACTTTAATAGTTCCAAAAGGAACTCTGTGTGCGTCCGGAAAACAACTCCTCTCGCATCCAAGAAGAATCTGCATGCCTGTAAGCCCAAATCGTGTCCAGTTTTGCTGTATAGGGCTTCAACATCCAGGCTCGCTAGCAATATATCCTCTTCCAAGACTGTCAGTCAGCTTGTTCACAAAGTCCTTTGTGTCCTCGATATAGGACGGTAATTCGTAGACGAATGGTCGCATGACAAAGTCTATATATTTGCTAGCTCCTTCTGTCAGATTCTCATTGCCGGATACAATTGGACAACCTGGAGGTCTGTTCTGCTGTTTGTGCAGTTTAGGGAGAGCGTAGAAGGTTGCTATAGTAGGGTGATTAATTGATAATAAACGCATGTTCATCCTTGGAAGTTCTTCTAGGTATTCTGGTGTAGGATCTTTTAATAACACTTCATAAATAACTTCATTACTCAAGATGACACATCTTGAGGTAGAAGTGTCTCTCCATCAGGACGATATTTCCACCCTTGTCTGCTGACTTAATCACCAGTGACAATCCCAGTGGCAGTACAAGATAAGCTCACATTCTTTGTGTGAGAGCATAGAACTGTGGGCCTAGAAGCATCTGGTGCCACTATGCTTTTTTATAGGCAGCAAATAATTTTTTATATAAAGCTGGAATCCACATTCTATTATGCTGCCCCAAAGCTGTTGGTATACTTATTTTCTGGAATACCTTGGTGATAGGATTGCCTTGATCTATATAATGAGATCCCTGTCTAACAGACAACGAAAAAATTATAAAGCGTAAGTATGCAGGGTGTTTTCAAATTTATCCTCTCACTTGAACTCTGTTACAACAATAGTGCTACTACTGAAACCCTGGACAACAAATGGTTCTGTGTTCTCTTCCCTAATGTGGGCTGCCAACTAAGAGGGTTAGGACGTGAATACTGGACAATCCCAACGGTTACATATCCATCTTGAAAAGTCATACCTAACTGTTTGTAGGTTAGTGCAACACCTATTTCAATGTATTCATGTCTCTTTTTAATGTTTGCTATTAGACAAGTGAGCTGTCTCTGCCTCCCCCTGTCTGTGTTCTTTTACATGTATGTTGGTGGAACATACTACAGAATTTGCCTGAAGGAGAGACTGCAGATGCTGTTAATGTGTACTTTTTTGCGTGAACTCCATTGTTATAGACTGTTTTGTTTATGAACTGGTATTTCGATACTACTAACATATTGTCATCACATTCTCTTAGGATGGTGGGCTGGCACCAAGTATATCCCCAAATGGGGCCATTTTTGACATTGTTGTGCACTCTTTATGCCCCCAAAGAAACAGGAGGCGTGGGAGTCTCAGTCCTCAGGAAGTATAAAGATACTCTACTAGCTCTATTGATACAAATCTATTCTAATTCTTAAAGACCAGCTTGTTTATCCTTTGAAGTACAGGCCTGTGACACCCTCCAATAGATCTTATAATGTGGGTTCTCTCTAAAATTTGCAAAGCAATTCTGTGCCCGACATTGTCTCATTCCTTATGCTTACAAGATTCTTCCTCTAAGATGATACCACCCCAATATCTGCATACACCAGTGGCACCAATATTTAATAATCCAGGGATCCCACCTGGCCTGGAGCCTCCTTAATTTCAATGGTGGATAGATAAAGGAATGTATTGTTTAGGACACTTTCTTGGTCAGAAGAGTATTTGTACTCATGCTTGTGGTGCTGTACTCCAAACTAATCCTCTTGAGATAAATTCTACACTTCTTAACATTACGTCAGAACATAACTAGTAATATCAAACTGAGAATGATTTTTGAAAACAGATTGCTTTCAGGGTATGGTTCAGAGAGGCAGAATCCCAAAACTCTTTAATTAACACTCCTTGTAAGTTGTCTTATAAACTTGCTTTGGAAAAACATCCTGAAACAGGCATCAATGAGGAAGACTGGAGGGACTGGACCTCCAGAATTTATAAAGGAATTATGATTGTTATACTAATTGAAGCTAACTATAAAGTCTTCTGTTGATGGTACTTATTTTCCAAGCGCCTATCTAAAATGTATCCAGAGTCATCTGCCTTATGTTTTTAACCACTTGCCTTCTGTGCACTTAAACCCCCTTCCCATCCAGAGCAATTTTTAGCTTTCAGTGCTCTCACACTTTGAATGACAATTGCGCGGTCATGCTACACTGTACCCATATGAAATTTTTATCATTTTTTTCACACAAATAGAGCTTTCTTTTGGTGGTATTTAATCATCTCTGGGTTTTTTATTTTTTACAAAAAAAAAAGAAAAAAGACAGAAAATTTTGAAAAAAAAAAGTTTTCTTATTTTCTGCGAGTAAATTTTGAAAATAAATACATTTTTCTCCTTCACTGATGTGCGCTGATGAGGCGGCACTGATGGGCACTGATAGGCTGCACTGATGGGCACTGATGAGGTGGCACTTATGGGCACTGATGAGGTGGCACTTATGGGCACTGATGAGGAGGTACTAATATGCCGCACTGATAGGCGGCACTGATGAGCACTGATAGATGGCACTGCTGGGCACTGAGAGGTGGCACTGCTGGGCACTGAGAGGTGGCACTGCTGGGCACTGAGAGGCGGCACTGATGGGCACTGACGGGCGGCACTGATGAGCACTGGCGGGTGGCACTGATGAGCACTGATGGGCGGCACTGATGAGCACTGATGGGCAGCACCATCAGTGCCCACACTCAGTGCCCATAGTGCTGCCAGTCAGTGCTCATCAGTGCCTAGATGAGCAGGCACTGATGGGCACTGACTGGCAGCACTATGGGCACTGATTGTGGGCACTGATGGGGGGCACTGATGGCGGGCACTGTGGGCATTGATGGTGAGCAGTTAGTGTGTATAGTGTACCTTGTGTAATCAGGGCACTGGTGATCAGTGCCCTGATTACATTTTTCTTTGTCCCTGACGACTGATCGGCTCTCTCCTTCCTCACACTGCAGTCTCTGTGTGAGGAAGGAGAGCTGGTGATGAGAGATGATTTCATTTGTTTGCATATGAGATCATCTCTCATTGGACGGTCCGATCACGTGGTGAATGGCCGCTGTGATTGGCCATTCACCACGATCTGTGATCGGCTGTGTCCAAGGGACACGGCCGACGCAGATTTTCCCCGATGCGCGCTCGTGGGAGCACGCGGGGAGCCTGTGTCTGGGAGGCCGTTTAAAGACAGCCTCCCAAAAATGTGAGTCCGCACTGCAGCCGTACTTCGGCTATAGCGCGGATGGGAGGTAGTATAGAGGAATCATAGAGTCAAGGGCAGCACAGTGGCTATGTGATTAGCACTTCTACCTGGCAGCACTAGGTTTGACGGTTTGAGTCCCAACCATGGCTCAACCTGCCTGGAGTTTGCATGTTCTCCCTGTGCCTGCATGGATTACCTCTGGGTACTCCGGTTTCCTCCCACACTCCAAAGACATGCTGGTAGGTTCATTGGCTTCTGCCTAAATTTGCGTGTATGTATAAACCTGAGTAATGAACCTTAGATTTTAAGCTCCTTGAGGGCAGGGACCAATGTGAATGTACAGTATACTTTATATGTAAAGTGTTGCGTAAATTCTCTTGGCTATATACACTTTATTGTCAAACGTTTTGGGATGCCTGCCTTTACATGCACATGAACTTTAGTGGCATCCCAGTCTTAGTCTGTAGGGTTAAATATTGAGTTGATTCACCCTTTGCAGCTATAACAGCTCCAACTCTTCTGGGAAGGCTGTCCACAAGGTTTAGGAGTGTGTCTATGGGAATGTTTGACAATTCTTCCAAAAGCACATTTGTGAGGTCAGGCAGGTGATTTTGGAGGAGAAGGCCTGGCTCACAGTCTGCACTCAAATTCATCCCAAAGGTGTTCTGTCGGGCTGGGGTCAGGCAGGTGATGTTGGACGAGAATGGCTGGCTCGCAGTCTGCACTCAAATACATCCCAAAGGTGTTCTGTCGGGTTGAGGTCAGGACACTGTGCAGGCCAGTCAAGTTCCTCTACCCCAAACTCGCTCATCTATGTCAGACAAATGAACAAGTTTGGGATGGAGGAACTTGACTGGCCTGCACAGAGTCCTGACCTCAACCCAATAGAACAAGTTTGGGATGAATTTGAGTGGAGAGTATTGAACCCTACGGACTAAGACTGGGATGCCTTTAAAGTTCATGTGCATGTAAAGGCAGGTGTCTTAACTACTTTTGACAATATACCTGTAATAAACAAATAAGTGTTAATAATGTTTCACACATGGTGGAATTGCCCCAAGGTCAGACATATCTGAGTGAGTATGCATTCCTTGATACATTCTGTTACCATGTTGAATATTATAAAGCGGTTGCCCCCCCAAAAAACCTATTGACAATATTCCCAGACATACAAACATTCCTCAAACATTAAATTATTATATTATTCCTAGTGATTTATTTGCGATACCTAAGGCATGGAAGAGTTCAGTGGTAGATTTATGTGTTTAAGAAAACACAATCAGCGTTCGAGAGGGTCTGGAATTTTTGGATCTTTTATGTACAATCTTCTCCCTGTGAGCAGATATTGAGGTGGCAATAGAGATGAATACCTTAACAGGTTATCCCCTTATTTTCTCTTGCTTTCCTCTTTTTTTTTGATTGTTAATCACTGTATTGCAGTTGTTGGAGGACATATAAGCAATTTTTATTCATGTGACTTGTGAATGTTTTTCTTAGCCTTAGGCCCTGTTCACAACTGAGTGTATTTCAGCTCGTAAAACGCTTATCTCTGAAGCCCCAAAATGTTCAACAAGCAAAATCCCATTCATTTCAATAACCCCTGTTCACATCTGAACGTTTTGTCACCTGAAGCAAAACGACCGGAAGCACAAAAAAGTACATGAGCTTCTTTTTTGGCAGATTACAAGCATTTTTGATAGATGTCAATGCCTGCCTCCAATCACATTCAAAAAACGCCTGAAAAACGCCCAAAAAAACGCCTGGAAAAAAGCCCCCAAAAAAACGCCTGAAAACAATATGCTCAGGTGTGAATGGAGCCTAAAACCATAAAAGCAGGTCGTAAATGTAACATTACTTCTATGATGTTACATACTACATGGAATTAAGCATAACTTTGCATAGTTCCCATTTGGTTTTGTTACTATATACTGTACATTGTATTGCATATACATTCAGGAAATAATTGTTGGAAAATATTCTCCCTTTGCTTGCACTATCCTTTTACGTTTTTGTGTACGTTCTATGTATCACTTTTCATGGCAAATTCATGAATATTATTGAAAAAGAAGTGGAAACCCCTCTTAAGAACAGACATTGCAAGATGTTTATGGTTACCTTTGTTATCTAGAGAAGCTTCTTTTGCCATCTTTGAATTTGTTTCAGTTGGTAATGCCCTGGATCCATGCATAAGCTGCATCAACTGGCTATCTGGCTGCACCAAGTGGTCTTAAAGCGGTAGTAAACTCAGTCATAGCATATCATTTGAAAGCATTCAACACCAGTAACATGCAATGTTCAATGTAATTGAGTGAAAGCAATCAATTGTGCGTTTTCCTAACCTGTATAATTTGATATTTTTTGATCGATTTGTTGGGATGTTGAGCGCCGCCATCCTTTCTGTGGTTTTCTTCTGCTGATCGCTGCTGTATTTCCGCCCACAGTATGTGTATTCTTCCGAAATCCCGCGCATGCGCAGTAGACACCGAAACCAAGCCTCGTTTTGGTTTCATTCACCATTTGGACAACCAATAGGAGGCTCCCCCCCTTCTCCACAATCTAATAATAGGGAAGTCTCGCGGGAGCACGGGGCTGACGTCTAGTAGAGGAAATGACGCAGCCCCGCAATAGACACTGAATTATTCCGGCAAGCTCATTATCTTGCCGGAAAAGAAGATCAAAATGAGCATGCGCGAGTGACGTAGTTTATTGCATTGATCTAAATCGAAGGAGAACGGCAGAAGTGACAGGTAGGGGAAAAGGTTGGTCATATAATACTGACACAGATCATTTGGATAATGCAATGTTGTAAAATCGATGATACTACCGCTTTAAACATTGCATTGAAGTTTTAATAGTCTTGCTGTGGTAGGTACATAGTAATACAAGCACCAAAATACCTACCTTTTTCTACCTTACCCATATATTGATTCTCTGTTAATGGTGGGAAGTGATGTTGGGGGGGCGTTGGATAGTTTTGCGAAATCATGCTGCGGATTTGACATTGTTTTTTATTTTCATGTCATGCTTGTGCTAGAAAATAATGGTTTGTTTTGCATTCTACTGTTTATAATCAACATACGAAAATCTGCAGTAATGTGCTGGACAAATATATTTCTTGTTGACCTAAACTACGTTGATTTAAGCAGTAAATGGGATTGCCTGAATTTACTTTTTAGTAATATGTCAATATTCCAAGCAAATAAGAAAAAAAAATAAAAATCTGTGACTATCTCACGATTGTATTGTATCTGTAAAACATAGAACACGACTTGTCACAGCTTCAGACCTAATATGACTTAGCAGGAAACACTTACTTACTTTTTTCCTGTTGTGCTTTCAATTTTATGAAAAGCAGCAGCAGGATGAATCTGAAAACACAATAATCAAAACACATCTTTTTTATTCAAGCTGCTACATATATGAAAGCGAAAAAATATAATAAAAAAAGCTTATACATTAAATAGGCACATTAAATAGGTACACTACATGCAAAATAAGCTAAATTTAATATGTGAAGAAAATTATGTGATTTTAATAACATTTTTAATAAAGTTTGCCGGAAAATTATGCAGGAACATTACAGCTAATATACACTATATTACCAAAAGTATTGGGATGCCTGCCTTTACACGCACATGAACTTTAATGGCATCTCTCTTAGTCCGTAGGGTTTAATATTGAGTTGGCCCACCCTTTGCAGCTATAACAGCTTCAACTCTTCTGGGAAGGCTGTCCACAAGGTTTAGGAGTGTGTCTATGGGAATGTTTGACCATTCTTCCAGAAGTGTAATTGTGAGGTCAGGCACTGATGTTTGACGAGAAGGCCTGAATGACTAATTCTCGTGAGTTAGTCTGCTCTCTAATTCATTCCAAAGGTATTCTATCAGGTTGAGGTCAGGACTCTGTGCAGGCCAGTCAAGTTCCCATAAACAAATCCCCCAAAGTTTTACTTGTTTGCAGTCTTCTCTTGTCTAAAACCCTTCAAAAGAGCACAATTGTGATAAAACCCTTCTGCATCTGTGAGACGTACAGAGAAGAGGGTGGAGAGCTGTAGTTACAGCTCGTATACACTGTGTAAGAGCTGATTGAAGGAAAGAGACACTCCCTCCCTCACATAGGCAGAGGAATGAAGGAACACGCAGAGCTGTATTCTGAATAGGCAAGCTGTGTGCTTATCTCTCTCCCCATCGCAAATTTTTCTCATGTGTTGGGAAAACTTCTGAGTAGTGACTCATGCTGATAACAGAGGAATGAAGTACCAGAGAGAAACCAAACTTAGAGCTATGAAGAGAGACAATAAACACTACAGATATACACTGCCTGGCCAACAAAAAAAATTTGCCACCTGGAATTAACTAAGCAACTAACTAAACTAAGCATGTAGTAACTATCCTATTGGATAGTTACTGCATGTGCCCAAAGAATGAGGTCAGCTGACTACCTGAATATACTGAATGACCAGGTTATTCCATCAATGGATTTTTTCTTCTCTGATAGCACGGACATATTCCAAGATGACAATGCCAGGATTCATCTGACTCAAATTGTGAAAGAGTGGTTCAGGGAGCATGAGACATCATTTTCACACATGGATTGGCCACCACAGAGTCCAGAACTTAACCCCATTGAGAATTTTTAGGATGTGCTAGAGAAGGCTTTGGGCAGTGGTCCGACTCTCCCATCATCAATACAAGATCTTGGTGAAAAATTAATGCAACACTGGACGGAAATAAATCTGACATTGCAGAAGCTTATCGAAACATACCCACAGTGAGCCATAATCAAAGCTAAAGGCGGTCCAATGTGTGTGACCTGTTTTTATGGCCAGGCAGTGTATACTGCAATCATATACCCTCTTAAGTGTCTTTTCTCCAAGGAGAATACATTTAACCACTTATGGACCGCCCGCCACAGTTTTACATTGGTACTTTGACATTAAATACTGGGATTATGGCAGCAGATCGCCAACTGATCTCTCTGTTTCTTCTTCACTCTCCAATGTATTCTGCTCCCCACTAGATGTGGATCGTGATCATTTTTCGCCTCTTCTTTATCTGCTTCATTCTCTTGTCCTAGTTAGATCAAATATCTCATCCTTTGCCCAGTCTTGCAGGTCCCTTTGAAATTTAGATTGCTTAGTCTGTCCTAAATGAGGTATGTACCTACATATCTGGTAGGAATGCACGCGGATACAGCTGTTTTGGAATACCATTTTCCAAATTTATATCGATATCTACGTTGAGTCTCTTACCCCTTCCCCTTCCCCTTCCCCTTCCATAGTGTTACTATCGATACTCCCAGGTTCTGTAAAATCACAGAAAAATTGTCTACTATGATTCTTTCTCTCAGAATTGATGCCTCCTTTAGCACGGTGGGTAAATACAATTAACTACATCATGTTGATGGAGGGGATGCAGGCACGGAAATCAAACTCCTGGGAAAAGTTCACTACTTTACTACTAGTACAGCTGGATGCACTATTTGGTCCCTGAGAAGCTTCAAAGTCGCCTTCCGTAATGTAAGCCTTGAGATCCCCTAGCGCTGGAGCTCCCTTTTTAGTTTGTAGTTTTGTACAGTAGAGCCTCACTGAACACCTCAGCATCCCCAGATGGGCCTGCCCTGATCTCTCTTTTACTTTTATTCTTACACGCCCTTTCTCATAGTTCAGGTTTTACAAACCTTTCTTTGCTTCTCCTTCTTTTCTTCTTCCTTTTCTCTGTCTCTTTTCTATCTGCCCCCCCCCCCCCCCCCGGCTCATATAATCTTCAAGGGCATAACCGTGACGGGTTTTTCGCCATTTTGGAATTCATTTTTTAGTATCCCACATATGGCATGCAGTTGGCCTTAGGGTCTATGTTTACTATGTGAATTCTTGTATTTTGCGCATGTTATCCATATGCCTTATTTTGAATATGGGTTTGACCGAATACATGTGATACACTGGAGTTGGTAATTGTTAGTTTTGAACCCTACCCATTTTATTGTATCTTTGTTAAAATTCAATAAACATATATTCAAATGTAGCAATTTAGAATGGCATCTGTGAGCAGTATAAAAGCTCTGAGGAACAAATATATGTGTAAAACCCAGCTAAAGATTTTTACATAGACTTTTTTTATAGACCTGTTAGAAATTAATTGCAGGCTTATAACAACAAACCATCTATGGAAATTCAAACCTGTTGAGGTCTAGATAATGCCATTATATTAGTTAATCTTCAGCTACATCTGTTTATTTCCCTTGTTATAATGCTTTGTTTTTTGTGTGGAAATGATGACTCAAACACCCTGGAAGTATATTATGTTTTCCTCCTGTTTGTTTGAGGTTGCTGTCATTCAGTGATTTGACATTGTTTATTACACTTGACAGGTGATTGTAGCTGTTGGAGCTATTTTGCTGTTTTATTTTGCTATCTAGAATATGAATGAAGACAAACAAAGCAGCATAGTGAAGTAAGGCCATTGTCATAATTGTATGTTCTTTTTTCTTCATTAGTGAAAGCTTTTTGCAGTTTGATTTTCATTGCAAAGCATTATGCAAGTCACAGTAATATTTCACTAAATTCTTAGTGGGAAATTCATTAGGAAGCTGGCAGACATTGATTTGAGTGCTATTAGAGAATTGAAAAGCATAAAACACTACACAAGCATCATACAGCCTATGAAAAATTATTTTTTGAAAGCAGTGGTAGATGCTTGTGACTACCATTTGACAGCTTTAATAAAGAGCAATTAAACCTTAGATTTGGCAGTAAAAAGTATATTATATTTTAAAAGAAACTCCTGGCTTCATGTTTGTTTGATACATTCAATTTGAATCCACCAATTTTCATGTATGTGTTATAAAGTAAACAAAGATACAATGATGATTATAAGAAGAATTATATACAAGGAGGCGGTATGTATTGTTGTTTAGTTAATATTGATATTTTATAGCTCGAAAATCAGTTATGTATCCCAATATTGATTGATCTGCTCTATGGCATATACCTTCTGCTTACAGCGGTCCAGACAGTGAGGAGCCACAATTAAGAATGTACTTTCCTTAAGCTAATGTACTCCACTGCTTTGAGAAATGCAGAAAAAGATTGGGCTCCTTTTAAGAAAAAAACATGAAATCCCGAATCCATCAGGAATAGAAACCTCTATCTTTTAAAGGAGAGCTCCTGAAATGATCTCTTGAAAAGGCAGTAGGAGTTAAGTGTAACGTGTATATTACTCTTAACTGTGCCCTTCTTACCCAAATGCCGTTTGTTGAAAAGTTGGCTGTAGCAAGAGGACGTGTTTTTGCTAAAGGGAGAACGGTACAATAATGAGTGTCTGCAGGCAACAGTGAAGCATGGTGGAGGTTCCTTGCAAGTTTAGGGCTTCATTTCTGCAAATGGAGTTGGAGATTTGGTCAGGATCAATGGTGTCCTCAATGTTAAGAAATTTAAGGCAGATACTTATCCATCATGCCATAACATCAGGAAAGGAATATAATTGGCCCCAAATGTATTCTGCAGCAGGACAACAAACCTAAACATACAGCCAATGTCATTAGGAACTATCTTCAGCGTAAAGAAGAACAAGGAGTCCTGGAATTTATGGTTTGGCCCCCACACAGTCCTGTTCTCAACATTGAGTCTGTCTAGGATTACATAAAGAGACAGAAGGATTTGAGGCATCCTACATCCACAGAAGATCTGTGGTTAGTTCTCCAAGATGTTTTTGAACAACAAACAAAGTTCATTCAAAAACTGTGGGCAAGTGTACCTAGAGGAATTGATGCTGTTTTGAAGACAAAGGGTGACCACACCAAATATTGATTTAATTAGATTATTTAGATTTCTCTTCTGTTCATTTACTTTCTATGTTGTTAATTGGTAAAAATCAACTATTCCTGAAAGCATTCTTATATTACAGCATTTTTTTCACATCTGCCTAAAACTTTTGCATATATATATATATATATATATATATATATATATATATATATATATATATATATATATATATATACTATATTGTCAAAAGTATTGGGACGCCTGCCTTTACACGCACATGAACTTTAATGGCATCCCAGTCTTAGTCCGTAGGGTTCAATATTGAGTTGGCCCACCCTTTGCAGCTATAACAGCTTCAACTCTTCTGAGAAGGCTGTCCACAAGGTTTAGGAGTGTGTCTATGGGAATGTTTGACCATTCTGCTAGAAGCTTATTTGTGAGGTCAGGCACTGATGTTGGACGAGAAAACTTGGCTTGCAGTCTTCGCTCTAATTCATCCCAAAGGTGTTCTATCGGGTTGAGATCAGGACTCAAGTTGCAGGCCAGTCAAGTTCCTCCACCCCAAACTCGCTCATATATGTCGTTATGGTCCTTGCTTTGTGCACTGGTCCAAATCATTTGGTGGAGGGGGGATAATGGTGTGGAGTTGTCTTTCAGGGGTTGGGCTTGGCCCCTTAATTCCAGTGAAGGGAACTCTTAAGGCGTCAGCATACCAAGACATTTTGGACAATTTTAGATTATAGATGGTGAAGGCGCCTGGTTATAATGTTTTGGCCCTTGATGTAATGCAAAAACCTGCTGCCCTTTTTTATTTTAATGGTGGTGTGCCAAAAAAATACAAGTAGTAGATAAGTGAAAAAATAGGCGCTGGTAATCAGGTAATCAGTGGTGGTGTTCCAGGTGTGTTAGGGGGTATTAGATTGTCTACACCAATCAACCAATCTCTATGGACATAATTGATTGGTGTAGACAATCTAATACCCCCTAACACACCTGGAACACCACCACTGATTACCTGATTACCAGCGCCTATTTTTTCACTTATCTAACTTTTTGGACAATTTCATGCTCCCAACTTTATGGAAGCAGTTTGGGGATGGCCCCTTCCTTTTCCACAATAAATGCGTACCAGTGCACAAAGCAAGGTCCATAAAGACATGGATGAGAGAGTTTGGGGTGAAGGAACTTGACTGGCCTGCACAGATTCCTGACCTCAACCCGATGGAACACCTTTGGGATGAATTGGAGTAGAGACTGTGAGGCCTGGCCAACATCAGTGCATGACCTCACAAATGCGCTTCTGGAAGAATTGTGCATACCTCATGAAAAGCATTACTCGCTTGGGAGCCTTGTATGTAGTAACACAAAGACATGGAGTGCCGCTCAGAGCACTGCAAAACTTCACCCTGCAGTCTAAAGCACAGATTGGGTGCTTACATTCAATCAAGCTCATCCAGGCTAGTTAAAACAGTAGGCAGGGCAAAACATGTCAGAGGAGCATACCCAGGAGAAGTTCAGGCTGAAGCCGTATCTTTACCTCTCTATATAATGGCTGGCTTCTGGTGTACGGCGTTCTACCTTCTGTTATTCAAACACAGTGCCTTGTTATGCACATTCTCAGCATTTAGTTACAGATTTTACTGAAATATGGCATTGCAATGGGTCAGTAAAATGCAACAGACTTTTCTTTCTTTCTTTTTTTTTTTTTAATGACGCAGTTTCATTTAGACTTTAAACTTTATGATTATTACATTTCTCGGCTTATGGTCAGAAGTATTGCAGCTAAACGTGCTGTACAGAATTTTATGGCAAGCCACATCTGCTTTAAAAATAACAATAGTTTAAATATTTATGGGGCTAACTGTACCATTCCCCTGCCCCATCCAATCTGTAGTACCCGCTATGGACCTCAGATCAGCTGGTGTTGAATGCCATGGGCCACATCCTCCAAATGCCAGATAAGACAGCTCATCAGTCCTCTACACTGTGCTGGTGGGATGTAGTGTTCTTTTAATGAGCAGCCTTTTCACCCTAAACTCCCATATTAGGCTACCTATTTACAGGTTTGCAAGTAGACCACTTCTCCATTGGAGTCTATAGAGGTAAGGCCTTGCATGTACAGTATGCCATAGCCCACTGACTCATTGGAAAGTATGAAGAAGATGCCTGAACTGATGTTGGGCACACCCTGGGGGGGGGGGGGATGTCCATTGATCTGAGGACTCAAATTTAATGATGAGGAGGAAGAGTGGTGGGAAGTTGGCCCTACAAATATTAATTCTGTTAGTTCCTAGAGCTGTTCATATCATCTTTGTTTAACCTTGCCCACTGGAACTATAGGACGTGGGTTTATCTGAAATTCACTGAAAGGCCAGACTGGTGTAACTGGTAAACAGTCTCTTGGACAAAACCGTCTGGTTTCTGGTGTAGGGATCCTCACAAAAAAAAAAAAAAATGATAAACAAACACCACTAGGTAGCAAACCTATTTGACTAGATGGCTTTTTCTGTTCTTATATTACCAATGGCTTAATAATGGATTGCTAGAGACAGGGTATGCATTCAGGAGAGGTCTCAGGTGGCATGCTTCATTGGATAATATGTCATCCTTGAAAAAGCATCAACAAATCCTGAAAGCTTGATGTAACATAGTTTTAGAAATAGAAATAGCAGTTGACAGATTTCACATATCTTTTTCTGTTTTTTTTCTCAATAAAAACAAATTTGTTCATCTCTTCCTTAACAACTTCCTAAAAATGCCACCTTAGGCAAGATACTTGCCTTTCCCTGTGGCAGATGTGATCATTTACTAACCATACCTTAATTCAAGCACTAATAGCTTATATCTTCATCCAAATGTATCTGAAAACCATCTCATAATTGAAGCTGGAAGCACCATGGTGATTAACATGCAAATAGCCAATTAGTATTTAAAGTATCTAAATTTTCCCACAGGAACATTATTCCCAGAATCCTCTGTATACCGAAAAACAGACATCTTAGCTAAATCTACTTTCAGGCTAAAAGTCTTCTGGCAGTGAAGGAGTTGCGGAAATATTTTGATGCCTTTCACATGTTTGGTCTCCTGATGTAAGTGAATTTTGAATGAACACAGACCTAAAATAAGCCCCTGGGAAGTCTTCATGCTGAATCCTGTGTAACCTCGGCAGCAGTGTGAGATGGAAATCTTGTTTGACAGAAGAGCACTGTGGCCTATTGAAAATAATGAAATAAAGTGATATTATTGAGCTTTTGCCCTATAACTAATCTATCCCTAGTGACTGCTTACATGGAATATTTTTGTCTTTTCAGATTTTTGACAAGTTCTGTTTTGGAGAAGTGGAGCTGGACATGGTTCACCTTTCTCAGAGGTTTTCTACAGATAGCTCTGGCTACTACACATCTGCTGGACACATCCAAATATCCTGAGGATCCAGCTTGTAAACAACTCCTATAATCCTCTGCTGGAGGATTCCAAGAGATTAGTTGGTATATAGTGGTTTTCTAGGAAATTATTTTCAATGTTTCCTAGTTGCTCAGCATTGGGATGTGTAAACCAAAAAAAATAAACAACTCTGAAACACGGTTTAACCATTTTCTTATATTTGTATGTCAGAAAGGTATACAATGATTTTAATATTAGAATGACCCCTAAATCCCGTAAAAACAATATTTAAAATTCTATGTAAAATATTCACTGTCTAGTTAAAACAAAACTTCACCCAAGCATCATTCCCCTGGCAGAGACTTGCAACATGTCGTGCATGCATGGGGATCCTGGTGCATGCTTTTGTTGTTGACATCAGTTTGATATCAGTTTGAGATGTCTTTAATGGAAAAAACAAAACTCATATGGTGCAAACAAAAGTCCATCGACATAGGCCCCAATACTCACCTCTTCCACTGACTACAATGCCAATCTCTGCTGTAGAGAAGGAAAACCACCAGCTAAAGATCCTGCAGAACCTGACACTTCTGGTAGTCTTTATAAACAATACATATATAATGAATAATAAAGTGCTAAGATTAAGTGTCCATAATATAACCATTAAGGTGCAAAGTGATTTGTTAAGGTGCAGTCCAATAAATGCTTCTTCAACAGAAAACTAAAGTGCCAAACAGGTGCTCGAATCCATAAAAGTGCCCAAGTGCTCTTCAGGAAAAAGGCCCCCAATGGGGATGCACTCACCAGATTTTGGGTAAAAATGAGCCTTGAACATGTATAATGTTCCTTGATCGGATCACAGGATCAATGCAGCTACCCTAGCATATGAGATATCCCTCAAACGGATGGATGGATGACATGCACCTCATAGACTGGCTCCTTAATAATTCGTCTCCTCTCTCTCTCCCATGTGTGTTTCAAATATAAAGAGAGAAGCCATACATAGTGAAGCCCGTAATATTTATTTGAAACAGAATGGTAAGAATAATACTCACAAAGTATCTTTAAAAAATCCGCAATAAACAGCATTAAGCAGCCTAGCACAGTCAATCCTCCAATTTCCGTGTCGCTGCCGGCGTGCGTTCCACGGTGGTTAACAGGAAATGACGCTGCAAAAGCTCCGCTGCCCGGAAGTGCGTCGACGCGTTTCGCCCGCCTTAATGGGCGTTATCAAAGACTTTGATGTCTTTGATAACGCCCATTAAGGCGGGCGAAACGCGTCGACGCACTTCCGGGCAGCGGAGCTTTTGCAGCGTCATTTCCGGTTAACCACCGTGGAACGCACGCCGGCAGCGACACGGAAATTGGAGGATTGACTGTGCTAGGCTGCTTAATGCTGTTTATTGCGGATTTTTTAAAGATACTTTGTGAGTATTATTCTTACCATTCTGTTTCAAATAAATATTACGGGCTTCACTATGTATGGCTTCTCTCTTTATATTTGAAACACACATGGGAGAGAGAGAGGAGACGAATTATTAAGGAGCCAGTCTATGAGGTGCATGTCATCCATCCATCCGTTTGAGGGATATCTCATATGCTAGGGTAGCTGCATTGATCCTGTGATCCGATCAAGGAACATTATACATGTTCAAGGCTCATTTTTACCCAAAATCTGGTGAGTGCATCCCCATTGGGGGCCTTTTTCCTGAAGAGCACTTGGGCACTTTTATGGATTCGAGCACCTGTTTGGCACTTTAGTTTTCTGTTGAAGAAGCATTTATTGGACTGCACCTTAACAAATCACTTTGCACCTTAATGGTTATATTATGGACACTTAATCTTAGCACTTTATTATTCATTATATATGTATTGTTTATAAATACACTTTTTGGTTGTACCAATCAATTTTTTAGAGCATCAATGTTTTAGGGCACCAATTAATTATTGTAGCACATTTATATATATTTATAATTCATTTTACATTTTGTCACCTGTTAGCGCTGTCTATTTATGTTTTTAGTTTTTTCTGGTATTTTACCTAGTGAGCAGCAGCTTCAGGTTTTATACATTATTTTTTCACCAAAATATACATCACAGCGCGGAAAATAAGTTATTGTTTTACACTTCTGGTAGTCTGGATTTCTTGGTCCCCCGACACACACTGCTCTTTCCCACAACCCCTATGTCACTACAGAACAAAGTAGTGAAGTTAGGGCCGGCAGGTTGAACCACTGAGTGTGTAGTGGGGCACCAGGAATCCAGCACTCCCGAAGGTGTTGGTTCTGAAGATTCTTCAGCTGGTGCTTTTTCTTCACTACAGTGGAAATTTGCAGTGGTTGCAGAAATATCTTCTTTGCTTGGAACACAACTTATTTGGTGCATTTACTGTATGTACTGTAAGTTGCTTTATGGTATGTTGTAGAGAAAGCATAGAGGTCACGGTACCATCAGATTTTGTAATAAGCCTGGTCCAATACTATGTGAGATCTCTGTACCAATTATTCCATCAAAATTAATTTTATCCCATTCCATATATTATGTTTGTTGATAAAATTATTTAAAAGTTGACCTTGAGCCAAAACTTTATTTCTAGTTTTGGATAAGTATGTAGGGGTTAGAATTTCTCCAAAGTTCTATCTGCTGTGTGTTTGCTGGAGTGATTTACTTTTCACTTCCTGCCCCAGTGACAACATTCGCACCAGGGTAGGATGCTAAGGAAAGTCTGACCAGCCATGACACAACTTCAGTAAAACCACTGCTTTATTGGAATTGAAGAAGCCCAGATAGCAAGGATAGCTTGCAACAAATTTGTGGCAGTGTTGAATTGTAAGTCTGTTAACTTGCTGCATATTTTCACTGGCAAGTTGTACACTTGCAGAGCACTTGAAGCACAATTTCTAATTGACACTGTTCCAATTTGTAGCACATTTGCATGGCAAGTCTAGCAAGAGCAAAGTTGCAGTTATGAGTCTAGAGCAAGAGCTCTGCAAGTCTACAGCATGAAAATTCAGCCACGGTGACCCCTGTGGTGTGATGATGATTGCACATGCACAACATACCTGAACTAGAACTTGCAGTAGACTTACAGAATGTTTACAAAGAAAGTTGATCTGGAATTATGCAGTGCGGACTTGCTGCAATTGTGCAACAAACTTGTGAAGCCTGGCAAGTCTAGAAGTAACTTAACAAATCATTTTCAAACTTGCAGCACAATTGCTTGCTGTCTGGGAGGCTATACCCTCCACCAAGTTTTTATTGCTGTCTGTGCCTTTGGTGGAGATAGGCACTGCAATGTTGCCAAAGCAGGAAGCGAGGGATAATCTACCAATTTGGTCCACTGATAGTAATACAAACTCATAAAATAATCCAACCCTTCTGCAAAAAAAAAAAAATTGTTGGAGTTATACTTCAAGTATTTAAACTGAAACATTGCCAAATAAAAATTCTTATTGTGGATTTCCATACATTGATCACTTAAGCTCAGCATTATTTATTCTGTTATTAAAGATTGCCATGTATTGCTGCCCAGATGTATTTTGTAATGCCACGGCAGATCTTCTTTTTTTATCTAAATTATATATCACTAAGCCATTTGTCTTTGTTGCAGGGAAGGAGAATACTTTTCATTTACTTTTCTTTTTTTTTTTTTGCTTCCTTACACACTGACACATCCATTGCCACCAGCAAAAAATATGTCTGTTCCTGTCGTTTTCAAGCAAGTCACCTTAAAAGTTTGTGGCATATTTTTACCACCCCGTAAGTGTCACAGAATCTCTGCTTTCAGGGAAAAATATCAAAATAGATTAAGGGATGACACAGAAATGTAGGACGCATGATTTGCATAGCACTGTAGGCTGCAAACAACATTAACTTCAAACCAGTCCTTAGAAGCCTGGCCTGATCTTACAGTTTGTTGTAATGATCAGCACATACTGTGCTATGCAAATCAGAGCAAGGTGTACATCATCAGCCTGTGTTCTCCTGAGGTGGTCGTTTACTCTTACCTCAGGTAACCTGGTAATGAGCTTCTCAAGGCCTCAAAAACTCATATATATTCCTGAAAATATGTTATTTAATTATCTCCTGCTATTCATTTCTCCTATTTTTTTCTTTTAAGTCAGAAAAATAAATTAATTGCTGTTGAGGCTAGGCAGAAATAAAAGGTGGCTGAAAATATATTAATTTGCTAGTGTACAGCTCAGTACCTTATTCCTGTTTAGTGCACATTATTACCACATGAGGCCTGCTCAGATCTTTTGCAACATTTTGTAGTTTCTTGTAGTGGTATGGTAATGGTAGGACCACATCTTTCAGTATGTGATCTATGAAAGCTATTTAACATGGCTTTTCCAAATATACATTAGGGCCTAAGACATACAGAATATGTTTTCTAAAAATTACCCACATCATGGTATTTGAAAAGTGTAATAAAGGATCCTTTTTCAGCATGTGGCCTTAATATCCACATTCAAGTTATTGACCAGGGAAGGCTATTCTAGGTCTCCTCTTCTAATCAGTGCTAACAGAAATTTTTCTAGAAAAATCTGCAGAAAATAAAAAATAAAACAAATTGACACTAACAATTTACATTAAAAACAGAGGTTTTAGTTGCACACTTTTGCAAATATATGTGAAGCCGCTATACCTCACCAAGGCTCCTTTGTAAAGTTTGGTCCAATCTCTATAATTTGAGAGTCTCCAATTTGGAACTTATAGAGCAGTGGATAAATTAAGGGCAGGTATGCCTGGAGTGAGCCCATTCCTTCTTAAAGGCACAGGGACACATTTGAAGCCCAGCAAACGCACAGTGGAAGCTGAAGGAAATTTCCCAGCATGCTTACCTGTTGGCCTTGATGGAAGAATGGGCTCCTCTGCTGGTCATCAGGCACCGTATCCTCTGCTACTTTATTAGCCAGCAGATATACTATACATTCAAGTACGGAATGGGCAGCACAAAATATACATAGAAGGGTTGTAGTAAAGCTTCTAAAGAGGGGTGACTGTAAACAACTTACCTGGGAATAAACATAAACTGGCCCTTTCATGTAAGGGGATGCCCGTGGGCTAAAGTAAATGCATCACACTAAGTTTGTCAGCCTGACGTCAATAGTATGTAAACTTCTGGAGGGAATGATAAGGGACTATATCCAAGAGTTTGCTAAAGACGACAACAACAACATCAGCATGGGTTTACAAAAGGGCGTTCTTGTCAAACCAATCTGTTGAGATTCTACGAGGAGGTGAGCTTTGAGCTAGATAGGGGAAGACCAGTGGATGTGGTATACTTGGATTTTGCTAAGACATTTGATACAGTTCCCCGCAAGTGCTTAATTTATAAAATAAGGTCTGTAGGCATCGACCACAAGGTTTGCTCTTGGATACGGAACTGGTTAAAAGGGCGTGTCCAAAGGGTGGTAATAAATAACGCATACTCAGACTGGTCTGGGGTGGTAAGTGGGGTCCCCCAAGGCTCAGTCCTGGGACCAACCTTGTTCAATTTATTCATAAACAGCATTGAGGACGCGATCAGTAGTTCTATATCAGTTTTTGCAGATGACACAAAATTGGGCAGGGCAATAACTTCACAACATGAGGCAGATAACTTACAGAATGACCTGAACAAAATAATAGAGTGGGCAACTAAATGGCAAATGAGGTTTAATGTGGAGAAGTGCAAGGTTTTGCACTTGGGGACTAAAAACATAAAAGCACAATACACTTCGGGGGGGGGGGACCTTTGGGGGAATCAAAAATGGAGAAAGATCTGGGAGTCTTAGTAGAGGATAGACTAGGCAATAGCATGCAATGTCAAGCTGCAGCTGCCAAAGCCGGCAGAATACTAATATTAGCATGCATAAAGAAGGGGATGTTTTCCAGAGATAAAACTATAATCCTACCACTTTACAAAACTCTGGTCCGACCGCATCTGGAGTATTCTGTCCAATTCTGGTCGCCAGTCCTCAGGAGGGATGCGTTGGAGCTGGAGAGAGTCCAGATAAGGGCAACTAAACTAATTAGGAGGACCTTAATTATGAAGAGTGTTTACAATTGCTTGATTTATTCTCCCTGGAGAAGAGATGCCTGAGAGGGGACATGATAGCAATTTACAAACACCTCAACGGTGATCTCCGCATAGAAAATAAAAACTATTCAGTCACAAGGATTGTATGAGGACGCGAGGTCATACAATGTGATTAGAGGAAAAGCGTTTTAACCTCAGGCAACGCAGGGGGTTCTTTACTGTTAGGGCTACAAGACTGTGGAATTCTCTACCATACTAACTAAGAGGTAGTTTCTGCGGGAAGTATGGCTACTTTCAAAAGACTCTTGGACATACATCTCAAGGATCAGAACATTAAGGGGTATGAGAAATGATTACGGCCACACACACCTACACAGGTTGAACTGGATGGACTATAGTCTTTATTCAAACTCAACTACTATGTAACTATATAATGCTGCAGTATGTTCGTAGGCCTGGTGAAGGTGGTTATTGTCTTAAAGGTCATACTTATTGGGGCTTGTTGTCACACACTTTTTTTGTGCAGTATATGCTAAAAATAGAGGGATTTTAAGGGGGGGGAAATCTTCCAGAACTGCCTTTGCATCTGTAAACGGGATACCAAATGCAGGTGTCCAGCAGGGGTGACCAGATCAGTGGGCTACATTTCAAGGAATCAGGAACAGGACCAAGTATAATTAAAAAGAGTTTATTAATATACAGTAACTAACACCCTTTCAACATCAACAAGCCATAAACAATTTAAAAGTGAGAAATACCTGTGAGAGTGTAGAAACCCCAGAACAATATTTTAACTAATAACTGCTAAATATGTACAAAAATGGAGGGAGCTCTAATTTACAGGGCACAATCAGGACTTGGACTGAAAACAAGTGAAACGGAGTAAGATTCAGGGTACTGGAAGCAGGTCACAGGATATAAGGCACAGGGCACAGTATCAGACAATGACACAGATCTCAGGCAGAACACTGAGGCACAGATATTAGTTAAGGGAGGGATTATATACCTTTTCATCAGCCAGTATCAGGTGGAGTCTAATTACTAGGATAAGCTGGCTGCTGGGAGATAACTGCTGGTGGCCCCCGATACTGCGTTTTTCAGCTCTGGGAAAAAAAGTGCCACCAGCAGATGATCCAAGTCCTAACACGAGCCCTGACCATTCCCCCCATATCCCCTTGAGGA
The DNA here is from genome assembly GCF_965119305.1 of Pelophylax lessonae. Lineage (NCBI taxonomy): Eukaryota > Metazoa > Chordata > Amphibia > Anura > Ranidae > Pelophylax > Pelophylax lessonae. The sequence continues at coordinate 143,738,640 of NC_138776.1, forward strand.
GCTCCACTTTGCCTTAAAACCCGAAAGTCTGTGTAAGTGCCAGATAAGTCCAAAAAGGTCTCCTATAACCAATGTCTGGGGACTCTATTCTCGGGCAAGAGTCCTTCAACCTGCAGAATGACGTGCCTCCCAGGTGTGGTCACTTGCTATGTGCCGCACCACCATGGTCTGAAAGTTTACAAAGTATGCCACTGTCAAGGTACAAAAGCTAAATGGGTTAGCCGCAGGTCAGATACACTTGGAACGTACAATTCCCTAATGTAGCAAATGTCCCAATGCTGGGATCCCATAAGCTACTGAAGGCTTTGCACCAGTGCCTGATACAGGTACCCTGATGTCAGAGTGTCCCATTGCCACTGGATCTTCTGCATCTGGGTTGCTAGAAACTGCTCCATGTTTTAACAGTCACGCAGGTCTACCCAAGGCATTGGTTACCTAACACAGGTACCTTAATGCACCTGGGGTTGCAGAGATAATGTCTAAGTCAGGACAAGGCTCAAATGGAACTCTGACCTTCTCCAAAAGACCTCTACCACAGAGGCTGTAATAGCTAGTGTAGCTCTCAAATCCAAAGTGAGTGTCTGGACTACCAGGCCTTGGCGCAACAGAAGAAACTAGCTGCTAAAATAACTCGGAACAGGTGACAATAGGGTTCCTAGACCAAACAACCCTTGCCAGGCATGCAACAAACGTGGAGACACAGTGGTATTAGACCCAACAGCTGTTGAGATCTTAACAGTGGTTAATTAGAAACTAAGAACAACATGGACTTTTTAGGCACCAATAGTAAGATAACAAAGTGTTTTATTATTCATCGCACAAAAAACTAATAAAAAGAATATAACATCACAATTATAAAAATATATAAATAGAAAGAAAATCCTCAGAGATCTTAATCCTGAGACCAAGGACTGGCTGGCTAGCAGACACAAGAGGTAAGCTGAGCAGCGGGCACAAGACCATCAGAGGCAGGCTGAGCAGCAGGCATATGACCATCAGAGGCAGGCTAGGTGCCGGGCATTGGACATCAGAGGCAGGCTGGGCCTCAGACACCACGCCATTAGAGGCAGGCTGGGCGTCGGGTACCAGACCATCAGAGGCAGGTTGGGCATCAGATCATCAAAGGCAGGCAAGGTGTTAGTCACTGAACCATCAGAGACAGGCTGGGCAGCGGGCATGGGCCATTAGGCTGGGCAGCGGGCACTGGACCATCAGGGTGGGCAGCAGAGGATCAACAAAGTCAGCCAGAGGATCAATGGAGTCAAACTGGACAATAAACAGGGGATCAGTGGCATTAGTCTACATAGCAGAAGGCATATCAACAGACAGAAACTGGGTAGCAGGTCACAGATCAGTAGAATCAGATTGAAAGGTCAGAACCCCCTGTGCATAGTGGCTTTGGGAAATGACTGAGAACCCCACTTAGCCAAACGAGTCAGCCTGGACAAGCTTGAACAGATTTAATTGCAGTACAGTAAGGCCAGGGTACTGAGAGTCCTGAATATATATATATATATATATATATATATATATATATATTTAAAAGTCAGAGGCAGGCTGGGCATCGGGCACTGGGCCATCAGTGGTAGACTGGGTGTCGGGCACCAGGCCATCAGATGCAGGCTGGGTGTCGGGCACCGGGCCATCAGAGGCAGGCCGGGCATCAGTCACCAGACCATTAAAGGCAGGTTGGACTTCAGGCACTGAGCCACCAGAGATAGTCAAGGCAAGTGAAATGTAGGGCGACCATAAATGATAATCCACAGTGTTTATGGAAGACAGGGCAGACAAACAGACATTGTGGGAAAACACTCAAGCAGCACTCCATAAGAATGAAGCATTTCTCTGGTTAAGGCAGAACAAAAACAGAAGGCACTTCTAAATGCAGTATAAACAAGACTTTTATTGCCCAAAGGATAATAAAAACACTTACTAGAGATAAAAACTAAATAGGCTCATCAAATGTTGTAGAGATGCCAGCCCGTGCCACTGTTTATTTTAGCAAGTTAGGCCAGATTTCTGGAGAGGCAGGCATGCTGATTGCTCAGCTGTGGGCTGGGTTCATAATAGACCCAGGGTTAGTGCTCAGGGCTCCACCCAGCAGACAGGAGGTCTGTGCATGGGAGTTAGGAGGACTCCCATCCTCTCTAGGCATCAGAGAGACTGCATGGGGATAGCCAGAGTGTGCATGTCTGCAGGAGGCAGATGTAGTCTGCGAGAGAACAGCAAGGAGCTGATCGTGAGTAAGCTTTAAGAGAGCTTGTCTTAAAGGCTTGATGACTGAAGCAGCCATGTGGCAAGAATGTAAACCAGGAGCCTAAAGCATTCTGTAAGTTACAGTAATGGTGTAACCCCTGTGTGGGCAATATCTGTTTTTTGTAAATTTTTCTATTTCTTTAAATAAAAGTGGGCTGCCATGCCCTTAAAAATGCATTTCTGGACTGGCACAACTTCTTGAAAACGCATGCACCACTTGAGTCCAATCACCCCGATCTTTACAATGTCCAGCAGTAAATGTCAAAAAAAGGACATCCCAAAGAAGGTGGCAGCCAACCAGCAATGGGGAGCTGTATGTTTAAATATCCAGGAAGGGCAGCCACGCTGCCAGGACCAGCTTGGAACGCAGGTACCCGGATGTGACGTCAAAAGGGGTAAGACGTGTTTCAGAGCATGCCTGGTGGCATGAAGAAGGAGCCACCACGCATGTTCCAAAATGTGTCCTGCCCTTTTGACATAACATCTGGGTCCCTGCAGTCCACCCTTGTCCTGGCAGCTTAGCTGCCCTTCCTGGATATTTAAACATAAATCTCCCCACTGCTGGTTGGTTTGATGATCTATCCATCAATGCTGCCACCTTCTTTGGGATATCCGTTTGGGACATTTATGCCCCGTACACACGTACCGATTGTTGGCCGTAAAGATTCGGCCGACGACCGATCGGCCGATTGTAGGCTTGTTAGTATGATGCGACAGCCGACAGCGCATTTTCGGCCGAACAGAATCTGTCGTGCAAGCATTAAAATTTTTGTTGGCCAACACCAGAACGGCCGATTGTTCGCCAGTCAGTACAGATTTCGGCCGACAGACAGCAGATTTGCAAGACTGGGCATGCTCAGAAAAGAAAAAAGACAAGGAAAGTTAACCATCACATGACATCACTTCTGCAGTCGGCTGTTGTTGGCCGACAAAATTTGTGTGCAGTCTTTTGCACTTTTCAACAGACAAGACAGCCCTCGGACAAAAGACGGCTTTACTGCTGGACATCTTATGTGATTCGATGAGCCTATATACTTTTTATCTCTAGTAAGTGTTTTTTTTATCCTCTGGGCAATAAAATTCTTGTTTATACTGCACTTAGAAGCACCTTCTGTTTTTGTTCTGCCTTTACCAGAGAATTGCTTCCTTCTTATGGAGTGCTGCTGGGGTGTTTTCCCAGGACATCTGTTTGTCTTCCCTGTCTTCCAAGAGATTGAGCCAGAAGGAGCACAACTGTTCTCTAGTCTACTCCTTAAATATTTGGGTGGCAATATTTCCTTTCCTCTGTCACTAGCAATTAGCAAATGCTGAGGCCAGGAACTTCCCAATTCTCAGATGCAGTTGAATCCTCCGTTAGTAGCTTCAGTGTTATGCAAAGGATACCAAATGCAGGTATCCAGCAGGGATTACCAGACTATTAGGCTACACTTCAAGGAATCAGGAACCCGACCAAGTATGATTACAGTGGTAGTAAAGTCATGTTTGTTAAAATCCACTGACAAGCAGGGTTCTTATAACAGAAGAAACCCTAGTGGTCTTTTCTCCCCCTTGCCTGTCAACCGATAATGTGATCTGAGCCGCACATGCAAATCTCAGATCACATATATGGCCTGCTCCGTATGCTGTATCGGCAATTTGACTCCCGTACACATGCGCGGCCCGGCTATTTAAGTGGCAGAAGATACGAAACCCGGAAAGGAAGACTTGGCGAAGATGAAAGTGCAGGGGAAGCCACAACAGTGCTGCACTGGTAGGCTCTATTTGCAGGTAAGTCTGTCATAATGTGCAGGGGGATCATCTTTTTTTAATTTTAATACATGACTTAACTACCACTTTAAGTGAAGTTTATTATAAATAACACCCATCCAACACCAACAAACCATAAACAATATAAAGGTAAGAAATAACCATGACAGCAGAGAAAACCCAGAATAACAACCCAACAACTGCTAAGTACAAAGATGGAAGGGAGCTCACATGAACAGGGCAGGATGAGGACTGGGACTAGGAATAAGGGGAGCAGAGCAGGATACAGGGTACTGGAAGCAGGTTACAAGATAGAGGGCACAGGATCCGACAGTGATACACCTCACAGGCAGAAGACTGAGGCACAGATATTATTTAACCACTTCAGCTGTGAAAGATTTTACCCCCTTTATGACCAGCCCTACTTTAACTGGAGATTGTGCTATCATGCAACGCTGTTCTAAAACAACGTTTATATAATTTTATTTTTCACACAAATAGAGCTTTCTTTTGGTGGTATTTGATCAGCACTGGGTTTTTTATTTTTTTGAGAAATAAATGAAAAAACTGACAATTTTGAAAAATAAATATTTTTTACTTTCTGCTTAAACCTTTCCAATAAAAAAAAATTAAATTTCTTCATAAATTTTGGCCACAATGTATTTTGCTACATGTTTTTAATAAAAAAAAAAAAAAATTCCAATATTGATTGGTTTGCGTGAAAGGTATAGCACCTACAAACTATGGTGTTTATATACAGAAGTTTTTATTTTTTTCATACTACTAATTGCGGAAATCAATGACTTATAATGGGACTGTGATATTGCGGCGGACAATCTGACACTAACTGAAGCTGGGGGGGAACTGACTGCCACTGACATCACCAGTGACATTAATACAGTGATCAGTGCTAATACTATACACTATCACTGTACTAATGACACTAGCTGGAAAGAGGTTTACACCTAGGGAGATAAAGGTATTCAATCTGTGCCTAACTATGTGTAACGTGTGTACAGTGTGCTGCTTTTACTAACTAATTTTTCAGTTTCTCATCCCTGCTTTGCCAGTGTCTTAGGTAAGACAAGATACAAAGTTATCCTGTATTCCTGACCGTTACTGTTAATTACTGGGGCTTGTTTGGAATGTATTCTCTTCATAGTGCAAACTTTTAAAATTGGAACTATAACACAACCAAATAAAGCTTAGGCTCAGGTCGATGACCAGGTGTTGCATTACATCACGGGCCACATCACTGCCGCTTCTGCCTAAAGCCTTTATAAGGTATTCAGGGGCCCCCTCATGCTCTTTAAATACAAGGACCTCGCTGCAGGACAGTCTACACTCAGGTGGCTGCATTCTCCCTCCAGACCAACCTACCCTATATTCCACACTTAACTTCGCCAGTACCCCACATGGAATACCCTCATCTGTAGTTACTAGGCATAAGGGAACTACAGCAAAACCTCAGGTGAATATTCACTCTGCTGAAATCACGCACAACACTCAACCTCACAATGACGATGCTTCCAGTGAATCAGAGAAGGACCCTATTTTAACACAGGTCTCTGCATCCAGTTATAGTTCTGTCTCAGGCACATAAGTGGGCTACCTGACAAAAGCAAATTTTCTGCAATTCTGTCACAACTTCTTGAACAACTAACAACTTTAATATAGCCATTACTGTCTAGGACCCCCCCCCCCCCCCAAAAAAAAAAAAAAAAACAGGCTCCTTTTCCAGCCTCATCTGTCTCTGCCTGTATTGGATCTCGATATGCTTGGCCTCGAACAGACACATATGGAAGGTAATGAAAAGGACACAGAGGTAGTTTCAGGCAGTGGTAGAGGGAGTTTCATGCAATATGCTTGTAATGGAGAACATACATCTGCTGTGCGCAAAAGCCTCAGCTTTGCCACACCCAATTCTCCATCTCGCTATGCCCCTATGTGTACAGATAAGTATGACAGAGATCTGCCAAATGTAAAAAGACATTCCCTGTTCAAAAATAAAGCGGCCAGTATATAATGAGTGGGCCTTCCCGACAGTGGCATGGCTACTAGGGGACAATTGCCCTCCTAGGTTATTCCCCCCCCCCCGTGTGCCCCATTGGTAATTTAGGCTGCCGGGCAGTGGCAGAACTACCGGGGTCACAGCAAGCAGGCTCTGGCATTCCACCGGCAGCTCTGCCCTGCCTAATCCACTCCTTTCCTCTTCTCTGCCAGATGCAGGGCAGAGAGAGTAAGATGGCCTTCTTTGGAGACACACCCTCTCCCTTCAGCCCTCAAGGCTCCCTACGCCAAAAAAAATCCAGCAGCATACAAAGATTAATCGCAGCTGAATTGGAGGGAGTGTGTGATGAGGGGAGGGTCCAATTTATACCAGGGGGAGGGCCCAGGGCCAGCAGAAAGCACAGGAGAAGCACGAGTGGCACTGGCACAGCACGGATGATGATCATTACTGTGGAAGGTAGGGCAAGCAGGATCAATGCTGCTTTTAGCTTTATGATGTCTGAGTCTGATTGGCTGTTTATATTATTGTACTGGCCCTGCCCTCTAGAGACACATGATCTGTTTGCAATCTCGGATCATCTCTTGTGCCATGTCCACAGTCTCTGACCGTCTCTTTTGCCATGTCAGCAGTCTCTGACCACCCCTTGTGCCATGTCCGCAGTCTTTGATCATCTCTCTTGCCATGTCTGCAGTGTCTGATCATCTCTCATGCCATGTCTGCAGTCTCTGACCATCTTTTGTGCCATGTCCACAGTCTCTGACCTTCTCTTGTGCAATGTCCGCAGTCTCTGACTTTCTCTTGTGCCATGTCTGCAGTCTCTTATCATCTCTTGTGCCATGTCCGCAGTCTCTGACCATCTCTTGTGCCATGTCCACAGTCTCTGATTATCTCTTGTGTGGAAAAATCTTGAAAGCTTGTCTTTTAAGTGTTAGTTTAGTACAATAAAAAGGTATCATTGCATACCACATTACTCTTTTATTTTGTAATCCTATTTGTGTATACAAGTAGTTCTGTGGTATATTATGTGCCCCCCCCCCCATATATTGTTCCTAGAGTCGCCACTGCTAGGGTTGAGTGGACACCTAGATGTCCGTGTTCGACGGGTTCGGCCAAACTTTAAAAAAAAGTCCGGGTCCGTGTCCCGGACTTTTACCAAACTTTTCCCGGACACCGAACCCCATTGAAGTCAATGGGGACCCGAACTTTAAGGCACTAAAATGGCTCTAAAACACCAAAGGAAAGGGCTAGAGTGCTACAAATGGCAGCAAAATGTAATTAAGAGCATGGCAAGTGCTCTGCAAACAAATGTGGATAGGGAAATAACTTAAAACAACAAAAAAAAACAGAAAAATAAAACAATGTTCTTCTTCATCTCTGAAGGACGAGGCCCATATGGAGTAGTAGGGAGGTTGAGGTGGTGGTGGATGTGGCCGTGACATAGGCATGCGCACAGGGTGTGCCGGGTGTGCCTGGGCACACCCTAATCACCTAGGGCACATAGCATTGCCAGTGAGGAGATGGGAAAGATCTCCCTCGGACCTGCTCTGCTCTATTTCTCTTTGCCTACAGGTACATGGCCCCGATACATTACTCTCCCTGCTGGCAAACACATGCATGTGTATTTCAACTTTGGGGTGCACACCTTAATGCAATAGGCTGCGCACACCTATGGGTGGTGTAGGTGGAAGCGGCGGTGGAGGAGGACCAGGGCCGGATTAAGAGCATCATGGGCTTGGTGCTGAGGATTTTGAAGGGCCTTAAGGGCCGTGCCTTGCCATGCACCCAGAGGAGGAAGGGTGCAGCCATGCATGCCTAATTCAACATGGGATGCTGTCTCTGAAGCCCATAAACACATCCATGCATCGGCAACTGTCCCTCCTTGTCCGGCCTTCGCGTGGGGAGGTTCTGAGGGTGCTGCCTGGGGAAGCGAGCATAGAAGCCAGACTTCTGTGTTTACAAGTGACAGAAGAGTGGTAACAGTGAATATGGCCAACCCGGGGCCTATATAAAAGGTAGGGGCCTGGAGCTGCAGCTCCAATAGCCCCTACGTTAATCTGGCCCTGAGGAGGAGGACGAGGTAGCCAACACTGCTTCTTTTCACAAATTTTAAATGAGGGTACACCCCAAAAGAGTGAGAAAGAGCAAAAATGGAACAATGGGTGGGTAAGGTCGGTATCCATTGCTATTCTGCACAAGGTACGGAAAAGTCCCGTGGGATCCATGCCTGGTTCATTTTAATGAACGTGAGCTTGTCCACATTGTCTCTGGACAGGCGGCTGCGCTTGTCTGTTATAACGCCCCCAGCCATGCTAAATACCCGTTCAGATAATACACTGGCTGCAGGGCACGCCAGCACCTCCAAGGCGTAAAGGACAAGCTCAGGCCATGTGCCCAATTTGGAGACCCAGAAGTTGAAGGGGGCAGACCCCTCATTCACTACATGTAGGCGTGTGCACACATACTGCTCCACCATGTTGGTAAAATGCTGCCTCCTGCTAAGACGTTCCATCTGAGCTGCTGGTGCTGCTGTTTGTTGTGGCGTGCTGACAAAGCTTTTCCACATTTCGACCATGCTAACCCTGCCTTCTGAGGTGATGGCGGTGCCCTGTTGTGTTGGCGACCTCCTCCTCCTCCTCCTCCTCTGCCTTGTGCTTCCACTGCGGCCCTGCTGTCAGATGGGAATACCAGCAGCATGGCGTCTACCAGCGTGCGCTTGTACTCGCGCATCTTGCGATCGCGCTCCAGTGAGTGAATTAAGGACGGTACGTTGTCCTTGTAACGGGGATCCAGCAGCGTGGCCACCCAGTAATCAGCACAAGTTAGAATGTGGGCAACTCAGCGGTCGTTGTGGAGACACTGCAGCATGTAATCGCTCATGTGTGCCAGGCTGCCCAGAGGCAACGAAAGGCTGTCCTCTGTGGGAGGTGTATCGTCCGTGTCCTCTGTATCCCCCCAGCCACGCACCAGTGATGGCCATGAGCTGGCCTGGGTGCCACCCTGCTGTGAACATGGTTCCATCTCCTCCTCCAGCTCCTCCTCATCCTCCTCATCCTCCAGAACTGTGCCCCTGCTGGACAATTGTGTCCCTGGCGTTTGTGTGTGCAGGAACCCACCCTCGGAGCCCCTTGCGAATGACTGCCCTGAAAGCCTTGGAAATGTTACCTCTTCATCCTCCTCCTCATCCTGTGCCACATCCTCTTCCATCATCGCCCGAATTGTTTTTTCAAGGAGGCATAGAAGTGGGATAGTTAAGCTGAGAACGGCGTCATTGCCACTGGCCATGTTGGTGGAGTACTCAAAACAGCGCAACAAGGCACACAGGTCTCGCATGGAGGCCCAGTTATTGGTGGTGAAGTGGTGCTGTTCCGCAGAGCGACTCACGCATGCGTGCTGCAGCTGAAACTCCACTATGGCCTGCTGCTGCTCGCACAGTCTTTCCAGCATGTGCAAGGTGGAGTTCCACCTTGTGGGCACGTCACATATGAGGCGGTGAGCGGGAAGGCCGAAGTTACGCTGCAGCGCTGCCAGGCGAGCAGCAGCAGGGTGAGAACGCCGAAAGTGCGCACAAACGGCCCGCACTTTCTGCAGCAGCTCTGACATATCGGGGTCGTTTTTAAGGAACCTCTGCACCACCAAATTCAGCACATGCGCCAGGCAAGGGATGTGCGTCAAACCGGCTAGGCCCAGAGCTGCTATGAGATTTCTCCCGTTATCGCACACCACCAGGCCGGGCTTGAGGCTCGCTGGCAGCAACCACTCATTTGTCTGCTGTTCCATGCTCCTCCACAACTCCTGCGCGGTGTGTGGTTTGTCCCCCAAACAGGCAAGTTGTAAAACTGCCTGCTGTCGTTTACCCCTGGCCGTGCTGAAGTTGGTGGTGAAGGTGTTACGCTGTCCGGATTAGGAGGCGGTAAAGGATGAGGAAGCGGAGTAGGAGGAGTTAGGAACAGGAGGCAAACTGAAGCGCCCTGCAATCCTCGGTGGTGGAAGGACATGCTCCAAATTGCTATCCGCCTCAGGCCCATCCGCCACTGCATTTACCCAGTGTGCCGTTAGGGAGATATAACGCCCCTGACCGTGCTTACTGGTCCAGGTATCGGTAGTTAGGTGGACCTTGGCACAGATGGCGTTGCGCAGTGCACACCTGATTTTTTCCCCCACTTGGTTGTGCAGGGAAGGGATGGCTTGCCTGGAAAAGTAGTGGCGGCTGGGCACGACGTACTGTGGGACAGCCACCGACATAAGGTTTTTAAAACTGTGCGTCTCCACCAGACGGAATGACAGCATTTCAAAGGCCAATAATTTTGAAATGCTGGCATTCAGGGCCAGGGATCGCGGGTGGGTAGGGGGGTACTTCCTCTTCCTCTCAAGTGTTTGGGAGATGGAAAGCTGAACGCTTCCACGGGACATTGTGGAGATGGTTGTTGGTGACCCAGGTGGTGGTGTTGCTGACAGATCGTCTGTTTGCGGGGTGGCAGGTGCCGGTATCACTACAGATGTGGCTGGAGCGGCCGAGACTGCAGCAGAAGAGGAAGCAGGATGAGCCAGAGACGTTTCTTGGTTTTAAAGGTGTGTACTCCACTGCAGCTCGTGCTTTGCACTTAGATGCCTGATCATGCAGGTTGTGCTCAGGTTGAGAAGGTTTATGCCTCGCTTCAAGCTCTGATTGCACAGGGTGCAAACCACTCGTGTCCTGTCATCAGCACATTTTCTAAAGAACTTCCACGCTAGAGAACTCCTTTGAGCTGACTTTGGTGCGCTCGTTCCCTTGCTGCGTTGGGCAGTAGCGGGCGTAGTGTCTAGGGCACGGCCGCCCCGCTTCTGCACCCTGCTCCCTCTTCTGCTGTGCTGGTGGCTCTGTGCGACCACCGCCTCTTCCTCCAAACTACTCAGGTCACCTGCATGACGTTCATTCCATGTGGGGTCGAGGACCTCATCGTCCTCCACATCATCTTCCACCCAGTCTTCACCCCTGCCCTCCTTGTCGGTCTCCACAATGCTGAACGCCGCAGCAGTTGGCACCTGCGTTTCGTCATCATCGGAGACGTGCTGCGATGATCCTTGCATGTACTCATCTTGAGAAATAAGTGGTTGGGCATCGCTGCACTCAATCTCTTCCACTTCTGGGGCAGGGCTAGGTGGATGGCCCTGGGAAACCCTGCTGACAGAGTCATCAAAAAGAAGAAGAGACTGCTGTATGGCTTGGGGCTCAGACTGCTTGCCTGATTTGCAAGGGGGTGAGGTGAAAGACGGTTGGACATCGGCTGCAGGTGCCAACTGTGACCTTTCTGCAGTAGACTGGGTGGGAGACAATGTGAAGGAACTGGAGGCACTGTCAGCAGCAAACCAATCTACTATCGCCTCCACTTGTTCTGGCCTCATCACTTCTAGGGGCGTATGATGCCCTACCAAATACTGATGCAGGTTCTGTCGCCTACTCACACTTGAGGAAGGTGTTTCACTTGTGCGTGTAGCTGGCACAGATCGACCACGTCCTCTCCTTGCAACAGGAGCTCTACCAGCAGCACCACGACCCAGGCCACGGCCCTTATTTGACGGTCTCCTCATATTTCTGTAATTTAAGATCTTGCCCTAGAAAGGTTTTTATTGAATAGCGGAATAGGAAATATGATCCAAAAAAGTGTATGTATCTCGCACGTACAAAACCACACTAGGCCCCAATTACTATTGTTTCTACCCCTAAAAGGATGGATGAGGAGTAGGAGGAATATGGAACAGACAGCACCCTCAAATCTTCAGAAGTATGAGATGAACCTCAAAAACTTGGAAAGGTGGATCTCACACGTACCGACACAGACTATCCCGCAATTCAATTGATCCTCAAAGGTTTTTATTGAATAGCGGAATAGGAAATATGATCAAAAAAAGTGTATGTATCTCGCACGTACACCACCACACTAGGCCCCAATTACTATTGTTTGTACCCCTAAAAGGATGGTTGAGCAGTAGGAGGAGGAGTATGGAACAGGCAGCACCCTCAAATCTTCAGAAGTATGAGATGAACCCCAAAAACTTGGAAAGGTGGATCTCACACGTACCGACACAGACTATCACGCAATTTAATTGATCCCCAAAGGTTTTAATTGAATAGCGGAATAGAAAATATGATCAAAAAGAAAGTGTATGTATCTCACACGTACACCACCACACTAGGCCCCAATTACTATTGTTTGTACCCCTAAAAGGATGGTTGAGCAGTAGGAGGAGGAGTATGGAACAGGCAGCACCCTCAAATCTTCAGAAGTATGAGATGAACCCCAAAAACTTGGAAAGGTGGATCTCACACGTACCAACACAGACTATCACGCAATTTAATTGATCCCCAAAGGTTTTAATTGAATAGCGGAATAGAAAATATGATCAAAAAGAAAGTGTATGTATCTCACACGTACACCACCACACTAGGCCCCAATTACTATTGTTTGTACCCCTAAAAGGATGGTTGAGCAGTAGGAGGAGGAGTATGGAACAGGCAGCACCCTCAAATCTTCAGAAGTATGAGATGAACCCCAAAAACTTGGAAAGGTGGATCTCACACGTACCGACACAGACTATCACGCAATTTAATTGATCCCCAAAGGTTTTAATTGAATAGCGGAATAGAAAATATGATCAAAAAGAAAGTGTATGTATCTCACACGTACACCACCACACTAGGCCCCAATTACTATTGTTTGTACCCCTAAAAGGATGGTTGAGCAGTAGGAGGAGGAGTATGGAACAGGCAGCACCCTCAAATCTTCAGAAGTATGAGATGAACCCCAAAAACTTGGAAAGGTGGATCTCACACGTACCGACACAGACTATCACGCAATTTAATTGATCCCCAAAGGTTTTAATTGAATAGCGGAATAGAAAATATGATCAAAAAGAAAGTGTATGTATCTCACACGTACACCACCACACTAGGCCCCAATTACTATTGTTTGTACCCCTAAAAGGATGGTTGAGGAGTAGGAGGAGGAGTATGGAACAGGCAGCACCCTCAAATCTTCAGAAGTATGAGATGAACCCCAAAAACTTGGAAAGGTGGATCTCACACGTACCGACACAGACTATCACGCAATTTAATTGATCCCCAAAGGTTTTAATTGAATAGTGGAATAGAAAATATGATCAAAAAGAAAGTGTATGTATCTCACACGTACACCACCACACTAGGCCCCAATTACTATTGTTTGTACCCCTAAAAGGATGGTTGAGCAGTAGGAGGAGGAGTATGGAACAGGCAGCACCCTCAAATCTTCAGAAGTATGAGATGAACCCCAAAAACTTGAAAAGGTGGATCTCACACGTACCGACACAGACTATCACGCAATTTAATTGATCCCCAAAGGATTTAATTGAATAGCGGAATAGAAAATATGATCAAAAAGAAAGTGTATGTATCTCACACGTACACCACCACACTAGGCCCCAATTACTATTGTTTGTACCCCTAAAAGGATGGTTGAGCAGTAGGAGGAGGAGTATGGAACAGGCAGGACCCTCAAATCTTCAGAAGTATGAGATGAACCCCAAAAACTTGGAAAGGTGGATCTCACACGTACCGACACAGACTATCACGCAATTTAATTGATCCCCAAAGGTTTTAATTGAATAGCGGAATAGAAAATATGATCAAAAAGAAAGTGTATGTATCTCACACGTACACCACCACACTAGGCCCCAATTACTATTGTTTGTACCCCTAAAAGGATGGTTGAGCAGTAGGAGGAGGAGTATGGAACAGGCAGCACCCTCAAATCTTCAGAAGTATGAGATGAACCCCAAAAACTTGGAAAGGTGGATCTCACACGTACCGACACAGACTATCACGCAATTTAATTGATCCCCAAAGGTTTTAATTGAATAGCGGAATAGAAAATATGATCAAAAAGAAAGTGTATGTATCTCACACGTACACCACCACACTAGGCCCCAATTACTATTGTTTGTACCCCTAAAAGGATGGTTGAGGAGTAGGAGGAGGAGTATGGAACAGGCAGCACCCTCAAATCTTCAGAAGTATGAGATGAACCCCAAAAACTTGGAAAGGTGGATCTCACACGTACCGACACAGACTATCACGCAATTTAATTGATCCCCAAAGGTTTTAATTGAATAGCGGAATAGAAAATATGATCAAAAAGAAAGTGTATGTATCTCACACGTACACCACCACACTAGGCCCCAATTACTATTGTTTGTACCCCTAAAAGGATGGTTGAGCAGTAGGAGGAGGAGTATGGAACAGGCAGCACCCTCAAATCTTCAGAAGTATGAGATGAACCCCAAAAACTTGGAAAGGTGGATCTCACACGTACCGACACAGACTATCACGCAATTTAATTGATCCCCAAAGGATTTAATTGAATAGCGGAATAGAAAATATGATCAAAAAGAAAGTGTATGTATCTCACACGTACACCACCACACTAGGCCCCAATTACTATTGTTTGTACCCCTAAAAGGATGGTTGAGCAGTAGGAGGAGGAGTATGGAACAGGCAGCACCCTCAAATCTTCAGAAGTATGAGATTGTGTTCACTGTACCCCACAAAGATTGTGTTCACTGCACCTCAAAAAGGATTTTGTTCACTGCACCCCACAAAGATTGTGTTCACTGCACCCTAAAAGGATTTTGTTCACTGCACCCCAAAAAGATTGTGTTCACTGTACCCCCCAAAGATTGTGTTCACTGCACCCCACAAAGATTCTGTTCCCTGTACCCCACAAAGATTGTGTTCACTGCACCCCACAAAGGATTTTGTTCACTGCACCCCAAAAAGATTGTGTTCACTGCACTCCAAAAAGGATGTTGTTCACTGCACCCCAAAAAGATTGTGTTCACTGCACCCCACAAAGATTGTGTTCACTGCACCCCACAAAGGATTTTGTTCACTGCACCCCAAAAAGATTGTGTTCACTGTACCCCCCAAAGATTGTGTTCACTGCACCCCACAAAGGATTTTGTTCACTGCACCCCAAAAAGATTGTGTTCACTGTACCCCCCAAAGATTGTGTTCACTGCACCCCACAAAGATTCTGTTCACTGTACCCCACAAAGATTGTGTTCACTGCACCCACAAAGGATTTTGTTCACTGCACTCCAAAAAGATTGTGTTCACTGCACCCCAAAAAGGATGTTGTTCACTGCACCCCAAAAAGGATTTTGTTCACTGCACCCCAAAAAGATTGTGTTCACTGCACCCCACAAAGATAGTGTTCACTGCACCCCACAAAGGATTTTGTTCACTGCACCCCAAAAAGATTGTGTTCACTGTACCCCCCAAAGATTGTGTTCACTGCACCCCACAAAGGATTTTGTTCACTGCACCCCAAAAAGATTGTGTTCACTGTACCCCCCAAAGATTGTGTTCACTGCACCCCACAAAGATTCTGTTCACTGTACCCCACAAAGATTGTGTTCACTGCACCCCACAAAGGATTTTGTTCACTGCACCCCAAAAAGATTGTGTTCACTGCACCCCAAAAAGGATGTTGTTCACTGCACCCCAAAAAGGATTTTGTTCACTGCACCCCAAAAAGATTGTGTTCACTGCACCCCACAAAGATTGTGTTCACTGCACCCCACAAAGGATTTTGTTCACTGCACCCCAAAAAGATTGTGTTCACTGTACCCCCCAAAGATTGTGTTCACTGCACCCCAAAAAGGATTTTGTTCACTGCACCCCAAAAAGATTGTGTTCACTGTACCCCCCAAAGATTGTGTTCACTGCACCCCACAAAGATTCTGTTCACTGTACCCCACAAAGATTGTGTTCACTGCACCCCACAAAGGATTTTGTTCACTGCACCCCAAAAAGGATGTTGTTCACTGCACCCCAAAAATGATTTTGTTCACTGCACCCCAAAAAGGATTTTGTTCACTGCACCCCAAAAAGATTGTGTTCACTGCACCCCACAAAGATAGTGTTCACTGCACCCCACAAAGGATTTTGTTCACTGCACCCCAAAAAGATTGTGTTCACTGTACCCCCCAAAGATTGTGTTCACTGCACCCCACAAAGGATTTTGTTCACTGCACCCCAAAAAGATTGTGTTCACTGTACCCCCCAAAGATTGTGTTCACTGCACCCCACAAAGATTCTGTTCACTGTACCCCACAAAGATTGTGTTCACTGCACCCCACAAAGGATTTTGTTCACTGCACCCCAAAAAGATTGTGTTCACTGCACCCCAAAAAGTATGTTGTTCACTGCACCCCAAAAAGGATTTTGTTCACTGCACCCCAAAAAGATTGTGTTCACTGCACCCCACAAAGGATTTTGTTCACTGCACCCCAAAAAGATTGTGTTCACTGTACCCCCCAAAGATTGTGTTCACTGCACCCCAAAAAGGATTTTGTTCACTGCACCCCAAAAAGATTATGTTCACTGTACCCCCCAAAGATTGTGTTCACTGCACCCCACAAAGATTCTGTTCACTGTACCCCACAAAGATTGTGTTCACTGCACCCCACAAAGGATTTTGTTCACTGCACCCCAAAAAGATTGTGTTCACTGCACCCCAAAAAGGATGTTGTTCACTGCACCCCAAAAAGGATTTTGTTCACTGCACCCCAAAAAGATTGTGTTCACTGCACCCCACAAAGATTGTGTTCACTGCACCCCACAAAGGATTTTGTTCACTGCACCCCAAAAAGATTGTGTTCACTGCACCCCAAAAAAGGATTTTGTTCACTGCACCCCAAAAAGTATGTTGTTCACTGCACCCCAAAAAGGATTTTGTTCACTCCCCCCCAAAAAGATTGTGCTCACTGCACCCCACAAAGATTGTGTTCACTGCACCCCAAAAAGGATTTTGTTCACTGCACCCCAAAAAGATTGTGTTCACTGTACCCCCCAAAGATTGTGTTCACTGCACCCCACAAAGATTCTGTTCACTGTACCCCACAAAGATTGTGTTCACTGCACCCCACAAAGGATTTTGTTCACTGCACCCCAAAAAGATTGTGTTCACTGCACCCCAAAAAGGATGTTGTTCACTGCACCCCAAAAAGGATTTTGTTCACTGCACCCCAAAAAGATTGTGTTCACTGCACCCCACAAAGATAGTGTTCACTGCACCCCACAAAGGATTTTGTTCACTGCACCCCAAAAAAATTGTGTTCACTGTACCCCCCAAAGATTGTGTTCACTGCACCCCACAAAGGATTTTGTTCACTGCACCCCAAAAAGATTGTGTTCACTGTACCCCCAAAGATTGTGTTCACTGCACCCCACAAAGATTCTGTTCACTGTACCCCACAAAGATTGTGTTCACTGCACCCCAAAAAGATTGTGTTCACTGCACCCCAAAAAGGATGTTGTTCACTGCACCCCAAAAAGGATTTTGTTCACTGCACCCCAAAAAGATTGTGTTCACTGCACCCCACAAAGATTGTGTTCACTGCACCCCAAAAAGGATTTTGTTCACTGCACCCCAAAAAGATTGTGTTCACTGCACCCCAAAAAGATTGTGTTCACTGTACCCCCAAAGATTGTGTTCACTGCACCCCACAAAGATTCTGTTCACTGTACCCCACAAAGATTGTGTTCACTGCACCCCACAAAGGATTTTGTTCACTGCACCCCAAAAAGATTGTGTTCACTGCACCCCAAAAAGGATTTTGTTCACTGCACCCCAAAAAGGATGTTGTTCACTGCACCCCAAAAAGGATTTTGTTCACTGCACCCCAAAAAGGATTTTGTTCACTGCACCCCAAAAAGATTGTGTTCACTGCACCCCACAAAGATAGTGTTCACTGCACCCCACAAAGGATTTTGTTCACTGCACCCCAAAAAGATTGTGTTCACTGTACCCCCCAAAGATTGTGTTCACTGCACCCCACAAAGGATTTTGTTCACTCCCCCCCAAAAAGATTGTGTTCACTGCACCCCCAAAGATTGTGTTCACTGCACCCCACAAAGATTGTGTTCACTGCACCCCAAAAAGGATGTTGTTCACTGCACCCCAAAAAGGATTTTGTTCACTGCACCCCAAAAAGATTGTGTTCACTGCACCCCACAAAGATAGTGTTCACTGCACCCCACAAAGGATTTTGTTCACTGCACCCCAAAAAGATTGTGTTCACTGTACCCCCCAAAGATTGTGTTCACTGCACCCCACAAAGGATTTTGTTCACTGCACCCCAAAAAGATTGTGTTCACTGTACCCCCCAAAGATTGTGTTCACTGCACCCCACAAAGATTCTGTTCACTGTACCCCACAAAGATTGTGTTCACTGCACCCCACAAAGGATTTTGTTCACTGCACCCCAAAAAGATTGTGTTCACTGCACCCCAAAAAGGATGTTGTTCACTGCACCCCAAAAAGGATTTTGTTCACTGCACCCCAAAAAGATTGTGTTCACTGCACCCCACAAAGATTGTGTTCACTGCACCCCACAAAGGATTTTGTTCACTGCACCCCAAAAAGATTGTGTTCACTGTACCCCCCAAAGATTGTGTTCACTGCACCCCACAAAGATTCTGTTCACTGTACCCCACAAAGATTGTGTTCACTGCACCCCACAAAGGATTTTGTTCACTGTACCCCCCAAAGATTGTGTTCACTGCACCCCAAAAAGGATTTTGTTCACTGCACCCCAAAAAGATTGTGTTCACTGTACCCCCCAAAGATTGTGTTCACTGCACCCCACAAAGATTCTGTTCACTGTACCCCACAAAGATTGTGTTCACTGCACCCCACAAAGGATTTTGTTCACTGCACCCCAAAAAGGATGTTGTTCACTGCACCCCAAAAATGATTTTGTTCACTGCACCCCAAAAAGGATTTTGTTCACTGCACCCCAAAAAGATTGTGTTCACTGCACCCCACAAAGATAGTGTTCACTGCACCCCACAAAGGATTTTGTTCACTGCACCCCAAAAAGATTGTGTTCACTGTACCCCCCAAAGATTGTGTTCACTGCACCCCACAAAGGATTTTGTTCACTGCACCCCAAAAAGATTGTGTTCACTGTACCCCCCAAAGATTGTGTTCACTGCACCCCACAAAGATTCTGTTCACTGTACCCCACAAAGATTGTGTTCACTGCACCCCACAAAGGATTTTGTTCACTGCACCCCAAAAAGATTGTGTTCACTGCACCCCAAAAAGTATGTTGTTCACTGCACCCCAAAAAGGATTTTGTTCACTGCACCCCAAAAAGATTGTGTTCACTGCACCCCACAAAGGATTTTGTTCACTGCACCCCAAAAAGATTGTGTTCACTGTACCCCCCAAAGATTGTGTTCACTGCACCCCAAAAAGGATTTTGTTCACTGCACCCCAAAAAGATTATGTTCACTGTACCCCCCAAAGATTGTGTTCACTGCACCCCACAAAGATTCTGTTCACTGTACCCCACAAAGATTGTGTTCACTGCACCCCACAAAGGATTTTGTTCACTGCACCCCAAAAAGATTGTGTTCACTGCACCCCAAAAAGGATGTTGTTCACTGCACCCCAAAAAGGATTTTGTTCACTGCACCCCACAAAGATTGTGTTCACTGCACCCCACAAAGGATTTTGTTCACTGCACCCCAAAAAGATTGTGTTCACTGCACCCCAAAAAAGGATTTTGTTCACTGCACCCCAAAAAGTATGTTGTTCACTGCACCCCAAAAAGGATTTTGTTCACTCCCCCCCAAAAAGATTGTGCTCACTGCACCCCACAAAGATTGTGTTCACTGCACCCCAAAAAGGATTTTGTTCACTGCACCCCAAAAAGATTGTGTTCACTGTACCCCCCAAAGATTGTGTTCACTGCACCCCACAAAGATTCTGTTCACTGTACCCCACAAAGATTGTGTTCACTGCACCCCACAAAGGATTTTGTTCACTGCACCCCAAAAAGATTGTGTTCACTGCACCCCAAAAAGGATGTTGTTCACTGCACCCCAAAAAGGATTTTGTTCACTGCACCCCAAAAAGATTGTGTTCACTGCACCCCACAAAGATAGTGTTCACTGCACCCCACAAAGGATTTTGTTCACTGCACCCCAAAAAAATTGTGTTCACTGTACCCCCCAAAGATTGTGTTCACTGCACCCCACAAAGGATTTTGTTCACTGCACCCCAAAAAGATTGTGTTCACTGTACCCCCAAAGATTGTGTTCACTGCACCCCACAAAGATTCTGTTCACTGTACCCCACAAAGATTGTGTTCACTGCACCCCAAAAAGATTGTGTTCACTGCACCCCAAAAAGGATGTTGTTCACTGCACCCCAAAAAGGATTTTGTTCACTGCACCCCAAAAAGATTGTGTTCACTGCACCCCACAAAGATTGTGTTCACTGCACCCCACAAAGGATTTTGTTCACTGCACCCCAAAAAGATTGTGTTCACTGCACCCCAAAAAGGATTTTGTTCACTGCACCCCAAAAAGGATGTTGTTCACTGCACCCCAAAAAGGATTTTGTTCACTGCACCCCAAAAAGGATTTTGTTCACTGCACCCCAAAAAGATTGTGTTCACTGTACCCCCCAAAGATTGTGTTCACTGCACCCCACAAAGGATTTTGTTCACTCCCCCCCAAAAAGATTGTGTTCACTGTACCCCCAAAGATTGTGTTCACTGCACCCCACAAAGATTCTGTTCACTGTACCCCACAAAGATTGTGTTCACTGCACCCCACAAAGGATTTTGTTCACTGCACCCCAAAAAGATTGTGTTCACTGCACCCCAAAAAGGATGTTGTTCACTGCACCCCAAAAAGGATTTTGTTCACTGCACCCCAAAAAGGATTTTGTTCACTGCACCCCAAAAAGATTGTGTTCACTGCACCCCACAAAGGATTTTGTTCACTGCACCCCAAAAAGATTGTGTTCACTGTACCCCCCAAAGATTGTTTTCACTGCACCCCAAAAAGGATTTTGTTCACTGCACCCCAAAAAGATTGTGTTCACTGTACCCCCCAAAGATTGTGTTCACTGCACCCCACAAAGATTCTGTTCACTGTACCCCACAAAGATTGTGTTCACTGCACCCCACAAAGGATTTTGTTCACTGCATCCCAAAAAGATTGTGTTCACTGCACCCCAAAAAGGATTTTGTTCACTGCACCCAAAAAAGGATGTTGTTCACTGCACCCCAAAATGGATTTTGTTCACTGCACCCCAAAAAGATTGTGTTCACTGCACCCCACAAAGATTGTGTTCACTGCACCCCACAAAGGATTTTGTTCACTGCACCCCAAAAAGACTGTGTTCACTGCACCCCAAAAAGGATTTTGCTCACTGCACCCCAAAAAGGATGTTGTTCACTGCACCCCAAAAAGGATTTTGTTCACTCCCCCCCAAAAAGATTGTGTTCACTGCACCCCACAAAGATTGTGTTCACTGCACCCCAAAAAGGATTTTGTTCACTGCACCCCAAAAAGATTGTGTTCACTGTACCCCCCAAAGATTGTGTTCACTGCACCCCACAAAGATTCTGTTCACTGTACCCCACAAAGATTGTGTTCACTGCACCCCACAAAGGATTTTGTTCACTGCACCCCAAAAAGATTGTGTTCACTGCACCCCAAAAAGGATTTTGTTCACTGCACCCCAAAAAAGGATGTTGTTCACTGCACCCCAAAAAGGATTTTGTTCACTGCACCCCAAAAAGATTGTGTTCACTGCACCCCACAAAGATTGTGTTCACTGCACCCCACAAAGGATTTTGTTCACTGCACCCCAAAAAGATTGTGTTCACTGCACACCAAAAAGGATTTTGTTCACTTCACCCCAAAAAGGATGTTGTTTACTGCACCCCAAAAAGGATCTTGTTCACTGCACCCCAAAAAGATTGTGTTCACTGCACCCCACAAAGATTGTGTTCACTGCACCCCACAAAGGATTTTGTTCACTGCACCCCAAAAAGATTGTGTTCACTGCACCCCAAAAAGGATTTTGTTCACTGCACCCCAAAAAGGATGTTGTTCACTGCACCCCAAAAAGGATTTTGTTCACTCCACCCCAAAAAGATTGTGTTCACTGCACCCCACAAAGATTGTGTTCACTGCACCCCAAAAAGGATTTTGTTCACTGCACCCCAAAAAGATTGTGTTCACTGCACCCCACAAAGATTGTGTTCACTGGACCCCAAAAAGGATTTTGTTCACTGCACCCCAAAAAGGATGTTGTTCACTGCACCCCAAAAAGGATTTTGTTCACTGCACCCCAAAAAGATTGTGTTCACTGCACCCCACAAAGATAGTGTTCACTGCACCCCACAAAGGATTTTGTTCACTGCACCCCAAAAAGATTGTGTTCACTGTACCCCCCAAAGATTGTGTTCACTGCACCCCACAAAGGATTTTATTCACTGCACCCCAAAAAGATTGTGTTCACTGTACCCCCCAAAGATTGTGTTCACTGCACCCCACAAAGATTCTGTTCACTGTACCCCACAAAGTTTGTGTTCACTGCACCCCACAAAGGATTTTGTTCACTGCACCCCAAAAAGATTGTGTTCACTGCACCCCAAAAAGGATGTTGTTCACTGCACCCCAAAAAGGATTTTGTTCACTGCACCCCAAAAAGATTGTGTTCACTGCACCCCACAAAGGATTTTGTTCACTGCACCCCAAAAAGATTGTGTTCACTGTACCCCCCAAAGATTGTGTTCACTGCACCCCAAAAAGGATTTTGTTCACTGCACCCCAAAAAGATTGTGTTCACTGTACCCCCCAAAGATTGTGTTCACTGCACCCCACAAATATTCTGTTCACTGTACCCCACAAAGATTGTTTTCACTGCACCCCACAAAGGATTTTGTTCACTGCACCCCAAAAAGATTGTGTTCACTGCACCCCAAAAAGGATTTTGTTCACTGCACCCCAAAAAGGATGTTGTTCACTGCACCCCAAAAAGGATTTTGTTCACTGCACCCCAAAAAGATTGTGTTCACTGCACCCCACAAAGATTGTGTTCACTGCACCCCACAAAAGATTTTGTTCACTGCACCCCAAAAAGATTGTGTTCACTGCACCCCAAAAAGGATTTTGTTCACTGCACCCCAAAAAGGATGTTGTTCACTGCACCCCAAAAAGGATTTTGTTCACTCCCCCCCCAAAAAAGATTGTGTTCACTGCACCCCACAAAGATTGTGTTTACTGCACCCCAAAAAGGATTTTGTTCACTGCACCCCAAAAAGATTGTGTTCACTGTACCCCCCAAAGATTGTGTTCACTGCACCCCACAAAGATTCTGTTCACTGTACCCCACAAAGATTGTGTTCACTGCACCCCACAAAGGATTTTGTTCACTGCACCCCAAAAAGATTGTGTTCACTGCACCCCAAAAAGGATTTTGTTCACTGCACCCCAAAAAGGATGTTGTTCACTGCACCCCAAAAAGGATTTTGTTCACTGCACCCCAAAAAGATTGTGTTTACTGCACCCCACAAAGATTGTGTTCACTGCACCCCACAAAGGATTTTGTTCACTGCACCCCAAAAAGATTGTGTTCACTGCACCCCAAAAAGGATTTTGTTCACCTCACCCCAAAAAGGATGTTGTTCACTGCACCCCAAAAAGGATTTTGTTCACTCCACCCCAAAAAGATTGTGTTCACTGCACCCCACAAAGATTGTGTTCACTGCACCCCAAAAAGGATTTTGTTCACTGCACCCCAAAAAGATTGTGTTCACTGCACCCCACAAAGATTGTGTTCACTGCACCCCAAAAAGGATTTTGTTCACTGCACCCCAAAAAGATTGTGTTCACTGTACCCCCCAAAGATTGTGTTCACTGCACCCCACAAAGATTCTGTTCACTGTACCCCACAAAGATTGTGTTCACTGCACCCCACAAAGGATTTTGTTCACTGCACCCCAAAAAGATTGTGTTCACTGCACCTCAAAAAGGATTTTGTTCACTGCACCCCAAAAAGGATGTTGTTCACTGCACCCCAAAAAGGATTTTGTTCACTGCACCCCAAAAAGATTGTGTTCACTGCACCCCACAAAGATTGTGTTCACTGCACCCCACAAAGGATTTTGTTCACTGCACCCCAAAAAGATTGTGTTCACTGCACCCCAAAAAGGATTTTGTTCACTGCACCCCAAAAAGGATGTTGTTCACTTCACCCCAAAAAGGATTTTGTTCACTCCACCCCAAAAAGATTGTGTTCACTGCACCCCACAAAGATTGTGTTCACTGCACCCCAAAAAGGATGTTGTTCACTGCACCCCAAAAAGATTGTGTTCACTGCACCCCACAAAGATTGTGTTTACTGCACCCCACAAAGGATTTTGTTCACTGCACCCCAAAAAGATTGTGTTCACTGCACCCCAAAAATGATGTTGTTCACTGCACCCCAAAAAGGATTTTGTTCACTGCACCCCAAAAAGATTTTGTTCACTGTACCCCAAAAAGGACGTTGTTCACTGCACCCCAAAAAGATTGTGTTCACTGCAGCCCAAAAAGATTGTGTTCACTGCAGCTCACACACAGAAAAATGGATGTGGATCACTGACACCTGCCTATCTCCTATCCCACACCACACAGCAATATCGATTGTAGTTTGTAGAACACAGTTTCCCTAAAATTCAGCAGCAGCCTCTCCCTAACAGGATTGAGAAGAGATCGTAGATCAGGATTGAGTGCAGACCCCACCCCCCACACAGCAATATCGATTGTAGTTTGTAGAAGACACTGACCCTATAATTCAGCAGACTCTATCCCTAAAATGCCTACAACTCGCCCTGCCTAAACACTCCGACCTGTCCCTCAATTCTATCCGGACACAAATGTTTTTTTTCTGCCTGTCTTTCCCTAATCAGCAGCCAGCACGTTGATGTGTGCTCTGTCCCTGATCTAAGCAGCAGAATGAAGACGCTGCGGCTGCCTGGAACTTATAAAGACTTGGTCACATGCTTCAGACGGCCAATCACAGCTACTGAGACATTTGCAGGCATGGCTGGGATGGCTTAAGGCACACCAGTTAAACGATTGTTGATTGGCTGTTGAAAGCCCGCCATGAAAAGAGCGCCAAAGCATGCAAAACCCGGAAATAAAACGACCGAACACGGATTTTTACCCGAACATACAGTAAAGTGTCCGTGTCCGTGTTCGGGTACAAAAAATCCAATTATTCGGTACGAACACGAATAATACAGTCCGTGTTCGCTCAACACTAGCCACTGCTTCCTGGAGAAGATTTTCACTCCTCCAGAAGTTATTGCCGAACTCTATTCAGCGGAAAAATTGTTTAGTTCTCCAATAGGTGGTCTGATGTAATTTCACTGTACCAATTGAAAACATGTTTTTATTCAAATTTTCTTCAGAAAGGACGTTTGAAATGCTCTTAAACACTGCTACCAACTGTCACCATGATAATTGATCATAGAGACGCATGATCTGTCAGCAGTCTCTGGTCATCTCTTATGCCATGTCTGCAGTCTCTGATCGTCTCTTGTGCCATGTCTGCAGCCTCTGACCATCACTTGTGCCATATACTCAGTCTCTGACCGTCTCTTGTACCATGTCCTCAGTCTCTGACCGTCTTGTGCCATGTCAGCAGTCTCTGACCATCCCTTGTGCAATGTCCGCAGTCTCTGACCATCCCTTGTGCAATGTCCACAGTCTCTGACCACCCCTTGTGCCATGTCTGCAGTCTTTGATCATCTCTCGTGCCATGTCTGCAGTCTCTGATCAGCTCTTGTGCCATGTCTGCAGTCTCTGACCATCTCTTGTGCAATGTCTGCAGTTTCTGACTGTCTCTTGTGCCATGTCCGCAGTCTCTGACCGTCTCTTGTGCCATGTCCGCAGTCTCTGGCCATCTCTTGTGCCATGTATGCAGTCTCTGATCATCTCTTTTGCCATGTCTGCAGTCTCTGATTGTCTCTTGTGCCATGTCTGCAGTCTCTGACCGTCTCATCTGCCATGCCTGCAGTCTTTGACCTTGTCTTGTGGTAATGAACAACCAACAAGATCCTGTATTCCTGGACCATAGCTTAACCAGTTCCCTACCGGAGCATAGTAATATGACGCCCGCAGGAACACTCCGTCCCTCTGGGCAGGCGTCATATGACGTCCGCCCATTCTCGCAGCTACTGCGTGCCCCCGGGGGGCTATAATAAAAAATGATAAGATATAAATCAGTAACAATCAATCTAGATAAACAAGCTAAAAATATATGACAAGTTTATGTATAGAAGATTAACCGCTCAACAAAAAAAACACCTAGATAATTTTGCAAACATTAAACAAACTGACCTAATCAATAAAAAATGACCAAATTAAATCAATAATTACATATGGAGCCTAATGAAAAAATCGGTTATTAGATGAAGCAATCAATTATTAGATTATTTCAATTAGACCATGGTAGCAATTTACTATGTTGTTTGGGCACAACGTTTTTTTCTAATAAAATGCAGCAAGTGCACTTGCTGTACTAATATGCTGCTTCTTCAAGCTGCTGTGCAGTGGGATGGAGAAGGTATAGGGGAAAACATACTTCCCCAAATATAGGCAGTAAATAAATAATTTGGCCACTTTTACACGGCCCCCTATTATTGGCTGACTAATCTTTGGGACGATCTAGAGGGTCTGTGAAGCTCCTACCTACTAAGTCTGTTTGGCTCTCACTGTGACCACTATTGTTTCATCCCGGTGCACCTTGTCAACCTAATACAATTTAAATTGTTTGGTCTTGGGACTGCCGATTGACTGTGCCACTACTTATCATTTGGAAGCTGTTCACAGTCCACCTCCTGGCCGTATATCCACAGGTCTCTCCCCTGCCTTCACATCTATTGTCCTACTCCATTCGGATCCATTATATGGTATTGAGTCACTCCCAAGGCTCACCAACATTAGGATTTATGAGAGCTTTTTTACTACTCATCAAGAGGTCCTCGCACAGCACCATACAGGCTACACAGCTTACGAGCTATGCTGGTGCCTGTTCGGTCCTGTGCATATAATTAGGCGGTTACTTTGCTATCTCATGTGCATGGATGATCAATTTTTATATATTTTAATGATTATGTTGTTATGCAGTGTATGGTTCACCACCCTGATTTTCTTGTCTGTTCACCTCATTTCCAAGGCATATGTGCCTAAATAAAATTTTGCATAATTTTTCAAATATTTGTCTGGAGTGCCCTTAGTTGGTGTTTTGGGGTCGTGCCTGACAGACTTCGGTCTGGTCATCAAACACTTCCCCTTCCTTTTCCTTTTTTGTATTATATGCCTTTGTTTGACCAACGGTCATTATCCAGGACAGATGCTGAGGAGGTCTAATATATATGGCTACTTTAACTCTCCCTAGTGGACCCTGATTGAGGCCCCTTGCGGAACACTACCTTTTCCTTTTTTGTTTACTGTAGAGGGGGTCTGTACTGAGAGAGGGGAGGTCTGTACTGACAGGGAGGGGGAGTCAATACTTTGTGGAGAGTGGGGTCTGTACTGAGGGAAGGGGGGCCTTTATTGAGGGGGCACTATAGTTGGTGGAGGGGGGATGACACCATGTTTTACCGCACCTGGTGACACCAACCCTAGTGACACCACTGCGCCAGCTCACAAAATGGAAATAAAGTAATAAAAACCT
This sequence comes from Pelophylax lessonae, assembly GCF_965119305.1. Classification (NCBI taxonomy): domain Eukaryota; kingdom Metazoa; phylum Chordata; class Amphibia; order Anura; family Ranidae; genus Pelophylax; species Pelophylax lessonae. Next base: position 143,766,207 of record NC_138776.1, read on the forward strand.
GAAAAATGAAATTGAAGGGAACTACCACATCCAATGATTGGTAAACTTTAAAATATTACATTTTTGTTTTCTGGTTTAGTTATGCTTTAAAGAGGAGTTCCGACCCTCCCGTATCTGTAGCTGCTGACTTTTACTATTAGGGTACTTACCTGTTCAGGTATCCAGCGGTGTCCTCACCCAAGCCAATTCTTGAATTGGCTCTCAGGTGCTGCTGCCGCCATTTTGGCTGAGGGAAACTGGCAGTGAAGCCTTCCGGCTCAATTTGCCACCTCTTCCCCAAAAGGTGCCAAATGTGGCAGGGGGGAGGGGGAGGAGACAGATAAACGAAGCTTCCCCTTTTACTGAATATAGTGATAAATCCAAACCTTACTAAAAATGAGCAGCTTAGGTCTAAAGTTCCAAATCTAATACTATTGAAATCAGCATAGTGAGGCACAATTTTAGCTTTTTTTAAAAAATGGTTTAAAACCTGATAGGATCGCTGTCTGTCACACAGACCTCATCTCTCCACATCTGAACTCGCTGTAAGGCAGGGAGAAAAAACTATAGTGTAGCTGCCAGTGCAAAAGGAGGAAAAGGTTTACCTTTCCTCTGCTCACCCCCAGTTGGCCATTGAGATATCTAGCTTTTGGTACACTTGTCAGTACTGAAACTTTTCTGAACTAGTTACATGGCTAAAATGCAAATTCCTTGCTGTGTCTGCACATACCTTTTAAGGAGTCCCAATTTATGCAAATTTCAAGGAAAGAATAGGAAGTGGGTGGGCCAGCTCCTGACACAACAAGAAAGTGTTAACATTTGCATATAAGAGCATCACAGCATTTTAGTCTTCTGCGCTACTAAAGGACACCATCAGAATACAAAGATCAGTTTTGCAGACTATAGCCGGCAGCACTGATCAGACTAAAAAAACCCGACAGGTTAGTTGTACAAAGTCAGTCAAGAGATCGACTTCTGTACAGCCAGCCTGCCCATAGATGTATTGAAATTTGGCTGGTCCTTGTTTAACAGGCTAAGCTAATTTTTGATCTATCCATAGCTGGGTTTAGGTACGTAAATGGCCTACACCTCTAGCAAGGGCATTATTCAAATTTAATAAAATCTGCACAGTTTTATTTTTATCTATAGACGTCCCTTATCTGTGCAAGCAGTTTTTTGGTAAAGGTGAACTAACCCTTTAAGCTAAAATAACACCCTGTGTGTTAAGTTATTTTGAGGGGACAGCAAATTTACACTGTTATACAAGCTGTACACTCACTACTTTACATTGTAGCAAAGTGTCATTTCTTCAGTGTTGTCACATGATAAGATATAATAAAATATAAGGGGTGTACTCACTTTTGTGAGATACTCTAGGTCATAGGCAACAAACAGAAAAGAACAGCCTCCACTAGTGCAGTACCTGGGTTATTAAGCTCAACACACCGTACAGAACCCATTTCATAAAATGCACTCACATTTATTAGGTAAAAAACAAGCATTTATTAAAATCCAGCTTCTCACATGATCCAGTGAAAACTCCAGATGAAGCCACGTGCGTTGGTGGCGCAAGGCTTTGAGGTTGAGCCTGATGGCAGGAGTTTTCACTGGATCATGTGAGAAGCTGGATTTTAACCACTTGCCGACCGACGCACAACTATTTACTGCGGCGGTCAGCCCCTCACAGGCAAAGCGACGTAGGACTACGTCGCTAGCCGGTGAGGCTCTAGGGAGCGAGCGCGTGCTCCCATTCCCGCTCGGTCACGGACCCCCCCGCGCATGTGCCCAGAGGACCCGATGTCCACCGGGCACTCGGGATCGTCCGTTACAGCGGAAGAAAGGCAGGCAGCTAATGTAAACAAAGCCGCCTGTCATTCTTCCCTGTGTAAGAATGGAGATCATACGGTTCTGCTATGTAGGACCATTGATCTCTGTTCTTACACCAGTAGCCAAATCCAATCACAGTTAGAATCACACCCCTAGGGACACACTTAACCCCTCCCTCTCAAAAAAGTTAACCCCTTCACTGCCAGTGTCATTTTTACAGTAACAGCGCATATGTATAGCACTGATTACTGTAGAAATGTCACTGGTAACCCCAAAAGTGTCAAAAATGTCAGTCAAGGGTCCGATCTGTCCGCCGCAATGTCTCAGTCCCGCAAAAAAAAACGCAAATCGCCGCCATTACTCGTTAAAAAAAAAACAACAAAAATTACAAAAATCTTTCCCTTTGTTAGTAAACGCAATAACTTTTGTGCAAACCAATCAAAATACGCTTTTTACAATTTTTTTTTACCAAACATATGTGGCATAAAACAAATTGGCCTAAAATATTAAAAAATTTTCATTTTTACATTTTTTGGGGGGAATTTCATATAGAAAATGTGAAAAATATTGTTATTTTTGCAAAATTGACGCTTTTTTTTGTTTATAGCGCATGATCAAAAAATCGCACAGGTGATCAAATACAAATCAGCTCTGTTTGTGGGAAAAAAAAGGACGTCAAATTTGTTTAGGTACAGCTTTGCATGACCGCGCAATTGTCCGTTAAAGTCACGCAGTGCCGAATCGCAAAATAGGCCCTGGTCAGGAAGGGGGTAAAATCTTCCGGGGCTTAAGTGGTTAATATATGCTTGTTTTTACCTAATAAATGTGAGGCCTTTTTTGCATTATATGTTTGTTCATGGATTTAATTTGCACTGGCACTTTATATATATATATATATATATAAAATATTCTTACCTCTTTTGGAAAAAAAAAAATATATATATTCTTACCTATTTGGTAATTTTATTGTCACTTTCTAGTTATTTTTTTACCTTTATTTAGAGGCAGAGCAATCACACATTTTACTATCTCATTTCTTGAGGCCCTAAAGTACCAGGACAGTATAAATACCCCCCCTTTTTGAAAAGTAGACAGTCCAAGGTATGTAAGTTGTAATTGTTTGTCATAAGTTTTCAGGAAATTAAGAAATTAAAAACAAAAACATTTCAAAATGTATTTATTTTTTTTACATGCTGTCACCAGTACAGTACAGCGTAGTGCAGTATTAATCATATAACTGGTGTAGTGGTCATCAGGGACAATGGCTGGTGACAGTACAAATAAAAGTTACTATTTTTTAGATAGTTTTTAACTTTTTATTACATTTTCTTATTTTTTTTTTTTTTTTTTACCATTTTTTTTTCAACTGTGACCAGAGCAATATAATGTTATTATTGTAATATTGTACTACTGTAAGGAAGTGATCAGGATATTATATATTTTTGTTTTTTACAGCTTATGATTGCTTATAGCAGTAAATTACATTGCTAGAAGCAAGCATTTTACTAAATGAAACTGATTCATTCAGTTTGTTTTGTTGTGATTAGCTGTGAAGCTTATCACATGGTACAGATGAGCTGTGATTAGCTCTGTCTGTACCATGTGATCAAATTGACCAATCACAGCTAGCAACATAACTGTACACAATGGATGGCATGAAATGAAGCCATCCATTGTGTACAAGTGTCATGTGACCTTCTGTGATTGATCGTGGCAGTCACATGGCACTGACAGTGGGCCGGTACACTGATCAGTCATCAGCTGTGTCCGGTGGACATAGCTGGTGAAAGATCGCGCCGCTTCGCGAGCAGCGCTTTCTGACAGGGTGTCATGTGATGTCCAGCCATGATGGGAAAGCCACCACCCGGCCACTATTCTGCTATAGGCTGGGCAGGGAGAATTTAAATGTATCATCCACATATAGATTTACATATGTTGGCTGCTAATTAAAGATACACGTTTTTGGGATGCCTCAGATCCTTTCTTCGGGCTTATATATTTCTCAATAAAAGGTATCCAAAAAAGGGTATCATGTAAACTCCTGCATTATTCTATGTTTATCATGATACAATTCTCTACCATTGCTATGATATACTATTCACATAAATAAATATTTTTAAGCTATTGTAAATGTTTGTTTTTCTTTTTGTTTTTTTGAATAACGAACATGTTATACTTACAGTGGGTATAAAAAATAACCCCCCCCCCTTTGAAATAATTACATTTTCTTGCTTTGCAGCCTGAAATGAAGACAGACACGGTTTTTGTTTCATCCAGCTCTATTTACTAGTGCAATCTTTAACATCCAAGTATAGATACAACACCACCATGTCAGAAAAACATTTAAAAATTCAAAAACAGAATCAGAGTTGGACAAAGGATGAACCCCCTTATGTCATTATTTTGTTGGACCACCTTTCGCTCTAATTACAGCCTTTAGTCTGTTGGGATATGTCTCTACTAACTTTGCACATCTAGACTTTGCAATATTTGCTCACTCTTTGCAGAACTGCCCAGTTATATTTGATGATGACGGTTTGTAGACTTCAGTCTTCAAGTCATTCCACAGACTTGCAATAGGGTTTAAGTCTGGGCTCTGACTAGGCCATGCAAGGTCATTCACCTTTTTCTCCTTCAACCACTGTGTGGTCATTTTTGCTGTGTGCTTTGGGGTCATTGTCATGTTGAAAGGTAAACCTTCTTCCCGTTGACAACTTTCTGGTAGAGGTCAGCAGATTTTCCTGAAGAATATGATGGTATTTTGCCCCATCCATTTTTTCCTTCTATCCTGACAAGTGCTCCAGTCCCTGCTGCAGAGAAACACCCCATAACAGGACATTACCACCTCCATGCATTACTGTAGGAATGGTGTTATTTGGATGATGAGCTGTATTGCATTTCCACCAGAAAGATCATTTGGTGTTGAGACTAAATAATTTAATTTTAGTCTCATCTGACCATAACATCTTTTCCATGTGGCCTCAGAATCTTCAAGGTGCATTTAAGGTAGTCAGAGGAGACTAAAATTGAATTATTTGGCACCATGACATTTGCTGGACTCGAGAGTAATTATATCCGCTTGTATGAAAAATGAGAATATGATTGTCGGCTTTGATTTATTGTGTCGTTTCTTTTTACAATAAAATATTGAATGATTTTATTCATATACAGTGCGTGTCAGACATTTTAGTACATAATGGTGCCTAAAAAGTCCCACCACAAATAATGTAGTTTTAAAAGACTGATGTTAATTGGGATGTTGGCACAAATTCCTCCATTCTTTTTTTGTTTTGATCACATGGACTGCTAAACATAGCACATTGCTAAGGAGATTAAACAGACTTATCGTTCTTAGTGGATAATTATGCAATATTTTCTTTATTTTGTTCATGACTGAAAATATTTTTTTTTACTTTGTAATTTTATTTAGGTAATATGAAATATTTCATAATAAATATTGAATTTTTTCTTCTTGCAAACAGCAGGCAATGAGCTCTGGCTTTATTAAGCTGATTTATTACTTAATTCTAAATATTTCTAATATCACGTGTTTTCAATTGACCTAAATAGCAGAAGTATTGGGAGCCTGATGTGTAATAAACAAGGAAAAAGGGTACCAACTTCCAGAATAAATTTCAAATTAAAAAAATGGGGAAAGGGAATTCAAATGGGCCTCAGTTCCCCAAAAACATAGATGCCCAAAAGGGAAGAAAGGGGAAGGGACAAAGGGGAGGGGCTGGATTTTTGGGTACCAATTAACAGTACGATACAGAAAGCGAAAAGAAAAGATATCTTTATTAAGTACACATTAAAATCATATATACATACAGAACATTACAAAAAATCAGACAATACAGTGACAAACTTGTGTCGATACAATCCCATATTTGGAAGAGACTAGATTGTCTCAGCGTGTTCCTCTACATGTTTCGCGGACTTAGTCGCTTCCTCAGGAGGATTTAAGGGGGTAAATTTTGTATCTAGGATAACAAAAAAAAAAAAAAAAGGGTGAAAGATATTGTCTTTTTATATGGTAAGTAGCACTGGATGTGGGGAAATAAAACAACCTCACCTGTAGTCACTGGTAGACAGAAACACCCAAGGGGACCGGACCATTAATATCTCTCACCGGCAAGCATGGGTGAACTTTAACAGTAGTACACACTGATGCAACCTCTTTTAAAGAGGACCAAACTATGAAAGCTGGGCTCTAAAAAAGGCAAGCAGAGGACAATTGTCCAGTAACCAGTATTGCTTGTAGCCCTCCTGAGCTGATCTTGTCTCAAGCCATTTTAAATCTAGCAAAAAAAAAATGTTAATAGCCCAAAAATCTTGAAAATTTCCCTGTATTAATAATATAATAAAAATACCCTGGTAACAGAAAATAGGATTCAAGCAGTGGTTGTATTTACATGGAGTATATATATGGAGTATTTTTTTAAATACTGGAATATATTGGATTATTACCTAATATAGCATTTGTATACATCATTTTCACATTCACTAGAAACGTAAATGAATTCGGCTGAAAAGGAAACTTACACAAGGTTATTTTGTCATTATACTAGACATGAAAACACTATTATTTTGTTTGCATATAGTAATGGTTGCATTGGTAATGTTTACATTTAGTTTCACTTTTTTAACCACTTAAGCCCCAGGCCTATTTCTGGCACTTTTTGTTTACAAGTTAAAATCAGTATTTTTTCCTAGAAAACTACTTAGAACCCCCAAACATTATATATATTTTTTAGCAAAGACTCTGGAGAATAAAATGGCGGTCATTGCAATATTTTTTGTCACGCGGTATTTGCCGAGTAAATAGATGCCCAACATGTTACGGTTTAAAATTGCGCACACCCGTGGGATGGCGACAAACTACGGTCAATAGAAATCTCAATAGGCGACGCTTTAAAAATTTTTAACGGGTACCAGTTTAGAGTTAAAGTGTAGCTCTTTTTTTTTTTAATTATTGCTCACTCTCTGGCGATCGCGGCGATACCTCACATGTGTGGTTTGAACAGTGATTTCATTCAGGGCTCGACTTCCATATGCGTTTTCTTTCGTGCGCGAGCTAACGGTGACGGGGGCAGCTAAAATTTTTATTTTTTTTTTCCTATTTTTTTTTATTTTTTTTTTTTAACTTTATCCCCTAGACCCTAGACCCCTCCACTACACTTCCATATATTCAAAACGCAGCAAATGGCATTTTTGAATACACTCATTTTTTGAATTTGCCACCTTTAGCAGCAGAGTAACCTGGATGTGATGTCATGGACGCCACCCCCGGGTTACATCATCGGAGACCCGATCGAAGCCGCATTCGGCTTAGATCGGGACTCCATCCAGCCGGCGGGAGGGGGGGAACGTCCCCTCCCGCTCGCCGGGGTAACAACCGAGCGGCTCCCGAGCCGCATCGGTCATCACTACCGGAAAGCCGATTGCCGGCTCTAAACAACGTTGCCGGGGTGATGCCTCTAGCTAGAGGCATCACCCCGATATAACTCCGCAAAATCTGCCGACGTACCCCTACGTCACTTTGTGGTAAGAGGTTAAAAATTAAGTCTCTTAGTTTATAATATAATAGGAGTTTCTGTCGTAAGTAAAAAAATGCCCTCTGTCAGCAAATTTTCCTTGTTTTGTCAGTGAAAAAAGTTGTGGAGGGTTGTAAACCCTGTCGGGAAGGTGCCAAGCTGGGGCTACACAAATCAATTAATCCCACAACCGACGGGTATCTTTACTTTACTATGTAACCAGCAGGCACTCCCTAAAGCCAATGAAAGGCAAAGAAAAACACATACTAAAACAAAGAAAGGTGTAAAAGTTACATAAAGCATCCAGAGCTCCTCTGTCCTATGTGTTGACAATTAGTCTATGGATAAACGCACTAAGAAGCTGTGATATAACCTAAATTATAGCAATATTAGATGAATGGTAGAGGGGTAGATGAAAAATAGATGCATAGATGGACGATGGATAAATAAAGAGTAAATCTATGGATGGATGATGAATGAATGAAGAGTAGATGGATAGATGAATTGTGTTCACCTCTGCAGTTGCTGTAAGATCTGGGCAGGATCGCTTTATAAAGTAGGAAATAGCAAAAAGCAGGGCACTGAGGTTAATACCAAGCACAAAAACTCCTTTATTAATAGCAACAGACCTACATGTCAGAAATCACCAATCCACCAGTGGATAGTAACACAGCAGGTTGAGACACCAGAGCTGATCAGCTGAAGATATACAGAGGCAATGGATGGCTGCCAAGCATGCAGCTGCAGGGGCTCCAAAGCTCTAGCAGGTAGTATGGAGTAATATGAAGCCCATGCTGCTGCATGCTTGGCAGCCATCCATTGCCCCTGTGTATCTTCAGCTGATCAGCTCTTGTGTCTCAATCTGCTGTGTTACTATCCACTGGCGGATTGGTGATTACTGACATATAAGTGTTCTGTTTTTAGTAAAGGTGTTTTTGTGCTTTGTATTAACCTCAGCGCCCTGCTTTTTGCTATTTCCTAATGAAAACCACATCCAAACGTTTCTTTCCTCTTGTTGTAGGGCCCAAGGTTTGATCTTGCCTACTGCTTTCATAAACCTCTGAGCTAAAAGGCATCCAATGTAATTTAAGCACTTCCTGGCTATCAGAATCATACCCCCTACGAGTGTCATCACACCGCAGACATCTATTTTTTATGAACCTTGAAGTCTAAAAAATTATTGTATAAAATATGAGAAAAGATATTTAAAACATTCTTTAAAGTAGTTTTGCTTCAACGAACAACTTACACAACATTTTACTTTGTCATGTCTTTAACTATTGCTTAAAACAGTCTTTCCCTCTGATCTTTTGGGTACCAACTAAACTACCTTAGAATCCTTGACGACATATCGAAAGATCTGTTATGCTGGGAACCCCAAAAGATCTCCTGATTTGGCCGGGTTAATACGCTAAAAATGGATATACTTTTGGGCTGACTATAAATCTTCAATGTGATCTCTATACATCCTCCCAAAATCTCTTATCGTTAGCTGCGGTCAGGGATACTACATTTCATACAAGGTTCCCAGTGCCCTCGTCTGAAGATAATGGTCCTTACTAAACTAAAACCAGCAGGGGGCCTTTTGAACTCTGTCACAGAGCATCACTACTTAACCTCCTTGGTGGTATGATTCTTTACGATTTTAGGTGCTGAAAGCGGTACAATTATTTTGCATGTAATTCTTAAGAATGAGCAGCCCAAACCAACTATTTACATATGATTTTTTTTTTACTGTGCGTTCTTCTTCATAACATCTCTGGTATGATAAAGTTTGAAACACAAAATCATAAATTATAATATAATAAATAACTATAAATAAGTTAAAGTATGTATGTATGTGTGTGTATATATATATATATATATATATATATATATATACTTATATATACACGTGTATATATATATATATATATATATATATATATATATAAAGTACAGGAAAACTGCAGGAAAGGGCACTGGGGGGAAAACTAATGTGAATTTATTTTGTAATGTATCAGTGCATTTGGTGGGTTTTACTATTTGAATTTGCCGCCGGTTCCGCCCCCCTGCGAACGTCACGTCACAGGAGACGGAAGCCGGGGCACAGAGCATCGGGAGGAAGATCTGCCGCCGCACACTGCCGGGATACATCGCTGGATCCCGTGGACAAGGTGAGTACCCTCTCTTCCAGGATCCAGTGATCTTCCTAGCGGTACCCCGAGTGGCAGTGAAATTTAACCCCGAGCCACACTCGGGAATACCGCTAGGAAGGTTAATGGAGTGGTTGACTGGTTTCACCATAGAACAGACAAAACGGGTGACACAACTCAATCAAGACCTATCCACTCTTGACCTTCGGGCCCTTCCCTTGATACCTCCTACCTTTTGCCTTTCTTCTACATTTCTCCCCTTTTTGACAGTACCCCCTCTCACCCTTTGGGGAAGAGCCATAGTCCCATGAGGCCTGACTCACAGACCCCATCTTTGACAACCCCTTCTTTGGCCCGGGGGTTTATGCATCTACAGTTGGAGGCTTGTCCTTTGTTAATTGGTCCCAAGTAAATAGTGTTCATCTCAGCCACATTACCCACTAGGATGTGTCACTCCCCCAATCCACCTACCCGCAAAGTGGTCACTGGCTTGCCAGAACACAACTAACAACTGAGCAAATGCCAGACAGACCCCCAGGCCTCCTTTACTTGCACTCCACTTGGGACGCTTCCCTTGTAGGATAGTGTCCCTGACTATACAGCGTCTACATTAAATAGCATATTGAGAGATGAAACTTCCACCATGGATCCTCCCTTTGTTGCTAAGTGGAAGACCTATCGGAGTTCTGTGTTTTCAGAAGACAATTGGTAAAAGTGCTTTTTACTCATAAACTTTCTACATCTTTTTTCCAAGAAAAAAAGCTAGAAGATATGAGATATAAGAGATTTTTGGTACAGACCCCCAGATGTCCTGCCACCCATATATCCCATCATCTCAAACCACTGTTGGTGGTATTTGGAGGAGGTGAGCACCCACCTTTACACATGGTGGAGTTTCCACTTGCTTACACAGCTCTGGGGGAAAGTTTTTACTGCATGCAAATATATGTACATTTTGGATGTTCAAGCTGTCCCTGAAATTGCCCCTTTGTCTATTAATCCTGGACCCATATCCAAAATTAAAAAAGGTATCCTAGGGACACTGCCTATTGGTGGCCCGCATTGTTATCTCCCAATATTGGAAGACTTCCTCTTCCTCCTCCCTCTTAGAATGGGTCTGGGTTATTAATGATATAATAGCGATGGGGACGTTGGTAGTGGAGGATAGTGCAAACCTTGAAAAAGTTTGCACTACCTGGACCTGCTGGTGCGCATATATTGATTCCGCAAACTTCAAAGATCTGCTCAATTAATCTTTAATCTGAACTTTATTAGTTGCATTTCTTTTGGCGCTTCTCTTTTTTCTTTAATCTCCTTTAATCATTTTTACTTTTTGTGGAATATACTTTAGATTTCTTAACATCTGGACTTAACTGAGTCTGGGTCCTTCTAAGTTGCCTAAGGAATGCCCTCGCTGTCCCCCCTCCCTTTTTTTTTTTGTCAATAATATTGTTGTGTTTGTTTGTACTTTGTTGATATTTCATTCTCCAAGACCTCTTCCTGGAAAATCCTCTCTGTGACCAGTATCTGGACCATCTATGTATTTTTACTATGTCACTTGATATTGAATACCAAACAGTTGTAACCTATTTTTTAAAAATGGTAAATAAAAACGTATTTGACTATAAACAGTCCAGGTCTTTGGTAAGGTAATTGGACTTAAGTATTTCAATGAATCAGATTAAATTGGAGGCGTTATTTTGAAGGTGCCCTGGCAGTAAAGAAAGAAGACCTGTTCATGTAAAGCAAAACCCAGTCAAAATGGGCATATAAGACAAAAGCTGCATTGTTGACAAAAAATGTTTCCCTAATGGTAAGGAAAATGGCACCATACGCCTGCACTAAACATCATCTTTTGAAGCATGGTGTAGGGGACATTGTGGATTGGGAACATCTTGCTTATTTAGGGCCTGGACAGGTATAAAAGTCAGCAATAAATTCAAAACTGCTTAAAGAAGTCCATCACCCTTGGCTTAATTGAACATAATGGCTGGAACAGAATAAACTGTTTATTTTGAAATGGCCATGGCAAAGTCTAGACCTCAGCCAAATTATTATGCTGTGGCATGACCTGAAAGGGTCATTCATGCAAAGAACCACTAAAATATTGGTGAACTAAGAATTATTTAGAGGAATTGAATGAAATTCTCTCTATTGTGTGAGCCTGATCAAAATCTACAAAAAAAGCATTTTTTTTTGGAGATCATTGCTAATTAAAGAGGTTCTACAAGTCCTCAAACGTTTTCTTGAATGATTTGTAAATGTTTAAATAGTGTTTTCATGTGACGTGTGACTATTAAATGTTTTATGTTTTATTAGTTAAAAGCAGAAAGTTTACCTATTGGTTTGGCCTAATTGAAAGTCAGACCACATTTTGGGATCTATTCATGCCGAAATGCCTATTCAACTATAGTAGATAGTTAAGCCCATTTTCTGTCCACCATCTGAAATCAGAAGGCAATATACCAGTGGGAAGTAAGGAATTTTCCCAAAAAGTAAACCTTCTTCTTTTACGTACTGGTAAGGGAAAAGACATAGTTGGTGGGATATGAAAAGAGTAGCAGTGGATGTAAAATTATTTTTTCAGGGACATCTATCAAGAGAAGGGAACAGGTCTGGCAGGGGCAATGAAATTGTTCTTAACATCAATGAATTCTGTAACCTCCACTTAGAGATACCATTTTTGTCTGAGCTAGCTGAGAGGCTCTCTGATAGGGCATCGATAAATTCGGAACAATATGAATGTGAGAGCAAGCAATTTTTTGCCAGATGAATAACATCATTTTGCAGTTCAATTTGAGGTCTGATATCGGAACTTTATTAGGTATACATCCAAATAAAGACATTCTGGGCAAGAGGCTACATTTCCTTGTAATTACTACTAATAAAACAACTGTGCCATTTTCCAAATGGAAATCCAAAATGATTGTGTTACACATTGCACAGAAAACAGAGGACCGGAATTGCATTGCTGTCGTCTATATTTTAAAAATGTCATCCTTTAGACAGTAAGGTCAAGGGCCCGGAGGCCAGGTCTAATGACAAGTAAGATGTGACTTCCAGTATGAGGGTTTGCCATCTGTTATTTGTTGACTTTAAGTGAATTATTTCTCAGTGATTGAAGTATGATAGAATTTCCTTGTACATCAATCTGACTTTCTGCAGAAGCAGCCAACACTTTACTCTTCCCTGGTTGCTTGTCCTGCTCAAATTGACTTACTTCTAGACTGTATGGTTAATCCTATGCTTCTTGACAAATGGGATACAGTAAAGCTGACTATATGCTATGCATTTTTCACAGGGGATGCAATGGATGTTAGTATGATTTGAGGTGTGGGCCAAGGCACAAATGTAAAAACAACAACTAAAAAAAACACACATATATATATATATATATATATATATATATATATATATATATATATATATATATATGCTATTTCTTTAAAAGCTATATAGCTTTTTCACTTTGGAAGGTAATTTTTGCTTTGCAAATGAAATTTCCCCTAATTTAGTGAATGAGGTAAGATTAAGCTGATTTCCATCCATTCAGTCATACGTTTTTTTTTTGTTTTGTTTTTTTCTTGCACGTGATTGCATATTCTTTGAAAAGTGAATTTTCACCACATCCACTAAATCAAAGGAAAATTCTCTTGCAAATTGAACAGCCAGTTTGCCTTTAACAAATTAACCCCAATGTCTCAAAAGAGTCTATCAATAGGATCAATAGGATTTTTAATTATTGTTCTTTTAACTTATTTCTTTTTTCTTATAACTACTGCTTATCTGCTGTCTGACCCAGCACAATTATTCAGATAGGAACCTTTGACTTCTATAGCTTCATCCTTGGTTTGGGTTAGTGACTAAGAAGATTTGAAGCCAGGGAAAGGTAAGCAATAACAATAACCCTCCCTTCATCCCAGCATTGGTTGTCAATGGTTGTATGAAACAACATAATACCCTCTCTTTACTTCCTTCTATGCTGTTACCCATTACCCCCCAATCTGACTACACTTCTACTGTACTATGCTCCAACTATTTGGTCAAGATCACCTTATCTGACAGTTCCAGCTTTATTCAGTACCTGTCACACTGCTTTTGCTCTGCATGTTGCTGAAGGCCACAACATGGCGCCCTCCAAATCATGGTACCTGATGTGGACTGCAAGCCATGCCCCCCCTGGAATGCTACGGTATACAAACCCACAGTTCTATGTAATCACTTCCATTCCACTTTTTGAGATGGGAACGAGGGACACCTATTAGCAAAAGTATGTAGGCAAAGTACATACCCCCTGCCACACCAGCCCCTTAAAGGAGAATTATACCAAAAAAAATGCTTAGGTAAAACCATGAGTCCTTTTTTTTACCTCTACTATTCTTTTATACTGGCTTTTGAAATATACAAAACAGCAATTTAGAAATTTAATGAAAGGTTTAGCACTAGGAAACACTTTTTGAAAGATAAAAAGTGTATTTTATATACAACTATATAGATCAGACCAAAATGAGGGACGGTAAGAGGGACTTTGTTCCAAATCAGGAACGATCCCTCGAAATCAGAGACAGTTGGGAGCTATGCATACAGATTGTGTGCATTTTCACACAGCATTTTCACAGGCAGTGGGAAGAGAAAAGAGAATGATTGCTTCTTGCAGCAAATTTCTGTCAAGAGGTCTGCTCTGCTGGATTAGACATAGACAAGTGTAACTGTCTAAGCTCTGCGCACAAGCACACTAAATTCCATGGACTGGCTGACATCTGGTTGACAAACACATCTGACAAATCCTCTGTTATTCTGCTCTTGGGTGATAATAATTTTCAATGTAGATAGTAGATGTAGACAGAGTAATCTACAGCACATGGCTCTTCTTCTAAATGTAAGCCATTTGTCTGTTTATTTGCTCACTGCCTTGTCTGTGGCTGTACTGTTACTGCTTTCTGTTTTTTTTTTTTTTTTATTTTTATAGTCTATTAATTTATTGTACATGCATTAAATGTTCATTAGATTATCTAGTTACGTTACCCTAATGTCCAAATACTATACCAGCTATTGCTGGAAATTCCCGATTGGCTGCATAACCTTTAGGTCTCATTCACACCAGCAATAACATACATGTTTATTTGCATTTGCAGGACATTTCTAAATATATATAACGGTATCATTCATACAGTGTGTTTGCCTGTATTGCATTTGGTTTATCTATATTCAGGGAACATCGAATTCCGTGTATCTGGGATAGATTAGATGATCTGTACGTGTCTAAACACATGTAAATGTGTGTAAATGCATGCAAACACATTTGGACAAAAGAGAATTAGATCTGGGATGAGTATAATGTTTGTCTATATTTCCCAGATAATTTATCTAATGTTTAAAACCTAACACAGTAGGACTAAGTGAATGCAGTACTATTGTTTTCTCTGAATTTGAAGAGGATCTCCAGTACCTTCCAAGCACATTTGTTATTACTGGTGGAAAGTAAAGGTAATTTTACACAAATACTAATATAAAAGATCTAACCTATGCATTACAGAATGTGTGCAGTAATTATTTTATTATAGTTGACCTCAGTAAGTTTGCATGAATACCTTTGTGAAATGTTGCAATATACAGCAACAGCATAATTTAAAAATATTGTATAATTGAATTGGTCTTTAATATGTAAAAGCAGTCCTTCAGCTCCACTCCACTCTGATGCCATCAGTTTGCTGCAGGTAGGAGAAAGCTTATCCACCACCATCCCCTCTCCCCCAGTGCAACATTGTAACTTTTTTTTTATATATATATTTTATTAATTTTAAACTGCTGTTAACAATAAAAAGAGAGGAGAATAGCAAACATCTCACATAACATTGCCAATACAAATTAAACCCTAAAAACTTGCCTCCCAACTCTCCCCTTCTGCCTCTATCTCACCCCACCATCCAACTCAACAATCAATTTCCAAATTTGATGTTATTCTCTATTCTCAAACCTTAAGAGTGTTTTAAATTCTATTATAAGTCCACTTACATTGTAACTTTTGAAGCAGGCCACAAGGTGAAGCTGCAGCAGGGGCTGATCTAACTTAGGCAGCCCGTAGACAGTGCAGAATTATTTCCTGCAACTACGGGTTGCAGGAAAGAAATTCACACAATTCTCTCATCAACACAGACAGTGCTGATGCAGGATTCCCTCGTGCCAAGAAATTGTCTTCTCCCAGTGGGGGCAGGAGTGGGAAGCCAGTGAATATCGCTAGTGGCTATAGCAGCAACTTGCAATAATCGGAAGCGAATCTAGCAGGCTGGTTGTACTCAAGTTGATTGATCAATCAACTTGGTACATTCAGCCTGCCCATTAACCACTTACTTCCCAAGCCTATTCTGATACTTCTCTCCTACATGTAAAATGTGTGGTTTTTTTTGCTATAAAATAAATTAGAACCCCCAAACATTATATATATTTTAAGCAAAGGCCCTAGAGAATAAAATGGTGGGTGTTGCAACTTTTTATGTCACACGGTATTTGCGCAGTGGTTTTTTAAATGCAATTTTTTGGGAAAAAATACACATTTATTAAGTATAGTGAACAAAAACACAATATAATACCAATTTTTTGGGTAAAATTTAAAAGATGATTTTACACCAAGTAAATAGATACCAAACATTTCAGACTTTCCCTCCTTTGGGCTTCAATGCAGCTGATCAGACACAGATTGGACTAATCGCCTGCTTCACTGGCTGCTATGTGGATGAACCCAGTAAAGGTGGTGGCGGCAGGAGAGGGGTGGGACCCCCTTCTACCACCTGTAAAAGTATTTTAGCAGCTACCCACCCACTCATATTACGTTTACATAAAAGAGAATCACACTAAAAACTGATACCAGAATCATGGTTGTAGCCTCAACCATGATTGTTATATAACTGCATCCCAACCATGATGTACATATACTGTGGCCAGTAGGGAAGCAGTTAATGGTTCGAAGGAACCGGCTAATATTCGAACAGTGTATGGCGGGCCTAAGACTAGGTCCAGACTCAGCTAGGCATTTTCATGCAATTTCTGTGCATTTTTTTTTGCATTTTAATGCATTTTTATGCACTCCTATTGAAGTCCAATGGACCAAAAATACACTAGATTGCATCAAAAGAAGTGCCTGCAACTTTTTTAAAGCCCCATAAAAATGCTTTGCATAGGTGTGAAGGGCCCCATAGAAAATAATAAGACTCCTCCTGTCATGCATTGTCGCACAGGTATGAGTAGGGAAAGTTGTGAACACAGCCAAGTAGAGGCAACACAATTGACATGCCCCTGTCATTGCTCAGTTAGCATCTTGTTTCAAGAAGAGGATGCTGATCCTTGTTGATGTCTGAACAAAGATGGCAACATCTTTCTTGAGATGAAAGAAAATTACATCATTGTTGGGGACATGCTGTGATCTCAGGTAATAAATACTGCTAAGTGATATACTTGCCTATTACATGCAATGCAAGCACATAATAAGAAAAATATAGTATGGTAAAGCAGTGATGTATCTAGGTGTTGTGCCTAAGCCAGCAGCGGCTGGTGTGAATGGACCCTAAGTTGTGGCTAGAGGCTTTTGCTTGCATTAAGCACAGGTAAATGCAGCTCAGAAGGAGGTCAAGTGCACCTGTCAATGAATTCTGAATAATCACTGAAACATCTCAAACTGATGTCAGAACAAATGCCAGTGCTAAGTGATGACAAAATCACTTCCAGTGGTGGAAGTGCTCCTATTCACCTGCTAAAATACCCCTAAATGACATCATATTGGGCCAGCAGATAGGGTTGGGCTAAATCCATATTTATGGATTATTGGACATACAATGCTGATCTGAAAACAAAGGTATTGCTCTTGGCTGTCAGTGCCACTTATCTCAGGAGGGATAAGTGGCACTGACAGCCAAGAGCAATACCTTTGTTTTCAGATCAGCATTGTATGTCCAGGAGGGATAAGTGCCACTTGTATGTCCAGGAGGGATAAGTGCCACTTGTCTGTCCATACGTGAGGTCAGTCTCCTAGGCCCTGCTACCCGGTCCGGCCCATAAGACTGGCGCTACACTAAAAGTGCAAACGGTGGGGACCCTTTTCATGCAGGAGCTGGGAAGAGGCTGTTTTTTTCATGCAGGGGCAGCTTTTTTGTTGCCCCCCTGCAAAGTGCCACCCTAGGCCTGGGCCTTGTGGCCTAGGCCAAGATACAGCGTTGATAGTAGGTAATTACATATTTTGTATTTCTTCCATTTGGGAATAATCGCTCCAGCAGTTGTCTCCTTCTCACTAAGCTTCTTGCTGATGGTCTTGTAGCCCATTCCAGCCTATTGCAGGTCTACAATCTTGCCCTTGACATCCTTTGACAGCTCTTTGGTCTTGCCCATGAGGTTTGAATGGAAGAAAGAAATTCTGTGCACAGGTCTCTTTTATACAGTACACATAATGGGTCTTTGTAACACATGAGCACATACTGTAGCCAGTCTGTGGGATCTAGAATTATTGTTGGTTGCTTGGGGATCAAATACTTATTTTACTCACTGAACTGCAACTCAATTTATAACATTTGTATCGTATGTTTTTTCTGGAATTTTGGTTCATATTCTATCTCCATCATTTAAAATACACCTTTGATACTTCTTGTTTCGCAACTTCGGTGGAAAACAGCTGACACGCACGCCGGTCTAGATCGCAGATGGCACTGCTCACTCAAATGTTAACCAGTGGCTGCCGCTTGTAGGCACATTAAAATGTGAGTAGTTTTACCTTTTTCTTATGTTAAGAAAGTTGAATAAACGTATTGTACGATCATATGTCCTATGTTTTTTTTGGAATTCTGTTAATCTGGAGCTTTATTCAATACCCATAGAAAAACATATCCATTTGCTAAGGTTGTGACCATATTTGATTGAGGAAAGTGGTCTTGAAGATGGGAGTTACAAGTTGAGACCAATCATATATACCAAGCTGTGAGGGTCCTGGTGGCCTGGATTCCTCTGGTGAGTGGCCCCTTATATTAAGGTGGAGGAGCATCACTAAGGAGCACGTGTGAAAGGAGAATATAGAGCACATTTAAGCATAGGGTGTGGAAGACACCATTTTGTATCTATTTGACACATTATTTTTTTTTTTTCCAATAAAAGTTTTATTTTATTCTAATTAAATGAACAACAATACAGCGATAATTAAAATACATTGAATACATAGAAATTAACACTCTTCTTGGTACATAAAATTAGCATAGGTTTCTAGAACTTAATAAAAATGTTGGGGGGGGGGGGGTGGAAGAAAGGCAAGATGAAATACCGGATCAATTTAGACAATCATTTATAAGATACGACATAGCTCTTCATGTGACAGTTTGGATCAAAGATGTTTAAAACTGTATAGCCAATTTGTTTGAGGAGAGATAGCCCCACACATCCCTGGTGTAAGGGGGGGGGGGGGATAGCTCCCTGTAAAGATAGAGTTTGGATTTCACAAGGGAAAAAGTATACTTACAACAAACATAACACATTTTACAAGAAATCCGCATATGGTTTAGGGGTAGTATACTTTTTCCCTCGTGACACATTTTTTTTATCATATATTTTTTTGGATTATATAATATTTTTTCCCATTTTTTTAATTGTTTAGCAATATGTGTTAATGTATTTTTATTGCATTGAATTCCACAGTATATATTTGAATAATTTGATAATTTACAGCACAAGTTTAACAGGTTTATATGTTTTTATGTTATATGCACCATATTCAAGTATCACTAAACCACGTAGCGCCTCAAAATTAAAATCAATATAACCATTTTCTTTGGGTTTATTCCCAAAATTTATGGCAGGTGTATGGTTAATAATTGTACACATAGGGGGGCCCATTTCTTTTGTATAAATATTACACCTTTGATAAAAAATAGACCCTTCATTTCTTTGTAAGTGGGCAAACTTACAAAACCTACAGGGGATCAAATAATGAATTTCCCTACTGTAAGTCTGATTAGTTGGTCTGCCTAACCCCCTGCAGCAGTAAAATGTCCCTGGAAATAAATTCAAGCAGTGGCCATCATAGCTTAATAGACCAAGACAGTTTATCTTTCTAGTCTTTTTTTTTTTTTTCTCAGTAGCATGTAAGAAGCTAGAACTTGGAACTCCGAGAGGAAGACATACACCACAAAAGGGCAATGGTGTCCTCAGGCACAATTTCTGATTATGATATCTTAGTATTAATTCAAAGAACACAGCAAGACAGTGGAGCAACTACAGTTCAGTTCTTTTAATAATATCACCCCACACTGGAAGCTTGCAATGTGTGCAATTGTGCTGGGAACAATTTCTGAGCTGTTTTGCAGTATGTAACAATTACCAGTATACTAAATACATTTTATTATACATTTAATTAACCTAAGTGTATTTATTTTTGGAAGCTACCTTTTTATGACATTTTTTGGTCCGTACCTTTAGATCTCTAATGATCCTTGCACTGGATAGCCACTGGGTAAGAGCTTTCATTTTGATTTCCCATTCTTGGGATTTGTTACAAGATATTAAAAGTTATTGCTTCGCTTCCTTGAAAGCCCCTAAGCAGGAAATGAGAGCATCTCTATTATACGATCTACTCTACTGTGCTAAATAGGATACAGAACTAACATTGGAGCTTCCCACCAGACAAAAAAATTGAATTTGATTCTGGGAAGATGACAGAACAGGACGCAGTTACCAGGAACACACAACAATGCTGAAGCTGCTGATCAGAGAACTGGGGGCATGGAGGTGAATGCAATCAATACACTGCAATCACCATCCCCCCCATATGGACTTTGTATTCCCCATAGAAAAGATATCTGTCCGGTGACTACGCTAATTTATTCAGCTGCAGCTCTTGCTTGTCCTGTTTGGCAATTTGTAGTAAGCAAACATTGCTTCCTCTAACTGCCAGTCTTATAACTATTTACATAGATGTAATGAGAACCTTAGCAGGCCCAGCAGCTACCATAGTGCCCAGCTGCACAGGGAGACCAGCACCTAAAGAAAACCACGTCTCAAAGTCACTCGCAGTCTAACTGAATTCTGTTATATGTAAGTATTTCTGTACTAAGCTTTATTTATTGTTTTAAAACAGGGGTCTTCAAACTACGGCCCTCCAGCTGTTGCGGAACTACACATCCCATGAGGCATTGTAAAACTCTGACATTCACAGACATGACTAGGCATGATGGGAATTGTAGTTCCTGAACAACTGGAGGGCCATAGTTTTAAGAGCCCTGTTTTAGAATGACGCTGATCTTTGTAGCTAACATGGAAAATTTAAGGTCACAGGGTCCCATATTTACACTATATTACCAAAAGTATTGGGACGCCTGCCTTTACACGCATATGAGAGCGGACAGCAGGGGGAATTGACGCTGCACAAAGTGATTAGCGGTACACCCCCTGTGCATGCCTATAAGCCCATCATTTCATACGCTAATAGCAAGAAAAAGCAGAGTGAGAAAGCCTTCTCCTTCACTATCCAGTTTCAGGCTAGGAGCAGACTAATGACAGTCAGGGATCACATAATGCTGGCTGCCATTTAGCCTGAACCCGATAGACCAGGGCCTTCCCAAACTTTTTTGGGCTGAGACCCACTTCTGAATACAATTATTTTTCGTGACCCACTTGCTTGTAATTGCATATTGTAAAGCGCTACCGAATTTGTTGGTGCTATATAAATGCAAATAATAGTTGTAAGTAATCAGCACTCTCATAGACAGTATAAGGCAGGTAGAGGACAGAAATCAACCATCCCAGGACAGTGATCAGCAGGCTATATGGCATTCACCCTCCTTCCTCTCCCAGTGGTCCACAGTGAAGGTAAAGCCCCTTTTTGCCCTCTCCAGGGCCCAGCACACCTCACCCAGAGTCTCCATGATGAGGAGCTCTATGCTGGTCTTGGTATCCTGGCTCTTCTCCTTCAGATCCTCTACTGGGGTCACAGAAGCTGCCATTAAATGCTGACACCGCCGGGCCACCTGGTCCTCCTATGACACTGAGGCTGCCATCTCTCCCCACTATAGAGAGAATCCCGCCGCCAGTCTAGCCACCACCGTTGCTGCCAGCAGGAACGAGGAGCTGGCCCTGCCCCCCATTAACATATCATACATAACAGCCCACGTACATACAAATACAACATTACAATGCCATAGAAATGGGTACTCACTAATGCAAGTATCCTCCTCACGGGAAATGCAGACCAGCCTCTGTAAACTGCATGGGCGGGGTCCTGAATCCATCGCGATTTCACTGCTCTGGCTCTCTGTAATTTGCACAGGCTCGCACAGCACAATTTAAGCAGGCCCGCTCTCAGTGATTTCCGGCTCAGCGCGACCCACTCAAACGCAGCTCGCGACCCACCAGTGGGTCCCAACCCACAGTTTGGGAACTTCTGCGATAGACAAATGCATATTAATAATGGAGTAACTCCACTTTTGTTGGAAAAAAAAAAAACATTCCCCTCTGGGTGATCTGTCATTGCAAGGATTTTAAAAAACGTTGTTGCATATTCCTACCTTTTGTTATTCTGAAGAAATCCCCGTGTGTTTGTCTGTGTTCACATGGGAAAGTGAAGCTAATGGTAGTGATTTCGTAATTATCAATCAGCTACTGTGCCTGCAGGGCTCTATTGAGGGAAAATTGCAGGGTCTGCATCCCTTTAGACGTGATTTCCTATGGTGAGTATCTCACCAAAAATTACTTTTTTGTTGCAGGGATTGTCTGAATTCTGACTTGTATCTTAGGAAAATGGGGAAAATCAGTAAGCCAATCACACAAGCAGGAAATGATGTTTCTGGGGTGTGTTCATTATATATTCTGTGTACAGAACAACTCCAGGTAGCCATATTGCATTGCACTTTCCAGAAAATTACAGAGCTGCAGATTGAAAAGGAAAGGTCATTTTTAATAACATTCAATTACAATATGATTTGTGTCGCAATTGTATACACTATATTATTTTTTTATTTGCTATTTTTTCCCATTACCCTTTAAAGCAACTAACCTTATTAGGGCACAATAGCAACAATAGTTTTTGTCTATCAAGACTATCTGCAATTACTGTGATGCAAAACCTTTCCTTTGAGGGTTATTGTGCCAGTTTGGAGTCGTCTAAATCTTGTTATAAGAATAGGTTACTTTTAGGTTCATTTTTAACTGATGGGTTACCGAGGCATGCTCTTTTTCTCTTTTTCTTATATAATAGTAAAGTTGTTAAAAATAAATCTCCTTCCTATTCTATTACACAGCCAGTGACCAGAAAGATTGCTTTCCATGTTGTATAGACTACGGATCAACCAAAATCAATAAACAGGAAACTGGATGGACCATGGAATGATTGTCAGGTGAAAGTGTAACATATGAAGAACTGCTGAATTCTGGGATTGTCACTCAATAGTGATTCAGTGATCAGCAGTTCTGTGAGTGAAAACGCCTTGTTATAGAGAGGTGAGAGGAAACTTTCCAACCTTCTCATTGACAGAAAGTCCACAACTTCTCAAAAAGCCATTGATTACAGGAAAGGTGGTCAAGCCGGTATCTCTAAATGCACAGCTGGTCAAACTTTAAAGAAGGATTGGCTGAAGAAATAGAAAACCAATAGGATTTGACTTCTGTCTGCTAAGAGTAGAAAAGCAAGACTATCATGAGTATGGGATGGAAAGAAACCCAACAAATTGCAAGGGAATAAAAAAACCTCAGTTGATTTAACTTGAAGATAGCATGAGCACTTTTGGCATGAGAGGCAATTGAAGATATGCAGCATAAATACTGTATGTTGTTCAAAAACAAACAAGAACTGTGTCTCGACTCTGCATGGACTTAAATTGGTTGTAAAAGAGAGATGTTTTTTTACATTAATACATTCTCTTACCTAAACCCAATCTCGATCCAGCGCAGTGCCTGAGAGCAGCGACTCTCTCTGCTCTCTCACTCTTTACTGGACATGATGAAAAACTCCCATCTGAGTTGTGGATCTCGGTAGCTCCTCCAGAGTTACCATGGATCTCTTGGCTGCTTCTCTGATTAATGCTCTCTTTAGCCGGCCTCTCAGTTTAGGTGGACAGCCACGTCTTGGTAGGTTTGCAGTTGTACCATACTCTTTCCATTTTCTGATGATGGATTGAACATTTTTGAATGGTTTTCAAAATTTTAAAACCAGTTATCATTTTCCTTCAACTTCACAATTATGTGCCACTTTGTGTTGGTCTATCATAAAATCTCAATAAAATGCATTTACGTTTTTGGTTGTAACATGGCCAAATGTGGAAAACTTCAAGGGGTATGAATACTTTTTCAAGGCACTGTATATACACTGCTCAAAAAAATTAAAGGAACGCATCAGGTCAATTAAACTTCTGGGATATTGATCTAATAGTTTAAGTAGCAGAGGGGGTTGTTATTCAGTTTCAGCTGGTTTGATGTTAATGAACAATGGCACTAGATTGCACATCAATACGTGCCATTGCCAGAAGGTTTGCTGTGTCTCCCATCACAGTTTTAAAAGCATGGAGAAGATTCCAGGAGACATACAGTTACTCTAGGAGAGATGAACAAGGCCAAAGAAGGTCCTTAACCCATCAGCAAGACCGGTATTTGCTCCTTTGTGCAAGGAGGAACAGGATGAACACTGCCAGAGCCCTACAAAATGACCTCCAGCAAGCCACTGGTGTGATTGTCCCTGACATAACAATCAGAAACCAACTTCATGAGGATGACCTGAGGACCCAAAGTCCTCTAGTGGGCCCTGTGCTCACTGCCCGGCACCGTGGAGCTTGATTGGCATTTGCCATTGAACACCAGAATTGGCAGGTTCGTCACTGGTGCCCTGTGCTTTTCACAGACGAGAGCAGGTTCACCCTGAGCACATGTGACAGACGAAAGAAGCCATGGAGAATGTTTTGCTAGCTGTAACATTGTTTAGCATGACTGGTTGGGTGGTGGGTCAGTGATAGTCTAGGAAGGCATATCCATAGAGGAACGCCCAGACCTCTACAGGCTAGACAATGGCACCCTGACTGCCATTAGGTTTTGGGATGAAATCTTTGAACCCGTTGTCAGAACCTACACTGGTGCAGTGGGTCCTGGGTTCCTCCTGGTGCATGACAATGCCAGGCCTCATGTGGCGAGAGTATGCAGCCAGTTCCTGGAGGATGAAGGAATTGATACCACTGAATATGCTTGCTTGACCTAAATCCAATAGAAGACCCCTAGGACATTATGTTTTGGTCCATCTGACACCACCAGTTGGCACCCTCAGTCTGTTCAGGAGCTCAGTGATGCCCTAATCCAGATCTGGGAGGAAATACCCCAGGACACCATCTGTCATCTCAAAAGGAGCATGCCCCGACATTGTCAGGTATGCATACAAGCACGTGGGGGCCATACAAACTAACGAGTACCATTTTGAGTTGTTGCAATGACATTTTAGCTAAATGGACTACCCTGCTGCATCATTTTTTTCACTTTGATTTTTCGGGGTGCCTTTGAATTCAGCCCTCTGTAGGTTGATAATTTTCATTTCTATTAAACAATGTGGCATCCTTTCATTTCGAACACATTACCCTGTCCATATCTGTATAGATATCCAGCATGACATTTTTCCCCTTTGAGATCTGATGTGTTTTCAAAGCGTTCCTTTAATATTTTTGAGCAGTGTGTATATATATATATATATATATATATATATATATATATATATACACACACACAGTATCTCACAAAAGTGAGTACACCCCTCACATTTTTGTAAATATTTTATTATATCTTTTCAGGTAACAACACTGTAGAAATGACACTTTGCTACAATATAGAGTAGTGAGTTTACAGCTTGTATAACAGTGTAATTTTGCTGTCCCCCCAAAATAACTAATGAGCAGCTATTAATTTCTAAACCACTGGCAATAAAAGTGAGTACACCCTTAAGTGAAAATGTCCAAATTGGGCCCAATTAGCCATTTCCCCTCCCCGGTGTCATGTGACTTGTCAGTGTTACAAGGTCTCATGTGTGTTAAATTTGGTGTTAGCGCTCTTACTCTCTCATACTGGTCACTGGAGGTTCAACATGGCACCTCATGGCAAAGAACTCACTGAGGATCTGAAAAAAAGAATTGTTGCTCTACATAAAGATGGCCTAGGCTATAATAAGATTGCCATGACCCTGAAACTGAGCTGCAGCACGGTGGCCTAGACCATACAGATCCAGATGTTGTCTTTGGGAAATAGACATATGAGTGCTGCCAGCATTGCTGCAGAGGTTGAAGGGGTGGGGGGGCAGCCTGTCAGTGCTCAGACCATACGCCGCACACTGCATCAAATTGGTTTGCATTGTTGTCCCAGAAGGAAGCCTCTTCTAAGGATGATGCGCAAGAAAGCCCGCAAACAGTTTGCTGAAGACAAGCAGACTAAAGACATGGATTACTGGAACCATGTCCTGTGATCTGATGCGACCAAGATAAACGTATTTGGTTCAGATGGTGTCAAGCGTGTGTGGCGGCAACTAAGTGAGGAGTACAAAAACTAGTGTGTCTTGCCTACAGTCAAGCATGGTGGTGGGAGTGTCATGGTCTGGGGTTGCATGAGTGCTGCCAGCACTGTGGAGCTACAGTTCCTTGAGGGAACCATGAATACTAACATATACTGTGACATACTGAAGCAAAGCATGATCAAGCATTTCTCCAGACCTAAACTCTATTGAACATCTGTGGGGCATCCTCAAAGGAAAGGTGGTGGAGTGCAAGGTCTCTAACATCCACCAGCTCCATTATGTCTTCATGGAGGAGTGGAAAAGGACTCCAGTGGCAACCTGTAAAGCTCTGGTGATCTCAATGCCCAAGAGGGTTAAGGCAGTGCTGGAAAATAATGGTGGCCACACAAAATATTGACACTTTGGGCCAAATTTTGCCATTTTTACTTAGGGGCGTACTCACTTTTGTTGTCAGTGGTTTAGACATTAATGGCTGTATGTTGAGTCGTTTTGAGGGGACAGCAAATTTACACTGTTATACAAGCTGTACACTCACTATTTTACATTGTAGCAAAGTGTAATTTCTTCAGTATTGTCACTTAAAAAGATATAATAAAATATTTACAAAAATGTGAGGGGTGTACTCACTTTTGTGAGATACTGTGTGTGTGTGTGTATATATATATATATATATTTATATATACTGTATATATGTATATATATATATATATATATATATATATATATATATATATATAGAGAGAGAGAGAGAGCTATATATAGAGCTCGGGGCCACACTCCCTTGAGGAAGTCAATGTGTAAATGGAGCCATGAGGTACTGTATACCATTCTTTCCAGGTTGAGACAGACCAGGGCTGAAGCCTGAGAGAGAGTCCAGGAGGCACAAGCGCAGCTAGAGGGCTGCGAGGAAAGATTCAAAGCTAAGATACAGCATCTGTGCATAAACAGTGGGAGGATGTCTTTGATGGTCAGGAAGATCAAAAGGTGTTTGATGGTCAGGAAGACCCTGCAGAGGTGTTCAGAGCAGTAAAGCTGCCATAAGAGAGCCAGGAGGCTGAATGTTATGTGTTTGCAGTGATGGCAAGAACCCCCTGTGTGGGAAGACCTATCTGTATGATCTTGCTTTTAACCACTCGCCGACCGCCTACCGCATTTGTGCTGCCGCAGTTCGGCTCTATTGCACGAAACAACGTATCTGTGTGTCATTTCATGCAAAAGACACTGGGGGGCGTGTGACGATTCCCGGGAGAGGCAGAGCGGCATTCTGACTGGGGAGAAGATAGAGATCTTGTGCTCCTGCTAAGCGGGAACACCAATATCTGTCTCCTCCCAGTCAGAGCAACCCCCACGCAGTTAGCAAGCACCAGCTAGGCACACAGTTAACCCTTTGATCGCTCCAGATGTTAACCCCTTCCCTGCCAGTGTCAGTACAGTACCAGTACATATTTTTAGCACTGATCACTGTAATAATATCACTGGTTCCCAAAAAAAGTGTCAAAAGTCTCAGTTAGGTGTCCGATTTGTCTGCTGCAATGTCACATTTCCAATGTCTAAAAATTGCTGATTGCCACCATTACTAGTAAAAAAATGAAAATAATAATGCCATAAAAATATCCCATAGTTAGTAGACGTGATAACTTTTGTGCCAATCAATATACGCTTATTGGGATTTTTCTTTTTTTCTTTTTTTAACAAAAACATGTAGCGAAATACATATTGGCCTAAATTGATGAAGAAATTGGAGTTTTTACATTTTTTTATTGGATGTGTTTTAAAACAGAAAAGTAAAAATTATAGTTTTTTGTTTCAAAATTGACACACTTTTTTGTTTATAGGGCAAAAAATAAAAAACACAGAGCTGATCAGATACCACCAAAAGAAATCTATATTTGTGGGGGGAAAAAAGTACATACATTTTATTTGGGTACAGCATCGCACTACCACGCAATTGTCAGGTAAATAAATGCAGTGAAGTATCGCAAAAAAAAAATGGCCTGGTCATTAAGGGGGTAAAACCTTCCGGGGCTCAAGTGGTTAAATAAAAGTGGGCTACCATGTCCTAAAATACAGTTTTGGACTGGCACAACTCATTGGAAACGCACCTACCGCTTGAGTTTAATCACCCCAATCTTAAAATATATATATATATGTATATCTATATATATATTGTGAGGGATTAGCTCGGTGGTAGGCGTGGATGACCCCTTTGGGGGTGCGTTTTCACAGAGAGATAGCCGATTAGAGGTTGAAAACAAGACTGATTTATTCATGCAATTTACTTAACACAATTGCAAGCATCAAAACAGCCAAAATAAAATAAAAGACAAAATAAATCCTTGCCTCTGTGGGCGGCTACCTTCTCACGCTGGAACCTACCTAAGAAGTCTTTCCAACCTACTGTTGGGCCGACACTGCTGATCCTACAGCAGACACTCAAATGTCCATTTGTTTGCTTTTCACTCAGCACAAACATTGTCCATTGAACATGTCCCTTTGTTTTCTTTCACACAGCACATGTTCATTTATAACAGGATCCTTTACTCTTCAGATTCTTCATATTGAACACAGTTCATTTAACAGGTCCCTTTACTCTTCACACTCTTCACATGGAACACTTTGTCTTCTCACCTTTGAGACGTCTTCACTCGTGGTTACCCTCCTTAGCTTCACATCGCTTTAGGGGGTCTTCTCCCATGCTCACCAGCTTGTCGGGAGGCACACATCCGACTGTCCCCCTCTCCCAGCCCACACGGCGACAGGCGGCAGCAGTCCTTCTCCCATGCCCACACGGCGTCGGGAGGTACACGTATGTCTGTCCTCCTCTTCCCAGCTCACACAGCGACAGGAGGCAGCACTCAATAGATTTTCTCTGGACAAATTATAGAGTCCTTGATCTCCTCATTCTGAACAGCTGAATGGTTTTCAACTTCCTGCTGGCTCTCTCTGCAGCCAACACCCTATAGTATCAGTGAACTTTCAAAGCAGGTGGGAATGTGTCTCCTCTCAGTGACTACATTCCCAGATTTACCTGACTTCCTGTCACATACCCCCCCCTCTTGTTTCAACCCTAGGGTTGGGACACATATTTCCAGGCACGCATGTGTCAGGCACTGCTGACTCACTGATAAGCCTCCTATTATCCTCAAGCTTCCGGATGAAACTGTTTTGTCATCTTCATTGACAGATTTCTCATAACTGCCACACAGTTTGTCTCTCATCTCATATACACATTCTTCAACTGCATTTTTGGCATCATTTTGCTCCTTCTCGTTTCTGTCATCTTCATTGACAGCTTTCTCATAAATGTCAGACAGCTTGTCCCTCATAACCGTCTGTCCAATCCACCATGGAGGACCGTGATCCATAGGCAACTCAATTGGGCTAGTCTTAATGTCTTCAACATTCTTAAGACGCCTCTCTCTGCAATCCATAAATGTTTTCCACAAAACTTTGAGAACCTTTGCTTCACTAAGCTTTGTTCCAAGTAGGGACTCTTGACATCCCTCTGTGACTTGAGTTGCCTCTCCATACATCTGTACACAATCATTGACTTTTTGTTGTAAAAGGGAATGATCTTCCTCCTTGAGCTTTGCTTGCTCTAAGATGCTGTGCAGAGGATTTTCCAATTGAGACAACAGGCTGTCACACATTTCTTCAAAGTGACCCCTGTTCCTTTTCCCAGAGATATCAATATCATTCACCAAACATTTCATATTCATAGGCAGATCGGAAGCATTTGCACTCATCAACTTCTTAAACTTTTCGCCCTCCTGAGCGAGTCGCAGTAAAGGCCTACTATTTGATTTGATATTCAGTTTATATTTCTTGCCAAACTCTTCACAGAAGTAGTCAACCAGAACATCATCAACTTTCCTTACACCAACATAGGGGTTAAAGGCAACAACACAGTTGAACCCAGCGATCTGGGTGGTATCCATTATAGACCTCCTCTCTGCATCAGTGAAGAAGCATGGAACTGCAACACATTCTTTTACAGGTTTCTTCAATGCACTTTCTGCTGAACTATTTGACCGCTCAAGGTCACCTAGTTCTTTTTCTCTATCTGAATTCCACATGGAATGCATCTCAAGATCACGATCAAACTTCTGCCACCCGTCTTTCACCAGTTCCATTTTGGAAACACTCCCTGAAAGGCACTTATTCATTTGCTTCACGTTTTCACCAACAGCCTTAGTTTTCCCCACTAGGTTTTCAGCCTGAACTGAGAAATCATCACATTTCTTACTCAGCTCCTTTGTTTGCTGAAGCTCTAATGATACATTTTCCAATGCTTGAAGTTTTTGAAGGAACGGTTTATTCCAAAGGGGTGATTCAAGCCACATGTCATCACATTTCTGAGGCTCACTCAGGACAGACCCCAAAACACTGATCCTTTTAAAAACTGCATCAGGCACACTATCCCCTCTTTGGGACAGATCCTCTGTTGCCTGGAATTCCTCTTCCAGTTCCTGCAACGGAATCTTCATCTCTTCTACTTGCTGTTCTAAGGCTCGCTTAGACTTTTCTAGCTCCTGAACTCTTTTCACAACATCATCCTTGGAGCTGACCAATTCTTCCATTTCTGTACGCAGCTGTTTGTTAACACTTTCTAGTTCAGCCTTACACTCTAGAGCTTCCTCCAAAGAGCGAGCCAAGAACAGGGCTTTGCTCTCGTTATCACGCACCTCCGTTTCTGCACGGGCGCGTTCTTCTGCATATTTTGCAGACACAGTCTTCTCTTCACCAAGCATCTGATCAAACTTCTTTTTCACATCTTCAACACACTGTAATGAACCAACGCTTTCTTCCATGCGTTTTTTCATATCCGCTATCTGAGCTTGCAATGTTGCGACTTGCTCTGATAGGTTTTTCTTTGCGTCCGCCTCCTCTTTTAATTGTTCCAGGAAGCCATTTTTCTCATCTTCCATTTGTTTGAGCTTTGTGCTAAAACTCAGCCTTTGACACCTCTCTTCCTGTAAGAGTTCCTGCGTGTCTTGCAGCTGCGATTCCAAGATAGAAAAATCTTCCGCAATTTCTCTAGATTTGCTGTCTGCTTGAGAAAGCTGATTTGTAACATTGTCCAACTCAACCTGCAGTCGGTTTGCCTTCTCTGACAGCTTAGCACACAATCGGTCACCTTCTGACACTTTGACTTGCGATTCCAGAAGCTGTGCCTCTACTTTTTCCCTCTTATGTTCACAATCTTCTTTTCCCTGCATAAGAGCCTTCACCTCATTGGCTAGCATCTGGGAATAAGAATGTAATTCTGCCACACAGGCTTCTTTCTCCTTTAACTGCTGCTGGACACGTTGGGCTTCCCCTTTCCAACTTTCACAGTCCGCACGCCATTCATTTACCACATTGCTTAAAGTAGTGAGCTCATACACAGTACTCAGTAATTTAGCCTCTCTTTCACTTTTCTCTTTGTCGCTGAGAGACAATGTCGCTTTCAGAGCAACATTCTGTTCCTGCGACTCCTGCAGGTCTATTTTTGTAACTTCCAAACACTGAAGACTTTTTTCCAGCTGATTACGCAACTCCAACATATCAGCCATACTTTGCTTCTGCAAAGTCTGAATTTCACTTTCCTTTTCCATGAGGATGGTATCTTTCTCCATTATAGTCTCTCTGCGTTTTTGCAACTCGACCAAAAGAAGAGCAGTGGATTCTTCCCACTGTAACACATGAGACTTGAGTAGTTCATTCATTTCCTGCAAGTTTCTATGCTCCATTTTAAGCAATTCCAAGGCTTGTTCCTTTTCTTCCATTTTCCGTTGCAAGGCATCCAATTCAGCCCTGCACACATACTCGGTTTCTTCCAAACCGATGGCCTCCATTGGCTGCTGGCGTCTCTGTTTCCAGCCTGCCATGCTCTCTTGGTGAGCCTTTTGCTGAGCTGCAAAGCTCCGCTGAAAATCCGCATTTGCCTGCTGTTGAGCTGCATTTGCTTGCTGTTGAGCTGCATTTGATATAATCAGATGTTTCAACATCTCCTCCATTTTGAGTTTACTTTTCATCTGAGCACACTGCGTCTCCATAGCAGTTTCATCAGTGTTGCTAGGGACAACAACCTTCCTCTTTAGTAGACTCTCTTTAGGCATGGATGGGGCTGGTTCAGACGGCAACATCCCCTCCATCCAAAGAATCCGGTCTCTCATTTCATCTATCTTTGCATTTTTCAGGCGTTTGGACCGCCCCATCTTCAATAACTCCACAAACAAATTTTTCACAGTCCAGCAAACAATTTTCAGACCACTGTCTCTTCAACACATGTAGTTTTTCTCTCTCTTGCAGGATCTCTTTTCCTGCGCACACAGTTTGTGCAGTCACTTGCACCAGACACAACAAAGTTCATCAAAAAATTTTGAGACCCCTGTCTCTTTAAAACACTTTTTTTTTTTTTTTTTTTTCTTCTGTCAGGATCTTCTCTCCTGCACACATAGATTGTGCAATCTCATGCACCAGACAAAGTTCATCAAACATTTGCACTTCCTTGCAGGGATCTTGCTGCTTCTGCCCACTGCATACCTCCACCATATGTGAGGGATTAGCTCGGTGGTAGGCGTGGATGACCCCTTTGGGGGTGCGTTTTCACAGAGAGATAGCCGATTAGAGGTTGAAAACAAGACTGATTTATTCATGCAATTTACTTAACACAATTGCAAGCATCAAAACAGCCAAAATAAAATAAAAGACAAAATAAATCCTTGCCTCTGTGGGCGGCTACCTTCTCACGCTGGAACCTACCTAAGAAGTCTTTCCAACCTACTGTTGGGCCGACACTGCTGATCCTACAGCAGACACTCAAATGTCCATTTGTTTGCTTTTCACTCAGCACAAACATTGTCCATTGAACATGTCCCTTTGTTTTCTTTCACACAGCACATGTTCATTTATAACAGGATCCTTTACTCTTCAGATTCTTCATATTGAACACAGTTCATTTAACAGGTCCCTTTACTCTTCACACTCTTCACATGGAACACTTTGTCTTCTCACCTTTGAGACGTCTTCACTCGTGGTTACCCTCCTTAGCTTCACATCGCTTTAGGGGGTCTTCTCCCATGCTCACCAGCTTGTCGGGAGGCACACATCCGACTGTCCCCCTCTCCCAGCCCACACGGCGACAGGCGGCAGCAGTCCTTCTCCCATGCCCACACGGCGTCGGGAGGTACACGTATGTCTGTCCTCCTCTTCCCAGCTCACACAGCGACAGGAGGCAGCACTCAATAGATTTTCTCTGGACAAATTATAGAGTCCTTGATCTCCTCATTCTGAACAGCTGAATGGTTTTCAACTTCCTGCTGGCTCTCTCTGCAGCCAACACCCTATAGTATCAGTGAACTTTCAAAGCAGGTGGGAATGTGTCTCCTCTCAGTGACTACATTCCCAGATTTACCTGACTTCCTGTCACAATATATATATATATATATATATATATATATATATATATATTGTGTATAAACTGTGTACTAAATATATATATATATATATATATATATATATAACTATATATATATATATATATATATATATATATATATATATATATTTACGTTCCTTTAAGCAAACATTTGTGCAGTGATCATGCTAGAATCGTGCTTTTATAAATCACAAGCTGAGCATGGATACAGTTATATGTCACTAAGGTACCATAGTGACTGCTGGGTACTCTTACCCTTATGTTTAATTTATTACCCTCAAAGTGCAATCATGCATATGTAACTAATAATATGAGCATAACATTGGAAGTGCATATGATGTACACAGCAAACACAGTGAGGTTATTTTCATTAAAAATAAATCCATATACATTTATAGCTCAAATCTGTCTGGTGTGTCCAGGTAGCTATGGTTTATAGGGTCTTTGCAATGCCGTCATGTGAGATTAGAAATGTTTATTATCTTTCTGAAGTTTGTAATCCTGTTAGTATATTGTAGCCTTGGTGCTGTAGAGATTAATTATATCTGTTTATAAACCATTACACACCGGAGTGAAAAAAGGATCAAGGGAATACATCTTAGTGTTCGGTGCTAATTACAGTTACAGGGGCAATCACCCATAGGACCAGAGTTAGTGTACAGTAATTTTTCAATTTTAAAAGGTTGTATCTTGGTGATTGGAATCGTCCTATGTTAAAGAACAAAGCTCCAATTTAGATTAAATTATGTTCTAAAGTAATCACAGAACTTTGGAAGTTAATATTTCTATGAGCGAATTAATGTGTGGTATCCTTCGGATGGCCATGGACAGGCTGAGAATAACCTTCTGGGACCTTCTGTGGCTTGCAACTCGGTCTATGAATAGAAGCAGTCCATGCGCTTCTTGTCTCTTTTTCTCAATCAAGAAGGATCTGATCTGCAAATTAGTACAAAGATTTTCTAACAGGTCAATTTAAACATAGCTTCAATGGCAAAATGAGCCAATTGGGTAATGCTACATAAAAAGACCATGTAAAGCCTCCTTAAGGGATAGTAAATGGAAAAGTAAAATTATAGTTTTTGCACACAAGAAGCATCAATGGCCATGAAGGTGGTTCAATGTCCATCCTCTGCACACACCACATCACATGTACAATGAAATGTAGTGAGATTGGTGCTGGGCTTAAATAATTTAGTTCTGTTTTGAGGTTCTAGCAAGGCTTTTACAGCCACTGAGATTTTGAAGAACACATACATTTAGCATACACATGTGTCTGTGTCTTCCTGTTCTAAAACTCATCGCTGCTGGGGAGTCATAAACAGAAAATGCATTGAGCACTAGTATTTGATGTCAGATTTTGCGCATTTTGAAACTTTGTGCATTTTGTCTTTCTGTAACTACCCAGGGAAAAATGTATCATTCTGGTTGATCTAAATCTGTTAATTAGGCGTTGAGACTTCCATCTGACTCTGGTTTTTGCATGCTGGTATAAAATCAGTGACTTGGAAAGTATTGAAGTTATTGGACCAACATGACAGCCCAACAACTAGCATTTTTAGAAGGAGAGTTTTCCCTCACTACAGTTTTCCTTAAAGATAGAGATTAAACTAGATTTAATAAATTCAATTGTCATTCAGATCAATCAGAGCCTTCAGATCTTTGAACTGTTTTTTTTTTTTGTAATGACTTTATTTTCAAAAAAAGTTGCAGTTTACAAATGAGTGTAAAGCAATACATAATAATTTAACAAGAAAAGTCTCACAGTTGGATCAAAAGCAAAAAAGTACAGTAGAACAAGGCGTAGGTGGTCATGTACAACACTAAAGACCTCAAATTGGACATCATACAACAGAGCATGTAAAGCACATAGAGCAGCATCAAGAAAAGCCTCCAACACACATTCATGAGTTCCAACTGCGTTCCACCTGGAGCCGGAAGTGGAGTGGTAGCGTGATTGCGATCAAACGTCCCGACGCATTTCGTCAGCGCGTAGCTGTCGTTATCAAGGGTCATCAATGACCCTTGATAACGACAGCTACGTGCTGACGAAATGCAGAAGCGGCATTTCTACCTGGATCCCACAGCTTTTTATTTCTACATGTCGGGTTGAAATAAACCGTTATGTAAGTGCATCCATTTATTTAATAAACTCTTTACTTACTTACTTCACCATGAGAGCCCCTCGTTGTTTTTTAACCATGCTATACGGGAGGCCAGTCCCCTGGTTTTGAGGATACTCTAAGGTGGATGGTGTGAAGTGTTTGGAGGTACCTATTGGAGACTGAATTATCTGGTTCTTGCCCGCTAATATCCTGTCTACAACTTGTGAATCACAGCCTGAACCGACCCCCTAAAATAAGGGGTTTGTTCATTCTGGTAAGCATTTTTGTGCACACCGGGTGGTCCAGTGTTTTGGTGGAGGTGCTGGAAACATTATTCTCTACAAATTCTACAAATAACTCTTCTGATCATCACTCACCAAGCAGAACCATACAGTGGGGAAAATAGTTATTTGATCCCCTGCAGATTTTGTAAGTTTGTCCACTTCCAAAGAAATGAAGGGTTTATAATTTTTATCACAGGTGTATTTTAAATGATAGAGACAGAATATCAACCAAAAATCCAGAAAAAAGACATAAAACAAATGCTATAAATTGAGTTGCAGTTCAGTGAGTAAAATATGTATTTGATCCCCAAGCAAAACATGACTTCGTACTTGGTGGAGAAACCATTGTTGGCAAGCACAGAGGTAAGACGTTTCTTGTAGTTGGTGACCAGGTTTGTACACATCTCAGAAAGGATTTTGGTTGACTTTTCTTTACAGATCTTCTCTGAATCCTTAAGGCTTCTTGGCTGTCTCTTTGCAACTTCCTACAAGCTGGCTGTGCCCAAGTTGATTGATCGATCAAATGGGTATATTCAGCCTTGCCATACATGGTTGGAATCTCGGCCGGTCCCTGCTGAGCCAGCCAAAACTTGAACCATCTACAGTGTGGCCGTCCTAAGTTTCAGCACCAGAAATTCGACACTTACAGCTCTGTAGGGGGTTAATAAAAGCAAAACCTTTAAACAACAAAGCAGGAGCCAGGCATACAACAGACTGCATTAGTGGTCATCAATTTTGGCTTTTTGAGTTCAGCTTTAACTGCTGCTGGAGATAATCAAACGTAATCAATCTTTTTACTCAAACCAGAGTTGGGTTTTAAAAATGTCTTCAGAAAAGTCACCCTCCGCAGACAGCTCTCTTCTCCTTTTATTTCCTCCAATCCCAAGGTTAGGTTAAAGATCCTTCCCCATGTTATATATCTAAAAGGTCATGGCTTATAATTGGTCCATGATGCCATCCAATTGGCTAACACATGTGTGACACATATGTGACTACGCATGTCACACATTAAAATATAGGATGGAGACCACTCTGTCCCTCATCATAAAGCATTGATATCTACAAGTGTTTCCAAAGCTCGATTCATCAGCTTTTCATGTTTTTACTATGAATCCCTATTCAGGCAGCTTTGTTTTGTTGTTGTTTTTCCCAAGCCATTTTAAATGTTTCTTTCATTTATGTAGTCAGTGTACTCGTACACTATGTACTTGGTGGGAATACAGATTTATTTCATGTTCAGTTTGATGCTGCACGGAGGAACTCATTTAGCAAATTGTGGAAATGAGAACTGTTTGCAGTTTCCATAACAACCAGTCAGTTTCAAACTGTCATTTTCCAGTTTAGCTATGGAGCAGAGACTATTTTCATTTCAAAAACTTATTTTTGAGGCCCAGAGCTGCAAACTACTTTGAGATGTGAACTTTGTTAAGTGGATCTTAGATTTCTATAAAGAAAATGTATATATTTGATTTCTATATTCACTCAAGGCGTCGTGTAACAGCTGAATCATAAACGTCTTATCTTTAACAACAAGATTATTTAAGATTTGAGTAATTTATTTATTTTTCCCAACAGATCTTCTCATTTAAGGAGATTCACTTTCAAAGATGAGCAGATACACTCCTTTTAAAGGAGCTGTAAAGTCTGCATTCTATGCATTAAGGTAAAAAACCTTCAGTGCTGCAGCTGCCCCCCAGACCCCCCCCTTTTTCTTACCTGAACCCGATCGTTCCAGCGACGAGCACGAGCCCAGCGGCTTCAGCCCCTCCAGCCGCTGTCTGGGGTCCTCATTGGATAGATTGATAGCAGCAGGAGTCATTGGCTCCTGCTGCTGTCAATCAAATCCAGTGACAGGGGAGCGGGGGGCAGGGCCGAGTCCCGCTGTCTGTGTCAATGGACGCAGCAGCAGGACTTGTGAGCGTGCTCGCACGGGTGCCCCCATGGAAAGCAGCTCTCCGTGGGGGCACCCGATGAAGAGGAGGGGCCAGGAGCGCCACCGGGGCACCCCAGAAAAGGAGGATCAGGGTTACACTGTGCAAAACCCTTGCACAGAGCAGGTAAGTAACATGTTTGTTATTTAAAAAAAAAATAAAAATGAACCTTTACAATTACTTTAACCGCTTACCGACCGCCGCAGATATACTGCGGCAGGCTGGCTTGGCTTCGCGAATTGACGTATGGATATGTCGGTTCGCGGGAGCGGTGCTGGGGATGAGCGCGTGCCGCCGCCAGCCCGCTCCAGCCCCCACTAGGCAGCGGGGAAGCCGATCCACGGGGCCGGCAGTTGCGATTGCGCCGGGCACCCGCGATAGTTCCCTGCTGAGAGAGGACAGTCAGCTGTTGTAAACACAGCAGACCGTTGTTCTCTCTGAAATGATCACAGAGCGCCTGTGATCCTTCTATAAGGGATCACAGGTCTCTATGATCATTTTACAAGCCCATCCCCCATACAGTTAGAAAACACTCCCCTAGGCTCACACTTAACCCTTTGATCACCACTGTGTTAACCCCTTCCCTGCCAGTGTCATTATTACAGTACCAGTGCATATTTTTAGCAATGATTACTGTAGTAATGTCACTGGTCCCCCCAAAAGTGTGAGTTAGGGGTCCGATCTGTCCAACAAAATGTCGCAGTCCCACTAAAAATCGCAGATCGTCGCCATTACTAGTAAAACAATAAATAAATAAATAAAAATGACATAAATCTTTCCCCTAGTTTGTAGACGCGATAACTTTTGTGCAAACCAATCAAAATAAACTTATTGCAATTTTTTTACCAAAAATATGTAGCAGAATATAAATTTGCCTAAAAGAATGAAAAGTTTTAATTTAAAATATTTTTTTGTGGGAATGTTATATAGCAGAATGTGAAAAATATTGTTTTTTTTTTTTTTTTTTTTTTTTTAGAATTGTCGCTCTTTTTTTGGTTATAGCATAAAAAATTAAAATTGTACAGGTGGTCAAATACCACCAAAAGAAAGCTCTATTTGTGGGAAAAAAGTACATCCATTTTTTATGGGTACAGCATCGCATGACTGAGCAATTGTCCACTAAAATAATGCAGTGCTGAATCGCAAAAAATGGCCTGGTCATTAAGGGGGCATCTTAAAGTGCTTGTAAAGCCTCAAGGTTTTTCACCTTAATGCATTTTATATGTAGCACTGCCCCCTAGAGGACTGCTGAGAATGACACTTTCTGGATTCCCCTGGGTTACCCTTAGCAACTGATAGCAGACAATTAGCATTGCAAGTCCTTGGCTCAGTCAATAATCAATCCAGGAGATGTTGGTTTTTTGTGTTTTTATTTGGAACTGGGATAGGAGAAGGGATGAGTGGGATCCTCCAACTATGAACTATGCACAATCTTGAGGACAACTAGCTGTAGTGTGCGGCAAGGTCGCTGCTTCACCTTGCCACTGAAGTGAAGATAGATAATGTGTTCCTGCTTGAATTACTCTTCAGTGTTCTAACTTGGCACCATCTTTCTCACTTGCTGTGTGTGCTGACACCTGTCCACTGACTCTCCACTGGAGTGGTCCCCTTCCTGGGCAGACCCCCGGCAAGCTTCCCGGTAGTCACGGATATTGTTTTTCCCAAGGTTGCTCTGCCTCCAACTCCACCAGTCAGCTTTCCTGGATCTCCTGGCTCAGCTCCACACTCCTGGCTCACAAGGCCGACCGCCTGTGACCACCATCCACAGCAGCAGAAGGAGAGACAAATGTAACCCTCCTTCTGGGACTTGGCTTCCCACCCAAAGACACCCTGTCACATGTGCCCTTGGCTTTTGTAACCTATCCCAGGATGCACCACTGTTTGTGCCAACCCACTAGGATAGTTACAAAAGCCTGTGTGTCACTGGCTGGATTTCCTCCACTGTCCAACAGACTCCCCTATTGGATACAGTGGGGACACTCCCTCAGACCAGATGAATCACACATAGACACATGCAACAGGCCTAAGTAACAATCAGGCTCCCCTATTAAGCAGATGGAGACACTGGGCTTTATCTACCTAGCACCTACCTAGGGTGCCTAGGAAGGTGCTACATATACATTAAGGTGAAAAACCTTCTGTGCTGCAGCTCCCCCTAGACCTCCCCCTATTTTCTTACCTGAGCCCGATCTGATCCAGCAATGTGCACAAGCGTAGCGGCTCCAGACACTGTCTCTCTCCTCATTGGACAGATTGATAGCAGCAGGAGCCATTGGCTCCTGCTGGTGTCAATCAAATCTAGTGACACAGGATCGGGGGGTGATCCAGCTGTCTGTGTCAATGGCCCTAGCAGCGGAATTTGGGAGCGAGACCTTCCCGGTGCCCCCATGGAAAGCAGCTTGCTGTCAGGGCACTTGATGAATAGGAGGGCCTGCAGTGCAGGCAGGGCACCCCATAAGGAGAGGATCAGGGCTGCTCTGTGAAAAATGATTGCACAGTGCATGTAAGTAAAGCCATGTTTGTGTTTTTTTTTTTTTTTGTTTTTTTTAAAAGAGGGTTTACAACCCCTGCTGCATACCAAAACCAATATACAAGCAGAAAAGATTTCCTCGATAAGTAACCCTGAAAGTAACTTATTAACCTTTTTTGTTAGTTACCATATACCTAGCTAGGTAAAGCTAATAATTGCCAACATATTAGGTTTTTGAATCAGATCTTTTTTATTTACAATACAATAAGGATAATAGGGCCCTGCTCACATAAATGTGAAGGTCTTCATGCTGCAATGCAGGCTGCACACTATAACCAGTACACAAGATGAAAAGATTTTCCTTACAAGCAACCCTGAAAGTAACAAATTCACCTTTTTTTTTGTTATTCCCAGGTAACTAGCTAGGTACAGCTAATAATTAACAAAATATCAGGTCCTATTATCAGATCTATGTTACATAATAAGGCCCTGTTCACACTAGTGTGCTTTCTCCTGTGTCTACCGTCATACTGCATTGCAAGACATCGATCATTTTATTATTCTTTATAGTGTCTGTTCACATCAAGGCAACATGAAGCAGTGCAATTTTTGAAAAAGTGCAGGTGCTTCTTTTTGGGCAGCATTTTGGCCCCATAGCTTCCAATTGGAGCACATGAAATAAGCATAAAACATATGTTTGCAGGTGCCAACTGTTGTCACTGTATTTTATGTTAATGCCTGGATACCTGTGGGGTTAACTGTGTGCAGTGGCACAACAGCTGGAGGCTGGGTCACTTCCTTTAAAAGGGTAAATAAAGGAAACAAAGTGGTTTCCGGGGGAGTTTTGGAAGTCATGGGAAGCAAGAGGAAGGCCACAGATGCTGTTACTGTATGTAAACAGTAACATTGGGCTTGGATTACTCAAAATGAAAGTTACAAAACCTGGAGTTGCGAAAGTGCACAACTGTTAGTCAAGTGAATGAGAAGCATCACAGCTAAAGACATGCAGACAACTGTCACATCCTAAGGCCTTGTCACAGCCTAAGGGTGGCCATACACAGTGAAAATTTGCATGATCCCCCCCCCCCCCCCCCCCCCCCATCAACACAGACAGTGCTGACAGGGAAATCAGAAATTGTCGCCGGGAGAAGACAGTGATTATTGCTAGCAGCTGAACCAGCCGCTCGTGATAATTGCAAGAGAATCCGACAGGCTGGTTGTACCCAAGTTGATTGATCGATTAGCTAGGACACAGCTTCTGAGTAAAGTCTGGCAAAAGCTAAGGTCCTTCCTCTCAAGTCTGTATCTCCTATCAAATGCTTGGCTTGTGGTTCTGCCCTATATTGCTCTGCCACCAAGGATTTCTACAGTCAGTATCTGGATGGCACATGATCAATCAATAGCCCTCTCCTTACCTGCAGCACAGCAACACAGCATGTGGTCCTCACACAGCAACTCATCTCACATAGGGCTCCTGGCACACCCTGCCCAGCAACTCTCTCCATAGGCTGTGCCTGCACATACCCTAAGCACATGGCAGCATGGCATGTCCCTTGGCTTTATGCAGCTCTCCAATAAACTCAAGCCTGGGTTTTCTTAGAACATTGTGGGATCCTCAAATACATGATTCTGGCACACTGGTCCTTTTCTCTGCTGGGTAGTGGATGGGTCTATCCCCTGGATGCAGTCAATCAGAACCCGCATGCCCTATTGCCAAGGGCAGGCTTCTGTCCTTGGCTATAGCGGCAACCAATCAAATTCCTTCCAGTGTCCACCCATCTCCCTATGATCTATCACTGACAGTGAAGGGAAGTTATGTGTTGCCACCAGAGAGGAATATTCAGCTAGGCAGCTTAAAGAGGCATATAAAAGAAAAATGCAGCACTATAAATAAAACATTTACCAAAATTATATGAGTGTCAAGGCGAAAATTTTAAATAAACAGTTGTGGACTGAAATAATCAAGAAATTTAAAAATTGTCCTTGTGTGCAATAAACAATTCACGTGTGGATGATCAGTAATCTCCACAAATCACTCTCAGGGTCTTGCCACCACCAAATGAACAAAGTGCAAGCTCACCAGAACCAATTGATGTCTAAATTATAGGACAGCAAAAGCGCTTTCATTAATCACTGGTCTTCCTTTCAGAGGCGCATGTGATAATGTATGAATATGGTTGATCCTTCAATCTCAATGATGAGGCCATCAGGAGAAATGCTTATTCTCATCTGACCCAGACCAGAGGAATCCCCTCTGGTGGTCCCCTGCCAAGCCTGCCTCTGGTGGTCCCCTGCCAAGCCTGCCTCTGGTGGCCAGCTGTCTGCTCTCAAACCTGCCTCTGGTGGTCTCCTGCCAAGTTGGCCACTGATGATCCACTATTTTTCATAAACTTGTAAAAAAAATAATCCTTTGCACTTGTTCGAAATCAGATCAGTCAATACATTATCACATGC
This sequence comes from Pelophylax lessonae, assembly GCF_965119305.1. Taxonomy (NCBI): domain Eukaryota; kingdom Metazoa; phylum Chordata; class Amphibia; order Anura; family Ranidae; genus Pelophylax; species Pelophylax lessonae. Next base: position 143,808,847 of record NC_138776.1, read on the forward strand.
GCCTCTGAAAGGAAGACCAGTGATTAATGAATGCTCTTTTGCTGTCCTATAATTTAGACAGCAATTGGTTCTGGTGAGTTTGCACTTCGTTTATTTGGTGGTGGCAAGACACTGAGAGTGATTTTTGGAGATTGCTGATCATCCACACCTGGATTGTTTATTGCACACAAGGACATTTTTCTTAATCACTTGATTATTTCAGTGAATTTACATTTATTTAAATGTTTCACCTTGATACTGATATAAGTTGGTAAATGTTTTATTTGTAGCATTTTTTTTAAATTTTATATGCACTTTTGGTGTTTGTATATTTACACTATTTGCACGCTGCTGCTTTCTGACCATTTAAGTGCTGATACTAGATTTATTGAGCCTGAAGAGGCAGCTGGCCAGTGGCACACGTATAAGGTTTGCTCTTGGGTTTAGATATACTGTAATGGTAAAACTTTGCATCAATTCATCGAGAAGATGCAGTAAGAGTTTGAGAATAGCCAAAGCAGTTTACAAGCTGTTTTTGTGAGTCCTTGGCAGATTGATAGCTGTACACTGTGATTATCGTTCTTTGAAAGAGATGTAATGAAGAAATTATTTTCCTAAGGATTCCAACCTTACTATAACTCCAAATGTTTATAAAAATGTCTAAAAAATGGCCTTACACTTCAATAATTTCCCTTTAGAATAAGCAATTAGTCATTTTTTGGCAAAAGAAACCCACATATTTTAGTAGGAATGGTTTATTTTATTAGCCCTGTTATCATTAATGTTTTATACTGCAGCACACTGGGACAACAGCAGTGTGACATACAGAATACAATAACAAACACATCAATAGAGTAAGTGTCGAGAGCTCAGCACACTATCCTGCTCCTTATATTATGTTTATTCTCCCAGGCATGTTTGCTTCATAGAAAGCTGGGATTTATGCTGCTTGTTTTGTTGGCTCTGCAATTATTCCTACTTGCTTTCAGAACACGAGACTTGAAATATGATAACTTCAAAGGCCACACAACATTCCCGACAGATGCTGTGACAGCTTACTTTGGGAATGATGCCGCGATGAATCTCGGAAAATGGAACCTGCATATATATATATATATATCCGTAAAGAGGCTGTAGATTACAGATTGTGCATACAGTATTTCAGATGGGTCTGCTTTCTCTGCTAGCAATACTAAACAGAACTATTTTATGAGTAATAAATTCCAAAATGTTGTTTCTATCATTAATAGGCCTTTATAGATCAGAGCATTTGCCTAACTACACGAGATGGCAAAATACCTTTGATATTTTGAATAATTAACAAGCTGGAATCCAAACATCTTGCACCATTGGGATTCCAGGCACTTATCAATAAGTTCAGGAAGGGGGATTAAGTAATTGTAACTTTAATGTGTAGACCTCCTTATGATTGATAATAAAAAAAAAAAGTCAGTGTAGGGTGCTTTGTGTAACTCAGAAGTGCTTTTATTAGGACAGATGTAGCAGCTATGATATGTACGGTTAAAGGCAGACAGGGATTGTGGATAGGCAGGGTATCATCCACACACTCCAGATTAGCCTTTCTCAACCAGGGTTCCATGGAACTCTAGGGTTCCCCTTACCACCAATATAAGCAATCATGTCTACGCTTCTAATGTAATGGGGCATCACAATTTCTTTTTCATTTCAAGATTCTGATATTATGAAAATTATTTTGATATATATAGCAGATTTGTGATTTATGCCTTTGGTATAAAATACACTGGGTAACCCATTTTCTTTTATTTTAAACATCAGTTATCATACTAATGTACCATAGCCTTTTTTGTTTTAAGGAAATCTGACAAGGTTAAGAAAGGCTGCTCTAGGTGATCTTTCTTTCCTTATACCTTGGCATAATGGCATTGTGGAGCAGGTGGCAAAAGTGTTGAACTGAAGTACCCTGGGCCTGTGCCGTGGCTAAACATGGGAGTATCTTAAGTCTGAACTGGTGTGGTTACCTACGCATGTTTATTTTATTTAATCTTCATTTTTAGAATAGATAATTTTTTCATACAGAGAAGTAGAAAACAGTAAGAAACAGACATCATGGTGCATATGAGAATGACTTTTACATCAGGGAAAAAACTCCAGACTTTATACAACATTGGTCAAAAAAGTTACATTGCCATATAGGTATGAAAGTAAATGAAGCTTGGTATCACGTCGGACTGCATAGAACGTCAGCAGTACAAATACCTAGTTCTGAAATGGTAGCACCAAAGCAGGCTCAGGCTAAGTAACACCATAAAGAAAAAAATCAAAAAGAAAATGAAGGATAAAGAAAGGGAATAACAAAAAAAAAAAAGGTAAATACAATAAGAGTAGATATACGCATGTTTTAACATCAAAAACGTTTGAATCCCAACCACGACACTACTCTCCTGGAGTTTGCATGTTCTCCCTGTGCATGCATGGGCTTCCTCCGGGTACTCTAGTTTCTTCTCACAGTCCAAAGATATGCTGGTAGGTTAATGTTTAAGAGGGTTTGGTGCCTCAAGCCAAAAATGATTGGGACTTTATGGGCTAGTAACAAGAGTTGTTTAAAATTATATAACAATTTATTGAACAAAAACAAAGTAGAAGTATTACACACAAGGGTGATGTGATTGGGTTATAGACCCATTGATGATGGTGAATATGTTTAGAATTTTTGTGACAAGGTGATATGGTGACTTTGGAGTATTTCTCTCTGCTGTTCCCTGCTGTCTGTCCATCCTGGAGTGTGCAGAGAGGGAATATCCTAAATTCCAACGCGTTTTGGCTTTACATATAGAACGCCTTTATCAAGGATGGTTCACCATATCTGTAATTACAATAAATCATTGATCAAAAAACATATGCATTCAAAGGGGTGAAAAAATCCCATTGTCGCATAGTTTTTACAATACTTTTAGGTGTGTGCCTGATCAAGGATAACTCTCTTCTGATCTGTGTTTCACACTGAGAACTGTGTGGATGCTGCTGTTTAGGTACATAATATATATTAGATGTTTTAGTGTTTATATCCTTAGTATATTTCTTTAAATCCAAATAAATAATATTGTACTTACTAACTGCACGATATGTTGGCAGCAAAATTGGTTCAGTCCAGATGATTTCTGGTTTGCATGCCGTTTTTAAACTACCAAAGAAAAATAAATATTAGCAATATTCAATAAGATATTTATTAGGAAAAAAGGAGGATGTTAGTGGTTTCTTCCAGAGTAGTCTGGGGGAACTTCACTGTAAACTTTGAACAACTCACTGTTTGGTATTGCTTGGTCATCAGAAAGATCCAAGAGCAGCATATCCAGGAGGTCCGCCTTTCTCCGTCATCAAGAGGGAAGTGGCGCCTTGCTCAGTTCCCCGGCCTTTTATAACGGTTTGTGCATGCGCAGTTGTGCGCAGCGCGATGCCATACCGACTTGCGGGTGTGTCTCTGGTGCGCGTGCGTCAAGCAGTGCTGCGCGCGCACCTAGGATGGATGAATTACGAAACCGCTGTAGCGGCCGCTGACACAGAGGAAGAGACTGGTCTTATTGAATATTGTTACAATTTATTTTTCTTAGGTAGTTTAAAAATGGCATGCAAACCAGAAATCATCTGGACTGAACCAATTTTGCTGCCAACATACAGTGCAGTTAGTAAGTACAATATTATTTATTTGGATTTAAAGAAATATACTAAGGATATAAACACTAAAACATCTAATATATATTATGTACCTAAACAGCAGCATCCACACAGTTCTCAATGTGAAACACAGATCAGAATAGAGTTATCCTGGGTCAGGCATACACCTAAAAGTATGTAAAAACTATGTGACTATGGGATTTTTGTCACCCCTTGGAATGCATATGTTTTTTGATCAATGACTTATTGTAATTACAGATATGGTGAACCATCCTTGATAAAGGCGTTCTATATGTAAAGCCGAAATGCGTTGGAATTTAGGATATTCCCTCTCTGCACACTCCAGGCTGAACAGAAAGCATGGAACAGCAGAGAGAAATATTCCAAAGTCACCATATCCCCTTGTCACAAAAATTCTAAACTTATTCACCATCACCAATGGGTCTATAACCCAAACACATCACCCTTGTGTGTAATACTTCTACTTTGTTTTTGTTCAATAAATTGTTATATAATTTTAAACACCTCTTGTTACTAGCCCATAAAGCCCCAATCATTTTTGGCTCGAGGCACCAAACCCTCTTAAACATACATACACACGGGACGTTGGCAAAACCAACTATCCAGGTTCTGAGAATCGCACCCCCCACATGCTGGTAGGTTAATTGGCTCCTGTCTAAATTGTCCCTAGTATGTGTGTGTATAAATTTTAGTTAGGGACCTTACATTGTAAGCTCCTTGAGGGCAGGGCACTGATGTAAATGTACAATATATATGTGAAGTGCTACATAAATTGACAGCGCTATATACAGTAAGTACCTGTAATAAATACACATGGATTAAGGGGCATTCCTGTGCATCTGTGAAGGCATTGCTTTCTAAGGCATCCCCATGATGCAGACATTGTGTTATTACAACAACGTGTAAGCTGTATCCCTGTAAATCTGTTGCTCTCATTAGTATAGCACTGTTATCTGCAACAGTTGTCCTTGCCCTCAGCTTATTCTGTGGCCTAGAATTATGCACCCATTCCAGACAAAACATTACCACTTGACTTTGTTGCACCATTGGAGGTTTATTTAAAGTGAAGAATATGTAAACCTGTCACAAACCTGGGCAACATTTATAAAATACTTTCTGTAACAGCCAATTTTTGCCCTGCCTCTCCCATATTCTGATTCTCCCTTTCATGCAGCAAGGCTGCCCATCAACATTAACTGACAGGTAGTCAGGCTTTAGCGGTGTTACAGAAAAAGGTGAGGTTTATATGTAATTAAACAGATTATATCTATGAATACATTATTTGTTTTAACATTTTTACAGAAGGCAACTTCTACTTCAGCATTTTTGTTGTCATATGCTCAGTTTAAATTGCTCAGGTATGGGGCAGGTTTACTTTCAGATACTTTCTGTGGTTTTTAGTACATTTTAAACTCTCAATGCATATTAGAAAGAATTGAGGTTTCTAAAAATGTTTTATCAGAGATCCCATGGTTTAACTTCAAACAAACCTTAGCATAATGTGTACCTGATTATTGGTTGGAATGATTTTAGTCAAAGCACAAAAGAAAATCATTGAAAAATTTGCAGCTTTCTTCACTGTTGAACATAATTTTAGTCTACAATATTTTTTTTCAGTTTAAATGGTATATTCAGGACAACAATTGTTACATATGTGTATATTTTAACTATATGTTATGCTCTTTGTCATTATTATAAATGATTGTAATTACATTCCTATTTCTTTTATGTGACGTGCTTTAAAAAGGATAATGAATAGTGTTAAAAAGAGTCTCATAAAACATTTCTATGACCTGCTCCTCCATGATACAAATTGCATGTAGCACTCTGTCCCTTTTTTCAATGTAGTCTGGCTACACAGCTAGCAATGTCTTCAGTGCATCCTCCTCATGCTGCTTTCAAGGAGATGAATAGGTAATAAGCTTGGACTAACAGCACTTAGCACCAGGCACTTGCTAGCGGCAAGCACCAACACTAGGCATTTCAGGGAGGGGGTGTGTCAGCTAGATGGTCAGGATACAGGCAGATTCACAGGAGAGGATTGTGCCATCACTACTAAGTAAGTAACATAGCTCTGCTTTAGCTAACATGAGTGCCCACAAATCGGGCTACCAGCAGGGGAGGAGCTGACAGGTAGCATTGGGGGAGAAAGAGAATGGATTTCCTTAAGAATTGCACATTTGCACAAATGAGTTTGCTTTTACTACCAAGTACTGCTAACAGCAGTTAGGATTTAATAGCTTATAAGACTTCTTCTTTAACTCCAGGGGAAATGGTAGGATGCCAAAAAGACACAGAAAAGAGGTTGGCTGTGAGGCATGAGGCAACTGACTTACATGGCACCTTGGTCTTGTGTTGCACTCGAACTGCCTTTTCACATGTGTATGACATTTAGATGTATGGAAGCCCCTTAAATGTTCTTAATGGAATTCTTTGAAAGTAATAGGGATGTAACAATGTGATAGCGGGACATGTCCACCGCCCTACTTGCCTACTGCACTCTCTGTGCTCCCTTTGTGACAACATCCTTCTAAACAGTGAGCAAACTAAAACTAGTTTAGCTTTAGTTTGCCTGCTGGTGACAGGATGTTTTTACCACCCCATCTCATGGTATTTTCTATAACAGTAACTTTCAGAGATCTAGCATTTTTCTACTAACTGCTTTAACATTATTATCTTTATCATCCCCATCCCTGTTTTAATTTTCTCTAATGTCGAAGGACTAGGACACACTGTATCTCTTTTAGGGACAGAGAAGTTGCTTAATACTTGTCATAGTTATATTCCCACAGTGTGCTTTCTACTTTTATATTGTGCCCATATCTTCCACTTCACTGTGTGTACGCCAATCATCATATGATAAGATGAATAAGGAGGAAAATACATCTTGTGAAAGCAGCATACAGTCTAATTAGACTTTTAAAAGTGGAAAAGGACCGTTTAGTATTTCAATAGGTTCTGATTATTCTAAAGTGCCTCCAAATTTACAGACCAACTCAATACTTCTGATGAATCAAGCTGTCCCATGAATATTGTGTACTACACTAAGGCTAGACATGTATTTTTTTTATTTTTTTATAACTCTTACAAAATCCTTGCAAGAAGTCATTTCAGGGCATAGCGCTAAATGCATTGGCATTTAACTAACCTGACATTGAGAAAACTTCAAATTCAACAAAGCGATCCTGTATGTTTGCAAAAACCAGGCAAGCTCTGCTGGTGCCTTCCTAATTACATTGTATGTCACTGGGATCCTTGACTGGACACTGTAATCAGCAGCAGGAGGAGTACTACACTCAGCATATTTGGACACTTCCACAGGAAGGATTGTTCACTTTGATTATATTCTAGCTGATGCAACCTTGGCACAGAATACTAATTTGTAAGATTAATTGTGAATAAACAGTCTAGCTTATGCAGGGACAATTTGTGACACCCTTTTCTACAGGTAATGTCTACACAATGACCTGTCAGATACTCATGATATGTTTTTAGGATATGCAGGAAATACATTGGGTTACACTTGCAAGTGATATGACATATGGAGTTTGTAAAAAAGATGGCAGATTAAAATTTTATTTCAAACAAACTGTAAGGGATAGAAGCACACTCCAAACATCACTGGATAGAGGAAGATTCAAAGTTAAAAGTCCACCTAGAAGTCACATCCAATTCCACACAGCAGCGCTGTTTCTTGTTTATAGGAAAATGGCAATGCCACAGGAGAAGTCATTTTGTGTACTGCAGTTTGCAGTGTGAATCCATTGTTCAAGTGCAAGGTGTATTCCGCCCTCGGTTCAACAAACAGCCACCTTGTCACAAGCAAATTTACAAATCCCTGGTAAGGGTAATGGCTGCAATGTTAGAAATTGGGGGAGTGAAAATCCTTGCAAAGTTGTTGAACATGAAAGAGTCTCCCCCAAGCTGAATGTGTTTTGCACCATTTCTGTAAGCAAAGTTTATGGACCTTTCAGGAAACTGGAACAGGATTTTCATGTCTGGACATGCTACAAAACTGTTTTCCTCTACTTCAAGAAGATTTGAATTGCTTCAATTTCATGCAAGACGGTGCCCCACCTCACTTCCACTTGGAGGTCAGGCGTAATCTGAACAACACCATTTCAGGATGATGGATTGGAAAAGGTGGACAACAAGATCTTGTTCATCATCTGTGGTCTCCCAGGTCACAAGACCTTACTCCCTGTGACTGTTATCTGTGGGGGTACATAAAAGAAGAAAATGTGTTTGTTCTACCTATGCCTGCTACTCTTCAAGATCTGAGACATCAAATTGTTGAAGCTGTGAATTTAATAACTAGTGACCAGCAGAGATGTATAGTAACGAAGTAGAACTACTTAAGTACTGTACTTAAGTACCGAAATGCGGTATCTGTACTTTCCTAGAGTAGAATTTTTTTCTCCTACTTCTACTTTTACTTCACTACATTTTTTCGATGATTTTGATACTTCTACTCAAGTATTTTTTTTTTGTGCTGCATAGTTACTCGTTACTTTTAAAAAAATTACCACTGCCAGAACAGTAGATGGCAGGTTGCATAAAGCTCAAAAAAATGTGTATAATGTCATTTGTAAATCAGCGCATACGAAAATAAAGGCTGTGTATAATAAAAGCTGCTATACCAAATCTTTCCAATAAAAAGAAAATATGAAACAAACAAATAAATGATGCTACAGCGCTTAAAGTGCATCAAGAAACTACTAACAAACACAGGTTAATCATTTGAATAAATCATTTGAAATAATAAAAAACAATATGATGTTCAAACTTTTGACTTCTTTCTTTAATAACTACATAACACAGTACTTGTACTTCTACTTTCAGTACTTGAGTAGAATTTTTTTTTTCAAAACTACTGGTACTTTTTACTTTTAGTACTTAAGTAGCAAATTTTTTGAAAAAACTACTTGCAATACTTAAGTAAAAAAAATGTTGAATACTTTAGTACTTCTACTTAAGTAACTTTTTCTGCGAGCACTTCCACTTCTACTCAAGTCACTTTTTGATCGAGCACTTGTACTTTTACTCAAGTAGAAATTTCGAGTACTTTATACAAGTCTGGTGACCAGTTGCTTCAAGTGGGGCAAGAATTGGCCTACCATTTTGATGTTTGCCCCGCAACTCATGGTGCTCATGTTAGGTGCATACAACCCCAAGGATCATAAAACATTGAACCCCTCTCTGCCAGTTACAGTTTGAAATAAAAAGTTCAAATCTGTTCCATCTTTTTGAATAACCCTATACTCAAGCTTCGCTTCCAATGATCATGAAGTGTATTGTCTAATAAATGACTAATGTCCACAATGAAACATAGAATATTTGCTAGGAGCAGTTGCATAGTAAAGTTAAAGTCTAAAGTCTAGGGAAAAAAATACAAAATGGTTTGGATTCAGTGAATTCACTTTGGGTGTCTCTTCAAAGGAAAAACAGGATTTACATTGAAACAAATGAAGGAAATCACATCTTCATCCAGTTTTCTCACACCAGATCCATCTTTCTTCCAACAAGTAAAATTCAGGGAGGACATAATGCAGAATAGGGTGGCCTTAATTGGAACTTCAAAAATATTAAACCAGCCACATGTCCCTAAATCTTGATTCGAGTACTTTGAAACACTGAGGCAGATAAGGTGTTAGGCCTTGCAACCTGGTTGTTTAGGACTAAGAAATAAAATATGCTTGAGGGATGTAATCATGATTCTTATTCAGTACTACCTGATTAATGCAAGAAAGGGTGCAGTTATGCTTTTCATGCAACAAGAAGTTATAACAATTTTGCTTGTTGAAATAAAAGATGGATCTGGTGTGAGAAATGAAGACAAATATAGTTTCTGGTAAGATGGAATTTATCCCTAGGCGCTTACAATATAATTAAGGTAAGACTACATTGTCTCATTTTTTTGTTTTAACTTATTGCCTGCAGGAAGCCTGACATAATGCAAAGAGTGAGTGTACAGTTATTTAAAGGTAACCTGTCAGGAAAGAAATATGGGAGTTTCGATTGCTGACCTAGCTCTTGAGCTTTTTTTCTCATCCTGACATGCTTACTTGTGAAACACTGGCCCCTAAGCAAGGATGAAAATGCCTAGCTTTTGGCTGTCCTCTTGTCAGGGACTTACAGAGGACAAAAGTCCTAGAACTAGAACTTTCAACAAGCCAGCAATGGCTGCTCCAATTTTTCTGTCTTGTAAAATGGTTCAAACCGGTAACACTGGTTACTGTTGTATGTAAATTGTATGGAGGTATTCTAAGAGATGACATACAAAAATACAAAGTAGAGAATATTCTAATAACAGAGAATCAGCATGGTTTCATGAAAGATGGGTACATTGTAAGGTGTACAGTATGTCCAGACAACACTTTTTCTTTTTCATTTTGGATATAGTGGGGAAAGATTAGAACTGCTGTACAGTTTTTACTGCTAGGGGCTCCGTCCTGTTGTCAGGGTTTTGCCAAAAAAGATATGCAGGGGAGCTTTATACGAGGGGTGTTCAAGTCAAACTAGGACTTTTTTTTTACAGGTATAAAAAGGGATGATAGCGTGGAATTACTACAGGCAGTAGTAAGTGTCAAGTGTGTCCTATTACTGATAGGCGGCGCACATGTCACAGGCCAGTCCAGAAGCCGTTAATCAAGAAGACAGACAACAGAATTAGTACGTTCATGAGACACTCAGCCACAGTAAGACAATTGAATGGTGTAAACATTTCAAAGATGGCCGTACATCCATCAGTGACGATCCCGGCTGTGGTAGTTCCCATTCCACAGCAGTCATTCCTGTGAACATTCAGCGCATTGAACGCCTGATCCTGAAAAATTGACGCATAACCTGTTGTGAATTTGCACAAGAGACAAATCTTTCTGTGGGAACGTTGAGTGAACACAATCATTCACGAACATTTGCATTTTTGAAAAGTTAGTGCACGCTGGGTACCAAGACCGCTTTCCACTTTTGATCGGCACAGAAGAGTTGAAGTCTGTACTGCCTTGAAGGAACGTTTTGACAGGGAAGGGCAGGATTTTCTGGATCACATCATTACATGTGACAAAACATGGGCTCATTATTTCACTGTGGTATCAAAACGAGCATTAAAGCAGTGGATGCGTGTGGACTCACCACCACCACCACAGATATCAGCACTGATGATGAAGTGAAGCAGGCTGTCCTAGAATGGTTCAAGCGTACAGACAAATCTTTCTATGCCAAAGCTTTCCTGTCATTAGTTAAATGCAGGGATAAGTGTATAAATGTAGCAGGGGAGGATGTCAAAAAAGAAATGCAGTTTCTTCTCCTTGAAATTTGTTCTTTAATTATATAAACTCAAAAGTCCCGGTTTGACTTGAATGCCCCCCCGTATTAACAACATAGATAGACATATAAAATTCTGGACTTTTGTAGTGTAGGGGAAGGCTAGAGCCCCTGTCAGATTTATATTTATTTTACATATTCTTCCCCACTTCCTGTCTAGTAAAACTCTTGTCAACAGAAAAGAAAGTGAAAGTAAACATCTCTAATAAATCCCTGGATACATTTAAGAACCCAACAGAACTTCTAATCCTTCCCGACTACATCAAAAAATAGAAAAAAGTTTTGTATTGCTTGACATGCACTCATTTGATCACTTTTTACTAATTAACCACTTGCCGACTACGCTATAGCAGAATGACAGCCTCTCGTTATCACTTCTGTCGCGCGCAGGCAGCTGGGCGCATGTGAAAAACCTGGAAATATACAGAAGTTCGACCTGACTACCAGAAATATACTGAAGTCTATGTGTATAACTGTATTCTGCTATATATCAAATGTATTGATTAATTCCGGTAGCTATAGTGGGGCATAATATTTATATTGTATCTACATCTGGATCATGTAGAGGCAGGTATGCCTATATTTTATTCATGAATTTAAATTTTTTTTTGAATGAATATATATTTTATGAAATCTACAGTATGTGTGTGGTCTCCCATATTGAGCCTATAAAGTCCGAACCATATAGGTGGAGTCTGAGTTACGTCAGCCCGAAACTGTTTCTCTCTTAAAGTAGTTGTAAATTCAGGAGTTTTTTGTTTTCCGGCCGCGAAACGGCACCGCGCGCCATGCTGGCCGGCATTCCCAAGCTGGCCGGCGGGACTTTGAGGCGGTGGTTCCCCGCGGGCCCCGCGGTCGGAGGCGCCCCACTTCCGTCCGCGCTCCGGCCCCGAGGCGAGCGGCAATGCATTCAGATAAAAAACCTTCTGGGTGTAGCAGCCCCCCTAATACTTACCTGAGGCCCATCTCCTTCCAGCGATGTCCACGAGTCCCTCGGCCATCCGGGACTCTCTCTCCTGCTTGGCTGAGACATAGCTGTGGCGTCATTGGCTCCCGCAGCTGTCAATCAAAGTCAGTTAGCTAATCAGAGAGGGAGGAGAGGGGCCGAATGGCAGCTCCGTGTCCGAATGGACACATACAGCTGCAGCTTGGCTCTGGCCCCGATAGCAAACTGCTTGCTGTAGGGGTACTCGACAGGAGGGAGGGGCTAGGAGCAGCAACGAGGGACCCGAGAAGAGGAGGATCCGGGCTGATCTGTGCAAAACCAACTGCACAGAGGAGGTGTGTATAACATAATGTTTGGTTAAAAAAATTAGACTTTACAATCACTTTTAACATTTATTATACTACAGCTTACCAATTCTTAGGTGTGATGGCTGCATTTGTTTTATTTTTTAGGCTTTCTTTTTTTTTTTTTTTCAATTGGTGATCTAGCCAGTAAGTTTGTTGTTTTTCAACAGAACAAGCGGTCCTGCAGATATAGATGTAAGAGGGTTGAGACAAACGATTTACCATTGATGGAGATGCTTACAACTAATAAGCAAAAATATCTGCTCAGAACATGCCAACTGAACTATGATCACCAATGCTCTAATTGTGTCCTAATCCAGACAATATAAAAGTTCTCATATATAAAAAGTTCATAAATTGATAATCCAATATTGAAAGCCATAATCACCCATGTGATATAGATCAGATCCATGCACCCAGGTAGAAAGAACACACTCCAGCTTCTTACAAGATTCTAAAGACTATTAAACTAGTGAATGGTCTAACAGCACATATAGGGTTAAATACAATGGAATATTGTGTGGTAGGACAAGAAAGGTGCTCCAAAACCAACATAAAACACTCCAGCTTCTTACCAGATCATATTGACCGCTACTACTAGTGAATGGTCAAAAAGAGCATGAGGGGTTAATCTCGCCTGACAGATGCTGCATCTCCTCCATGGTGTGTTGGCTGCTTTCCTTTATATTATCTAAACACAGTGATTTTTTTTATTCTATAGAGGTGTTTACACTTGTAGCACTGTCCCCTTAGGGCCTGCTGTAAGATGACCTCTCCAGCATCCACTGATTACCAACACACAGTCACTTGGGGTACAGTTAACACATCCCTACTTACTCCCGGTGGCTCGTCACACAATAATCAGTCCAGGGGTATTGGTTTTTAGTGTTTATTTTGAAACATGGATGGGAGAAGGGAATAGTGGGATACTCCAACTGTAACTATTCACAATGGATAAGGACAACTCTCACTTGGCCTCACCAGGTTGCTTGTGGAAGCAGCTGCACTGCTTAATCCATACTGCCCCATGTATGGAAAGGGTTAAGCCTCCTTGCTCTTTTCTCTCCAGCAATAGACTTGGTGAATCTACATTATCTTCGGGACACTCACTAGCATCCCCTTTACTGACAACTGCCCACTGACTCTTCTAGCTGCAGCTGTGGCCCCCCTCAGGTCAGGCCCCTTGACACAGATCTGTACTCACTGTACTGCAGAATCAGATCCTACAGTGTCTCCCCTTTCAGTAGGCTTCACCAGACCTCTGAGTTCAGTAACTCACTAGCACTCTCCAGGCCCTCAGGTCGACTACCTGAGGCAGCTTGGCACCTCTACAGAGGAGGAGGCAGCCGCTCCCTCCGGTACTCTGCTATCCAGCCGAAAGACCTCGAGCACATGTGCTCCTGGATTTTATACAGTATCCCAGCATGCACTGAGGCACTTTTCCTCTGCCAAATCACCAGGGCTGTATCAAACACCTGTGCACGTATTTGTCAGGTTTACTCCCACTGTCCAATATGCCTCCCTATTGGACCAGTGTGAATCACTCTGCAGACAGAATGAGTTGCACCTGAGCACAATAAGCAGACCTCGCTAACAGATACTGCACTCTGGTAGGCAGAGAACAATATAGATTTACCAGCAGTCCTTTTGGTAAGCAGACAGGACTCAAAACTATACTTTCTCCCTAGCACCTACCTAGTAAGGTGCTACACACTGGTCAGCCTTTATTTATGTAAAACCTTTATCCAGAAAGGAACAGAATTGTTGCAGTAACTGGTTAAAAAGTAGCTGGCATGTGGGTATACAAGCAGTCCCAGAACATTATATATTGTATCAGAGTTCAAGATGGGACTGTATGGGATAAAAAAAAAATTTTGTGACTCCCCCCCTTTTGTGATGTTGTGACCTTGTATTAGCCAGAAGACACTTTTTAAGGGGTTATTAAATTTGTGCCTTGTCGCTGATGTCTGTCCTGGTGTTTCTGGTTTGTTTAGGGGTGAGCTTATTCCCCTGTTGGTGACAGGTCACTGCTTAACAGCTGGTAACTCAGTCCTGAAAAAGCAATGAGCAAAATGCATTGAGAGGCCTTGTAATGATATCCCCTACTGAACACACGAAAAGCTGTAGCAAGCGGGCCATGTTGTTCAGAACAGTTACACATTGCCGCAGTGATAACCCCCTCCCTCCTCCTCAAATCCATGGAATGCATATGTTTTACACTTCAAAAGAGCCGTTATCCCAACTCGGAGACATCAAAAACCAGTACTTAGGCCTGTGCAGAGCTGTAAACCGCTAATTGAGTTGTGGCAGGATGTTTGTTTCTGCTGTCCAGGCCTATCATAAAACTATGACCAAATCCATTAAGGATAACCAGAACTAACAGGGATCATAAAAGGCAATCACAGAGCTCTGCCCAATTTAAAACTTAACAAATCCCCACATGATTCATAAACTGAGACAGGAACATGACACATTAATAATAAGTATATATTTGAATGAGAAATGTTGTACTGACTGAATTAGGGTCATACATGACCACACTAGCACATATAGGAGGGAAGATAGCTGTCAGATATTCCCTGGGTGACAGGTTTATCTGAGCTACCCTGCATTTAGTATCCCTGGATGCGAATTCCAATGCTGAACAATAACCTATCAGTTTCAAGAAAGCATCCGATACATATTGGAAGATATGAATAGAGGTATAAAACTGTCTATAGAGGAGGGACCCTGATATTGTCATAAACTCAGGACAGCCCATGGACACTCCGTTTTATTGGTCAGGGGCATCTCATCTGTCAACACCCGTTTGATCCCAGAGAAAAAGGGAGATCCCTAACCAGTTGGGAGTTCTCATGGTACCATCAAAGCAGGAACATCTGTCAAGTTTGAGATCCGATAACACCTGGCTCATGGATTGAACTCTGATAACACCCAGGACATTGATTGCAAGTATTCTTCCTCCTCAATTCTACCTTATTTTTTCTATTGCTGAATTATGTCTCTTTTTCTTTGAAATACCTTTTTTCCTGTAAATATTTTATTTGCACCATTTTTGACCTTTTCATTATTAAAACCTTATTTTGAAAAGTGTTAACCTTGTCGGTAAGCTCTTAATGCAAGCTAACAAAGAACCTGTCTCTTGAAGAGTGCTACTGTATACTGTAGAATAAATCCTCTGAACATACCTGTCTGTGGCGACAGTGTGTGTTATAGATGATTATTCCAAAAAGCATAATTGGTGTGGCGACAGTGTGTGTTATAGATGATTATTCCAAAAAGCATAATTGGTATTGCTAAAATTACGAGCTTCCTCCCACTGGGACCAAATGGAGGTGGTGGCATTTAACCACTTACCGCCCGCCCGCCGTCATATGACGGCGGGACGGTGCGGCTATTATCCTGGGCGGTCGTCATATGATGTCCGCCCATTCAAGCAGGGCAGGCGCGCGATCGCGGGCGCGCCGCCGTGCACTGCCGGTGTCGGCGTGTCCCCGGGACACAGCCGATCACCGGCAGGGGGGAAACAGCCAATAGGCATGGCTGTTTCCCATGTGATCGGCTGTGTTCCAATGACACAGCCGATCACAATGGAGGCGCCCGGGAGATGACCGCGCATGCGCGATCGGGAGCGCGCAGCGCGGTCATGTCGGTGGCACTGTGTTCCGTAGGAACACAGCTGTCACCGGCGGTAGTAAGCAGTCACTGACAGTGACTGTTTACTATGTGATCGGCTGTGAATCCATTCACAGCCGATCACAAAATGTAAACAAAGAGCAGTAACTCAGTGTTACTAGCTCTTCTCTCCTCATACAGTTTCCAGTATGAGGAGAGAAGAGCTAGAAATAGTGAGTTACTGCTCTGTACCCCTGTAAAAAGTAAAAAGCACACAAATAAAGGTCCCCACACACAGTCCTCAGCCCCCCCCCAATGTCCCCTGTCACCCAACAGTCACCTCATCAGTGCCCAGAAATTGACACCCATAACGTTCACATGTGAGCGTAGCGATCGCAGGCAGAATAACCGCGATTCTGCCCGCGATCCAGAAATCATTGCAAATGGCGGGACGCCTGTGCGCTGCCCGTGATTTGCAATAGCACCCCAAACGCTGTGCGATGTTGCCGCCATTTCCGCCTGCCGAATCGCGGTAACATCGCGCAAACATCGCATGACGCCCAAAAAAGGTACAAGAGTTTCTTTGGGGCGTCATGCGTTGTTTGCGTGATGTTACCTCGATTCGGCAGGCGGAAATCGCTGCAACATCGCACAGCGTTTGGGGTGCTATTGCAAATCACGGGCAACGCACAGGCGTCCCGCCATTTGCAATGATTTCTGGATCACGGGCAGAATCGCAGTGATTCTGCCCGCGATCGCTACGCTCACATGTGAATGTAGCCTAAAGTTCACCGGTCACCAGAGACTGCCATCAGTACCGCCGTGCACCGTCACCTGTCACCCATCAGTGACCATCGCCCGTCACCTGTCACCCCATCAATCACCGTCACCTGTCACCCCATCAGTCATCGTCACCTGTCACCCCATCAGTCATCGTCACCTGTCACCCCATCAGTCATCGTCACCTGTCACCCCATCAGTCATCGTCATCTGTCACCCTATCAATCATCGTCACTTGACACCCCATCAGTGATCGTCACTTGTCACCCCATCAATCATCGTCACATGTCACCCCGTCAGTGATTGTCATCTGTCACCCCATCAATCATCGTCACTTGTCACCTCATCAATCATCGTCACCTGTCACCTCATCAATCATCATCACCTGTCACCCCATCAGTCATCGTCACCTGTCACCCCATCAGTCATCGTCACCTGTCACCCCATCAGTCATCGTCACCTGTCACCCCATCAGTCATCGTCACCTGTTTGCCATATACATGCAATCACTTACTGACCGCCTAACGACTATATGCGTCGGCCAGTAAAAGCTAAATACTGGGGTTATGGCAGCAGATAGCCCCCATAACCCTGGTATTTTTTGAAACGGCGGGCGGTCGGCTTTCAGATAAGGGTGGTCCCAGTGGCGGATTCACCGCGGAATTACCCTTACGGTGCAGGGGAAGAGGTGCCCCCCCCCCCTCCTGCCGCGTCCCAGACGTTTTCCCAGCTTACCGGACCCGCCGGCAGCGGGGAAAACTATCCGGTCCCGGATCCTCAGAGACAGGAAGTCGAGTGAGGGCAAGATGGCCCTCACTCAACTCTATGGTCTTGGAGGACCGGAGCTACGTCAAAAGACGTTGCCTAGCAACCGGTTTAAAGGGCCGCTTTTTTTTTTTTGCTTTTTTTTTTTTCCTCTTTCAACAATTTTTTTTTTTTTTTTTGCTTTTTTAGTGTAGTTGTGAGGTGTGAGGTCTTTTTGACCCCAGATCTCACAATAAAGAGGACCTGTCATGCCTATTTCTATTACAAGGGATGTTTACATTCCTTGTAATAGGAATAAAAATGATCAAAACATTTTTTTTTTAAACTGTGTAAAAATAAAAAAATAATAAATAAAATAAATAGGAAAAAAAAAAAAAAAAAAATTAAAGCGCCCTGTCCCCGTTAGCTCGCGCGCAGAAGCAAACGCATACGCAAGTCCCGCCCACATATGTAAAAGGTGTTCAAACCATACATGTGAGGTATCGCCGCGATCGTTAGAGCGAGAGCAATAATTTGAGCCCAAGACCTCCTCTGTAACTCTTAGATAGTAACCTGCAGAATTTTTTAAAATGTTGCCTATGGGGATTTTTAAGTACCAATGTTTGGCGCCATTCTGTGAGCATGCGCAATTTTGAAGCATGACATGTTGGGTATCTAATTACTCGGCGTAACATTATCTTTCACATTATGGAAAAAATTGTGCTAAATTTACTGTTTTCTTATGTTTTTTCAAAAAAAACGCATTTGGAAGACTGCTGCGCAAATATGGTGTGATAAAAAATATTGCAACGATCTCCATTTTATTCTCTAGGGTCTCTGCTAAAAAAAAATATATAATGTTTGGGGATTCCAAGTAGTTTTCTAGCAAAAAAAAATGATTTTAGCTTGTAAACACCAAGTGTCAAAAATAGGCCCAGTCTTAAAGTGGATAAATGGACAACTTTGTGTAAAGTGCTACTTGGATGTGAGGCCCATGTATGTGGCCAGGCTGTGAAAAAGTGTTACACATGTGGTATCGCCATACTCAGGAGGAATAGCAGAATGTATTTTGGGGTGCAATTTTTGCTATGTACATGCTATGTGTTAGAAATATTGCATAAATGGACAGCTTTGTGTAAAAAAAAAATGTGTTTTCATTTTCTTTCCACATTTTCCAAAAACTTGTGGAAAAAAATGACATATTCAAAAGACTCATTATGCCTCAAAAATTATACATTGGGCTGTTTGCTTTCTAAAATGGGGTCATTTTATGGGGGTTTCCATTGTCCTGGTGCTCCAGGGCCTTCAAAAGTGCGATAGGTTGTCAGGAAATTATATGTGTAATTTGTGCTCCTAGAATGCCGGACGGGGCTACTTGAATGTTAGGCCTCTGTATGTGGCCAGGCTGTGAAAAAGTCTCACACATGTGGTATCGCCATACTCAGGAGGAGTAGTAGAATGTGTTTTGGGGTGTAGTTGCAAGTATACATGTGCTGTGTGAGAGAAATAACCTGTTAATACGGCAATTTGTAAAAAAAAAAAAAAAAAAAAAATAAAAATCTTCATTTTGCAAAGCATTGTGGGAAAAAATTACAACTTCAAAAAACTCACCATGCCCCTTATTAAATACCTTGGAATGTCTACTTTCCAAAAAGGGGTCATTTGGGGGGGTATTTGTACTTTCCTGACTTTTTAGTGTCTCAAGAAATGAGATAGGCCTTCAGTACATCAGGTGTGATCAAGTGTGATCAATTTTCAATGATTCGCACCATAGCTTGTGGACTCTATAACTTTCACAAAGACCAAATAATATACACTTACTTGGGTTATTTTTACCAAAGATAAGTAGCAGTATAAATTTTGGCCAAAATTTGTGAAGAAAAATTACTAATTTGCAAAATTTTATGACAGAAACAAAGAAAAATGCGTTTTTTCACAATATTTTCAGTCTTTTTTTATTTATAGCACAAAAAATAAAAAACCCAGTATTGATCAAATACCATCAAAAGAAAGCTCTATTTGTGTGAAAGAAAGGACACAATTTTTGTATGGGTACAGTGTTGCATGACTGAGTAATTCTCAGTCAAAATGTGAGAGCGCTGAAAGCTGAAAATCGGTCTGGGCAGGAAGGGGGTGAAAGTGCACTGTAGGCAAGTGGTTAAAGGGATATTTGCTTAATTAGCCCAGTGACAATTGCTCTCGGCCTGCTGGCACCTAGATTGTGGTCCCGCAAGCTGGAAAATCTTTGTGCAGGGTGCAGCTGAGAGTGTCATTGTTATGTAAGTGACAGCATGGTGTGAGATTGGCCTGTCCTTTGTCACGAGTTAGTGAGAAGGGCAGGGATCTGATACCTGCGTCCGTCACAGGCCTCATCCATAACAAATTTTTCAGAACTTATGCATTATATATATATGTACTAAGTGATGATCAAGATTAAAATATAAACTTTGGACGTAGATTTTTAAGTTATAAGCAGGCCACAAGGGGGTGCTTATTGCGGATTTATTTGCATGATTTTTTTCTTTATTGGTTTGAATGAATAACATTTTTTTATTTTAGATGTGTACTTGTACAGTATTTTCAAAGATAACACCATTAAAGTCCCCTTAATTTACTTTTTTTGGTCTTTTTTGGACATGTTGCTAAACTTTGACTTCAATTTTTTAACCGCTTAACGACCGCCCCACATACATATACCGCGGCAAGGCGGTCATTAAGCGCAAAATCACGTACCTGTACGTCATTTCTTTCTTCAGGTCTGGGGTACACGCCCCACTGGCTACCCACTCCCGCTGTTATTGGACACAGCAGGAGCCAATTAGCGGGTCCACAATCATTACCGAGACAGGCAGAATGGTGATCTGCTTATGTAAACAAGGCAGATCACCGTTCTGTCAGTAGGAAAGATGGAGATCTTGTGTTTCTGCTAAGCAAGAACAGTCAAAGCATCCCCTGCAGTTAGCAAACACTCCCAGGGAACACATTTAACCTTTTGATCGCCCCTGATGTTAACTCCTTCCATGCCAGTGTCATTAGTACAGTGACAGTGCCTTTTTTTTAGCACTAATCACTGTATTGGTGTCACTGGTTATCAAAAAGTGTCACCTAGTGTCAGATTTGTCCGCCGCAATGTTGCAGTCCCACTAAAAATCTCTGATCGCTGCCATTAATAGTAAGAATAAAATAGAGTACATAAATCTATCTCATAGTTTGTAGATGCGATAACTTGCGCAAAGCAATCAATATATTCTTATTGGAATTTTTTCTACCAAAAATGTGTATCAGAATACATATTGGCCAAAATTGATAAAGAAATTAGTTTTTTAAAAATTTTTTGGGTGTGTTTTATAGCAGAAAGTAAAAAAAATATTGTTTTTTTTTTCATTGTTTTTTTTGTTTATAGCCAAAAAATAAAAACCGCGGAGGTGATCAGATATCACCAAAAGAAAGCCCTCTATGTAGGAAAGAAAGGAGATAAATTTTATTTGGGTACAGCGTCGCATGACCGGGCAATTGTCAGTTAAACTAATGCAGTGCTGTATCTCAAAATATGGCCTGGTCAGGAAGAGGGTAAACATTATGGAGCAGAAGTGGTTAATGTATTTAAACATGTTAGTGCATCTAAAATTCCCCCTAGACTGACAATATTACTGTCCAAAGGAGTCTCTGTTGACCTTCATTCCGAGTGTAGTCACTCTAATACAGGAGGTGTGTTATTGGCCAGATTTCCAAACGAGTGAACAGACCTAAATAGAAAATGAATGCAGCCACCACATCAATTTTGTTTGTTGGTTTTGGATTTAAACCCTCTTTAACAGTGATCTAAGCTGTGGCAAGCAGCAGCTGCAAAAGGAGGCACAATTATGAGCTTAAAAAAATGCTAGATACAAACTATGATGCAAATGTTTTATTGTTGCTATAGAGATATTTTGTTTTAAATCAGAGGACAGTTTTGTGCATAGTAATGGCAGATAGACCCATGAAATTTGGAGAGGGTTCAAAGTTGTGCAATTAACTTTATCAAATGAATGGTGGATCATATTTTTAATGCAAGGTGTGATCTAATTAATATTTATAGCTACATCTAATGTCAATATAAAAATCAGAAATCATGTTTTTTTTGTAATATCTAAGTGATAGCACATCAGTTGTGAAGGTGGGAAGAATACTGAACAGTTGGTAAGGAGGGGGTCCTTTACTGTAGGAGCAGTTGTTATGTAGATTTCCAAAAGGCATTAAGAAGTAATGGCAACATCTGACTTTTTTGGAGTACTTTTATCCCCATGAGACAACATTTGACACAAAAGCCCAAAAACCTCCCCTTTGCCTCTCTTCAGACCAAACTGATGGAGTTAGTCAGATGTAGATGGATGTGTGATTTATTTGTCCAACCTATTGAAAGACTATCCTCATCATTGTATGTACTCTAGAATAGAGTCCTGTAGCAGATTGGGTACCTGCAGAATGCCTGAGGTGTTAAGCAGGGAGGATGGGTTTAAATTTAATAGACTGGTACATGGATTGAGTTGGGGAAGTTCATGGGGCATTTTTTGAACCCTATGTAAAGTCAAAAATTGCAATCTTTAATCTGAACCCCAACTGAAGTCCATAATGGACAAATCTTGAAAATCAGTTCTGGCCATTTTCAAGGCTAACAGGAAAGGGATAGTCAAACAAGGAGCATAGGGAGCTGAACCCTGAGATGGGGAACATGTACCAATGCAAAACAAATGTTAAAAAATATCATACGGCAGAAGAGGGCTCACATTTTAAAGCAACTTCGGGAGCAACATGCGAAAAATGCAAATCCTTTAGAATACATGCTTGAGAGATGTTTAAGCTGTATGTGATGTTACAGAACAGTACAACTCTCACAGCTTTAGATATACTGTATTCTGGTATCATGTATTTTGCAAGTGTAATTGACTTGTTTACTTTTACATTTGTAGCGCTTATTCCTATAGGAGCCGCTGGAATTGTGCCCAGGTTTTTCTCTAGCGGATTGCCCCACAGCCAGGCACACAATCGCAGTCATACTTTATTCTTAATAACCAGTCTAGGGGTGTTGTTTTTATTTTTGAAAACTGGGATAGGGTTGAGGGAATTGAGTGTGATACTCCAAAAGTGTAAAATTTGAGGACAATTAACTCTTTTCTGAAAGAGCTGAAGTAGAGTTCCTTGGCTTTAGACGTGGCTTTGTAGTGGAAACAGTTAAGCACAGGGATGGCAACAGCCCAAAAGTCTCAAATATCCCTCACAGCAGTCTATACTCACAAAATGGTTGGTTGGTTGGTAGCCTTCTTCCAACTTCTGAGCCACACCTTTCTCCAGTGATACCAGACTAGATCTTCAGCAGAAAGCCGCTCAGTCAGCTCTCTGTACCTTCAGCATTCAGGCCCTCAGTTCGCCCACCTGAGGCCTCATGAACAGCAAGCACATGGCAGTGTTGCCCTGGAGGGCTGCTGGACTGCTCCTCTACAAAAAAAAAACCTAGAAGCCCAGTCTCTCAGAGTTTTTATGCAGTTTCCCATCAGCCTCCAGGGCCCAGCTCCCTGGGATTGGCCCGGGCTACATAAATATTCATACTGTCATCTGCATAACTCCACACCTATGTTTTCAGATAATTCCCACAGCTCCCTGAAAGCAGAGGGGGCTATCAGACTGGCAGCAGCTGAGAACACTGAACTGACCTAATTAATCAGCTGCACTGGTTACAGTGAGCACAACTAAATTTACCTAACACAATAATTACAGCCAAACTGGTTACAGTGAGGCAAGCTAAATGTACCTAACCAAAACACATCCAGCTCCACTGAACACAGTAGGCCAACACTACATCTAACAAATCCTAGCACCTATCTAAAAGGGTGCTACACATTATTTCTTGGCTTACATGCAGCAGCAGCAACGCCCCGATCTGGGTATTTAAAACTTGAAAGAAAAGGCTTTTTTTAGGCTCTTTTAGCAGCAACATTCCTGAAATAAATAGTGGAAGTAAACACCACAACAAATCTAAAAGCTATGGAAAAGATTACTCTTAAGTAGGGTTGAGCGGACACCTAGATGTCCGTGTTCGACGGGTTCGGCCGAACTTTAAAAAAAAGTCCGGGTCCGTGTCCCGGACTTTTACCGAACTTTTCCCGGACACCGAACCCCATTGAAGTCAATGGGGACCCGAACTTTAAGGCACTAAAATGGCTCTAAAACACCAAAGGAAAGGGCTAGAGTGCTGCAAATGGCAGCAAAACGTAATTAAGAGCATGGCAAGTGCTCTGCAAACAAATGTGGATAGGGAAATAACTTAAAACAACAAAAAAAAACAGAAAAATAAAACAATGTTCTTCTTCATCTCTGAAGGACGAGGCCCATATGGAGTAGGAGGGAGGTTGAGGTGGTGGTGGATGTGGCGGTGACATAGGCGTGCGCACAGGGTGTGCTGGGTGTGCCTG
This sequence comes from Pelophylax lessonae, assembly GCF_965119305.1. Lineage (NCBI taxonomy): Eukaryota > Metazoa > Chordata > Amphibia > Anura > Ranidae > Pelophylax > Pelophylax lessonae. The sequence goes on from NC_138776.1 coordinate 143,832,705, forward strand.
GGCACACCCTAATCACCTAGGGCACATAGCATTGCCAGTGAGGAGATGGGAAAGATCTCCCTGGGACCTGCTCTGCTCTATTTCTCCTTGCCTACAGGTACATGGCCCCGATACATTACTCTCCCTGCTGGCAAACACATGCATGTGTATTTCAACTTTGGGGTGCACACCTTAATGCAATAGGCTGCGCACACCTATGGGCGGTGTAGGTGGAAGCGGCGGTGGAGGAGGACCAGGGCCGGATTAACAGCATCATGGGCTTGGTGCTGAGGATTTTGAAGGGCCTTAGGGCCGTGCCTTGCCATGCACCCAGAGGAGGAAGGGTGCAGCCATGCATGCCTAATTCAACATGGGATGCTGTCTCTGAAGCCCATAAACACATCCATGCATCGCCAACTGTCCCTCCTTGTCCGGCCTTCACGCTGTGTGGGGAGGTTCTGAGGGTGCTGCCTGGGGAAGCGAGCATAGAAGCCAGACTTCTGTGTTTACAAGTGACAGAAGAGCGGTAACAGTGAATATGGCCAACCCGGGGCCTATATAAAAGGTAGGGGCCTGGAGCTGCAGCTCCAATAGCCCCTACATTAATCTGGCCCTGAGGAGGAGGACGAGGTAGCCAACACTGCTTCTTTTCACAAATTTTAAATGAGGGTACACCCCAAAAGAGTGAGAAAGAGCAAAAATGGAACAATGGGTGGGTAAGGTCGGTATCCATTGCTATTCTGCATAAGGTACGGAAAAGTCCCGTGGGATCCATGCCTGGTTCATTTTAATGAACGTGAGCTTGTCCACATTGTCTCTGGACAGGCGGCTGCGCTTGTCTGTTATAACGCCCCCAGCCGTGCTAAATACCCGTTCAGATAATACACTGGCTGCAGGGCACGCCAGCACCTCCAAGGCGTAAAGGGCAAGCTCAGGCCATGTGCCCAATTTGGAGACCCAGAAGTTGAAGGGGGCAGACCCGTCATTCACTACATGTAGGCGTGTGCACACATACTGCTCCACCATGTTGGTAAAATGCTGCCTCCTGCTAAGACGTTCCATCTGAGCTGCTGGTGCTGCTGTTTGTTGTGGCGTGCTGACAAAGCTTTTCCACATTTCGGCCATGCTAACCCTGCCTTCTGAGGTGCTGGCGGTGCCCTGGTTGCGTTGGCGACCTCCTCCTCCTCCTCCTCTGCCTTGTGCTTCCACTGTGGCCCCGCTGTCAGATGGGAATGCCAGCAGCATGGCGTCTACCAGCGTGCGCTTGTACTCGCGCATCTTGCGATCGCGCTCCAGTGAGTGAATTAAGGACGGTACGTTGTCCTTGTAACGGGGATCCAGCAGCGTGGCCACCCAGTAATCAGCACAAGTTAGAATGTGGGCAACTCGGCGGTCGTTGTGGAGACACTGCAGCATGTAATCGCTCATGTGTGCCAGGCTGCCCAGAGGCAACGAAAGGCTGTCCTCTGTGGGAGGTGTATGGTCCGTGTCCTCTGTATCCCCCCAGCCACGCACCAGTGATGGCCATGAGCTGGCCTGGGTGCCACCCTGCTGTGAACATGGTTCCATCTCCTCCTCCAGCTCCTCCTCCTCCTCATCCTCCTCATCCTCCAGAACTGTGCCCCTGCTGGACAATTGCGTCCCTGGCGTTTGCGTGTGCAGGAACCCACCCTCGGAGCCCCTTGCGAATGACTGCCCTGAAAGCCTTGGAAATGTTACCTCTTCATCCTCCTCCTCCTCCTCATCCTGTGCCACATCCTCTTCCATCATCGCCCGAATTGTTTTTTCAAGGAGGCATAGAAGTGGGATAGTTAAGCTGAGAACGGCGTCATTGCCACTGGCCATGTTGGTGGAGTACTCAAAACAGCGCAACAAGGCACACAGGTCTCGCATGGAGGCCCAGTTATTGGTGGTGAAGTGGTGCTGTTCCGCAGAGCGACTCACGCGTGCGTGCTGCAGCTGAAACTCCACTATGGCCTGCTGCTGCTCGCACAGTCTTTCCAGCATGTGCAAGGTGGAGTTCCACCTTGTGGGCACGTCACATATGAGGCGGTGAGCGGGAAGGCCGAAGTTACGCTGCAGCGCTGCCAGGCGAGCAGCAGCAGGGTGAGAACGCCGAAAGTGCGCACAAACGGCCCGCACTTTCTGCAGCAGCTCTGACATATCGGGGTAGTTTTTAAGGAACCTCTGCACCACCAAATTCAGCACATGCGCCAGGCAAGGGATGTGCGTCAAACCGGCTAGGCCCAGAGCTGCTATGAGATTTCGCCCGTTATCGCACACCACCAGGCCGGGCTTGAGGCTCGCTGGCAGCAACCACTCATTTGTCTGCTGTTCCATGCTCCTCCACAACTCCTGCGCGGTGTGTGGTTTGTCCCCCAAACAGGCAAGTTGTAAAACTGCCTGCTGTCGTTTACCCCTGGCCGTGCTGAAGTTGGTGGTGAAGGTGTTACGCTGTCCGGATGAGGAGGCGGTAGAGGATGAGGAAGCGGAGTAGGAGGAGTTAGGAACAGGAGGCAAACTGAAGCGCCCTGCAATCCTCGGTGGTGGAAGGACATGCGCCAAATTGCTATCCGCCTCAGGCCCATCCGCCACTGCATTTACCCAGTGTGCCGTTAGGGAGATATAACGCCCCTGACCGTGCTTACTGGTCCACGTATCCGTAGTTAGGTGGACCTTGGCACAGATGGCGTTGCGCAGTGCACACCTGATTTTTTCCCCCACTTGGTTGTGCAGGGAAGGGATGGCTTGCCTGGAAAAGTAGTGGCGGCTGGGCACGACGTACTGTGGGACAGCCACCGACATAAGGTTTTTAAAACTGTGCGTCTCCACCAGACGGAATGACAGCATTTCAAAGGCCAATAATTTTGAAATGCTGGCATTCAGGGCCAGGGATCGCGGGTGGGTAGGGGGGTACTTCCTCTTCCTCTCAAGTGTTTGGGAGATGGAAAGCTGAACGCTTCCACGGGACATTGTGGAGATGGTTGTTGGTGACCCAGGTGGTGGTGTTGCTGACAGATCGTCTGTTTGCGGGGTGGCAGGTGCCGGTATCACTACAGATGTGGCTGGAGCGGCCGAGACTGCAGCAGAAGAGGAAGCAGGATGAGCCAGAGACGTTTCTTGGTTTTGAAGGTGTGTACTCCACTGCAGCTCGTGCTTTGCACTTAGATGCCTGATCATGCAGGTTGTGCTCAGGTTGAGAAGGTTCATGCCTCGCTTCAAGCTCTGATTGCACAGGGTGCAAACCACTCGTGTCCTGTCATCAGCACATTTTCTAAAGAACTTCCACGCTAGAGAACTCCTTTGAGCTGACTTTGGTGCGCTCGTTCCCTTGCTGCGTTGGGCAGTAGCGGGCGTAGTGTCTAGGGCACGGCCGCTCCGCTTCTGCACCCTGCTCCCTCTTCTGCTGTGCTGGTGGCTCTGTGCGACCACCGCCTCTTCCTCCAAACTACTCAGTTCACCTGCATGACGTTCATTCCATGTGGGGTCGAGGACCTCATCGTCCTCCACATCATCTTCCACCCAGTCTTCACCCCTGCCCTCCTTGTCGGTCTCCACAATGCTGAACGCCGCAGCAGTTGGCACCTGCGTTTCGTCATCATCGGAGACGTGCTGCGATGATCCTTGCATGTACTCATCTTGAGAAATAAGTGGTTGGGCATCGCTGCACTCAATCTCTTCCACTTCTGGGGCAGGGCTAGGTGGATGGCCCTGGGAAACCCTGCTGACAGAGTCCTCAAAAAGAATAAGAGACTGCTGTATGGCTTGGGGCTCAGACTGCTGGCCTGATTTGCAAGGGGGTGAGGTGAAAGACGGTTGGACATTGGCTGCAGGTGCCAACTCTGACCTTTCTGCAGTAGACTGGGTGGGAGACAATGTGAAGGAACTGGAGGCACTGTCAGCAGCAAACCAATCTACTATCGCCTCAACTTGTTCTGGCCTCATCACTTCTAGGGGCGTTTGATGCCCTACCAAATACTGATGCAGGTTCTGTCGCCTACTCACACTTGAGGAAGGTGTTTCACTTGTGCGTGTAGCTGGCACAGATCGACCATGTCCTCTCCTTGCAACAGGAGCTCTACCAGCAGCACCACGACCCAGGCCACGGCCCTTATTTGACGGTCTCCTCATATTTCTGTAATTTAAGATCTTGCCCTAGAAAGGTTTTTATTGAATAGCGGAATAGAAAATATGATCCAAAAAAAGTGTATGTATCTCGCACGTACACAACCACACTAGGCCCCAATTACTATTGTTTGTACCCCTAAAAGGCTAGATGAGGAGTAGGGGGGGTATGGAACAGGCAGCACCCTCAAACCTTCAGAAGTATGAGATGAACCCCAACAACTTGGAAAGGTGGATCTCTCTCACACGTACCGACACAGACTATCCCGCAATTCAATTGATCCTCAAAGGTTTTTATTGAATAGCGGAATAGGAAATATGATCAAAAAAAGTGTATGTATCTCGCACGTACACAACCACACTAGGCCCCAATTACTATTGTTTGTACCCCTAAAAGGCTAGATGAGGAGTAGGGGGGGTATGGAACAGGCAGCACCCTCAAACCTTCAGAAGTATGAGATGAACCCCAACAACTTGGAAAGGTGGATCTCTCTCACACGTACCAACACAGACTATCCCCCAATTTAACTGATCCCCAAAGGTTTTTGATTAAATAGCGGAATAGAAAATATGATCCCAAAAAAGTGTATGTATATCACACGTACACAACCACACTAGGCCCGAATTACTATTGTTTGTACCCCTAAAAGGCTAGGAGTAGGGGGGGTATGGAACAGGCAGCACCCTCAAACCTTCAGAAGTATGAGATGAACCCCAACAACTTGGAAAGGTGGATCTCTCTCACACGTACCAACACAGACTATCCCCCAATTTAACTGATCCCCAAAGGTTTTTGATTAAATAGCGGAATAGAAAATATGATCCCAAAAAAGTGTATGTATATCACACGTACACAACCACACTAGGCCCCAATTACTATTGTTTGTACCCCTAAAAGGCTAGGAGTAGGGGGAGTATGGAACAGGCAGCACCCTCAAACCTTCAGAAGTATGAGATGAACCCCAACAACTTGGAAAGGTGGATCTCTCTCACACGTACCAACACAGACTATCCCCCAATTTAACTGATCCCCAAAGGTTTTTGATTAAATAGCGGAATAGAAAATATGATCCCAAAAAAGTGTATGTATATCACACGTACACAACCACACTAGGCCCCAATTACTATTGTTTGTACCCCTAAAAGGCTAGGAGTAGGGGGAGTATGGAACAGGCAGCACCCTCAAACCTTCAGAAGTATGAGATGAACCCCAACAACTTGGAAAGGTGGATCTCTCTCACACGTACCAACACAGACTATCCCCCAATTTAACTGATCCCCAAAGGTTTTTGATTAAATAGCGGAATAGAAAATATGATCCCAAAAAAGTGTATGTATATCACACGTACACAACCACACTAGGCCCCAATTACTATTGTTTGTACCCCTAAAAGGCTAGGAGTAGGGGGAGTATGGAACAGGCAGCACCCTCAAACCTTCAGAAGTATGAGATGAACCTCAACAACTTGGAAAGGTGGATCTCTCTCACACGTACCAACACAGACTATCCCCCAATTTAACTGATCCCCAAAGGTTTTTGATTAAATAGCGGAATAGAAAATATGATCCCAAAAAAGTGTATGTATATCACACGTACACAACCACACTAGGCCCCAATTACTATTGTTTGTACCCCTAAAAGGCTAGGAGTAGGGGGAGTATGGAACAGGCAGCACCCTCAAACCTTCAGAAGTATGAGATGAACCCCAACAACTTGGAAAGGTGGATCTCTCTCACACGTACCAACACAGACTATCCCCCAATTTAACTGATCCCCAAAGGTTTTTGATTAAATAGCGGAATAGAAAATATGATCCCAAAAAAGTGTATGTATATCACACGTACACAACCACACTAGGCCCCAATTACTATTGTTTGTACCCCTAAAAGGCTAGGAGTAGGGGGGGTATGGAACAGGCAGCACCCTCAAACCTTCAGAAGTATGAGATGAACCCCAACAACTTGGAAAGGTTGATCTCTCTCACACGTACCAACACAGACTATCCCCCAATTTAACTGATCCCCAAAGGTTTTTGATTAAATAGCGGAATAGAAAATATGATCCCAAAAAAGTGTATGTATATCACACGTACACAACCACACTAGGCCCCAATTACTATTGTTTGTACCCCTAAAAGGCTAGGAGTAGGGGGAGTATGGAACAGGCAGCACCCTCAAACCTTCAGAAGTATGAGATGAACCCCAACAACTTGGAAAGGTGGATCTCTCTCACACGTACCAACACAGACTATCCCCCAATTTAACTGATCCCCAAAGGTTTTTGATTAAATAGCGGAATAGAAAATATGATCCCAAAAAAGTGTATGTATATCACACGTACACAACCACACTAGGCCCCAATTACTATTGTTTGTACCCCTAAAAGGCTAGGAGTAGGGGGAGTATGGAACAGGCAGCACCCTCAAACCTTCAGAAGTATGAGATGAACCCCAACAACTTGGAAAGGTGGATCTCTCTCACACGTACCAACACAGACTATCCCCCAATTTAACTGATCCCCAAAGGTTTTTGATTAAATAGCGGAATAGAAAATATGATCCCAAAAAAGTGTATGTATATCACACGTACACAACCACACTAGGCCCCAATTACTATTGTTTGTACCCCTAAAAGGCTAGGAGTAGGGGGAGTATGGAACAGGCAGCACCCTCAAACCTTCAGAAGTATGAGATGAACCTCAACAACTTGGAAAGGTGGATCTCTCTCACACGTACCAACACAGACTATCCCCCAATTTAACTGATCCCCAAAGGTTTTTGATTAAATAGCGGAATAGAAAATATGATCCCAAAAAAGTGTATGTATATCACACGTACACAACCACACTAGGCCCCAATTACTATTGTTTGTACCCCTAAAAGGCTAGGAGTAGGGGGAGTATGGAACAGGCAGCACCCTCAAACCTTCAGAAGTATGAGATGAACCCCAACAACTTGGAAAGGTGGATCTCTCTCACACGTACCAACACAGACTATCCCCCAATTTAACTGATCCCCAAAGGTTTTTGATTAAATAGCGGAATAGAAAATATGATCCCAAAAAAGTGTATGTATATCACACGTACACAACCACACTAGGCCCCAATTACTATTGTTTGTACCCCTAAAAGGCTAGGAGTAGGGGGAGTATGGAACAGGCAGCACCCTCAAACCTTCAGAAGTATGAGATGAACCTCAACAACTTGGAAAGGTGGATCTCTCTCACACGTACCAACACAGACTATCCCCCAATTTAACTGATCCCCAAAGGTTTTTGATTAAATAGCGGAATAGAAAATATGATCCCAAAAAAGTGTATGTATATCACACGTACACAACCACACTAGGCCCCAATTACTATTGTTTGTACCCCTAAAAGGCTAGGAGTAGGGGGAGTATGGAACAGGCAGCACCCTCAAACCTTCAGAAGTATGAGATGAACCCCAACAACTTGGAAAGGTGGATCTCTCTCACACGTACCAACACAGACTATCCCCCAATTTAACTGATCCCCAAAGGTTTTTGATTAAATAGCGGAATAGAAAATATGATCCCAAAAAAGTGTATGTATATCACACGTACACAACCACACTAGGCCCCAATTACTATTGTTTGTACCCCTAAAAGGCTAGGAGTAGGGGGAGTATGGAACAGGCAGCACCCTCAAACCTTCAGAAGTATGAGATGAACCCCAACAACTTGGAAAGGTGGATCTCTCTCACACGTACCAACACAGACTATCCCCCAATTTAACTGATCCCCAAAGGTTTTTGATTAAATAGCGGAATAGAAAATATGATCCCAAAAAAGTGTATGTATATCACACGTACACAACCACACTAGGCCCCAATTACTATTGTTTGTACCCCTAAAAGGCTAGATGAGGAGTAGGGGGAGTATGGAACAGGCAGCACCCTCAAACCTTCAGAAGTATGAGATGAACCTCAACAACTTGGAAAGGTGGATCTCTCTCACACGTACCAACACAGACTATCCCCCAATTTAACTGATCCCCAAAGGTTTTTGATTAAATAGCGGAATAGAAAATATGATCCCAAAAAAGTGTATGTATATCACACGTACACAACCACACTAGGCCCCAATTACTATTGTTTGTACCCCTAAAAGGCTAGGAGTAGGGGGAGTATGGAACAGGCAGCACCCTCAAACCTTCAGAAGTATGAGATGAACCCCAACAACTTGGAAAGGTGGATCTCTCTCACACGTACCAACACAGACTATCCCCCAATTTAACTGATCCCCAAAGGTTTTTGATTAAATAGCGGAATAGAAAATATGATCCCAAAAAAGTGTATGTATATCACACGTACACAACCACACTAGGCCCCAATTACTATTGTTTGTACCCCTAAAAGGCTAGGAGTAGGGGGAGTATGGAACAGGCAGCACCCTCAAACCTTCAGAAGTATGAGATGAACCCCAACAACTTGGAAAGGTGGATCTCTCTCACACGTACCAACACAGACTATCCCCCAATTTAACTGATCCCCAAAGGTTTTTGATTAAATAGCGGAATAGAAAATATGATCCCAAAAAAGTGTATGTATATCACACGTACACAACCACACTAGGCCCCAATTACTATTGTTTGTACCCCTAAAAGGCTAGATGAGGAGTAGGGGGAGTATGGAACAGGCAGCACCCTCAAACCTTCAGTATGAGATTGTGTTCACTGTACCCCACAAAGATTGAGTTCACTGCACCCCACAATGATTGTGTTCACTGCACCCCACAAAGATTGTGTTCACTGCACCTCACAAAGATTGTGTTCACTGTACCCCCCAAAGATTGTGTTCACTGCACCCCACAAAGATTCTGTTCACTGTACCCCACAAAGATTGTGTTCACTGCACCCCAAAAAGATTGTGTTCACTGCACCCCAAAAAGGATGTTGTTCACTGCACCCCAAAAAGGATGTTGTTCACTCCACCCCAAAAAGATTGTGTTCACTGCACCCCACAAAGATTGTGTTCACTGCACCCCAAAAAGATTGTGTTCACTGCACCCCAAAAATGATTTTGTTCACTGCACCCCAAAAAGGATTTTGTTCACTGCACCCCAAAAAGGATGTTGTTCACTCCACCCCAAAAAGATTGTGTTCACTGCACCCCAAAAAGATTGTGCTCACTGCACCCCACAAAGGATTTTGTTCACTGCACCCCAAAAAGATTGTGTTCACTGCACCCCAAAAAGGATGTTGTTCACTGCACCCCAAAAAGGATTTTGTTCACTGCACCCCAAAAAGATTGTGTTCACTGCACCCCACAAAGGATTTTGTTCACTGCACCCCACAAAGATTGTGTTCACTGCACACCAAAAAGGATTGTGTTCACTGCACCCCAAAAAGATTTTGTTCACTGCACCCCAAAAAGATTGTGTTCACTGCAGCCCAAAAAGATTGTGTTCACTGCAGCCCAAAAAGATTGTGTTCACTGCAGCCCAAAAAGATTGTGTTCACTGCAGCCCAAAAAGATTGTGTTCACTGCAGCCCAAAAAGATTGTGTTCACTGCAGCTCACACACAGAAAAATGGATGTGGATCACTGACACCTGCCTATCTCCAATCCCACACCACACAGCAATATCGATTGTAGTTTGTAGAACACAGTTTCCCTAAAATTCAGCAGACTCTGTCCCTAACAGGATTGAGAAGAGATCGTAGATCAGGATTGAGTGCAGACCCCACCCCCCACACAGCAATATCGATTGTAGTTTGTAGAAGACACTGACCCTATATAATTCAGCAGACTCTATCCCTAAAATGCCTACAACTCGCCCTGCCTAAACACTCCGACCTGTCCCTCAATTCTATCCGGACACAAATGGTTTTTTCCTGCCTATCTTTCCCTAATCAGCAGCCAGCACGTTGATGTGTGCTCTGTCCCTGAATCTAAGCAGCATAATGACGCCGCTGCGGCTGCCTCGAACTTATAAAGACTTGGTCACATGCTTCAGACGGCCAATCACAGCTACTGAGACATTTGCAGGCATGGCTGGGATGGCTTAAGGCACACCAGTTAAACGATTGTTGATTGGCTGTTGAAAGCCCGCCATGAAAAGAGCGCCAAAGCATGCAAAACCCGGAAATAAAACGACCGAACACGGATTTTTACCCGAACATACAGTAAAGTGTCCGTGTCCGTGTTCGGGTACAAAAAATCCAATTATTCGGTACGAACACGAATAATACAGTCCGTGTTCGCTCAACACTACTCTTAAGAAAAATTAAACTAAAGCCTTACATCTGTACAAATTGGCCAGCGGTACAGCAATGTAATAGTATCCTTTTTGAACTTCAAAGTACCACATTGCATTGTCCTAAACAAAAACACAAACCAGTTCAAAACCACACCTCCTGAACCCCCAATCTCCAAACCCAAACCATCCCCAATTATTTGAAACTGTGTAACCAATATAATTACAAGAAAAGGAGCAGCTAGCACCAATATGTGTTATCACTCCTTCTGAGAGTCATATAAAACTGTGTATGTCAATATAATTACAAGAAAAGGAGCAGCTAGCACTAATATGTCTTATGACAGTGACTCCACATGAAAGTCATATAAAACTGTGTGTGTATGTGCTGGTCATATACTGTTTTCTATTATTCCAGAGAACTGCTAATGCCCCTTTTTTCTCCTCATCAAGGGAACATACCAGCCATTTTTGTGGAAGACTGTTAATGCACCATATTCCACATCCTCTTTTTCTGCTAATTCTGCCCTAGGAGGAGAGTTGACTAAAAGGAAGAGGTTTGGGACTTTGAATGAGGTGGAGACCAGAACGCTAGGAGACATGGGTAATAGAAACATTTTATTACTGTAACCAACAATTGACAAAGTACAACATATAAAATAGCAATTCATGTATAGACAGCATATTAGAAAACATTTGGGTCAGTTTGATGCATGTGCAGGTACACAAAATATGCATAAAGGGTATGGGGACTATGGCACTTCGTATTGGCCACACAGTCCAAAGTTGCTACATTGTTGCCATACTGTAAACGGTCTGCAGGGTGCAACATGGTGATGAATGTTGAATCATAAACTTGCTGCAGCAGTCATGGACCTAATATTTATGGTGTATTGAATTACACAAAATTGCAATATATGTTCAAAAGGTAAGTAACCATAAAAAATTGATTGAGTAGCGATTAAATCCTGTATAGTAGAAAAATAGATGACATCCTACGCGTTTCGTGGCTAACTACCACTCTTCAGGAGCTGATGCCAAAAACTCTGTAAAAAAGTATAAATATAACAATAATCTGTTAATTGACCAAAATTGCATACATGAAAATGAAGAGGGAGAAAAGGGTTATCCTACCCTATGGTTATTTACAGGATGGCTGTCATTAACAAAGTGCGGTTCTGTGGACGCTGGGCGCAGGGCGCAGAGTTGGGGTGCTCGTGGTGAGGCGGAGGGATACGCTGCTGGCATCTAGGAGGAGAAGTATACCAAAACTAAAAAAAAAGGATGTCTGCCCTTCCATAGTACAGGGGGGAACAGCAGGCAGCAACAAAAATAAGTGTTATAGTCTACTACCTGCTATTTCTCAAAACTTTGTGGGAATTAAACTAATTATAGAGGTAGTCTGTATTGTCACATCAGCTGTCATAGACTTGAGGTTGTGCACATTATGTCTGTGGCTATTTTATATAAATATTTTACATGTGTTATTACATATTTTTTTTAATTTCTATTTTTTTTACTATTTGTGGGAGGGACACCAACTTAGCCCTAGAACCCAGCATAGATAAATCTAATCTTGCTCGGGCATGTCTCAAATAACCCCCTAAGGCAAGGCGAGAATGCCTCCGCTCCCACATTCCTATCACTGGCGCTTAAATGAATCATTGCTGTTGGACCCCTGTTGATTTTGGTGTGAATAAGTTTGTCTCTAGAGGCTATCATTAGCCTAGACTTGTCCTCAAAGCATTCTTCCCAAACTTCCCTGTCTAGTGCAGGAATATCCATCTTGGGTGACTGTTCACTAAGGAGAGCCAGATAAAGTGCGGATAAAGGTTTGGTCAAAGACTCCCGCGCCAAAAGCTCCTCTATCAGGCCAGTTTAAAGCATAGGATAAATGGGTATTGGGAGCTTACAGCATGTTGCAGTTGGAAGTATTTGAAGTACATCCACCGGGGTAGTCTAAAGCTAGCTGATAGTGCCCCAAATGGCAGGAGCGTTCCTGCAGGCATAATATCCCTCAGTCTCCAAACATCAAATCTAGCCCAGATCTGTGGGTCAGGGAGCATCATGATGTGTGGAAAGGAAGGATTACCCCATAGGGGTTGATAAGGAGTAGTGATCGACCGATATCGGTTTTTCGCTACCAATACCGATATTTTGGCCATTGGATATCGGTATCGGCCGATATGGGCCGATATTTTGAACATTTAAAGTTTTGCAAAATAAACCAAATTTTCGACGCAAATCTGTTACTGAGCATGTTAACCTCCCTGGCGGTATGATTATGTCAGGAATTCTGTACCAAAAGCGGTACAATTTTTTTCATGGAAATTTGGCGTTATGTATTATAGGCCTTCAATTCTTAGTAATTACTGACTTAAACCTGACCAAAACAAGACTCTAGTAGACATCCCAGATGTGATAAATTTGAAACACAAACGCATGAATTATAATCTAATCAATAATATAATTTTATTATATAATATATAATATAATATATATATATATATATATATATATATTAGATTATATAATAAAATTATATTATTGATTAGATTATAATTCATGCGTTATATATTATATATATATATGTGTGTGTGTGTGTGTATATATATATATATATATATATATATATATATACATATATATATATATATATATATATATATATATATATATAATATAAATGTTATGTGTTTGTGTTTTGTGCAACGTTTGAATTTCCCTCCCTAGTTCCGCTCCCATGCAGCATTGCTGCTGCAGGGAATGGAACTAGGAAGTCATCATACCGACAGATGAGCGGCAGGGATCTCGGCTGGCGGTCACAGCAATGAGAGATCATCGCTGGATCGCCAGGAGAAGGTAAGATACACCGCTGCACATTCACCCCGAGCGTGACTCGGGGATACCGATAACAGCAGGAAAATTCTACCCTGAGTCACGCTCGGGGTTACCGCTAGGCAGGTTAATGTTTGTTTATTAACATTTTTAACACTGCAGTCAGTGCAAATTAAACTGCTAGAAAAAAGCTAGACAACAACAAACAGCTAGACGGTGGATTGGAGGAGTCACTAGTACTGCTACAGTAGTGCACTCACTGCAATGATTTTAAATCACTACTGCAGTCAGTGCAAATTAAACTGCTAGAAAAAAATCTAGACAGCAACAAACAGCTAGACAGTGGGTTGGAGGAATCAGTGGACTACTGCTGCAGTAGTGCACTCACTGCAGTGATTTTAAATGACTAACTGCAGTCAGTGCAAAACTGCTAGAAAAAAAGCTAGACAGTGGGGAGTCAGTGGACTACAGCTGCAGTAGTACACTCACTCACTGCAATACTTTTAAATCACTACTGCAGGGTGACATGTGGTCCCTTGTTTTCTTTGTTGTGTGGTTGCCCTGCGTGGCACTGTGCTGTGTAATGTGTTGTCTTTTCTTGAAAACTTTTAATAAACAGTAATTTCCAAAAAAAAAGGATTGAATGGTGGAAATGGCCTGCGCCTTTCTTCAGCATGCTAATTATGTCAAGCAAAGCTCTCTGGTTTGACAGACCCTCATTTACCACAAGTTGGAGGGTGTGTGCCATGCAACTGAGGTCTGACACTTCAGCAAGTCTCATTCCTTTCACCATGTTCGCTCCGCTGTCTTGAAGCACAAGCATCACTCGGTCTTTGGTGATTCCCCATTCTTCTAGCATGCATAGAAACATTTCTCTAATTTACTCCAGTGTGGGATCCTTGCATCACTTTTGTATTCAACACCAAATGCCTTCTTGTCCATCTGCTGTCAATGAAGTGGCCTGTAAGATTCATTAGTGATTCTGTTTGTCCTGACCAGCAGTTAGTCGTGAATGAGAGTGAGTTGCCAGCATTCTCTGGTTTCAGCATAGCCTTTACTTTCTCAACGACCTTTTGGTGAATCTGTCCCAGCATTTCGGTTTGATAATACTTGTCACTCTTCAGTGTGTACCTTGGCTCAACTATGGACATCAACCGCTTAAATCCAGAGTCAGACACCATTGCAAATGGCTGGTGATCAGTGACCATCATCTCTGTGATTACTCTGTCCAGCAGTTGGGATCTTCCATCTGATTTTAGCCACCTGTTTTTTTTTCTGAAACATATCTGTTATTATTGTCTGGGATAGTGATGTTTCACCTTGTGATTCATTTTGCTTTTTCTGTGCTGCATGATACAATTCAACATGATGAACTCTTAGATGGGCTCAAATATTTGAAGTATTTTTGTTTTTTGCAGTTATTAATCCCATGCTTACATTGTTTGTGCATGTGTTGCACACTGCTGCTGCTTTTCCTGGAGATGGCGATGAGAAATAGTCCCAGACCACACTTTTAATTTTTCTATCTGCATCCATCTCTATTGAAATTTGAATGACACTACTTAAATGTTATATAGGCTTAAAAAAACTGGCTGGCACCCTGTGGTGATGACTGAGTGGTTGGCACCCTTTGGTGGATGGCTGGCTGGCACCCTTTGGTGGGTGGCTGGCTGGCACCCTGTGGTGGGTGGCTGGTTGGCTGGCATGCTTTGGTAGGTGGCTGGCTGGCACCCTGTGGTGGATGGCTGGCTGGCTTGCACCCTTTGGTGGGTGGCTGGCTGGCTGGCACCCTTTGGTGGGTGGGTGGCTGTCTGGCATTCTGTGGTGGCTAGCTGGCTGGCACCCTTTGGTGGGTGGCTGGCTGGCATCCTGTGGTGGGTGGCTGGCTGGCACCCTGTGGTGGGTGGCTGGCTGACTGGCACCCTTTGGTGGGTGGCTGGCTGGCACCCTGTGGTGGGTGGCTTGCTGGCACCCTTTGGTGGGTGGCTTGCTGGCACCCTTTGGTGGGTGGCTGGCTGGCACACTGTGTGGTGGGTGGCTGGCTGGTACAGGCCCAGGCAGTGGTGGGATTAAGCCGGTTCGCACCGGTTCCATAGAACCGGTTACTAACTTTTTCCAAGTTCGCAGAACCATGAGTTTGAGTTTGACCATGATCTTTAAAAAAAAACACTCTCCTGATGACCGCTCTGCTGCTCCCTCCCCTGTCGGCGCTGTCTCTCTGCAGGGAGGCGGCCGAAAAACCCACACACAGTCACTGGTTGCTAGGCTAGAGTCGCTTAGCGTCTAGCAACCAGTGACGTCACCCATTTCTCCTGCAGGCCGCCGCCTCCCAGACAGTCCCCGACTCCCCGCCTATTGGCTCTAGTAGGAAAGGAAAGAGTGGACCCGTGGCGCAGAGCAGTGTGCGCCCCGAGCCCACCCATTGTGTGACAATAGCGAATTAAAAGCATCTGTCATGTTGTCACCGCTATCCATGTTGGAATAAAGCATTTTACTTGGAAGAAGACTTTTCGTGTGCCGGCTTTATTCATATAACATTTGGTTTGGACGTTCAGCCTGAGCACCGACACTTAGCTCTTTATTTTCCCACAGTGCGGTGGAGCTAGGGTGAGTTACTGGTTATTGTCACATGGATCCTCCTCCTCCTCCTCGGCCAATGCCATTGGCCAGGAGGAGGCGGGACGCGGGAGGACTCGAGGAGACGCGGGGACTGAAGAGCAGCAGCCGCTGCCTACAAGTCTACAACAGGTAAGTCACTGGTCTGGGGGCTTGGCAAGTTGGCACGCTGTTCACTCTGCATTGAAGGGGGCACGAACGATGATGTCTGCATTGAAGGGGGCACGCACGCAGCACGCTGGCCTGGTCTCTGCATTGAAAGGGGGCACGCAGCATGGTGGTCTCTGCATTGAAAGGGGCATGAATGATGATCTTTGCATTGAAGGGGGCAGGCAGTATGGTGGTCTCTCTCTGCATTGAAGGGGGCACGCCGTGACGCCGCACGCTGGTCTTTGCATTGAAAGGGGGCATGAATGATGATCTCTGCATTGAGGGGGGCACAAATGATGATCTCTGCATTGAAGGGGGCACAAATGATGATCTCTGCATTGAAAGGGGACACGCTGGTCTCTGTGCATTGAAAGGGGGGCACGAGCACGTTGATCTCTGCATTGAAAGGGGACACGCTGGTCTCTGTGCATTGAAAGGGGGCACGCTGGTCACTGTGCATTGAAAGGGGGACACGCTGGTCACTGTGCATTGAAAGGGGGCACGCTGGTCTCTCTGCATTGAAAGGGGGCACGCTGGTCACTGTGCATTGAAAGGGGCACGCTGGTCACTGTGCATTGAAGGGGGGCATGCTGGTCACTGTGCATTGAAGGGGGGCACGCTGGTCACTGTGCATTGAAGGGGGGCACGCTTGTCACTGTGCATTGAAAGGGGGCACGCTGGTCATTCTGCATTGAAAGGGGGCACGCTGGTCACTGTGCATTGAAAGTCAGAACTGGTTACTAAAATTTTTGAATCCCACTACTGGGCCCAGGGCCTGTGGCTGGCTAGCTGGTACAGGCAGAGCCTGTGGCTGGCTGGTACAGGCCTGTGGGTGTGTGGGTGGTTGGCTGGCTGGCACTGGGAAGCTGTTGGTGATTGTATGTGGGCGCGGCAGCTGTGACTGTACTGTATGAGAATCACTCACTGTCCCGACTCCAGACGAGGCTGAGGGAGGCGGCCTAAGAAGGCAGAAGCTGTCCCAGTGCCCAGAGGTGCGTGGTGCAACATACGCGATGACGTCACGACAATATCGGCAATATCGGTAACCGCCGGCGCCTATTCCGATATATCGGGGAAAGTGCATATCGGCCCTCAATATATTGGCCTTGTCGATAATCGGTCGATCCCTAATAAGGAGACAAATTGTTAGGTTTGATAAACCGAGCCCTAGCAGCTATCCACACCTTTTAATGTCACTCTAGTGGGGAGCAGAAGGAATAGGTGGGCCTTCAGCTCTCTGTATATCTGATTGCCTAGTTCTGTAAGTGGTTCCAATAGGGCTTCCCCCAGACAGACTGCTGCATTTGTTCTAGAGCCCACTGCTTGAAACAGGTTACCTGCAAATCAGAAGGAGCGCAACTGGAGGTCAAATGCACCTGTCAATGAATTCTGAATGATCTCAGAAGCATCTTATACCGATGTCAAATTTATGCTATTGACACAAGCCCAACACCTGTCATACAGGTTCTTACATCTTTGGCGAAGTTGCAGGGAAATGTACGAGGGGTCTCTGGGTTGACACTGGATGATGTGTAACTCCCAATGGGTTATGTGATAGTTTTAAATTCTTTATCAGGCAGTGTCTGACCACTCTCTCTTTACATAGGACAGGTTCTTTGATAGCTCGACAGTCTCTATGGCACAATCTCTCTGGCACAGTCTTTCTGTAGTCTGTGACATTAACAGTTTTTCCATAACTTGGGCATTGTTTGCAGTATATCTGTAATATACATAGTAGTTTGTTCCTCTTCTACAGTATCTCACAAAAGTGAGTACACCCCTCATATTTTTGTAAATATTTTATTATATCTTTTCATGCGACAACACTAAAGATATGACACTTTGCTACAATGTAAAGTAGTGAGTGTACAGCTTGAATACCAGTGTAAACATGCTGTCCCCTCAAGATAACTCAACACACAGACATTAATGTCTAAACTGCTGGCAACAAAAGTGAGTAGACCCCTAAGTTAAAATGTCCAAATTGAGCCAAATTAGCCATTTTCCCTCCCCGGTGTCATGCGACCCATTAGTGTTACAAGGTCTCAGGTGTAAATGGGGAGCAGGTGTGTTAAATTTGGTGTTATCACTCTCACTCTCTCATACTGGTCACTAGAAGTTCAACATGGCACCTCATGGCAAAGAACTCTCTGAGGATCTGAAAAAAAGAGCTGTTGCTATACATAAAGATGGCCTAAGCTATAAGAAGATTGCTAAGACCCTGAAACTGAGCTGCAGCACGGTGGCAAAGACCATACAGCGGTTATACAGGACAGACTCCACTCAGAACAGGCCTTGCCATGGTCGATCAAAGAAGTTGAGTGCACATGCTCAGCGTCATATTCAGAGTTTGTCTTTGGAAAATAGACATATGAGTGCTTGCCAGCCTTGCTGCAGAGGTTGAAGGGATGAGGAGAGGGGGTCACCCTGTCAGTGCTCAGACCATATGCCGCACACTGCATCAAATTCGTCTGCATGGCTGTCATCCCAGAAGGAAGCCTCTTCCAAAGATGATGCACAAGAAAGCCCACAAAAACAGTTTGCTGAAGACAAGCAGACTAAGGACATGGATTACTGGAACCATGTCCTGTGGTCTGATGAGACCAAGATAAAGTTATTTGGTTCAGATGGTGTCAAGTGTGTGTGGCAGCAACCAGGTGTGCAGTACAAAGTCAGGTGTGTCCTGCCTACAGTCAAGCATGGTGGTGGGAGTGTCATGGTCTGGGGCTGCATGAGTGCTGCCGGCATTGGGGAGCTACAGTTCATTGAGGGAACCATGAATGGCAACATACTGAAGCAGAGCATGATCCCCTCCCTTGGGAGACTGGGCCGCAAGGCAGTATTCCAATATGATAACGACCCCAAACACACCTCCAAAATGACCACTGCCTTGCTAAAGATGCTGAGGGTAAAGGTGATGGACTGGCCAAGCATGTCTTAAACCCTATTAAGCATCTGTGGGGCATCCCCAAATGGGAGGTGAAGAAGCGCAAGGTCTCTAACATCCACCAGCTCCATGATGTCGTCATGGAGGAGTGGAAGAGGACTCCAGTGGCAACCTGTGAAACTCTGTTGATCTCCATTCCTAAGAGGGTTAAGGCAGTGTTGGAAAATAATGGTGGCCGCACAAAATATTGCCACTTTGGGCCCATTTTGGACATTGTCACTTAGGGGTTTACTTACTTTTGTTGCCAGCAGTTTAAACATTAATGGCTGTGTGTTGAGTTATTTTGAGGGGACAGCAAATTGACACTGTTATACAAGCTGTACACTCACTACTTTACATTGTAGCAAAGTGTCATTTCTTCAGTGTTGTCACATGAAAAGATATAAAAAAATATTTAAAAAATGTGAGGGGTGTACTCACTTTTGTGAGATACTGTATGTGGTGAGTTACAGATACTGTGTTGTCAATTTCAGATACAAATGGATTGAAATTCTAGTTGCAGGTAAGCTTGAGAGTGTAGGTTTCAGGAGTTGGTTGCAGATCTGTTGAACCAGACTTTTAGGTTTTAAAATGACAGCTGCTGCATGTACTATTTAACCACTTACTGACTGGACCATAGCCGAATGACGGCTACAGCATGGTCCGCTTATTTTGGAAGGGCGTACTATGACATCTTCCCAGAATCGCGTTTCCCATGCACCCCTGGAGCGAGCACACGGTCGTGTCTGTGCTTGCTGGGGACCCGGCGCATCACGGATCGTGGTAAAGGGCCAATGACCCCTTTACCACGTGATCGCTCTGTCCAATGACGGATCGATCGATTTGTCAACAAACCGACACATGTCCGGTTCATTTCTCTCCTCTCCTCGCACACTGTACACAACGATCGTTACCGCGGGCGAGGAGAGGAGAGAAACTGCAGCTGCACACATCCTCTGCCTCCTCTATACCCCAATTATGCCCATCCATGCCTCATCCATGCCACATCCATTCCCATCCGTGACACATGCATGCCACATCTGTGCCCACTCATGCCACCTCAGTGCTCATCCATGGTTTATCGATGCCACATCCGTGCTCATCCATGTCACATCAGTGCTTATCCATGCTACGCCAGTGCTCATCCGTGCCACATCCATGCCACGTCAGTGCTCATCCATGCCACGTCAGTGCTCACCAATGCCATGTCAGTGCTCATCCATGCCATGTCCATGCCACGTTAGTGCTCATCCATGCCTCGTCAGTGGTCATCCGTGCCACATTCATGCCACATCGGTGCTCATCCATGCCATGTCAGTGCTCATCCCTGCCATATCAATGCCACGTCAGTGGTCATTGGTGCCACATCCATGCCACGTCAGTGCTCCTTTTTGCCACATCCATGCCACGTCAGTGCTCATCTTTGCCACATCCATGCCACGTCAGTGCTCATCTGTTCCTCATCCATGCCATGTCAGTGCTCATCCATGCCACATCCATGCCACGTCAGTGCTCATCCGTGTGGACGTTTTCATTGTCTTGTTGCTCCAGGGCCTTCAAAAGTGTGATAGGTAGTCAGGAAATGATATATGTAATTTTTGCTCCTACAACACCTGGAGGTGCTACTTGGATGTTGGACCTCTGTATGTGGTCAGGCTGTGGAAAAGTCCCACACATGTGGTATCACCATACTCAGGAGGAGTAGCAGAATCTATTTTGGGGTGTAGTTGCAAGTATGCCAATAAAGTGTGTGAGAAATAACTTTGTAATATGACCATATTGTGAAAATAAAAAAAAATCTCATTTTGCAAAGAATTGTGGAAA